>NC_081552.1:71700349-72393859 GCF_963082655.1 Stomoxys calcitrans | reverse complement strand
CTGCAGCAAAAATACATATCCTTCGGTTATTGAGGAGAAATAACTGACGTTAAAAATGTATGCAAAAGAGTTTGGGGCAAACAGAAGAGAAAAATACAATAAAAAAATCCTTACAAGACCGTTAACATTAACATTGAGCTCTTCATTTTTGTTTTATCTTTCCTTCTTTCCAGGGGGAGATTCACAAACTATAGCGGCTCTGTGTTGTGCCCGAAAAAATCATAACAGCCAAGTTCATTCACATACTGCAGCTTGAAAAGATTCCCTGCCAGCGTCAAGGCTTCATCCCAAAGACCATTCAATGCACGGTTAACATGAAATTATGCATCGATTTTCATATTTCGCTCAAATCTTGTAAATTCTGCTTTTGCAATTTTCTTGGTGAATGGCTTCTCCCCAGGGGGAAATCCTTGGATTTCCTAAGTTTCAACCGGTATGCTTAAAAGTTTTGTTTGTTGTGTAGCGGGTTTTCTTGTTTCCACCAACAACATGACCCAATAAACGTGTGGTAACACGTGATGTTGATTTCCTTTTGTCCAAATGTCCATGTCAATAATTTTTTTGAGCTCTACCATTTGCAGTTGTTTCCATAGGAGTTTCTTTGATATTTGTAGCATACACTCTCGTATACCCACATTTTGTGTGTTTGCTAGGGATTTCCCTCCTTTTACCTCTTTGCTGACATTGCTGCCTTCCTTAAGTGTGGGAACATTTTTATGATGATCGCCGCTCTCTGCATGATCATGGGAAAATTTACATATGAAACAAAGGAAAATGTTGTTATTAACCAAAACAAAAAAAAAAAAAGGATTTTGGGTTTCAGTTGTCTGCTTGGAATATCCTTTGTTTGGTTAATTGACTGTATTAAAGGCCGTTTTGTGGCAAAAATGAAGGATAAACCAGGGGTGTTTAGAAGCAAATAAAAATGCTGGGTAAATACCTATGAAGAAGAGAGGCTGAATAGAATTTCCAATCAAAATGGGGAAAACTTAAATATGAGTAAATTATAGAACATGCGTGGTGGTGTGTTTAAGAACCCATTAAATATTCTTATAGCACGAGTAAAATGTACTTAGTTCGGCCGGGTCAAAACTTCAGAGCCCACCACCATGGATTCTGAAGAAAGTTTCCACAAATGAACAAATGTGCCAAAAAAAATTAGGCACAAATTGATATTTCTAGGGGCCGCAGAAGACTAGCCGGGAGATCGGTTTTTAGGGAAGCTACTAGCTGACCCGGGCCCGCTCCGCTGCGCCTTCTTTTACTCTATATGGAAAAAAAGTTTCCTTGGAATATTTATTTTCGACAATTAAAGAGCTTTTAGTGAAATACCATGCAAACTTGACTAACAGTTTAACAATATAACTGGCTTTATCTGAACCCCCTATGACCTTTATTGGTCTACGAATTTAAGTTTGGATGTAAGGTGTACTCCATTCTTAAAATACTTTATTTCAGCCCGATATTCTCATGTTTTCTCTGATTTAGGGGGGTGAGGTGGTCCCCCAGACACTTGGCCCTGAAAAAATATCAACATCGTGCTCTCCTCTCAAATACCAATTATTTAAACCCCATATTGTCATTGGTTTAGCAGAGTTTACACGATGAAGCGTCTCCCAAACACATGACCCCAAAATAGGTTATCAAATTCGTTTTCTAATCTCAAATACCTCTCATTTGAGCCACATATTGGCATGGTCGAAAAATATTTACCCTTTGGGGGATGTTTTGGGGAAGGGGTGATGACCTAAATACATGGTCCTACATTTGGATATCAAATTCGTATTGCACTCCCAAATACCTTTATTTGAGCCCCATATTGCGATGGTCACTAAAAAATTGCTGTTTGTGGGGTATTTTGGGAAAGGAGTAGACCCCCAGAAAATTGGTCCTGAAAGTGGGTATCAATTCTTGCTCTACCCCCCAATACCTTTCATTTAAGCCCACATTTACATGGTCGGTAAATATGCCCGATTTTGGAGTGTTTTTGGATGTGGGGTGGTGCCCCAAATACTTAGCCTTGAAAGTGTATCAGCATCGTGCTCTATTCTCATGTATCTATATATCAATTATTTGAACTCCATATTTCCATTGCCCTCGAAAAATGTCCGGTTTGGGGTATTGGCCCTAAAAACTATAAATATTTAGTTCCACTCTCTTTATGACCCAAATTGTCTTGGTGAGCAAATAGTCCTATTTGGGGGTTGTTATGGTGGTGGGACGTCCCCTAGACAGTAGGTCCCTAATGTTGATATCAGATACGTGGTCTACTCCCACATACCTTTAATTTGAGACCCCTATTTCCATAGTCGGCAAACATGACCGGCTTGGGGGATGTTTTGGGTGATGAGCCGCCACTCAGTGAGTTTGCCTTGAAAATATATATCGGATTCGTGTTTCACTCTAAAAACCCTCTTATTTGAGTCTCATATTGCAATGGTCAGCAAATACTTACTATTTGGGTGGTGTTGTGGGGATGGGGTGGCCCCATAGACACTTTTCCCGAATATTGATATCAGATTCGTTCTTTACTCCCAAAGACCTTTCATTTGAACCCTATATTGCTATGGTAGTAAATTTGTCCCCTTTGGGGGATATTTTTGGGGAGAGGCGGCCCCCCAAACACTTGGTCCCTTATTTGGATATCAGATTCGTATTCTACACTCAAATACCTTTTATTTAAGCCCCATATTCTCATGGTCGGTAAATAAGTCCTGTTTGGGGGGTGTTTTGGGGAAGGGGTGGACCCCCAGAAACGTGGTCCCACATTTGGATATCAGATTCGTATTCTACTCGCAAATACCTTTCATTTGAGTCCCATATTGCCATGGTTGATAAATATGTCCGATTTAGGGGTGTTTTGGGGGTTGGGGTGGTCCCCCTAACACTAGGTCCGACAATTGGATATCAGACACGTTTTCCTCTCCTAAATACCTTTCATTTAAGTCCCATATTGTCGTGATTGGTCTAAATATATATTTGATAGGTTTTAGGGTGGGGCGGTGTACTCCCGAGATCTGGCGTTTCTGAGAATTAGGGTAAGGGGGAAGAAAATTTTAAGCATCTACCTTAACTCCTTTGAAAGTAAGCGTGCTTTCGACAGACAGACGAACGGACATGGCTTAATAGATTTAGTACGTCAAGACGATCAAGAATTTGTATATATTGTTGAGTCTCAGATGATTATTTCGAAGAGTTACAAATGGAATCACGATGTTAGTATACCACCACGGCGACATTTTTTTAAGGTCAGATTAGGCCATAGTGTTTAGAGCTCCTCAATATATGGTAATGGGTTGCACTTCGAGCTTTATCTTTAAAATCATCTATCTGCTTTTCGCTAGAGGGGGTACCTCCTTCTTATAGTCGAATCCAAACGGCTTGCCGCAGTGCAACACCCTTTTCGGGAGGAGAATTTTTCCATGACGAAGCAAATGTCTCGAGCATTAGGAGGTGATAACTTCCGCTGAGATTAGGCGGTCAGATTAGGCCACAGTGTTTAGAGCTCCTCAATTTATGGTAATGGGTTGCACTTCGAGCTTTATCTTTAAAATCATCTATCTGCTTTTCGCTAGAGGGGGTACCCAAAAATTTTGAATTGATCAGTCAGTTTAACGTTCTGTACAGAAAAAACGTCCAAATATCCTGGACTTGGTGTTTCCTTTCCTTCTAAAAATGCGGCACCTTGGCTACCCAATATACTGGCTACCTTGGCTACCCAATATACTGAAATCAATTAAGAGAGAGAGAGAGAGAGAGAGGGACGAAAGCTGTTATTGAAAGAGAGAGGGATAAACAAACAACCGTCAAAGAGACCGAAAAAGTCTCACCGACTAAAGAGCCGCCCGTCAGCCATCCCAGGTCCTTACAGAAGTTCCCAAAGACCCAACAGTCCAAAGATTGTAGAGAGCTCAGTGGAGAAAAGAGGTGTTTATCTATGTCCCACAGTCCTTAAAACCGTAAACCACATTTTCCTATGAACATTCCATTTAGCAGCAGGGGCAAACTTCTCACATAGCAATGAGTGCCGTCCGATTCAAGTTTAAGCTCAATGATAAGGTGCCTCCTTTTTATAGTCGAATCCGAACGGCTTGCCGCAGTGCAATATCTTTTTCGGGAGGAGAATTTTTCCATGACAAAGTACCTCACAAATGTCTCGAGCATTAGGAGGTGATAACCACTGGACATGATCATACTGCACAAGGCATCCATAGGCGACGATCGGCCGAAACACAGCAGTGTACATTTGCTGTGTAGAAAAACGGATACCTTCCATACATACTTGGGAAAACACTTTGATCCCGATAAGCAGAATACGATATATTATGGCGATCGGTTAATGATAACCCGTGCCGCCACGACGTCCAAAGTGATGTAGTGCTTTCAAAGGAATCCAGTTGAGTATTTTAGGTGCTTACATGAAGTTGGTAAACTAAGTTCGGCGTGGCCGAATTTTATATACCCTCCACTATGCGTCGCATTTTTGAATATCATTGCCTGATAAGAATTGCTATGGTATTGGAACTATACCAAGTTATGAACCGATTTTGGGCCTTACTTGGATTGGCTGTTGGAGACCTAAGTGGAAGTCATTGTGTACAATATCCGTCAAATCGGATAATAATTGCGCCCTCTAGAGGCTCAATAATTATAGTCGGGAGATCGATTTAAATGGGAGCCATATCAGGTTATGCACAGATTCAGGCCATATTTTGCCAAGTATATTGAAGGTCATAGAAAAAGTGAAGTTGCTCAAAATATCAGCCTAATCGGGTATGAATTGCGGCCTCTAGAGGCTCAAAAATATAAACAAGAGAGAGGTTTATATGGGAGTTTCATCAGGTTATGAACCGATTTGGACCATACTTGGCACATTTGTTGAAAGTCGAAAACAAACGGCTTCGTTCAAGATTTCAGCCAAATCGGATAATAATTGCGCCCTCTAGCGGTGCAAGAAGTCATGATCCGAGATCGATTTATATGGGAACTATATCAGGTTATTAACCGATTTGAACCATACTTGGCACAATTGTTGGAAGTCATAACAAAACACCTCGTGCACAATTTCAAACAAATCGAAAAGGAATTGAGCCCTCTAGAGGGTCAAGAAGTCATGATCCGGGATCGGTTTATATGGCAATTATATCAAAACATGGACCGATATAGCCAATCCTTACTGACCTACTCCAATAGGAAGTGTTCAAATAAAATGTCAAGCGTCCATCATCATTCCTTGGAAAGTTAGCGTGTTTCGACAGAGGGACAGGGCTAAATCGACGTAGAATGTCAAGACGATCAAGAATATATTTACTTTGTTGTATCTCAGATTAGAATGGGGAAATTAGTGCACCCCCCCCCCACCCCCATATCCTATGGTGGAGGGTATAATAAACTGTACCCTGCACCACTACTGTGGCTGTGATAAAATGTTAATTTGCCTCAGAAATTCCTGCTGATTCGGCTTAGCTGTCCACATATCCTTTCAGTGCTGATAGTCCGTCTGTTGTTTTATTGAAATCAAGGTCAATATCACATTTGTTACCGAAACGAAATTATGCGCCCATCACTTTTTTAGCCAAAGACAAACGCTATGCATTTTTGTAAAACTAGGTTCAGATTTAGATATGGCTTCCATATATATAGATTGCCCGATTTACACTTAACAGGGGGTAATTACTAAAATGTTCAACCGATTTGTATTAAATTTGCTTTGAAATGTTTTACTACTCATCTGACCATAACCCTGTTCATCGCAATTGTAACATCGTCAGCATTTGGTGCGTGGAGTTATTGTCAAAGCTGCGAACACAATTCACCAACTACGCATTTCAGAGGACTGATAATCGCACAGCATTAAACCCAGTATACCAGACACACAGGTATACAAGACATGGTAAAACAAGCAGAGCATTTCTTCCTAAGACACGTCAGCCAGCATTGGGTTGAACTTCAGACTATGATATATGTGCTAGTTTTTGAACGCAGCGTGTTGGATGGATCACAATTATTTATTGCCAAATTCCCTGATGTATCACCACAGAAAGCGGTGACATTTTTATACCCAACACCAAAGGATGGGGGTTTAATCATTTTGTCATTCCATTTGCAACAAACGAAATATCCATTTCCGACCCTATAAAGTATATATATATTCTTGATCAGCGTAAAAATCTTAGACGATCTAGACATGTCCGTCCGTCTGTCCGTCTGTCTGTTGAAATCACGCAACAGTCTTCAAATATAGAGATATTGAGCTGAAACTTTGTGCAGATTCATTTTTTGTCCATAAGCATGTTATGTTCGAAGATGGGCTATATCGGACTATATCTTGATATAGCCCCCATATAGACCGATCCGCCGATTTAGGGTGTTGGGCCCATAAAAGACACATTTATTATCCGATTTCGCTGAAATTTGGGACAGTGCCCTTCGACATCCTTCGTTAATTTGGTTCAGTTCGGTCCATATTTGGATATAGCTGCCATATAGACCTATCCTCCGATTTAGGGTGTTAGGCCCATAAAAGGCGCATTTATTGTCCGATGTCGCCGAAATTTGGAACAGTGAGTTAAGTTAAGCCTCTTGGCATACTTCTGCACTATGGCACAGATCGTTCCAGATTTGGATATAGCTGCCATATAGACCGATCTCTCGGCTTTAGGTTTTGGGGCCATAAAAAACGCATTTATTGCCCGATGTCACCGCAATTGGGGACAGTGAGTTGTGTTAGGCCTTCGACATCCTTCTTCAATTTCACTGAGATTGGTCCAGACTTGGATATAGCTGCCATATCGACCGATATCTCGATTTAAAGACTTGGCTTGGGGCCAAAAGGCGCATTTATAATCCGATTCAATTGAATTTTGACACATTGACTTATGTTAGGCTTTTCGACATCCATGTTGTATATGGTTCAGATCGGTTTATTTTTAGATAGAGCTACTAAAACAGACCAATATTTTGTTAAACACAATTGAACAATGACTTGTACTTCGATATAGCTGCTATGGGACATAAGGTATGCAATTTTCACCGGATTTTGATGAAAGGTGGTTTACATATATACCCGAAATGGAGGGTATCCAAAGTTCGGCCCGGCCGAACTTAACGCCTTTTTACTTGTATTTTTGCAACTTGGAAATTTAAATTGGTTATGCCCAAGAATGGGATTAGAATGGAAATGGGCCAATCTGAATGAATTTTCCCCATTGCGTATGGATTGTTTATTCGATTTCTTATTTGAATATTTGTAGCCTAAAATTCCCCCCGCACCAAAATTGTTAGGAACTGGTTACTATTACTAAGGTGTATTACAATAAACCAACCATCATTACCTTTGCTAATGATCGCCTCTCATTGTTTTGTAAGAGTGAGGCCCAATTTAAGGCTAGTGGATGGTTGTGATGCTGCTGCCATCATTCGCAGCTTCAACGCTCTGGGATGCTCTGGGCCATGGAGATTCTTAATGTGTGTAGAATCGTCTGTCCTTCTACGGCGTAGCAGTGTAGTGATGTAGAGTGCCATTCATATTCCATACATTTTATACTGGCAGACACCCCGGCGTGTTGTGACCCATATTTGATGCAGGCAAACATTTCATTTTCATGTTGTTGTAGAAAAATATTATTTGTTGTGCTTCGATTTTTGTAAAAGTAAAAATTTCGTATTACCAGCAGTGTCCACCACCAGCAGCATCAGTAAACGAAATGAAATGGAATGGAATTAGTGGAGGGGGATTTGTATATGTTTTTGGACCATATTTCGTTTGTGGTTTGTCTTCCTTTTTTACATTTCTGTAATATTGGGATTTTATTCAGTTGCCAATGCCTGTGGGGACAGACGGACGGACAGACAGACAGCCTTTAAATAGCTGGCCACGGTGAAGCTGCAGCATTTGTGTTGGCTTTAATTTATTGTCAGTTGTCGCGGCATGTTGCATTTAGTTGTGGCATTTATGGTTGTTGATGTTGCTCATGTTGTTGTCGAAAGCAATCGTGAAACTTTGGCATTGTTGTTGCCTGCTCGCCTATGTTAAACATTTGTGTTGATTCCATTAGAAGAGTAGTCCGGTGGCTGCAAGCTGCTACTGCAGGTTTTAAGTTTAGCTTAAGTCTTTGATTGCTATGCGGTTGGTAATTGTTTTAAAGCGCACTCTTAACTCGTTTTTTGGAGAAGAAAAAGTTCTACCCCGTTCCATCATCCATTTGCCAGGCTTTTGATCGACACTTCCATTTCAATAACATTTTTCGTTTATTTATTTTTTTTTTCCTTTTTTATGGACTTTATAAGCACCATTTCTAAGCTTATGTGAGGTGTTGGTTGAAGGCGTTTTCAATGGTTCGGGTGTTGATAATCTGCATTAAACTTTCTTTCATTCTCTGCATTCAATCATGTCATGGCTCATGTTCTTTTGTGTGCGCATGTGCACTGCAGCTGCAGCTGCTCGTGCTAGATGCCTTCATTTCTTCAGCTGATTAATAGGTGAGAACATTTCAGTTTTCTGGGATGCCCAACAAAATGAAAGCGTGCATAAGGCCTTTAATGGACCTTGCCGTAAAGAGAGGTGTAAGGGACTCCATGGGGTCAGGGGCAATAACCATTTGAAGCTGAAGTTGCTTGTGTGTCCGTGCCACCTTCTGTCTATGCATCTGCCTTTTAGCTTTTCTGTCCGTCTACCCATCTATGGGTAATTAACGGTAACACTGTAATGGTGTTAACGCCTTAATTGTGGCTTTCAATCGATCTGCGCTTGTTTAGCTCAATCTCCAGAAAAATGTTGAGTGGGTGTTCAATGTTTGATGAAGGTGCAAATGTGTTGTGTTACGCTTGAAGTGCACTTTAAAAATCAAAGTATTGCCGTTCAAACCCCGTTATTGGGGTTAAGAGAAACAGGCAGTCAGACGGACTTGCATACGATGCTGCAGAGACCACCGCTCTGTCTTTTGTTCTATGATGAAAATAGGTCAAAAAGTATTTCTCTACGCTTGTCTAGGTGTTAAAATGGGAGCTGGATAAAGTTTCTCACATGGAAATGTGGAAAGTTGTATTGACTCATTACATTCCTGTGGAGATAAAAAGTAATGGAATTTTTTTACAGACTTTATTAGCAGACCTACCCTAAGTGCCGCAAATGGTTCCGGTAAGATAATTAATTGAACGTGCTTAAATGTTCTGGGGTAAAGCGAATTAAAAAAGTGAACCATAGCTGCGAAGGTGAGAATTTTTGAGTAAAATTTTATAAATTTTTAGACTATGACATTGATGGTGAATCAAATTTCCCGCGGGAGTTGTGAATCTCTCGCAGAAGTTGCCAATTATGAATTCGCAAGGGAGAGGGAAGAGTGGGCTACTCCATCTCATTTAAGGTTTGGATATAGCGAAGATGCAGTGGCATCCTTAACTCCTTAGGCAATCTTGTAGTACCAGTCGACCAAAATCACCCAGAAGGATGCGCAGATCATCTTCATCTTCTATCTATCGCGGTAGTTGTCAATCCCCAATACCGTGCGTCTCCAGTGTCGGAAACAGGGATAAGTTCAACGGCCCACTTCACCTTATCTTTATCTTGGATAAGGGGAGAAAGAGGTGGACCCACCAAAATTGACTGAAAAAAACAACCAAGGAAAGTACGCACGCAGGAGAAAAGCTGACGGTGAAGGGACCCATGTACCGGCGGTTCGTGACCAGGTCACGAGCAACGAGTCGTCGAGACTCCCGCTGGTATAACTGCCTTGGTATCGGTAGTCGAGAGCGGAAAAGACGTATAACACAGGGGACCCGAATCGTAAAAAACAGGTGAAAATTCCGATTCAGGGCAGGATGATACTCGCAGGGGAAGCGGGCGAGAACATTTCTAAGCTCTCAAAAAACCCGAAAAAGATTTCCGGGGCAAAACGAAGGGAAGTGAAGAAGATGTGCCGGAAGGGCAATGGGCGAAAGTGCCAACTACTTTAGCAAAAGCTGGAATAAGGATCAGGTCCTATGAAGACCATAATACTATGATACCACTGGAAAAGAGCTCGCTCGTTTTCAAGTACACAGGGAAGAGCAACTTCAGTCAGTGGGGATAATTCCTGAAGATGATTAACTGGATGTATACCGCCATTGTGAGACCAGAGAAGACACATGTGGCGCTGGTATGGCGCAAGATTGAAAATTGAAGACTGTGGATTGAAAAATTCGAAGCAGTGAGTTCGAGAAGGTGGGCGGACTTGGCTGTGTCGAAGCCGCGGAAGCCTTTAGGTCCATACCGCAACCGGATATGCAACCTATTAAGGTCTATATTCGGATCTGTGCCGCCTTGTTTGCTCTTAGGCATGATGAAGAAGATCGGGTAAGACCACTATTATATTTCGGGTAATATGGATGCAGAGGGTAGACCGAGGAAACTCTCAGGTCTGCTGGCACCGAGACCGATTCAAGATAGGATCTTCAGAATTAGCTTTCCGAGAAGTGATAATAGGAAACGGATGATGTTTGTGAGGAGAATGAGACCTATGTCTTCTCTTACCCAAGATTCGGGCCGACTGAAGACACTCCGAGACTTTCGATATCGGTATATCGCTGGGACTGTCAGGCGAGTATGCGGTATATCAAGCAGAGTTCTGTGCCACTACTTTAACAGTAAAAGAAATCCGGGAAGGTGTTTATTGCCCTCGTATCTTAGGCCAGTATGACAGCGCTAAAGACTTCGATTTCGAGGACAGTGAGGCTGAGGGGCGTGGAGAAATGTTTAGAATCCCTAAATGAACTTTGGGATCATGAGTCATGGCATACGCTAATTTAGGCTTTAGCGTATGCCTGGAAACGATGTTATTCTGGGAAATAGAAGGCCGACGAATATGGCTGGAAGGGCTTATTCACAACGAGCGAACCTGTCGCCTCATATGTGGCATTTGTCGAACTACTGAACATAGTAGAGGGGATGGCCAGTGTAGAGTAAAGTCAGACGGGAACCTGTAAATGGATGCCGGACTGCCAGAACACTCAGGCCTTACGTCGTCGAACGATTTTCGGACTTTGGAAAACAGATCAATGACCACTAATGCAGACGGTATGGCGGAGCACTAGGGAACTCCGCACAATGAATGCCCAAACATGTGGACGGATAGATACTTGCTCCATATTTGCTCCCTACTTTCTTTTTTAATTTGACTCCAGGTCAAACTCATTCCCGCTAGTGTTTTACAATTGGGCCAATACTGGCTTTCTTGTGAACTTACTTTTATGTTGAGATACCCGTTGAACATAAACTTAAAATCATGGGGTTCTAAGTACCTAAGTTCGTTTTTAAACCCACTGCAATAGGATGGTCAGTAAACTAATCTAGTCAATCTGTTTGTATGACATCGATGTATTGATCTGCGACTCCATGAGGTATAAATATTGTTGATCGCCTTGACATTTTAGGTCGATCTAGCCATGTCCATCTGTACATCCGCCCGTCTTTGGTAGTCACGAAATCGGTTGAACGCGTAAAGCTAGCCTCTTATAGTTTTGCACAGACACCTTTTTATTGATGTAGGTCGTTGGGGATTGCAATTGGGCCACAGCGGATCGGATTTGGACATAACCACAGTCAGGAAAAAAGTCCTGTTTGGATATCATATTGCAGCTCTACTACCAAATTTCTTTCATTTGAGCCGTATATTGCTATGGTCGTTAAATATGTCCCGCATGGTGGTGTTTTTGGGGGTGAGGAGGACCCCCATGTATCAGATTCGTGCTCTAGCCTAATATTGTCATTGTGTGCCTATAGGCTGCCCTAGACATCCCACCTTAAGAATGTATAATAAATTTCTGTTTTGAGTTATTATAAACAAACTTAATTTCGCGTAAATCGTCCCATCCATTTTCGAGATCTGCCGTTTTTGAAAAAATGGCAAGGGGAGAGTCCTTCTATTAATGTATGGATGTTAGATCTACTTTATTCTCTTGGTTTTGGGGTGGATGGGTGTAGCCAAATCCTTTGCCCCGAAAGTGGATATTAGATTCATACTCTACTCCCTAAAAGCACATTTGAGCTACATTTTGCTATAGTCGGCATGTATGTGTGGTTCAGGGGAAGCTTATGAGACGAGTCGTCCCTGATACACTTGATATCAGATTGGTTCCCTTTTTCCCATAGTAGGAAAACATGGCCGGTTTGAAGGGAGTTTAGGGGGCGGACCCTGAAATAGCATCAGCATCTAGAGCACGATTTTGTTTGAGTCTCATGATATCAATCATATTGAAGGTGGCTATATACAGGTCTACGGGTCCCGTTCAGATCCACACAAATTATTTTTTTTTTTGTGTTGGTCATCTAAATTCAAAAACATATTTCAAAGCTACCACTTGGGATACCATATTTTTAAAGATCCGTAGGTCCTGCTGTGTCTATCCCAATTTGAGGGTAAAAAGCGTACTCTCCAGCCAAATACCTTTTATTGCTGTCCTATTCTATCCTAATCGGCCTTCATTTAGTCTCGGTCGTCATACATGACAGTTTGGCGTTGTTTTTTAGTGGGGGGAGAGGGTCGGTCCCCCCGACTCTAATACCTAAACGACAGTTTATTTGAGTCCTTTAATGGCGAGATCTACACGTCGGGCTGAACGGCAGGACGTGAACCGGATACTTGAATCCTTATATCAACATGACTCTGCCCCAAATGTATATATCAACTCTCAAAGAGCTTTCATTTTATACCCATTTTGTGACGCTCGACATTCATGCCCGTTTTGGGGATTTTTGGGGTTGGAGAGGTTTTCAGATGGGGCGTCCCCCCAGGTTAGTTGACCCCAAAATATTATACCAATTTAGTGTTTTTGGGGTACCATGAGGTGGCATGCAGAATTTCGCTCCCATCTCCGAGATCTGGCGTTTTTGAATATTGGAGTAAGGAGGAGCGTCTTCCCCCTCCTTCGAATATTAAAAAAATGTTGTACCCTATTTTCACTGGGGGCTCAAACTCTACCATCTGTAAAAATTTCATGAAAATCGGTTGGGTTGTTTTTGAGTCGATACGGAACAGACAAGCAAACAAAGTGCAACAATTTCATTTTTATATATAGCTGGGCCCGGCCCGCTTCGCTGCGCCCCATAATGCTATGTTGGAGAGGAGAACTCTAGATTTGGAAATATCTGCCGAATTTCAGTTGAAAATGTATTCCAGTTTTCGGCTGCCAGACCTAATATGGTTCTTGGGGGCTGAAGTGCTGGCCATCACGGATTGCGTGAGAAGGTACAGTGTCAATGGAAGGACATCGAGTTTAAACATCTTTGAAGATAGTAAGTTGATAAAGTCATAAATGATAAAGTCATGAATGATAAAGTCATGAATGATAAAGTCATGAATGGCTTTGGAGTACAAGAAGGACATTTACGTATTTTCTGAGTATGGAACTGCCCGTATGCTTTGGGTACCCGGTCATAGTAGAATCAAGGGGAATAAGAAAGAAGAGGCGAACGACTTGAGAGTAAAGGTCTGGTGCCCACCGTCGATAAAAGCGATGCATTTCAAAGCAACACAGTCCGATTTAATCGCATTGGACATGAGAGCGCATTAAGCGTTTTAGAATAGTAAACAGAACGGAAGGAAGGCGAAAATCCTTTGGGCAGATAGGTGGTAGGCACCCTCTTATGAACCTAATATATCCTAATGAGAAAAGTCAGTTGTTGCTTAATTCTAATAAGCCGCACTAGCAGAGCGCCAAAGGTGTTAATTGCAAGGTACATGTTCTACTGACACCCTGAAGGAGTGAATCATATGCTAAGTTTTAACATCACACACTCTCCAAGCTTGGTGAGAACATTTTCCCTTCCCAACTTTCAAACATCATTTTAGACACATTTTCTTACAAGTCACCTTAATCGGGCTTAATGACTTCCTAATTAGAACTGTTCAAATGATTAACCTCAACCTATTCAAAACAAAACAAGAGAAAAAAAAATCGAAACAAAATCAAAACCATTTACAACAAAACATTTTGATCAGCACTCATTTCAAAGTCCAGTGAAACGAATTGGCGAAACCCTGCAGGGAAGGCATTTACAATAACACGCCATCAAGAAAACAGTGTGGCACACCAGACCAATCAAACATGTTTGAGTTGAAATGATAGTTGAAGCTGATTTTGTTTTTTTTTTTTCCCCCAAATGTCTAACACCCAACGGACAAATCAAATTCATAATTGATAGTCCACTAAATGAACGAAAACTTAAACCTTTTTTTCTCAATGGCAAATGAAATTTAGAAAAAAATCATAGCCAGCCTTAGGTGAGTAAAGTTTAACAAGACATTTAACAATATAATAATATATAGAGAAGAAATAGAAAATAAAATTTTTATTACAACAGACAGCATGAGTAGAATCGGTAGACAGACAGGCGGACCGACGAACATATCTAAAAATCAATGCCCAGACCTGTGGACTTTACGACCGACAGACAGACATTTTTATGGATAGATGGTTGGTTCACTAGTTGACCATTAGACTCCCATGGTCCTTAACAAACCATTGGCGAGACAAGACAGTTAGACAGACATCTGCTAAGCGCTTGCTTATGATGAGAATAAATGGTAGCTGCTGCTCCAGCTTAAAATCCATAGCATTGGGATTGCGTGATCGATTTCATGCCCAAACATCATCATCAAACACGAAAGTTGGCAAAAATAAAAAAGGAGCAACTATGAATAATTCGTTAGTTTGCTTGCAATGTGGAGTAAGACCATTCTGGCAGAAAACACAAGACAGTTATAAAAAGTGATGCCACAAGATAGCAACAACAAAAGAGTCAACTATCAAAAAAATGAAAAAAATCATATTTGTTTTACATTTCTTTAATTTAAATTTGCCATTTCATTTTTTTTATCAATTTTATCTTTTCATAAATTTTTTTCATACCCATCATCATAGAATGGTGACCGTTTGCAACGCATCTAAATATTCATTTTCGGCCCTATGAAGCATACATTTTCTTGGTCGTTGCAAAAATCTATGATGATATAGACATGTCCGTCCGTCCGTCTGTTGAAATCACGCTACGGTCTTCAAAAATGGAGATAATGAACAAAGACTTTGATTAGATTTTTTCCCCTAGGCAGGTAACTTCGAAGATGGGCTATGTCGGACTTTATCGCACTACATATTGATACAGCCCCCATATGGACCGATCTGCCGATTTAAGGTCTTAGGCCGATTAAGCAGCATTTATCATCCGATTTTGCTGAAATTTGGGGCACCAAGTTTTTATGACATTTCAAGTTGATCTAGCCAAGTCCATCTGCCTATCTGTCTGTCGAATGCATGCTAACTATGCTTGAAATTGGGCACAAATACTTTCTATTTTTGTAGCTTGGAATTGTAAATGGGCCATATGGGTCCAACTATTTTCAATTTTGATTGAAACTTAGGACGATGACTTGCCCAATGACCTGGCTGGTCAAAACCTGATAGTAGTAGTTCTGAAATTTTGCACAATGGCATCTAATACAATCTCCTACCTCTAAACCAAGTATGGCCTGGATTCTATAACCTATAACCTGATATAGCTCAAATAGCATAGCAATTCTTATCCTTTATCAGTTTTTATACCCTCCACCATAAGATGGGGGGTATACTAATTTCGTCATTCTGTTTGTAACTACTCGAAATATTCGTCTGAGACCCCATAAAGTATATATATTCTTGATCGTCGTGACATTTTATGTCGATCTAGCAATGTCCGTCCGTCTGTCCGTCCGTCCGTCCGTCCGTCCGTCCGTCCGTCCGTCCGTCCGTCCGTCCGTCCGTCCGTCCGTCCGTCCGTCCGTCCGTCCGTCCGTCCGTCTGTCTGTCGAAAGCACGCTAACTTCCGAAGGAGTAAAGCTAGCCGCTTGAAATTTTGCACAAACACTTCTTATTAGTGTAGGTCGGTTGGTATTGTAAATGGGCCATATCGGTCCATGTTTTGATATAGCTGCCATATAAACCGATCTTGGATCTTGACTTCTTGAGCCTCTAGAGGGCGCAATTCTTATCCGATCAGAATGAAGTTTTGCATGATGTGTTCTGTTATAATATCAAACAACTGTGCCAAGTATGGTTCAAATCGGTTCATAACCTGATATAGCTGCCATATAAACCGATCTTGGGTCTTGACTTCTTGAGCCTCTAGCGTGCGCAATTCTTATCCGATTGAAATGAAATTTTGCACGACGTATTTTGTTATGATACCCAATAACTGTGCCAAGTATGGTTTAAATCGGTCCATAACCTGATATAGCTGCCATATAAACCGATCTTGGGTCTTGACTTTTTAAGCCTCTAGAGGGCACAATTCTTATCCGATTGGAATGGAATTTCGCACGACGTGTTTTGTTATGATACCCAATAACTGTGCCAAGTATGGTTCAAATCGGTTTATAACCTGATATAGCTGCCATATAAACCGATCTTGGGTTTTGACTTCTTGAGCCTCTAGAGGGCACAATTCTTATCCGATTTGAATGAATTTTTGCACGAAGTATTTTGTTATGATATCCAACAACTGTGCCAAGTATGGTTGAAATCGGTTCATAACCTGATATAGCTGTCATATAAACAGATCTGGGGATTTGACTTCTTGAGCTTCTAGAGGGCGCAATTCCTATCCGATTTGGCTGAAATTTTGCATGACGTATTTTATTTTTACTTTCAACAACTGTGTCAAATAAGGTTCAAATCGGTTCATAACCTGATATAGCTGCCATATAAACCGATCTGGGATCTTGACTTCTTGACCCCTAAAGGTCGCAATTATTATCCGATATGCCTGCAATTTTGTACGATGGATCCTCTCATGACCATCAACAAACGTGTTTATTATGGTCTGAATCGGTCTATAGCCCGATACAGATCCCATATAAATCGTTCTCTCTATTTTACTTCGTGAGCCCCAATGGGCGCAATTCTTATACGAATTGGCTGAAATTTTACACATGTCTCCAACATATAATTTAATTGTGGTCCGAACCGGACCATATCTTGATATCGTTTTAATAGCAGAGCAACTCTTTTCCAATATCCTTTTTTGCCTAAGAAGAGATGCCGGGAAAAGAAGTCGACAAATGCGCTCCATGGTGGAGGGTATATAAGATTCGGTCCGGCCGAACTTAGCGGGCTTTTACTTGTTTACTTATAAAGAGATGCCTTACAAGGAACGCGTAAAGCTAGCCACTTGAAATTTTGCACAGATTAATGTAGGTCGTTGGGGATTGCAAATGGGCCATATCAGTTCAGATCTGGATATAGCTCCCATATTAACCGATCCCAGACTCAATTTTCATCCGATTTGGTTAAAATTTGGAACAAAGACTTGAGTTACGACTTTCAACATCCATGCCAAGTATGATCCAAATCGATCTATAAACAGATATAGCCCCCATATAAACCGATTACCGGGTTTGACTTCTTGAGCCGAAGTCTCCGAAGTCGAAATTTTCACATGATTCGGCTGAAATTTGGGCAAAAAACTTATCTCATGATTTATAAAATCAGTGCCAAGTTTTATCCGGCCTATATGGTGACGTAGGCCCTCTAAGTGCCGGTATACCGATGACTTCTTGAAGCCAAAATAATTCAAATACAAACTCAGTTAATAAGGGTACATCCATGGTGGTGGGTACCCAAGATACGGCCCGGCCGAACTTTACTTATTTTATTTAATTGCATTTATTATACCCACCAACGAAAGATGGGGATATATTTATTTTTTCATTCCGTTTGCAACACATCGAAATATCCATTTTCGACCCTATAAAGTATATATTTTCTTGATCAGCGTAAAAATCGAAGACGATCTGGACATGTCCGTCCGTCTGTCCGTCTGTCTGTTGAAATCACGCTACAGTCTTTAAAAATAGAGATATTGAGCTGAAATTTTGTACAGATTCTTTTTTTTTTTGTCCATAAGCAGGTTAAGTTCGAAGATGGGCTATATCGGACTATGTCTTGATATAGCCCCCATATAGACCGATCCGCCGATTTAGGGTCTTAGGCCCATAAAAGCCACATTTATTATCCGATTTTGCTGAAATTTGGGACAGTGAGTTGCGTTAAGTCCTTCGACATTCTTCTTCAATTTGGCTCAGATCGGTCCAGATTTAAATATATAGCTGCCATATAGACCGATCTCTCGATTTAAGGTTCTAGGCCCATAAAAGGCGCATTTATTGTCCGATGTCGCCGAAATTTTGGACAGTGAGTTGTGTTAGGCCACTCAACATATTTTTTTGGAATTTGGCTCAGATCGGTCCAGATTTGAATATAGCTGAAATCAGGGACGTAGCCAGGATTTTATTTTGAGGAGTGCCAACCCGACCATATCGTTTGAAAGTTGTATTAAAGGCTTCGAACGCTAGACAACGGCAACGGCTCTCGCTGCTGCTCCGTGCGCCCAGGCTCACATTAACAACGAAAAATACCCAAGAATAGAGCCGCCTTAGAAAAATTCTAGCTCGAGTTAGAAAAGAGGTATCGTAATGAAATTTGGATAGGCGTAAAGTAGACGACTGAAACCTGTTACAACAATTTTTCCCGCCATGTTTTGGGGGAAAATTGGCTTGCCATAAATCGAAAATTTTTTATATCCCAAAAATCTATCAAAAAAGATTTCTCAAAATTCTTAGGAGTGAGATTTCTGGAATCCCTTTTAATGTCTTGTTGCATTTGATGGTTTCTATAAAACAGTAATTTTATGTCAATAATCCTACTTGTTTCGACAGAATCTTCGCTATCTTCGCTAAATGGTCATAAAATATAAAAAAATGCTTTTTTTGTGTAGGGGTTTAGGAAATAAAAGAATTTTTTTTTTTCAAACTTTTTCAAAATTCAAAATATTTGAAAAAATTTCTACGTCAATATGAATGGTGTAACTGTGTCGCAATTTTAATAGCTTTAGCTTTATCCGCAAAGAAAGAAATTTTAAAAGTTGTAGTGCCTAAATGTACGAATTAAAAAAAAAAAAAACTCTATTCGGCCGATAAATACTGTCAAGGTGTAACTGTATCGCAATTTTGAGATATTTATCTCAATCCGTGAATAAAGTAGCATTTTGTACGTTTTAGTACCTAAATGTAAAAATTTCAGAACAATCTTCTAGTCATCCGTTACATACTGCCAATATGTACCTGTATCCCTAATTTCACAGATGTGGCTCAGTCTGCAAATAAAGCACCATTTTGTACGTTTTAGTATCAAAATTGACGAATATCAGAAAATTCTTGTAGCAGCTCAGAACATAGTGCCTGGATGTAATTGTATTCCAAATTTCACAGCTGTAGCTCAATCCGTAAAGAAGTTGCCACATTGTACGTTTTAGTACCAAAATGTGCGAATATCAACAACATACTGTCAAGATGTGCCTTTATCCCAAATTTCACATCTGTCTCTCAATCTCTCCACTTACAGCAGTTAAGATCTTTTTATTCCACTCCTTGTACGATTTCAACATTTCGTATTAGGTACAACTTATCGCATTTTTTATCAAGACATCGATCATTTTTGGCAAATTTTTTAATTTTACCCTTTTCCGTTCAAAAGCGTGAAATGGTACCAAATACAGTACTGTACGAATGATTCTTCCGTTTCCATTACTATTTTTCATATTATACCCCCTTTATTTCGCAACAACAATCATTTAAGCCAAATTTCGAAGTTCTCGCTCTACCCGTTTGCCCTATGCAAACGAACCTATTTCGAACCTTTTCTGGTACGTTTTTCTTTCTTAATGTCCAACAACTCTTTTGGCATCCCAATTTAGGTTACCAAAGTGTACCCAAAATTCAAAGCTCTAGCTCAATTAACAAACAAGGTAGCAGAAAGTATCGATTGCAGTACTGAACGTACCATTCTTTCCGCAACTATTGGGTTGCCCAAAAAGTAATTGCAGATGTTTTAAAAGAAAGTAAATGCATTTTTAATAAAACTTAGAATGAACTTTAATCAAATATACTTTTTTTACACTTTTTTTCTAAAGCAAGCCAAAAGTAACAGCTGATAACTGACAGAAGAAAGAATCCAATTACAGAGTCACAAGCTGTGAAAAAATTTGTCAACGCCGACTATATGAAAAATCCGCAATTACTTTTTGGGCAACCCAATATTTTGGGAAATTTTTGTCACCAAATCATATAAAGTCACCATTTAGTACCTAAATGGTGACTTTTTAGTACCTAAACGTACGAATATCACAAAACCCCATCTTATGGCGCACCTACGACCAAAGAACCTCATTCGTGCCAAAATTTATGACTCTAGCGTCACTTTTATATATAGAGAAGATAAACTTTCATCAAAATCATACAATGGAATCGAGGGTCAGGCGTAATGGGTTAAAATTTTGCCTTATAAAATATTTATTGAAATTTGTCTATAGAAAAAATTTAAGAAAAATGTTGTTTGGGATTGATTAGCATAAAAAAACGACTTTAAAAATGTTTATGCAAAATGTAAATTTTGGTTACAAAAGATAATTGGGAGTTTAGGTTGTCTTTAAATAGTTTTTCGCTTAAAATTAGTCCTTGGTCCTCGGGCTCCACCGCCCCAGCTTCGTCCCTAGCTGCCATATAGACCGATCTCTCGACGTAAGGGTATGGGGCCATGAAAGGTGCATTTATTGTCCGAGTTCGCCGAAATTTGGAACAGTGAGTTGTGTTAGGCTCTTCGACACTTTTCTGAAACTTGGCCCAAATCAGTATAGACCGATAACTCGATTTACAGTCTTGGCCCCGAAAAAGGCGCATTTATAATCCGATTTCACTGAAATTTGACACAGTGCCTTATGTTAGGCTTTTCGACATCCGTGTCGTTGATGGTTCAGATAGGTTTATTTTTAAATAAAAGATCAATATTTTGTTATACACAATTGAACAATGACGTGTACTTATTAGTATTTGGTCCAAATCGGAACATATTTCGATATAGCTGCTTTGGGGCATAAGGTATGCATTTTTCACCGGATTTTGATGGAAGGTGGTTTACGTATATACCCGAGGTGGTGGGTATCCAGAGTTCGGCCCGGCCGAACTTAACGTCTTTTTACTTGATATACCCTACACCACCACTGTGGTACAGGGTATTATAGATTTGTGCATTTGTTTGCAACGCTAAGAAGGAGAAGAGCTAGACCCATTGATAAGTATACGGATCGGCTTAGAATCACTTCCTGATTCGATTTAGCTATGTCCGTCTGTCTGTCTGTCCATGTATTCTTGTAATCAAGATATAGGTCGCATTTGTTGTCCGATTTTCACAAAATTTTGCATAAGTCTCTTTCTTGTCTTCAAGGACAAACGCTACTGATTTTGAAAAAAATGGGTCCAGATTTAGATATAGCTCCCGTATATATATTTCATCCGATTTGCCCTTTTAAAGCTGTAGGAGCCACAATTTTGGTCTGATCTTTACTAAATTTGGCACGAAGTAACGTCCCAATATGTGTGCAAAATTTCAATGAAATCGGTCCAGTTTTAGATATAGCTTCCATATATATCTTTCATCCGATATGCCCTTTTAAAGCTGTAGGAGCCACAATCTTTAGCAAATTTAGCACGAAATGTTTAGTGTAACGTCTTAATACGTGTGCTAAATTTCATCTAAATCGCATCGGATTTAGATATAGCTCCCATATATAACTTTCATCCGATTTGACCAATATAGGCTGTAGAAGGTACAATTTTGGTCCGATCTTTACCACATTTGGCACAAAGTGCGTTTTGTGACGTCCCAATATGTGTGCAAAATTTCATCAGAATCGGATCAGATTTATATATAGCTCCCATATATATATATCTTTCATCCGATATGCCCTTTTAAAGCAATAGTAGCTACAATTTGATCCGATCCGAAAATCGTACGAGGTCCTATTCGATATTTCAATAGGTATGCAAAATTAAAGTCTGACTATATTTGGATATAAGTGCAATATATTAAATGTATTACGAAGACTCAGTGGTGTAGGGTATTAAAGAGTCGGCTCTGCCCGACTTCTGCCCTTCCTTACTGGTTTTATATAACTTTATTTTATTTGCATTCGGTTTATTTTATTACTCCAAATTTGTTCTGGATTCAATCTTAGGGAAAACATCAAACCGGCAACTCTGTTTTCAAATAAGTTCTAAAATTTCAAAGTCATTTGCTCCTTACCAACAACCAAACGTGCAAAAAGAAAACACACAACAACAGTCGTAAATAAGAGTGCCGTTTCTTCGTTCTTTATCACAACTGAAAACTGTAAAGCCTTTAAGCTCTTGGGGAGCCAAATAGCCAAAGCGCTTAGTCTGGCCCAGTGTGGTGAATGTTCTCCAATGACGCTGTACAACTCCTCCAATGGACGGAGAGTGAGTAGCGATAGGAATCTGCTCTAAATTCTTGCACTGAAAAAGCGGGGGTTTTTTGGCTAAGAAATTTCTTTGCCCATTTATTTTCGCCGTTTTGTTTAGTGACTTGATGTTGATGTTGCTGTAACGTTTTTTTTTTTGTTTTTTTTTTTTTTTGGCGGCGAGACATTGTTAAAATTCTCAAAACGACACCGTTGACAGACGATTATAACGCGGCCATCGTTGCCGCCGAATGCCGGTGTTGGCCTTAAAGGCATAACTCATGAACTGCTGCTAACTTTGATCGCACAACAAGACAACGGCAACCAGCCATGGCATGAAGCAGCATAACAAAAACAACGAAAAAAAATGTAAAATGGTTTAAAGCCTCAATGAAATGCTAACGAAAATAATGAAAGTAGTTAATGTTTAAACATCAGCTATTCTTAACATGCCGACATATGGATGGCCAGTCAAATGGCCTCCAGAGGGAAACAAAGCCAGACAAGTATTTGCAAAAAAAAAAAAAAAAAAAAACCCAAACGCAAAGAGATCGATGGCCAAATGAATGGACAGACATGCAGACCGACAGACTGCCAAAGTCAAAAGAATGCTTTCTTGCCTCCTTAAAAAAAAAACAAAAAAAAAAATACTGTTGACAATCCATAAACAACTTTCACATACAATTACTTATCGAACATTTCGATTGAAGTTGTTATGAAAATGCAATCGCTTTACTTTTACTCTTTCAGACAAGTTTTTGGGCTATTTAAGAATGCTATTTAACACACTTAAACAACCACATACACACACGCATAGACAGGCAAACAAAAGGAATTGGAGCAATTTGAATAAAAGGAATGTACATTCTCTACAAGCAATAGACCATCTTAAAGAGGTAACATTACGAGGATTTGGGAGGGGAAATGGGATCATTTTAAATAAGACATTTCTTTTATTTGCAAAATTTCAATTGGTTTAGTAAGAAGTTTGTCTCTATGAAAAGAATAGAGTTTTTGAGAAATCTAGAAATCTTCATTTGGCTTAAAGCTTTTGTCTTTATGGACGCTATTTAGAGTTTGTGTCTTAAGTCTTTTGATTTTAACCGAAGCATTTGCCTTTACTATGAACATGGTTTCATGTTTGTGTCTTAAATCTTTTGGATATTTTTCCCTACCATATCCTTGGGGAGTGTTCATTAACTTAATGAAGTTAAAAAAAAACTGGCAAGTTCACTAGTTCAGGGGCGCTTAAGAAGTCATTTCGGGTATTGACATAAAGGGGGGTTATGTTTCCGTGTGGACATATATCTGCCATATATCGGTGTGATTTTGGAGGTCACAAGCATACTAGGATTTCCAACCAATAGAATTAAATTGAGATATAGAACATTTTTATGTTTTTGCACCTATGAACAACTGAAAATAGTGCTTTATCAATATTTTTAATAAATATTTGCACTTTCACAAGTTCAAAACTGCCTAGAGGAGCGTTCCAGTGATTTTGCGATGTACTAGGGAGCTCTTAGCTATTGTCTTGGCTACAAGTTTTGTCTTAGTATTGGATCGAAAATCCCAAAATATCCACAAAAATAGTGACAAAAGTCTGGAAAAAAGAAAGTCAAAATCTGGAAGCTCAATTTTCACCGTAGACATATGGTCTCCTGGACTTTCTTGCTCAGTACAAGCTCAAGATCAGAAACGTTAAACGTCCATAAAGATTTTTTCCTGCCATATTAATCGCCCCACCCTATCACAGGGGCTCAAAAACTCAAGTCGAAAATGGATTTGTAAATAGGTTTTGGTTTTAGCCATGACCCATATCTGGGCGGTATTTATTGATGGTACAACGGACAAACGGTAAAGAAAGGATACGCGGGCATGGTTAAGCAGAATTAGGAAGAAGTTCTGAATCAAACCGCACATTTTTCACGGTCAGAATAGAGGCGCAGGGTACAGTGGATGTTCAACCATTAATTGTCCTTACATGTGTACTTTGCCTATTTATAAATATTTCAAAAGGACAGAGATGGGGGGTAAGAGTTTCCCTATTTGAAAAACAAAATTCTCCATTATAGTGTTCATTCATACATAAATGTGTGCCTTTCCATGCTAATGCAAAGCATTGATACTAAATGTGCTCTACACTCGCATATACCTTCTCAAAATCAAAAAGCCGGCAGAATACCGCCTCCCTTGAATCCAGTACGACGTCAAAGACCTGACGTTGCAATGACCAGTTCGTATACCTACGAAAGAACTCGGATCAGCACTCATTAGCAACCAATTCTTGGCTAGCTCTACAGCCGCCATAGCAGCCGTTAATGACCCAAAACCCAGCCTTGCCACGATTAAAGGAGGTTATTTGCATTTCCCAACAAGCCTCAGTCCCAATTCTTGGCTAGCTCTACAGTCGTCATAGCAGCCGTTAATGACCCGAAACCCAGCTAAGGTTGAAAGCCTTGCCAAGGTTCAAAGAGGTTATTTGCATTTGCCAACAAGTCTCAGCTCCACACAGCTTGACACTTCAGCGCTGCTCGACTGCCCACATATATCTTAATACACCGATCGTCTTGAGTAACTTCAAACCGCTAAAACTTGCAAACTCTACACCCGAAGACGTGAAATTCTCGGCCTCTGTTCCATGGCTAATCTACATTGCGTAGAAGGTGCCCAGCCTACTAAGGAACTCCCTGAGGGTTGTGTTCTCTAAATGAGTAGGAAGATCAGCACTCATCAGCCATCTATTGCTGGCTCGCTAGTCAGCCTCCCCGCCCCAGTTTCAGGCCCGCAATGTGAAAGGCTTCCCCTTGGTTCACAGATGCACTTTGCATTACCCAACCAGTCTCAAGTCCACGCCATTTGACAAATCACCATATTATTGCAGTATTGGTCCAAATCGGATGCTACATCTCTCTTCCTTGTACGACAGTAGTGGTGTGGGGTATAAAAATATTAATAAAATTGCACACGTTTTATGAATAAGTGCAGTTTTCGAACAGTTTGAAAGTCCGTAAAATCAATCTTGACCAAATGACCCATTTGCAACAGCCAACGACTTACATCAATAAGAAGTAAATTTTCATGCGGATAGTCTCATTCGCGCGAATCTTATTGTGATGTCGGATATCTGTTGAACGGATGGACGAATATGGGTAGACTGAATTAGCCCCATAACGACGAATGGGTAGAAAAATACCCAAGAAAAATTCAAGCTCAAGAGGGAAAGCGGTATCCAAAGGAACTTTGGATTAGCGTAAAGTGGACGAATGAAACTTGTTACAAAAATGTTTCCCATCCTATAAGGTATACTCATAGAAAAAAGTTTGCTTAAAATAGCAAACACAAACAAATGCTATGGTAGCAGTATTTCTGTTATAACAGCAGTAGTTCTGCAACTTCAGAGCGTAGGATAAGTGCAGAAAAGTCTGCTGTTTGCTGAAAATAACTGCTGCTTAGTTTTTAAGGGGATGTTGGAAGAAAGAATAAAGATAGAAAAGTAAATGCTTGTCTCAGTGGATGTTTATAATCACCACTGAATGTTGGCTTTACACAATCTTATTTCTTTAAATTTAGAAACAAAAAGCCATGCCAGTCAAACATTAGTACAGCAACAAAAAAAATGAGAGCGAGCACAGCTATGTATACAAGAAATCTGCTAGCTTCTTTACAGTAATACTCCACAAATTAAACTCACCTCTTCCAACAAAATTTCAAAAAAAAAAATGCCTCAAGTTATCAAAATAAGCTACAAACTGTAGAATTGTTTTTTCAGCAGATTTTTGTCTTTAAAACAGCAGATTTTGTTTGCTGATTTAGCTAACCGAAATGTTTGCTAATACACCAGCCCTATGTTTGCTGAAACAACTGCAATGTCTGCTTTCCCATTTTCAGCAGACAAAAGCTGATGTATCAGCAAATATTTTTGCTGTCTTGAGTGTAGACAGCAGTTTGTTTTAGCAAACATTTTTGCTGTTTTGAATAATAAATTTGGCTGAGTGTAGTGTTTTGGGGAAAATTACGTTTTTCGTTATAAAGGCATAGCAAGCTTCAGCAAAAATTTTTTTTTTTTAAAATTTTTGTTTTTTTTTTTTTTAATTAAATTTTGGAGTCAGAGTCGAATAAAAATTGCTCGAAACCGCAGGGGCAGATCGCATTAAGTCGCTTACTCACAATCTTCTTGAAGTTTCTTCTCCGACTTGAAGTCCAGTCACCCAGGTACTTGTCCAAGACAGTACCAGTTTAGTGTTTCTGGAGTTGGAGTTTTGTCAAGTCCATTGTCCTTCGTCCCTGCACATAGCTTTCTTAATATCCCATTTTTTTCATCCTCCACCAAAAGCCTGAAAATTCCATTGATAACCAAGATCCTAAACAAAAGCAAAGAGTAGGGGTCACAATCTTCAAATTGGAACTTTCCACTATCCAATTCAACAGAAGATGGAGATCCTCATATCCAACAGGGAATCACGTATAGACTACCTCTTCATGTTACTAATAGCCCTGTGATCAAGAAAGACGCCAACATGAAGTCGCCTATCTCCAGTCAACCATATTATGACTATCCTAAGTGTAAGCTACATACCAATTAAGGGTCGAGAAAATTCCTGATACCCCCTGATCGAGGTCAGTACTAGTAAAGCGAAAGCGCATAGGCAACAACCTTAGCCTTTCCGCAATTTTGGGTTGACAACCACCACATCTCTCGCCAATCGAATTTGTTGCCCTCAGTTATCATGTCCTCAACTACGGATGGTTCCTTGGCACTGTGTTGTATCAGAGAAGGTTCGAGAAGGTATCTTGCATAGGCGTCTGGTAGTCATTTCAGGGTCTTCAAGATGAAGGGGTTGGCCAGTAAACTTTAGACAGCGAGTTACTCATTTTCACCCGCTCCTCCGCACTATGTTGTCTCAGAGAGACATCGATACCATCCGAGATATCCACCTGTTGGCCACATTCAAGCGCCTTAGAATGTGTAATGCAACCAATAGCTCGATAGTTTTGAATATATTTTGTTCAGGATACCTCCAAATTTGTGCCAAATTGTAAGAAATTAGTGCCTTCTGAAGGTGCCTAAGACTAAAAAGCACGGAGATCGGTCTATATGGAGTAAAATGTAAAATAAAATGAATTCAAGCACTGTCAACTTTCTTAAGCCCCAGGAATTTATTTACATACAATGGGTGGCATGTATGATCATTTCTGCAGAAGTTGCATAATCGAGAAAGACGCAGACCACACTTTGGTCGATTCGGAGAACAATTATTTATTCAAGTCATACACACAGTTGGAAAATGTTTACAGATGGGATCAAGATCGATGACTTTGTCTCGAATACAGAAAATGGCTAGCCACCCAAAAGCTGCAGCCAAGTGGACTTTGAAAAAAAAATTTTTTAATTTGTGACAGACTCGTATTAGGGAACAGACGGTAGACCTCTATCAATGACCAACGACCTTCTTTTAATAGCCGAGTCCGAAAGGCGCATCACCCCGAAAAGTTTTACATGTCATCCAGACTGAGATATGATGGTGGTATTATCATCAGAATTCAAACCTATTGTAGATCCATCCTACCATTTAAATGGCATCACTTGTACTACTTTGCACTTCATCAAAATTAGATTTCTATTTCCTTAATCTAGAGAACAACTATTCACTGTCTAGTTTATCTCAACAATTTGCTTGTGCTTTGTGGGAACCTCTTGGGTCAACATGTCTTTTAAAGTTTGTGTCTTAAGTCTTTTGATTGGCAGACTTCTAACAAAAGTGTCCACATTGAAAATGAAAATATTTCTTCTTAACCAACAACTATTCCTATTATTTGTTTTTTTTTTTGTACCTCAAATTAAACTAAAGATCAAGATTTTTGTTCAAGTGTCTTAGATCTTGCCGTTTATTTGTTAGGTTTTTTATTTTCGATTAACTTTTAGTTTCATTGAATTTGGCCATATTTGTGATTGACATATTTTTGGGGAGTGTTTGTTAGGTTTCTTGATTTTGTTTAAGCTTTAGAGCTGTTCGAGCAAAAATCTCATCTGACAATTGGTAATTTTCCAATTCGTTTATGTGTCATTTTTGGTTTTCAAACTTTTTGGAAAATTAAACAGGGAAAACCAAGCTGTTTCCACGTTGAAACGCTGCACCGTGGGAGAAAATCGAAAAAAAAACTAGTCTCTTTGGTTTCTATTTTCTTAGAATTTTTCCACGTTTTCAATTTTGCACACGATCTTTTTAACACCTCAGCTCTAACCAAAGCTCAAATAAATATTTCTACCCGTTCTCACAGGACATATTTTTTCGATGCACATTTTTCGACTTCCAAACTGTACAACTTTTAACTAAATTGTCAGATGTGGACACTTTTTGCTACAAAGTTGTTGAAAGTGCAAATCGAACCACAAATGTCTTTGTAAATTGCAAAATACGAAGCAAGTCTCGGTCAAAAATGCAAAAATAAATCAAAAGTCGAATATCCCCGAGACCAGTGGAGCTATTGTAGACCTCAAGTGGACTTATTTGTAGGGATTTTCTACTATCCAGCAAAAACAATTTTGGAAATCGAACCACAACCGAACACTTGGCAGCCCCAAACAATTTTTCCAAATTCCGAGGTGACCAAGTTAAGGAGCCTGCCAAAAGGCGCCCCCGTACAACCTAGGGCCTTGAAATTTTGCACACGATCTCGCCAACACCTCAGTTGTAACCATTCCAAAGAGATATCTCTACCCGTTCTCACACGGCATACTAGTTTTTTTTTCTCGATTTTCTCCCACTGTGCGCTGGTGGTGGTGGGGAGGCGCAGTTAGCAGAGGGATAAAAGCTTTGTGACAAACCATTGAAATGTCGTTTAACCATAACATTTATGGCCATTTTGACTGTATGTCACCTTTTGTGGTCTTTAAAGCCAAGGGGGCTAAAGCCCCACAAATCACAACACCGGCAATGCGTTCTGCACATAGCGTTAACCGCCGCGCTTGGTGTTGTTGTTTTACATACAAATGACATTTAGCTCCCGCTGTCATTACATATTAAATTCAATGTTCAACATTTTTCCTTGTCATGGCGATTTTGCAGAAACAACTACAAAACCACCACCACCACCACCACCAGCACAAGCCCAAGCCTCCAAAAGCTTGGCGTTTGCCTATGAATATTTGCATTCGAAAGAGAGGGGTAATTTTGCAGGAGGAGTGGTAGCCTCGCAAACGCATTTACATTCATTTCTTGGGCAAAAGAAGACAATAGAAAAAACGACATTATGACCAAAAAACGAAAAAATTAAAAATCGGTGTTGTTTGCAGCAATTTTCCAAAGGTGTTTTCATTTGTTTTTACTATATTTGTCACTTCTGCCCAGCCAGCAATTGATTGAGCCAACTGCACTGAACAAACGAACCGCGCTACAAATGAATGCGAAGAGATTCAATTTAGCCATGGAATATTCCCACCGCCATGGAAATGAAAATTCAGCTCAAGTTACCAACAACATTGGATGTTTGGTACACATATACTATTTGTATTGCCAATCTCGTTAAGAAGCTAAATTTAGTGGCGTTTGTAAGAGCCTTAATCTTTTTATGGTTATGGCCCAACACAGCGCTGCCACATCCATTGGAGGTGTGGTGTGAATACCTCAAAGTGGAAATAAATGAATATTGGAAATGGTTTCATTTACCAAATGAAAATGGATATTTTAATAAATGTTGACTATATTTTAAACAAATTGCCTGCCTTGGATGGAATAGCAAATTCTCAGGCATATCATGTGAACTAGCGGTGGCTATTGGGTAACTTGTATCAGTTTGTCCAGAATGTTTAGAAATGTGCCATTTAGAAAAGTTGAATGGTAAAATAAAGTTCGAACATATTAGGCCGGGCCGAAGCCCACTACCATGGATATTTCGGTCTATATAAAGGGTGATTTTTTTGAGGTTAGGATTTTCATGCATTAGTATTTGACAGATCACGTGGGATTTCAGACATGGTGTCAAAGAGAAAGATGCTCAGTATGCTTTGACATTTCATCATGAATAGACTTACTAACGAGCAACGCTTGCAAATCCTAACCTCAAAAAAATCACCCTTTACAAACAGCATGCCTATGTCAAGGAAAGGTCGGCGGAGACTGCCCTGCACTAGGTTTTGCATAAAATAGAAGAATCTTTCGATACCAAAACGTACACACTGTCGGTATGCATTAGAATCGAGGGGGCTTTTAACAATGTGCGAGGCGACACACTGATCCAATCCTTAGAGTAGTACCGGGTGGACCCGGTCCCTAAAAACTGGATAAACCATATGCTAAGGAACAGGTGGATAAATTGTGTGTCCCATGGCATAAATATAAGGGAGAAAGTGGCACAGGGCACACCACAGCGCGTCATTTTATCGCCACGGGCCGTAGGCTCGAAATGGGGCCTGAACCCTAGGATAGTACACTAGCTCTACAGGAGCGTGATTAGACCAATACTTACTTACGCCTCACTAGTTTGGTGGACTGTTATGGAGAAAAAGTGCAACATAAGGACCATACAAAAGGTTCAGAGAACACGTTGTCTTGGCATAGGCGGAGCGATGAGGACAACCCCCACTAGGGCACTGGAGACTAGATATCCGAACCATTGACATACAGATTAAGTGTGAGGCAGCCACTGCGGCTATGAGACTTAAGACGATGAAAGAATGGATAGAGGATGGGAGCAGCTCATACCATCGCTGTATAATCGAGGCGACGATAGGGAACCTGGAAGGAAGGGAGGAGATATCGATGCGGACACTTGGATTGACGGAACCCTAGTATTGCCATCCGGAAAATCATGTTACATGGATGGATCAAAGCTAGAGGACAGAGTGGGCCTGGGGATCTATATTGAGAACCCAGGGACTGAGATCTGTTTTAGACTGCCTGACCATAATGCGGTCCTGCAGGCGGAGATACGGGCGATCACGGATTGCGTGAAGTGGTGTGGTGCTAACGCGATGACATCGATTGTGAACATCTTTACTGACAGTAAAATTGCCATAAGGGCAATAACAATCAGGATGGTAAGGTCACGAACAGTCTTGCAGTGTAAGAAGGAGATTAACGCCTTCTCTGAGGATGGCAAAATCCGCATCGTTTGGGTGCCGGGCCATAACGCAGTAAGGGGAAATGAAAGGGCAAACCATTTGGCGGTGAAGGCCAGAGAACCGCCGTCAATTAACTTAGTTAACCCGAAAGCCTTTCGGGTCGACGCAGTCCGAGTTAAGGGAGTGGGCGACGAAAGCGCGTGTAACATTGTGGAACAGCGAAACGGTCGGTAGGTAGGCGAAAATCCTATGGGGTGATCCAGATCGAGGCTATTACTGAAAGGAAGCAAGAAGGAGATCAGTATAGCTATTGCTATCATAACGGGACACATAGGACTACGAGCTCACTTATGTAAAATCGGTGAGGCATGTGTAGGGCATGCGGGGAAGATGATGAGACGTTGGAGCATTTCCTTTGTCATTGCCCGGCTTTCGCGTCCAACAGATACCTGTACTTAGGTGGAGACACAATATCAGACATGGACCAACTTAGGAGAGTGGTATTGAAAACAATTAAGGATTTTGTAAGTAGCACGGAATTCCTAACTTAAAATTTTCTTTTTAAAGGTTACTTTATAGTTTTTGGAGCGCACAACAAGCCGATTACTGGCTTAGGTGGATGTCTATAGTGGCGGATTAATATCTGCACCCTCTTTTCAACCTAACCAAACCTAAGCCTTCAAATTGGGAAATAGGTCCATATTGCAAATTTATCCAAATATGGTCGGATACAAATCATATATGACACGGATGGTGAGTGCCCCAGTATGACACACTGGTAACAAATTGCAGCAAAATTTCTTTTGAAATTCTACTTTTTATAGACCCAAGGCACTAAATTGAGAGATTTCCTAGAACTTAGCCCTGTTGAAAGAGTGCTTAAATAATGCCGTTTTTCCATATTAGCGCTACATTTACATTTTGCCACCAGTGGGGTTTGAACATGCGATCTCTCGTTTGCTAGTCAGGGGGCACCCCACATCAAAATCGAAAATTGCCAAAATTCTTATGTTACTGTGAAATTGGTAAAGATACCTCAAATTTATATTTTGAAAATTGTGGTGCCACAATTAAATCGGCGGTGACATTTGGACATAAAGTCAGAGCTCAACACACTACTTACAGACCGATCCAAATCTTTCAAAGCCTTCTTAGTGTGGTTGTCTTGGCGAATATCTTATAGTGAAAAATTTGGCAAATCAGCTTCAGTATTTTGATGAAATTATTTCATTTGGGTTCATTTTTGCAAACTTGATTAAAATCAATCGAAAATCCGTTTTTGACGAAAAAGAAGTCCGGTAAAAATTGCATCCAACTATTGCAGTATATGCTTATAATTCGCATCAAGTCTTCACAAGTCCTAAAATATTCCTAAATTATTGGAGATAAAATAAGAAAGGGTGAAGGAAAGGTGAAGAAACACCAACATTTTTACGTCATTGCAGTTGTTAACTGTTGTCTTTCTTTCTTTGCTCACTAATTGATGTCAAACGACCAAGCGGCAAACGTAAGTGTAATAGAAAACTTGCTCTCATAGATGAAAGTTTCCTCACTTAAGGTGGGTATTAAGTTCGTGTCTCACAGTGCAATTTATATTTTTTATGATTATTTTTGTAGATAATAGATCTTGAAGCAAAATGAATCTCCGATTTCATTCATTAGGGTATTCCTATAATGAATGAATATATATTATATATAAAAAATATATATAAAAAGGATATATAAGAATAAGAATTGCGCCTTTTGGGGCTCAAGAAGTAAAATAGAGAGATTTATTTATATGGGAGCTGTATCAGGTTATAGACCGATTCAGACCACAATAAACACGTATGTTGATGGTCATGAGAGGATCCGTCGTACAAAATTTCAGGCAAATCGGATAATAATTGCGACCTCTAGAGGCTCAAGAAGTCATGATCCCAGATCGGTTTATATGACAGCTATATGAGGTTATGAACCGATTTGAACCATACTTGTCAGAGTTGTTGAAAGTCATAATAAAATACTTCGTGCAAAAATTCATTCAAATCGGGTAAGAATTGCGCCCACTAGAGGCTCAAGAAGTCAAGGGAAAAGATCGGTTTATATAGCAGCTATATCAAGTTATGGACCGATTTGAACCATACTAAGCGCAGTTGTTGAAAGTGATACCAAAACACCACATGCAAAATTTCAGTCAAATCGGACCAGAACTGCGCCCTCTAGAGGCTCAAGAAATCAAGACCCAAGATCGGTTTATATGGAAGCTATATCAAAACATGGACCGATATAGCCCATTTACAGTCATAACTGACCTACACTAATAAGAAGTATTTGTGCAAAATTTCAAGCGGTAAACTTTACTCCTTCGAAAGTTAGCGTGCTTTCGACAGACAGACGGACGGACATGGCTAGATCGACATAAAATATCACGACGATCAAGAATATATATACTTTATGGGGTCTCAGACGAATATTTCGAATAGTTACAAACAGAATGACGAAATTTGTATACCCCCATCCTATGGTGGAGGGTATAAAAAAAAAACAAATTATTACAAATAGAGATAATAGAAGTGACTTTCGATTTTTATACCCACCACCGTAGCATTGGGGGTATATTCATTTAGTCATTCCGTTTGTAACACATCGATTTCAGATCGTCGTAAAATTCTAAGACGATTTAACGATGTCCGTGTGTCTGTCTGTCGGTCTGTTCGTCTGTTGTAAGGCTGTAGGGTCCTTCAAAAACTGAGATATTGAGCTGAAATTTGCCACAGATACGTCTTTTTGATGCACGCTGGTTAAGTTCTTGAACGGGCCAAATCGGACCATATTTGGATATAGCTGCTATATAGATCGATCTGCCGATAAAGGGTCTAATGCCCATAAAATCTTTATTTTTCATCCGATTTTGCTGAAGTTTGAATTTGCAGATAAGGGCTTTATTAATTATCCGATTTCGCTAAAATTAGAAACTGTGAGTTCCTTAAGTTATCCAATTTTCACTGGATTGTGACAAAATGGGGTTTACATATATACTCGAAGTGGTGGGTATCCAAAGTGGGAGGTGGTGGGTATTCAAAGTTCTTTTCTTTTGCAGATTAAAGGGTTCTAAAAAAAACAAAGAAAGAATGAACCCAAAACACACATTTCGGGCAAAGATAGTCTCCATATCGGCATTTTTAAGTAAATTGTTTGAGGAGGCTATTGTTTGGTTCCAATAATATTTTGCATGAGTTTAGGTGACATATAAAGTAAAGCAACATAATCCAAAAGGGGGGATCTGGGCTTTGCGTTTTGAAAAATCGAAAGGGGTTTTTTGTTTTAAAAATTCCTGTTTTGAAATTCATTAGCACCCATTCAAGTTGTTATATGGTGTTCAAATTTCACTTGCGACGGATCTAATCATATCCTATTTACAAAAGTAAAAGGAAATAAGTAAAAACGTGCAAAGTTCGGCCGAGCCGTGTGGAATACTACTGCAAAGAAGCTACCTGATCCATTGGTATTCATTTCGAAATGTGGCTGAGCTCGTTCGCATTTGCTGTTATTGCTCGACTAATATCTACATGACCTGGCATAGAAACGTTGCACAGATTCTCTTGTTTTCTGTTCATAGGCAAGTTAAGGTCGAAGATGGGCTATATCGGACTATGTCTTGACATAGCCCAATGCAGACCGATCTGCCGATTTAAGGTATAAGGCTCATTAAAACCACATTTATTATCCGATTTCATTGAAATTTGGTACAGTGAGTTATGTTAGGTCTCTCGACATCGCAGATCTGTGTAGATATCGATATGGCTGCCATATGGACCAATCTCTAGATTTCAGGTCTTGGGCCCATAAAAGACGCATTTAAAAGTCCGATTTCGTTGTTAAGTTCCCCGACATCCTTGTTTGATTTGGCCCAGATCGGTGCAGATTCGGACATAGCTGCCCGATTTAAAGTTCTTCGACTCGTAATAGGCGCATTTATTGTCCGATTTCGATGAAATTTGGGATGGCGCGTTGTTAGGCCATTCGATATCCCAGAGCAATATGGCCCAGATCGGTCCAGATTTTGATGTAGCTGTCATATACACCGATCTTCCGATTTAAGGTGTTACTCCCATAAAAGGTGAGTTTATTAATCGATTTCACTGAAATTTAACACAATGACAAATACAAATACGACATCCCTGTTCAATACGGCCCAGTTCGGTCCAGATTTTGATATATCTGCCGTATATACAGATCTCCCTATTTGAGTTCTTGGTACCATAAAGCATGTTTTTTTTCGATTTTGCTGAAATTTGACACACATTCGCGTTCAGTATGGCCCAAATCGGTAAATTTTTAGATATAGCTGCCATACAGACCGATCTTCCAATTTAAGTTCTTGGACCTATAAAAGGCGCCCTGAACCCTGTTTAACATTCCGATATCCGTGCCTTTTAGGGTTCATATTGGTCTATATTTGGGTATAGTTGCCACTTCCATATACTGATCTCCCGATTTAAGTTCTTAGGCTCATAAAAGGTGCATTTTTTAACCAATAAATTTGGCACAATGAAATGTGTTAGACTCTTTTATGGCCTTCCTGAATAAGGTGGAGATGTTCGTAAAGGTGCTATGGGTTCATAAATTATCAATTTTTTACCGTATCATGAGGAAAGGTTGTTAATATATATATTCGAGGTGGTGGGTATCCAAAGTTAGGCTCAACCGAACTTTATGCCTTTTTAATTGTTTTTTCCTTCTAAGGTGCCAAGAACAACTTCTAAAACGGTTTAGCGCCTAGACTGCTTTTGAATACATGTCGCCGTCGCACGTTGAGCTTCCTGCACTTTTGTCTCTAGAGTGCATGCATTTTGTTGTGAGACAGACTATATCCTCGCATTTATCAACCTCTCTAGAATGTTTAGCATAAAGGATGTCAGGCTGAAAGGACGAAAATCGGGCGGCACGGTTTTCCTGGTTTTGAAATGAAAATGACCTTTGTGTTGAAGATATATGCGCATGCGGAGTATATCTCCCTCCACCAGGGAAACAGTCTATCGGACCGGTGACACATTACCCGCACTTTCTATCGGTTGTATCTTCCATGCAGCTGCAGAATGCCATACAGGATTTGTTCCGTCTTTTTTAGCTCGCCCTTTCATTTTCTTTACTGAACCCCCACGGCTTTTGTTGTTTGCCCCTTGGCTGTATTCCACGACTTGCAGACTCAAGTCAGTCGAGATTCGCTTGACCATCATATCAATGTACTACACAGTTTTTGAATTGTTGCAAAAAAAGTGAAAAACTATGAGCATCTATTTTTCATAACAAAAGAAGTGAATTGTTCTTTTTGTTCTCATTATCTCAATCAACAACCAAGAAAATAGTTAGACTCAAATCTCATAAACCATAACTATTAACTGATCATGTCTCAAGATCAGTCAAAACTCGTCTTTTAGCTATACAACATGCAATCGTATTATTACTCAATTATAAATTATGATTTCATTATTATCCATAAACCAACTACCACCCCCTCCTCTCTACACAAAAAAAGAACACAAAATCAAAATAAAACAATTGAATTGAACTAGAATCATAACAGGCACGTTTCACCTTATCAAGCTCACAAGGCTCTCAAATTATTAGAAGACAAAAAAAAAAAAACAAAAAAACAAAACCCAAGATGAATTTATTACCTTTTTAAATGTCTATCTTTGGCTTAGAAATCAGCAATTCATTCATCATAAATTTAAATAAAAACAAAAAATATGAAAATTAGCCAAACCACAAACAAAAAAAAAGCATTTATTAGAAGCTTTGGTTAGAAAAAAAAAAACAAACAGCACACTCAAAAATCCATGCTTCGTCTAGAACTGCAAACACAGAAATCTTCAAAATTTAAAATAAACAAAAAACTGACACTGAAATCGTGAGCACATACGATTCAGCATAATGCTATGGCATGGTATGATATTATTGCTCTGATGATATTGACAGAAATAATAACAAACCACCAAAATGGTCTCAAGATATTGCCAAGAAAAAAAAAAAAACAAAAACAAATTTTTAAAGGTAAAGTTGCTAAAATAACAAAACTGTGGACTACAGAGGATTGACTACATGTATCTCACCTTAATTTTACATTTTTCCTTTAAGCTATTTTCCGGAAAATCCATATTTTACCCTATATCGATTCACAGTGATCGTGTTACCGTTTGATGAGCTTCAAACACTTACCTAAAATGAAAAAATATGGTAAAAAGAAATAAATTAGCAAGGGCAATAAATTCAGGCAGAAATTCAAGATAGATAAATTGCTTACGAATTAACTTTAGCTTTTGAGGTCACAATTTGCGTGCAGTCTTTGAATTCGTTTCGTTGATCCTTTTGCTTGTGAGAAGTTTGTTGCTTAAGTCTTTTGTTTTTTCATTCGCCATTTGGTCATTTGGCTTATTTTGGTTTAAAATTTGATACTAGGCTATGAGGCATGCGTTTTAGGTTTTGTTAGTAAATTGGAAAATCATATTTAAACAGTACACCCAGCAAAGCAAATACTGTCCAAATGTCTGTTGGGGTAAATACGAGTTAAAATCAGGCATGGCCGACCATTTTGTGCCTTCCTCCATAGAACCATACAAAACCATATCGAACTATCGCACTAGCAACAACCTACTCTTATTGGTAAAGCACCATGATCCCTTTGACGAAACCCACTGATGAAGATTCATGGCGAATCGTAAATCGCGATACGGGAAGACAGTCAAAAGCTTTTTAGCAACATCACACATTCTATGAGTTCTATGCTGTGCTATTCTTTGAATAGAAAGCAATGGAAGAAATTGTCTTTAGTTGGACAATATCCTGCAATGGAATCTCAATCAGATTTTAAGACACAGGTGCACAAAATAAAAATGCGATTGTAAGTGTTATTTACTCCCATTAAATGTTTTTATTCTCCTATTATTAGAAATATTGAAAATATCGACTCATGCGTGTGTTCATTCGTTGCTTCGCAACAATGACTGAAGCCAGGATAATACGAATATGTGTGAACGCTAGCAAAATAAAATAAAATAAAATAAAATAAATTAATAAAATAAAATAAAATAAAATAAAATAAAATAAAATAAAATAAAATAAAATAAAATAAAATAAAATAAAATAAAATAAAATAAAATAAAATATAATATAATAAAATAAAATAAAATAAAATAAAATAAAATGAAATGAAATGAAATAAAATAAAATAAATTAAAATAAAATAAAATAAAATAAAATAAAATAAAATAAAATAAAATAAAATAAAATAAAATAAAATAAAATAAAATAAAATAAAATAAAATAAAATAAAATAAAATGAAATAAAATAAAATAAAACAAGTAAAAAGGCGTTAAGTTCGGCCGGGCCGAACTTTGGATACCCACCACCTCGGGTATATATGTAAACCACCTTTCGTCAAATCCGGGAAAAAATGCATACCTTATGACCCATAGCAGCTATATCGAAATATGTTCCGATTTGGAACCATAAACGACCCGGATGTCGAAAAGCCTAACATACGTCACTGTGTCAAATTTCAGTGAAATCGGGTTATAAATGCGCCTTTTATTGGGCCAAGGCTTTTCATCAAGATATAGGTCTATATGGCAGCTATATCCAAATCTAGACCGATTTCGACCAAGTTGCAGATAAATGTCGAAGAGCTTAACACAACTCACTGTCCCAAATTTCGGCGAAATCGGGCAATAAATGCGCCTTTTATGGCCCCAAAACCTTAAATCAAGAGATTGGTCTATATTGCAGCTATATCCAAATCTGGACCGATCTGAGCCAAATTGAAAAATAATATCGAAAGTTTTATCACAACTCACTGTCCCAAATTTCGGCAACATCGGGCAGTAAATGCGCCTTTTATGGGCTCAAAACCTCAAATCGAGAGATCGGTCCATATAGCAGCTATATCCAAATCTAAACCGATCTGAGCCAAATTGACAAAGGATGTCGAAAGGCCTAAGACAACTTACTGTCCCAAATTTCAGCAAAATCTGATAATAAATGTGGCTTTTATGGGTCTAAGACCCTAAATCGGAGGATCGGTCTATATGGCAGCTATATCCAAATCTGGACCGATCTGTACCAATTGACGAAGGATGTCGAAGGGCCTAAGACAACTCACTGTCCCAAATTTCAGCAGAATCGGATAATAAATGTGGCTTTTATGAGCCTAAGACCCTAAATCGGAGGATCGGTCTATATGGCAGCTATATCCAAATCTGAACCGATCTGAGCCAAATTGACGGAGGATGTCGAAGGGCCTAAGACAACACACTGTCCCAAATTTCAGCAAAATCGGATAATAAATGTGGCTTTTATGGGTCTAAGACCCTAAATCGGAGGATAGGTCTATATGGCAGCTATATCCAAATCTGGACCGATCTGAGCTAAATTGACGAAGGATGTTGAAGGGCCTAACACAACTCACTGTCCCAAATTTCAGCAAAATCGGATAATAAATGTGGCTTTTATGGGTCTAAGACCCTAAATCGGAGGATCGGTCTATATGGGGGCTATATCTAGATATAGTCCGATTTGGCCCATCTTCGAACTTAACCTGCTTATAGACAAAAAAAGAATCTGTGCAAAATTTCAGCTCAATATCTCTATTTTTAAAGACTGTAGCGTGATTTCAACAGACAGACGGACAGACGGACGGACATGGCTAGATCGTCTTAGATTTTTACGCTGATCAAGAATATATATACTTTATAGGGTCGGAAATGGATATTTCGATGTGTTGCAAACGGAATGACAAAATGAATATACCCCCATCCTTCGGTGGTGGGTATAATAAAATAAAATAAAATATAATAAAATAAAATAAAATAAAACAAGTAAAAGCGTGCTAAGTTCGGCCGGGCCGAATCTTATATACCCTCCACCATGGATCGCATTTGTCGAGTTCTTTTCCCGGCATCTCTTCTTAGGCAAAACAAGTAAAAGCGTGCTAAGTTCGGCCGGGCCGAATCTTATATACCCTCCACCATGGATCGCATATGTCGAGTTCTTTTCCCGGCATCTCTTCTTAGGCAAAAAGAGTATATAAGAAAAGATTTGCTCTGCTATTAGAGCGATATCAAGATATGGTCCGGTTTGGACCACAATTAAATTATATGTTGGAGACCTGTGTAAAATGTCAGCCAATTCGAATAAGAATTGCGCCCTTTGTGGGCTCAAGAAATTAAATAGAGAGATCGATTTATATGGGAGCTATATCAGGCTATAAACCGATTCAGACCATAATAAACACGTATGTTAATGGTCATGAGAGAATCCGTCGTACAAAATTTCAGGCAAATCGGATAATAATAGCGACCTCTAGAGGCTCAAGAAGTCAAGATCCCAGATCGGTTTATATGGCAGCTATATCAGGTTATGAACCGATTTGAACCATATTTGGCACAGTTGTTGGATATGATAACAAAACACGTCGTGCAAAATTTCATTCCAATCGGATAAGAATTGCGCACTCTAGAGGCTCAAGAAGTCAAGACCCAAGATCGGTTTATATGGCAGCTATATCAGGTTATGGACCGATTTGAACCATACTTGGCACAGTTGTTGGATGTCATAACAAAACACGTCGTGCAAAATTTCATTCCAATCGGATAAGAATTGCGCACTCTAGACGCTCAAGAAGTCAAGACCCAAGATCGGTTTATATGGCAGCTATATCAGGTTATGGACCGATTTGAACCATACTTATCACAGTTGTTGGATGTCATAACAAAACACGTCGTGCAAAATTTCATTCCAATCGGATAAGAATTGCGCACTCTAGAGGCTCAAGAAGTCAAGACCCAAGATCGGTTTATATGGCAGCTATATCAAAACATGGACCGATATGGCCCATTTACAATACCAACCGACCTACACTAATAAGAAGTATTTGTGCAAAATTTTCTAGCGGCTAGCTTTACTCCTTCGGAAGTTAGCGTGCTTTCGACAGACAGACGGACGGACGGACGGACGGACGGACAGACGGACGGACATGGCTAGATCGACATAAAATTTCACGACGATCAAGAATATATATACTTTATGGGGTCTCAGACGAATATTTCGAGTAGTTACAAACAGAATGACGAAATTAGTATACCCCCCATCTTATGGTGATGGGTATAAAAAGGATATAAGAAAAGATTTGCTCTACTATTAGAGCGATATCAAGATATGGTCCGGTTTGGACCACAATTAAATTATATGTTGGAGACCTGTGTAAAATGTCAGCCAATTCGAATAAGAATTGCGCCCCTTGTGGGCTCAAGAAGTAAAAGAGAGAAATCGATTTATATGGGAGCTGTATCGGCCTATAGACCAATTCAGACCATAATAAACACATATGTTAATGGTCATGAGAGAATCCGTCGTACAAAATTTCAGGCAAATCGGATAATAATTGCGACATCTAGAGGCTCAAGTAGTCAAGATCCCTGATCGGTTTATATGGCAGCTATATCAGGTTATGAACCGATTTGTACTTTATTTGACATAGTTGTTGAAAGTAACAATAAAAAACATCTTGCGAAATTTCAGCCAAATCGGATAGAAATTGAGCCCTCTAGAGGCTCAAGAAGTCAAGTCCCCAGATCTGTTTATATGACAGCTATATCAGGTTATGAACCGATTTGAACCATATTTGGCACAGTTGTTAGATATCATAACAAAATACTACGTGCCAAAATTCATTCAAATTGGATAAGAATTGCGCCCTCTAGAGGCTCAAGAAGTCAAGACCCAAGATCGGTTTATATGACAGCTATATAAGGTTATGGACCGATTTAAACCATACTTGGCAAAGTTGTTGGATATCGTAACAAAACACGTCGTGCAAAATTTCATTCCAATCGGATAAGAATTGCGCACTCTAGAGGCTCAAGAAGTCAAGACCCAAGATCGGTTTATATGGCAGCTATATCAAAACATGGACCGATATGGCCCATTTACAATACCAACCGACCTACACTAATAAGAAGTATTTGTGCAAAATTTCAAGTGGCTAGCTTTACTCCTTCGGAAGTTAGCGTGTTTTCGACAGACAGACGGACGGACGGACGGGCGGACTGACGGACGGATGGACGGACGGACAGACGGACGGACATGGCTAGATCGACATAAAATTTCACGACGATCAAGAATATATATACTTTATGGGGTCTCAGACGAATATTTCGAGTAGTTACAATCAGAATGACGAAATTAGTATACCCCCCATCTTATGGTGGAGGGTATAATGAAATGAAATGAAATGAAATAAAATGAAATAAAATAAAATAAAAGAAGCAAAAAGAAAAGAAAATATAAGAAACGAAAAGAAAATAGGAAAAGAAGAAGAATGCATAGAGTAGTCCACAATGACTAGAGGATTTTGTGCCTGGGGAAGTCCAGGCACGGAAATAAGTGTTTACCCATAATCATGTGCCTCCACACCGCATTTGCAGGATGGTGAAGCAAAATTAGTTCCACTGGGTCTAGTTCTTTCTCATCACCACAAACACTGCAGAAGTACGCCTCCAAAGGCATAGTAGTACATATGTTGTTCATAAATATAAATGAAACACATTTGCTCCGCATAAGAATTTATTCCTTTGCATAGCTCGAACCAAAGTAACAAACAAACTGCATCATGCAGGATACTGACAGTTAACCGAATCTTTGTGTAAGCCTATTAGTAACTGCTTACCAATGAAGGGTCGAAAGGTTTCTAATGTAAGAATGGGAATGAAACGTATTTGGCCTGTGACTCGGTTTCCCCACTTTTAGCATGAAAACCTACCTAGCCTCTCGCAAACCAGTCATCACATAGTCCAGCAAAACGCAGCTCCTAAAAATCACCTCGAGGAGTCGCTTGGTGCACGGTCCAGCCCTCAGTAACATGGCAATAACAAATGAAAGAAATTTACTGCTTATATCGTGTCCTCAACCAACCTCGAAGTATGTCCAAGCTTTCCCAAATCTTTGTTCCAATCTCCTATCGGGTAGGTTAGAAAGCATTTTTTCGCATAGCTAGTACGCAGTATGTCTGAAGGCCACCGTAGCCTAGGTTAGCATGTCCGCCTATAACGTTGAACGTCTGGCTTCGAACCCTTGCGACAACATCAGAGGAGTAGTGTTTGTTGACATTAGTTTCTGGATGTCATAGTCAGGTGCAAAATCATTGGCAGGAAGCCTATTTTACATACAAACTGTTCGGGCAAAAAAAAAAGAAGAATTCTCTCTATAGTGCATAGTGACTGGACCATGCTGGCCAAGTCCTACAAAGTCTAGTATTTCTGGCCAACATACTTACTTTAGGAATTAGAAGGCCAATATCTGTGGAGCACACTCCATGGAAGTATCGATAGAACAGCGTCATACAAACCACATTACAACGACGCTCAAGGGAAACAATAGAGTTGGATACCCTACCGACGTCATTCAACACCAGCGCTCTCTGGGGTGAGGAGGAGTGCTCCGAGAGCAGCACTGATCTGAGACCTTACGCGGTATTGCCCTCAAACTGAGGGAATCGGGGACATAGCGCTCTTCGGATTTCGGGCATTCGTTTGTTTTTCGGAAGGCCGCTGGCGTTGGACGACTACGTGGCATTGGTGACGCGACGGACCGGCAAGATCTTTCTTAGATGGCTCTTCTTGGGTCCCTCTGTTTTTGCGGATGGACCCAAGTTGGAATGGGGCACTATGGAAGGGATTTTTATTGAATTTCTAGGAATTAGGGAGTCACATAAACTTTAGGGCGGGTGCTGTGACTTTCAGGCTGAGGTTTTCGCCATCCTCAGGGCCTGGGATGGGAACTCAGAATGTGACTCCCTAATTTTTAGGCAGCATGTTTACTGTAGATTTAAGCTCTTTCTTTCTTTTTTTGAAGTTTGAGCATACCAGTTGCAGTAAGTTTTTCTGAGATTCCTGCAAGTTGGGTCGTTGCTCCTTATATTTGGACACATCTCAGCACCTAAGATATTGCGTCGCAGCAAGTGCGTTTCTCGAGTACAAGTCTCCCTTGTATATCCACATGCAGATTGGTTCTATGGCACTATTTAAGAGTCTGTCTTCGTTTTACAAAACAAGCTGCAATCTCGTACCCGGATAGGTATGAATGCAATTTATCGGGTAACTGCTCAACATGGCTGGAGGCCACCATAGTGCAGAGATTAACATGCCCGCCTATGACGCTGAACGCCTGGGTTCGAACTCTGGCGAGAACATCAGAAAACATTTTCAGCGGTGGTTATCCCCTCCTAATACTGGCGGCATTTGTTAGGTGCCATGTTAAAACTTCTGCCCAAAGAGGTGTCACACTGCGGCACGCTGTTTGGATTCGGCTATGAAGACTTAAACTTGAATCGAACAGCACTCAGTGATATGTGAAAAGTTTGCCCCGGTTCCTTAATGGAATGTTCATGGGCAAATTTGCATTACCTCAACATGGCTTCTGCCAACATGTCAACTGTCAATTTATGAATGGAACATTTTCCACCTGGCGGCGATTGAATTTGGAACAAGGATTTGTTTTACACCTTCGAAAGCCGGACAAATGGACGAACAGCAAGAAGGACGGACAAACAGACGGAATGTCAAAGTGTAGTATACCCTTTCATTGTGGAGGGTATTACAAAAACGTCTGGAACCAGCTACTTTAGGCTTCGACCGTAGTTCAGCATGACCAAAGGAAATCCAATAACGAAAAGAGGTATTACCCAATAATGGACTCCAAAGACCCAACAGCTGCGGTGGTGGTATCAGGCCGTAGCAAGTAGTCTGCTACTGAAACATCGACTGGTGGAGCGGCTGCTTCAGGCTCCACTAGCCGACAGACGACTGGTCAGCAGGGGCTTTTGACGAAGACACCTGATTCGAGTCTAAAGGACAAGGCCGAACCTATTCTTTCTTCGTATGCCTATAATTTGCCTAGGCCATCGGCCCTCCCAGACAAACAAATACGCTCTTTAAGAGGTACGATTAATAGAAGTCGCATCGCTCTCAGGTTTATTGAGAGGCTTGGTGCGAATGATCCTTAGACTCTCACTTATAGGGAGAGAGACTCCCTAAATTGGGCTCGGGAATTCGCTGCTCAAGCTACCCCAAAGACTACACGTGTAGATTCGGCAACTGCACCGCAGTAAGCTAAAAGGCTGCGGTCACCTGGAGGGCATCCCATGCCTAAAAGAACTAGGGGAACAACAGTAAGATGGGTCCAAGATCCTTTACTAATGTCGCTAGGGACAGTTTGGTGATGGCAGTTGTCGACAAGGGAAATGAACAGGGCTGCATACCTAGGAATAGTTGGAGTGGGATAGTCAATGGACTGTCATCAGCATACGCCGGTGTCCTTGTGGAATTTCCTAGGTCCCCTCCAGCTTGTGACTATGCAGGCTGGTATCGAGGCCGATACAGACTAATTGCCTTCGGCGATCAACGCTCAATTGAAGTGTATCGTTGTGCGGTAAAAAAGATTGATGAAATCTGGCCAGGTGCAGCACTAGATTTAGTCAAGAAGGAAGATATTCCTTCTCGACCAAGGATTCCCTCAGATCCTGAAGCGATACTCTGAAGTGTAAGGCAATGCAACCTCAATCTTTCAACCACCGACTGGAAGATTGGATGAGGCTGATGGTGACCGGACTAAAATCCGGCTGTCTCGCAGAACTCAACAAGTCTGAAGGGGTTGTATCCTACGGAAGGTCTATAGAAGCGGTGGGGTGGAGAATCAGAAGACGACTCAGCAGTTGTTGCTGAACACTTGCATGAGGAACTATCCACCATATCGCTAAAGTCTGGCGGATTTCAGGAGACTAATCGAGACAGGAGGGGATGGCATCGAAACGGGACCCTTGTGTGGGTGGGTCACAACGTTTGACTGAGCTCAAAGTGTGCGCCAGCGCGGAAGCACGGAACTCAGAAAGTACTTCAACAGCAGCAGTTAGTGAAGAATCTAAGGAGAAATCATCCACACCGCAAGTGCCCAGTGTCCTGAGGAAGAATGGTTCCACAGCTTTCTCCCCTGCCCCTGGATGCGTACGGAAGTTCATCATGAAAAGTTCTAACAATTCTTGTGGAGATGAACTCCTGGTGGAGTCAGAAGACCAGACAACAATAGTAGATGTTCTGAATCCTGACTATGGTCCGGTTTCTACAGATAAATCTCCACCATTGTAAGGCCGCTTCGGCGGCATTAAAGGTCCTCCTGATGGCAGGAGGATTTGACGTGGATCTTATCCAGGAACCATGAGTGTAAAGAGGAATGGTTGGTGGACTAAAAATACGGGGAATGGGAGATACAGAGCCTGTATTCTTGCAAAGAGTAGTCTAAATGGTTTTCTTTTTTCGTCGCTAAGCACTGAAGATTCAGTAGTAGCCAGCCTTGAAATAAACAAGTCTCATTACTGGCTGGCTTCCCTATATATGGCACACGATTCAGAGATGCCGCCTTCGAAGCTTATGTCGCTTGTTGAAGCCGCTTCTGTAGGGAAGAAGAGCCCCAGTGTAGGAAGTGATGGTAATGCACATCACCAGATATGGGGAAGTTCGGATGTCAACGAAAGGGGTGAGCTGCTTATTGAATATAAAGGGTGATTTTTTTGAGGTTAGGATTTTCATGCATTAGTATTTGACAGATCACGTGGGATTTCAGACATGGTGTCAAAGAGAAAGATGCTCAGTATGCTTTGACATTTCATCATGAATAGACTTACTAACGAGCAACGCTTGCAAATCATTGAATTTTATTACCAAAATCAGTGTTCGGTTCGAAATGTGTTCAAATTTTGACAAATTTTGTTCAGCGATGAGGCTCATTTCTGGTTGAATGGCTACGTAAATAAGCAAAATTGCCGCATTTGGAGTGAAGAGCAACCAGAAGCCGTTCAAGAACTGCCCATGCATCCCGAAAAATGCACTGTTTGGTGTGGTTTGTACGCTGGTGGAGTCATTGGACCGTATTTTTTCAAAGATGCTGTTGGACGCAACGTTACGGTGAATGAACACATTTCGAACCGAACACTGATTTTGGTAATAAAATTCAATGATTTGCAAGCGTTGCTCGTTAGTAAGTCTATTCATGATGAAATGTCAAAGCATACTGAGCATCTTTCTCTTTGACACCATGTCTGAAATCCCACGTGATCTGTCAAATACTAATGCATGAAAATCCTAACCTCAAAAAAATCACCCTTTATTATAAGTTGCAATCTGGCGATTTGTAATAAAGGGGATTAACCGACCTTTACCACAAGGAGCAGGCAGGAGGTACTAGATATTAACTTTGTATCGGAAGATATAAGTGGAAGATGTGCGACTGGGAAGTGTTGGATGACCACAGCTTCTCTAATCATCGTTATATTAGTTTCAGCCTTGGAGAAAATACTGAAGTAATGGTCCCTATTGGCTAAACAGAAGAAAGGCGGATTGGGATAAATTTCAGCACAAATTCTGCACGTCTACCCCTTCTAGACCAGAAAAGAAAGTGAAAACTATGGAGGATAAAGACATAGTGGTCAAGCGCATCACGAAGGCCTTGAATGACTCGCTTGTGCCAGCATGTTCTAGTGCCAAGCCAAGGGGCAAACAGCGACCACCATGGTGGACCCCAGAACTGGGTGATCTAAGCAAGGACTGCAGAAAACTCTTCAACAGAGCAAAAGCCACAAGAGCACCTCACGATTGGGACATCTATAAGGCTAAGCTAAGAAAATATAAGGGCGAGCTTAGAAAGGCTCAGAACAAATACTGGGTAGAATTCTGCAGCTCCGTGGAGGATACATCTGAGGCCTCTAGACTAAGGAAGATTCTGTCCTCGAGACCTTTTTACGGTGGGGTATATTCAGAAGTCAGAGAATATATAGACAAGGTCTAGTGAGGAAACACTGGAACTACTCGTTGATACACATTTCCCAGGAAATTCTTCAACGGACAACGTGGCGCCAGAAGTGCTTGTCACGGATATGCATTCGTCGGGAAATTGTGTCTGAGCAAAAACTCCTTTGGGCGATACGAAGTTCCGACTCCTTTAAGTCGACAGGCTCTAATGATGTATCACTGGTTGAATTACAAGCTGTGTTTGATAGACTGGCTCCTTGGCTTAGGGAGATACACTCTGCTTGTATCAGAATGTCATATATACCTGTGGGATGGAGGGACACGAAGGTCATTTTCATTTTCCCCTAAATAATGTTTCCCATGTTTCTTATTTCTTAATAATTCACCCTATATCATAATAAATTGTCCACTAAACGACTCAATTGCAATTTAAAGTCTCACAATTTTCTAACATCTGCCATGAAATGAAGTCATATTAAGCAAAAGGATAAACTTCATGCTGATGATTTTTAATAATATGTATTAAAGGCAAATTTAAGTAAAACAGTATTGGATTGCCAACAAAATTCCATACACTGAATTACTCTAAGGCTTTGATTGGGGAAAAGCATACTATTATGGTTTACTATGTTTTTCGTTGTTGTTGCAATATTTTTTTCCTTGAAACATTGAAAACGAAATGCAATACCTTGAACCCCACATATTGCTGCAAAGTGAGTGAGTGAGTAAGTGAATGCGTCGTTTACAGTGGTGGCATTGCACTTCATATTTCACATAACAGCGATTGCGCAGGCGCACCACCTCATGTACTTAGTATCGATTTTGTGGTATGGACGTTGCTATTGAAAGCAGCAAATATATGGCCAATTTATTGGTTTGTACTCGTACTCACTCATGATGATGATGATGTTGAAAACTTATAATAATATATTGGTGGGGTAGTGTGTGGTGTGTTTTGCAAAAAGAGAAATAAAAATCCAGCGGAGGAAAAAAATAGCAATGTCTATACAACCATTAATCTTGGCACCAGCCAAAAGCCCACACCCTTTAACCAAGGTAATGACGCCATACAAAACAATAATTTTGCCAACCACAACACTAACAGCAGCAGCAACAACAACAAACAGTCTTCGACCACAATCGCAACCAAACCTATCTGCTTTGCTTTGTTGTTGGTCTTGGCTTTGGTTCTATACCTTTTTTTTGCAAGTACACTACTTTGACGGACTGTAAGTACAGCAACAACAATAATAACAACAACAAATTGAACTACGTAATTCATTTTCTTTGCGCCTGCGTGTGAATATATGTATTTATATATATATGTGTGTGTGTGTGTGTGTGTGTGTGTGTGAGTGTGTTCGTTTGGAGGTGGCTTGTGAATTGCCCGTGTCTTGCAATGTTCTGATATGTGTAGAACGAACTCTTATCGAAATCTGTACATCCATATATGCTGGATAACGAGGACGGCTTACACTGTTGGGAAATTGGAAATTTTGCCAACGAACCTCCCAATAAGAGATAGCTGGCATATTACTCTTATATCAATGAATGAAGTTGCCACATATCTTGCAGGTAGTAAGAAGTGCACAATTTCAGCCGAATAAGAAATAGACCCTCTAGAGGCTTAAGAAGTATACTCGGGAGGGCATATCTTGCTTTAGCAGCTAGCTTTTCTCGTTTGAAGGTTAGCGTGGGTACACAGACGGACGGACATGGTAAGATTGACTTAGAATGTTGAAAATTTAAAACAAGGAAAAGTTCATTATCTTGGGTTTGGGAAGTCATTTAACTTAACCAAGTTTCTTCTCAACAAGTTCAATAATACTTAGGCTAACAAAGTTCCTATTCACCCAATATAAACATGTTGTCATGTTGAGTTCAACACTTCCTATAAATCTATATTCCTCAATTTAAATAAATATTCGTTTAAAATAGTTTACGAATTTCTCATATTTGAGTCCAAGTTTTAACTTAAAATTTTGTTTAAAATAAACTTAGGTTGACAAATTTTGTAACAGAGATGATTAAATCCTTTCTTTTCAGTAATACCAAACATAGGTTTAATGGATTTATAAAGGTGTTTTTAAACACGTTGTTTGTCAGTCATACAATAATCACATGATTAAAAACGTAGAATAACATAATACAAGAATATTTGATTTGTGACTTCACTTTTTATAGAAAATGCCAATAGCAACCTTTACGGGTTTATTACTTACACAAATTCTTATTTATAAAGAAAAATCCGCCTTTTATATATTATCCTCTATTTACTTGGGCTGTGCTGTTAAGCATCAAGCTCATGTGCCGCCAACAAAAAGGCGTCAGCAGTACACACACACATAGGTAACAGCTGAAAATCATGCAAACCATTCCTGTGACGCGCATGTGCCGCCGACAAAAAGGCGTCAGCAACACACACAGGTTACAGCTGTAAACCATACAAGCTATTCCCATGACGCACATACAACGTTCAGTCTGATGTACGTATTTTTCAAAGAAAAATCGTGGACGGTAGCAAGAAAAAGAATTAAAAAATACGAAAATATAAAATAAAAAACAAGTAAGAGCGTGCTAATTTCGGCCGGGCCGAATCTTATATACCCTCCACCATGGATCGCATTTGTCGAGTTTTTTCCCAGTATCTCTTTTTAGACACACAAAGGAAAAAAAGAGTTGATAGAGTCATAGTAGAAGACTGATTCAGACCATATTTTAGACGTATCTTAAAGGTCATGGGAGAAGCTGTTGTACCAAATTTCAGCCACATCGAATAAGAGTTGCGCCCTCTAGTGGCTCAAGAAGTCAAGATCAAAAATCATTTTATATGGCAGCTATATCAAAACATGGAGCGATATGGCCCATTTACAATCCCAACCGACCTACACTAATAAAGAGTGTTAGTGCATAATTTCAAGCGGCTAGCTTCACTCCTTCGAAAGACGGACGGACATGGCTAGATCGACTTAAAATGATATGACGATCAAGAATATATATACTTTATGGGGTCTCAGATGCATATTTCGAGGTGTTGCAAACAGAATGACGAATGACCCCCCATCCTATGGTGGAGGGTATAGTACATAAATTATTGTGTGGAAGTTCCCATACAAATGCTGAACCATTTGTTTGATATCGCAGAAACAATTTGTTGTCTGTTCAGCAATACTATGTATTCGTTTTTTACCAGATAGTGTGGTTGAAGCATCAAATTTTGTTAGTTAAAATAGCAGTCCGATATGCTTTGCTGAATTAACAGCCTTACCTTTGCTAAAGCAGCAGTAAAGTCTGTTTTTCCAAACTTTAGCCAAGTTTTTTTGTTGTTGCTATTTTGAAAAGTATATTTCGTTGAGTGTAACAGTTCAGTCTAACTGAAGGTTACTCCAAATATTGTACTTTGCCAACTCATACAACTCCATTAACGCATTATGACGTCGTCATTCCTATATTGATGACGACGTCATTCGTGTTGGCAATGGACCTGAGAGATCCTTTGAAAACCAAAAGTCAGGATAGCCCCATTCTTGCGGAGTTTCTCTATTTACAATCATTCTAATCTAATGCTTATGATGAGTTGATACCTTTCATCTTTGTGTCATCCAATTTTGCCTTTAACATCTTTCTCCGTTTTTGTCTATTGTGATACCACAGGAACAGGAGAAGAAATATGCCTTCTAAAAACTACCGATCACCCATCAAGTTCGCTTTAAAAAAACCCAACAACAACTATTGGGTTGCCTAAAAAGTAACTGCGGATTTTTTAAAAGAAAGTAAATGCATTTTTAATAAAACTTAGAATGAACTTTAATCAAATATATAATTGCCATTTTGTTCGATAACCTTTTGCCATCTTCCTGGCAAATTTAGTATTCCACGCTCATAGAACTTCTGGCCTTTATCTGCAAAAAACTGAACCAAGTGCGATTTTATAGCCTCATCATTGCCGAAAGTTTTACCATTTAAGGAGTTCTGCAAAGATCGAAATAAATGGTAGTCTGATGGTGCAAGGTCAGGGCTATATGGTGGATGCATCAAAAGTTCCCATCCAAGCTCACTCAGTTTTTGGCGAGTGACCAAAGATGTGTGCGGTCTAGCGTTGTCCTGGTAGAATATGACACCTTTACGATTGACCAATTCTGGTCGCTTCTCCTTGATGGCTGTATTCAATTTGTCCAATTGTTGACAGTAAACATCCGAATTAATCGTTTGGTTCCTTGGCCTTTGAAGTGGTTTGAGCTGGTTCACCATGCTTGGACCATGATCGTTTTCGACTAACGTTGTTGTAAACAATCCATTTTTCATCTCCAGTTATGATTCGTTTTAAAAACGGATCGAATTCATTGCGTTTAAGGTGCATATCACAAGCGTTGATTCGGTTTGTTAAATTAATTTCTTTCAATACATGTGGTACCCATATTAAAATTGACGCCAAACAAACAAATGTAAGAAAGATTTCGCGCACTTTTTTTCTAAAGCAAGCTAAAAGTAACAGCTGATAACTGACAGAAGAAAGAATGCAATTACAGAGTCACAAGCCGGTGAAAAAATTTGTCAACGCCGACTATATTACTACAATACTATATTACCGACTTTTTGGGCAACCCAATAATTCAGACAAGTTCTCAAAAAAAATGAGAACCTATAGTGGAACTCCTTCTGACTGCGGAACACACACACACAGCAGAAGTTCTAAAGTCTCTTCTTCCTCGATATCCTCACAGCTTCTGCAGAAGACCTTCAGTTTGTCAGCATGTTCTGCTATCGGACAGTGGACTTCCATGACGGACACAATGACTTAGCCGTTTGTTCTTGCCATCGAAAGCAGAGCGGTAGTATTCTTCAAATCTAGATTAGGCCACATTATTTTAAAGTGTTTACAACTGGAGTGTTTACAACTGTAACCAACAGTTATTCGTTGCCCTTCGGACTTGATCCTGAAGACCTAGTTTAAATGTCGCTGGAGGCATAACCATAAATTCCAGTTCACCTCGAATGTGTCAGGTAGTTTCTAGTCTCGCCAGCCTCAAACTTGTACGGATTTTTGGCGTTGAAGCTAAATATTGGGCTTTAGAGTTTCAAAACCGAAATTTCTGTAGAATATTTTTATGTTATACAAAAGTATTTAAATGAGTTCTTAGCATTTATTTCTATTTCCTATGACATTGCCCGGCTATCGCGGCTAACAAACGGTCTGAGGTGGGGACACAATGGCAGACTTTAACCAACTTAGGGGCGTGGAATGGAGTACTTAGATTTATCAAGTTTACTTTTTAGTATTTAAACCGATCACTGGTGTAAAATGTATGTCATAGGGCGGATTGATATCCGCATCCTCTTTCCAAACTTACTTAGCTTAAACCCTGTTTTTTGGAGATATATCCAATAAAACACCTTTGTAGATCGCATAAGGGATAAATATTAGCAGTCATATTGCAGATGACCTTAATGTTATACCTAAAACGAGGTCTACTTCCGCAAAATCGCTAAAGCCTTAACCCATCAATAAATTATTAAACCACCCCAACCAAAAATTCTTGGGCGTGAAGCTTGGCTTCCTTGAACTACAACAACATCTATGTGCTGCGTTATTGTCTTGACCGAGATGATTGTTTTCCTGGCTTTCCTTCTAAATATTAATGGCTAAATTCTTTGGATAACTATAGCTGCAATGAAAAACACTAAATGGAAAATGTAACAAACGTTCAAAATACGCTAGAATTCCCAACTAGAGGAGCAACAAGAAAAACCCTACACGCATACACAAACTTAAGTCCAAAGGTACAAGAAAACTCTCAAGATGTCTGCAAATAATTGGAATTTGCCATTATTAGCAAATGTCTTGAATGCTAAGACAGCCAGTGAAGATAGAACGCTGTCTGTCTGTCTGCCTTGTCTTGGCTAGCCAAGGCTGTAGTCATCCTCAATATACTGGCACATAAAGTTTTTACACAACGTAACGATGGACATGCTATTCCTGTTCCCTGTACCTTAGGTATGTGGTAAAGACACATTGGGCCCACAACATGGCCATGCCTATATACGAGTTGTTGTTTTGATTGCTTTACTTTGGTTTTGGTAATGGTTGTGGTACTACATTGCTTGTTGTTGCCCAGTTGGATACGTCAAAATCTCAAGGTCGTTTCACTCTATTGAAACTATATCATATTTGTATATATATAGATGTCAAGAGACAAGAACAACAATGTCTTGTATGGAAAAAAAGCTGTATGGGCCTTTCCATGAGAAGTTGGGAGGAACAAGAAATTCTAAATGCATCAGTCAAAAGGGACTCAAACGTTTTTATACCGAGCACCATACGATGAGCGGTATACTAGTCATTCCGTTTGTAAATGTTGATCTGCGATCCCATAGAGCATATATATTTTTGGTCGTCTTGAATTAGAGAGAGAGAGAGAGAGGTAAAGATATCCCCTTGAAACTGTACAGATAACTCTTAACGACGTAGGTCATTGGGGATTGCAAATGGGCCATATCGTTGCAGATTTGAATATAGCTCCCATATAACCCAATCTTCCGATTTGAGATCCTCAGTTTCTGGAAGTCGCAATTGTTGTCCGATTTGTCTGAAATGTTCTGTTGTGACTTCCAACATTCATGGTAAGTATGGTCCGAATCGGTCTATAACCTGAACCTTTGCAAGCCGCAACTCTTTCGACTGCGTCAAGTACGATCCAAATCGGTCGAAAACCTGATATAGCTCTCTTACAAACCGATCTACCGATTAGTCTTTTACGCCCAATAAGCTTTAAATGTTTGGCTTTTTTAGGCAGAATTTTTCATGTGAAGTACACGTGTGCCCCTCAACTTGGCCCGGTCGAACATTTTTTCCCAAAATACTCGGATAGAGGATAGAATAACTTTGTCATTCTGTGGTATATACGCCTTGCTTGGCATGATATATCCCATATCTTATTTACGTATAACCAAAAACATTACAGCCCATAACAGCAGAATTATTGCAGTGAAACAAAAACTCTGCTACCATCACAGAAAAAGAGAGCCAAGCAAGGCGTCCGTGTGTAGGAACATGGAACATGTAAAAATGCACATAAAACGGGCACTTCTACCACCATTGAAAAAACCAAAAACTGAAACCCCCCCAATCTCAATATGGTCGCTTGGTCGGCTTGTTGCTTGGTCGGCTTGTTGCTTGGCTGCTTGCTTGACAGCCAGCGTTCTACTTCATGGCTTAGAAGCCCAGCACAAATGCGAGTATCAGCAGAATGTAGACATGGACGGTAAATGGAAGACAAGCGTCCTTGGATAATTATAGTGGTTGTTTGGCTACAAACGCACTCATACACAAACAAACTTATATGGATCATGGGACAGACAGCCATACATGGAGCTGGAGAAACATCCGCATCACTCACTACCAGCATATATTTGCATCCACACAAAAATCGAGAAGTTTAAGTTGTCAGTTCGAAAACAAGGAATTTTTTTTAGAATTTTTCGTTTTTTTTTGTATATATGTACATCACGTTTTGTCACATTTTTATGTGACACAACATAATACGGGTGATATGTTCATTTTGTCATTGGCTATAGAAAAACTTAAAGTAAAGAAACCATTCTAGAGGAATTAAAAATAACAAGTAAAAGCCCGCTAAGTTCGGCCGGACCGAATCTTATATACCCTCCACCATGGAGCGCATTTGTCGACTTCTTTTCCCGGCATCTCTTCTTAGGCAAAAAAGGATATTAGAAAAGAGTTGCTCTGCTATTAAAACGATATCAAGATATGGTCCGGTTCGGACCACAATTAAATTATATGTTGGAGACATGTGTAAAATTTCAGCCAATTCGTATAAGAATTGCGCCCATTGGGGCTCACGAAGTAAAATAGAGAGAACGATTTATATGGGATCTGTATCGGGCTATAGACCGATTCAGACCATAATAAACACGTTTGTTGATGGTCATGAGAGGATCCATCGTACAAAATTGCAGGCATATCGGATAATAATTGCGACCTTTAGGGGTCAAGAAGTCAAGATCCCAGATCGGTTTATATGGCAGCTATATCAGGTTATGAACCGATTTGAACCTTATTTGACACAGTTGTTGAAAGTAAAAATAAAATACGTCATGCAAAATTTCAGCCAAATCGGATAGGAATTGCGCCCTCTAGAAGCTCAAGAAGTCAAATCCCCAGATCTGTTTATATGACAGCTATATCAGGTTATGAACCGATTTCAACCATACTTGGCACAGTTGTTGGATATCATAACAAAATACTTCGTGCAAAAATTCATTCAAATCGGATAAGAATTGTGCCCTCTAGAGGCTCAAGAAGTCAAAACCCAAGATCGGTTTATATGGCAGCTATATCAGGTTATAAACCGATTTGAACCATACTTGGCACAGTTATTGGGTATCATAACAAAACACGTCGTGCGAAATTCCATTCCAATCGGATAAGAATTGTGCCCTCTAGAGGCTTAAAAAGTCAAGACCCAAGATCGGTTTATATGGCAGCTATATCAGGTTATGGACCGATTTAAACCATACTTGGCACAGTTATTGGGTATCATAACAAAATACGTCGTGCAAAATTTCATTTCAATCGGATAAGAATTGCGCACTCTAGAGGCTCAAGAAGTCAAGACCCAAGATCGGTTTATATGGCAGCTATATCAGGTTATGGACCGATTTGAACCATACTTGGCACAGTTGTTTGACATTATAACAGAACACATCATGCAAAACTTCATTCTGATCGGATAAGAATTGCGCCCTCTAGAGGCTCAAGAAGTCAAGATCCAAGATCGGTTTATATGGCAGCTATATCAAAACATGGACCGATATGGCCCATTTACAATACCAACCGACCTACACTAATAAGAAGTGTTTGTGCAAAATTTCAAGCGGCTAGCTTTACTCCTTCGGAAGTTAGCGTGCTTTCGACAGACAGACGGACGGACGGACGGACGGACGGACGGACGGACGGACAGACGGACGGACATTGCTAGATCGACATAAAATGTCACGACGATCAAGAATATATATACTTTATGGGGTCTCAGACGAATATTTCGAGTAGTTACAAACAGAATGACGAAATTAGTATACCCCCCATCTTATGGTGGAGGGTATAAAAATCGAGTTGTGAACACTTTAAAAAGGATCACTAGACAGAGAAGAAATCCTTAGAATATTAAAATACTCTGTTGTCCTAATTTCTTTGATTTTTTTTTTTTTGTGGGAACTTTTGAAACACCTTATTTCTAAAAAATTTCGGAAGACTTCTAAGAGCTCACACGGATTTTATTTAAAAAAAATTGAAATAAGTCTTATTCGGGGGTCAGTAGTAAGTCTAATCTGAGGATTGGTAGTTTATATGAGGCTATGAATTCCATATCGGCCAAAATTAAAGGCTTCTAGTGGCTCAAGAAGTCAAATCAGCGTATCGGTTTATAAGGGGGCTTTATGTATTTATAAGCCCAGATAATTTTGTTAGTAAAAACAGCAAACATCTTTGCTGTAAATACAGCAGAACAACTGCTGAAAATGGTATAGAACTAATTTTTTGCTATTTTCATATCAAAAAAAAAAAAAAAATAAAAGCGTTTTAAAAATTTAATGAAAACTTAAAAAATTTACTCTATATTGCTCCTTCTCATATAATTAAATGCGCCCAATTTTTTCAATTAACAGAATTTGGCATGAGTAGTAACCATTGAGTGGCGTTGAAGTGGTTTTATTTCGATCCTGAAGAATAGCTGTATCTCGTTAGAGGTACGATTGATAATCAGCGTCTGTTTATAGTGGAGCGGCATTCCTGAAGGCTAGCAGTAGGCTCAGAATAGACTCAAAAGCTGCAGTGGTGGCTGTTGCATATTGTCCACCCCTTCTGCAGCTGTGAAATCAAGAATAATGCTTCAAACGCACAACGAACTTTGTCACCCTAACAAATGAGGAAGAGGCGGATAACCCAGAGGCATGTACAATTTATCCCCACAGCCTTATTTAATGGCGGTGTTTCCGATTCAGACCCAACGGCAATGTCAATACAACAAGCATAACATCGAGAAAGCTATGCGGTCATAATGAAGAAAACTGCAGAGTATGAACTGCATAAAAACCCGGTAAGGAAAGACAAAAGTCGCGCGATGCCGCTGTATAATACCCTACACCTACCCTATAAGTACAAAGTGGGAGCTATATCTATCTGAACCAATTTTGATGGACCTCGGCCGATGTTTTGAGATGGGTTATTAAACAATTCGTATCAAATTGCGAGAAAATATGTTCAAACTGTAATGACTTCGTTTAACAAATGACAACATTTGTGCAAATTACCCAAAACAAACAAACAGCTATATCTAAATTTGATCTGATTTCCATGAAATTCACCAGTAATATTAAGTATCATAAAAAATGTTACCTCTTTATTGTAGGGTATAATGACAAGTTTAAAATTTCAGCCAAATCGGGTGATAGTTGCCCTTTCTTAAGATGACAAATGTGAAGACAAGCGATCTAAACCATATTTGATATAGTTGTAGGAAGTTAAAATCGGATAAGTATTGCGTCCTCAAGAGACTCAAAAGTCAAGATCCGAGATCGGTCTTTATGTCAGCTGTATCAAAGGATAGATCGATTTGGGCCATTTTCAATACCAACTCACCAATAGCAATAAGAGACAATTGTACAAAATTTCTAGCGCCTGGCTTTACTCCTTTGCAAGTTAGCGTGCTTTAGACAGACGGATGGACGTGGCGAAATTGACAAAGAATATCAAAACGGCCTAGAATATATAAACTTTGTTGAGTCTTAGATCGGTATCCTACGTACAGAGACAAACCCGGAACAGAAACGAAGGAAGAGTGCATGGCTTCTGAGTCTTCATGAAATGCTGTGTCTTCTAAAAGAACGCCGCAACTGGAAGGGAAAGATGGTTGCTGAAAAAGTTACGGAGCCTCCCTGTTAAGCCAAAGTAGGCAGAAGGCACATCAGAGACGATCTGACGCATGCGGTCATCAATATCAACAGTACAAGATCCACTTTGTGCTGACGATCTGGTGGTCACCACAAAGTGGAGGATCTGATAAACAACAGGATTTTTGAACATGTGTTGAACGCTGGAGAAGGTAGACCCATACAAATTATGAGTTGGGAGTATAGAGGAGATCAAGATGCTGCGGTTCGCCAGAGCACAATGTATGTATTGACTCCCTCAAAAAGCTCTTTGGAGGTATTCCCATTCCCTGAAAGGTCGCAAATCTTAACTTGGTGAGGAAGATGGACATCGCTCAGCTCACAAAAGCGTTGGTCTTCAACAAAGTTCGCGACGGAAAGCATGGTGAAAGTCTCAACTAAACAAATCCAAGATTTGGTCGGTGAGAAATTGGTGGTCTTACACAGGGAAGGAGACTCGAAGCAGCCAAGCGAAGAGGGAAGAAGAAGACGAAGATACCATCACCAACTCCCAAGAAGTCCGAGGTCGTTCCGATAATAAGAAAAGTTTTAGCCCCCCACAAGAATTTCAAAAAGTTCATTGTTTTTGATAAACTTTGCTGATTTTATTGCTATTCAAAGGTTTTAGAGCTGGGCTGGCTTCGCTAATGGCTGTCGCACTGCGGCACGCCATTCGAACTAGGCTATAAAAAAGGTCCTTTAATTGTTCGTGAATTGGACTACACTTTGTCGCTGTTCCTTAATGGAATGTTCATGGGCAAGTTTGCGAGAGTAATCTAGTCATTATTCATCGTCTCGACATTCTAAGTCGATAAGTCTGTCTGTGCCTCTGTCCGTCCGTCCGCGGAAATCACGATAACGGGCGAACGAATAAAGAAATCAACTTGAAATTTTGTACAGAGACTTCTTAATGATGTAGGTCGTTGGGGATTGCTAATGGGCCATATCGGTACAGATTATAAACCGATCTCCTGAATAAACTTCTGAAGTCCCTGAAAGCCGCAATTGATATCCGATTTGTCTGAAATTTTGCACGGAACGTTTTATAATGACTGTCCAAATCGTGCAATAACCGGATATAGCTCTCTTGTAAACCGATCTCCCGATTTGACTTCTTGAGCTCGTCGAAGCCACAATTATTGTCCGATTTGATTGTAAATTTGCACGGTCTAAACCCAGATATAGGTGCCATGTAAACCGATCTCCTGTTTCGACTTCATGAGCCCCTGGAAACCGCAATTGTTATCCGATTTGGCTGAAATGTGTAGTGTTCTGTTTTAACTTATCAACATGCATGGTAGGTATGGTCCCAATCGGCATGTAACGTAATATAGCTTCCATAGTAACCGATCTCCTCATTAGCCTTCTTCTTCGGCCCAAAAAAGCTTCCATTTTTGGCTGATTTGGTAGGAATTTCGTTCGTAAAGTAGACATCCTTCCTTTATTTACCAACCAGAGAATGAATGAAGGCGCAGCGGAGCAGGCCCCGTCCAGCTGGTAGACCGTACATAGATATTAGTCCCTTCATTCGACTTTCTTTTATACAGTTATCCCTAATAATACATATTAGGTCCGTTCGCGTACTTTTCTAGTTAAATTAACCAGTAAAAATTTCCAGGAGAGTAAGAATAACCTTTACTCCCTTTTGCTATTTGCTAACTACTACTACTAAATATCCCATCAACATTCCACTAAGGAACAGGGCATTGTTCTTTTGCCATTTATTTGAATTAAACAGCTGGGTTTCATGAAACATCTGTTTGTTGCAGCAAACTTCTGATGGGGAAAGAAACTCCAGTAGAAATTTCGCAAGCTCTCAATTACCAAACTATCAAAATTTAGCTCGCTCTCATGCACTCTCCGGCTTTCTTCTGCTGGCAAATAATGTACCCAAAGGACTTCCGGTAACAATTTGAGCAAATTTAAGTAAAATTGAGTACACGAACTCACTATTGTGTTTCGATAACAACGCTTTTGCCAAATCAACGACGTTGCCTTCGTACGAATTTCGTACTACGAAAGCAGACGACAAGAAAAAATATTGCTTTATCTGAAACCAAAAGTACCCGAATACATGCATTGTACACAGTGCACTAACTGAAATCCGAATCAATCATTCTTTTTACTGAAGGGCTCATTTTGTGGATTCACTCATCTCGCTACTTGCGTCCTAGTTTATCAGTTTTACTCAGTACTCAATTGTCTCATACAATGTTGTATTTTTAAACGAAGAGTTCAGTTCTTGAAATGCTCTATGATTGTCAGTGTGTCTTGAAAGCAGAAATGAGTGATCTTGGGCAAGCCTTTGATGCATGCGTAGCCCGAAAATGGAATAAATGCTGGTACAGTGAGCCAATCGTCCAAAAAATAAAAAAACTTGGGCATAGTTAGGTTAGGTTTAAATGGCAGTCTCACATCAGACTCACATAGTTGTTTTCGTCCATTTCGTACCATTGAATCATCTAGACCACTTTAAAGAGCCCAACAAGTTGCGAATGTTCACATCCGTTCTGCTCGACATCCTCACCATTTCTTACAACTTTCAGTCTAACAGCATGTTACCCGATCAGACAGTGACCTGTTGTGATGGCACTATGACTGAGACGCCTGTTCTAGCCAGCGACAACAAAGCGGTAGACTTCTTCAAGTCTGGATTGTCACAACCCTCCCTTTGTGACCATCTGTCATTCGTTGTCCTTCGAGCCTGATCCCGAAGACTTATCTTACATAGTCGCTAGAGGCCTACCCACAGATTCCAGTTCCCCTGGAATGTGTAAGGTAGTTTCTAGCCTCCCAAGCTCATCTGCTCTATAATTTAATGTAAATTTTGAACTGCTCAGCCATCTCGTTGAAAGATCTGCCATAGTCAAGGCCGCTTTTTGTATGGAGAAATATGTTCCCCAGAGATTTAATGGCTGTCTGAGTAAATATTAAGGCCAACCATTGTTATGACATTATGTCTTAGCCATTCCACCACTTCTTTTACTGCAAAGATTTTCACCCGATACATACTGCAGTGGTCGGGTAACCTTCTCAATGTGACCAGTCTATGTCACTTCTATTATCGGGGATATTGAGTTCCAATCGGTTGCATCAGGAATAATGGTACAGTACTTTTTATCAAAAAGCGGCTCAGGCAATGTGTAATCCACACTGCCTGGAACATAGGGCATTGTATCAAAGACAACACAGTGTCCGTAGCCGCCGCATGACCAAAAAGAAAGCTCGTTTAGCCTCACAGCAGAGGTAGCAGAAATTTGTCGAGCCACAATATGTAACATTAAACTCAATGCATCAGGTTGTGTCGTACACAGTGCGGCTGTGATGCACAAACAAGCAGGTGTATAGGGCAAGTGTTGCTCCTCTTTCCTGTTTCAAATGTTGATTTGAAGTTCAATTTCCTGCCCAGCAAAACACTCAGGTACATGGCTAGGTCAACTTAAAATTTCATGACGGATCACGATACATACATACACTGAGGTTCACCAGGATAGAACCACTGAAATATTGGCTAAAGGAAGAATCGAATCTAAGGATGGGGAGAGTACTTGGATTTTACTTTATAAAATTTCTGGCCATTTAGTTGTTGAAATATTTTTTTCGACAGGTAGACACCAAATTTTACCATTTCCGGTAAACTCATACTTTTTTTAAATTATTTTTATTTTAAAATTACTTCTTGAGGTGTCAATGTTCATTTCATAAAGGTTTTGCTAAACTTTATTGCTCCCGACGATGGCGAAACCTTCATGTGGTTCTCTTAAACCAGCAAATATTTCGACTTTGCACCGTAAAACACAGCAAAAGGTACCGTTATACAGAAAACAGAGCAATTTTTTGTTGTTGATAGCAGAAGGTCACCGTAGTGCAGAGGTTAGCATGTCCACCTATGACACTGAACGCCTGGATACGAATCTAGGCGAGACCATCAGAAAAAATTCTTAGCTGTGGTTTTCCGCTCCTAATGCTGGCAACATTTGTGAGGTACTATGCCATGTAAAACTTCTCTCCAAAACGGTGTCGCACTGCGGCACGCCGTTCGAACTCGGCTATAACAAGTAAAAGCGTGCTAAGTTCGGCCGGGCCGAATCTTACATACCCTCCACCATGGATCGCATTTGCCGAGTTCTTCTCCCGGCATCTCTTCTTAGGCAAAAAAGGATATAAGAAAAGATTTGCTCTGCTATTATTATATTATTAAATGTTGGAGACCTGCGTAAAATGTCAGCCAATTCGAATAAGAATTGCATCCTTTGGGGGCTCAAGAAGTAAAATAGAGAGATCGATTTATATGGGAGCTGTATCGGGCTAAAGACCGATTCAGATCATAATAAACACCTATGTTGATGGTCATGAGAGGATCCGTAGTACATAATTTCAGGCAAATCGGATAATCATTGCGACCTCTAGAGGCTCAAGAAGTCAAGATCCCAGATCGGTTTATATGGCAGCTATAACAGGTTATGAACCGACTTGAACCATACTTGGCACAGTTGTTGGATATCATAACAAAACACGTCGTGCAAAATTTCATTCCAATCGGATAAGAATTGCGCACTCTAGAGGCTCAAGAAGTCTAGACCCCAGATCGGTTTATATGACAGCTATATCAGGTTATGAACCGATTTGAACCATACTTGGCAACATTATTGGATATCATAACAAAACACGTCGTGCAAAATTTCATTCCAATCGGATAAGAATTGCGCACTCTAGAGGCTCAAGAAATCAAGACCCAAGATCGGTTTATATGGCAGCTATATCAAAACATGGACCGCTATGGCCCATATACAATACAAACCGACCTACACTAATAAGAAGTATTTGTGCAAAATTTCAAGCGGCTAGCTTGACTCCTTCGGAAGATAGCGTGCTTTTGACGGACAGACGGACGGAAGGACGGACATGGCTAGATCGACATAAAATGTCGCGACGATCAAGAATATATATACTTTATGGGGTCTCAGACCAATATTTCGAGTAGTTACAAACAGAATGACGAAATTAGTATACCCCCCATCTTATGGTGGAGGGTTTAAAAAGGAGGACTGCACTCATTGATATGTGAGAAGTTTGCCTCCTTAGTGGAATGTTCATGGGCAAAATTTGTTGTGTTTGTTGGTAGCACCCACTACATACCTTATACACATTTTTTATAATCCAAGTACTGGTGTTACAAAGTACCATACTGGTGAACCGCAGTGTATATACCTAATGAGGTCTTAGACGAATATTTCGAGGTGTTACAAACAGAAATACGAAATTATTATACCCCTTTCCTAGGGTGGGTGGCATAAAAACCCTTGCCTGCGTCTCTTCAGTTTTCGGACATTGAAAGTCTGGGAGTTTTCTTATGGAGGTATATTTTGCACTCCATGTGATAATGATAACAACCAGGACGGCAAGGTCACGAACAGTCTTGCAGTGTAAGAAGGAGATTAACGCCTTCTCTGAGGATGGCAAAATCCGCATCGTTTGGGTGCCGGGCCATAAAAGAGTAAGGGGAAATGAAAGGGCGACGATTTGGCGGTGAAGGCCAGAAGACTGCCGTCAATAAACTTAGTTAGCCCGAAGCCTTTCGAGTCGACGCAGTGGGCGACGAATGCGCATGCAACATTGTGGAACAGCGAAACGGTCGGTAGGATGGCGAAAATCCTATAGGGGGATCCAGATCGTAAGAAGACGAGGCTATTACTGATAGGAAGCAAGAAGGAGGTCAGTATAGCTATTGGTATTATAACGGGACACATAGGACTGCAAGCTCACTTATGTAAAATCGGTGAGGCAAGTGATAGCATGTGTAGGGCATGCGGGTAAGAAGATGAGAAGACGTTGGAGCATTTCCTTAGTTATTGCCCGGCTTACGCTTCTAACAGATACCGGCACTTAGGTGGAGACACAATACCAGACATCAACCAACTTAGGAAAGTGGTATTGAAAACAATTAAGAATTTTGTAAGTAGTGTTTTACATATATTGGGTTGCCCAAAAAGTAATTGCGGATTTTTTAAAAGAAAGTAAATGCATTTTTAATATAACTTAGAATGAACTTTAATCAAATATACTTTTGTTACACTTTTTTCTAAAGCAAGCTAAAAGTAACAGCTGATAACTGACAGAAGAAAGAATGCAATTACAGAGTCACATGCTGTGAAAAAATTTGTCAACGCCGACTATATGAAAAATCCGCTATTACTTTTTGGGTAACCCAATAGACCGCTATTTCATATCCGTTTACTAGCTATCCTTCCCCTTTTGAGCCATTTCATCTTCCAGCTGTCGATTAAAAGATGGAATATAGACATGTACAGGTTTTTCCTTTTTCCCCAATCTATTTTTGTTCTTTCTCCAATGCTCCCTAGGAAAAATGGAAACATTCCTTGATTACTACTTCTACTTGTTGTTGTGTTTTTGCGTTTTTTGCATTTTTTATCGGCCACATTTACTTCCTTGCTGGATGGATTCTAATGGCATTGCATAAACATAAAAATCATGTTTAAAACCTCCTATCACTCCTTCTTTGGATGCCGCTCCTATAGGCAGTGGTTTGTTATCATCATCACATGGTTCGGGATGCCAACGAGAGTTTCTGGCATATTTTTATACCCTCCACCATAAGATGGGGGGTATACTAATTTCGTCATTCTGTTTGTAACTACTCGAAATATTCGTCTGAGACCCCATAAAGTATATATATTCTTGATCGTCGTGACATTTTATGTCGATCTAGCAATGTCCGTCCGTCTGTCCGTCCGTCCATCCGTCCGTCCGTCCGTCCGTCCGTCCGTCCGTCCGTCTGTCTGTCGAAAGCACGCTAACTTCCGAAGGAGTAAAGCTAGCCGCTTGAAATTTTGCACAAACACTTCTTATTAGTGTAGGTCGGTTGGTATTGTAAATGGGCCATATCGGTCCATGTTTTGATATAGCTGCCATATAAACCGATCTTGGATCTTGACTTCTTGAGCCTCTAGAGGGCGCAATTCTTATCCGATCAGAATGAAGTTTTGCATGATGTGTTCTGTTATAATATCAAACAACTGTGCCAAGTATGGTTCAAATCGGTTCATAACCTGATATAGCTGCCATATAAACCGATCTTGGGTCTTGACTTCTTGAGCCTCTAGAGTGCGCAATTCTTATCCGATTGAAATGAAATTTTGCACGACGTATTTTGTTATGATACCCAATAACTGTGCCAAGTATGGTTTAAATCGGTCCATAACCTGATATAGCTGCCATATAAACCGATCTTGGGTCTTGACTTTTTAAGCCTCTAGAGGGCACAATTCTTATCCGATTGGAATGGAATTTCGCACGACGTGTTTTGTTATGATACCCAATAACTGTGCCAAGTATGGTTCAAATCGGTTTATAACCTGATATAGCTGCCATATAAACCGATCTTGGGTTTTGACTTCTTGAGCCTCTAGAGGGCACAATTCTTATCCGATTTGAATGAATTTTTGCACGAAGTATTTTGTTATGATATCCAACAACTGTGCCAAGTATGGTTGAAATCGGTTCATAACCTGATATAGCTGTCATATAAACAGATCTGGGGATTTGACTTCTTGAGCTTCTAGAGGGCGCAATTCCTATCCGATTTGGCTGAAATTTTGCATGACGTATTTTATTTTTACTTTCAACAACTGTGTCAAATAAGGTTCAAATCGGTTCATAACCTGATATAGCTGCCATATAAACCGATCTGGGATCTTGACTTCTTGACCCCTAAAGGTCGCAATTATTATCCGATATGCCTGCAATTTTGTACGATGGATCCTCTCATGACCATCAACAAACGTGTTTATTATGGTCTGAATCGGTCTATAGCCCGATACAGATCCCATATAAATCGTTCTCTCTATTTTACTTCGTGAGCCCCAATGGGCGCAATTCTTATACGAATTGGCTGAAATTTTACACATGTCTCCAACATATAATTTAATTGTGGTCCGAACCGGACCATATCTTGATATCGTTTTAATAGCAGAGCAACTCTTTTCCAATATCCTTTTTTGCCTAAGAAGAGATGCCGGGAAAAGAAGTCGACAAATGCGCTCCATGGTGGAGGGTATATAAGATTCGGTCCGGCCGAACTTAGCGGGCTTTTACTTGTTTTAGTTTTCCTGCTGTTTTCTTCCTCACATTTTTTGCCTTTTGATTCACTTAATAGTTTTCTAAAACATGAAAGTTCATTAAACTCAGGCCCGGTGTTTCTATACCCTTAGGCCAAAGATTGCGGTGTGGAACGCAAAAAAAAAAAAAGTCAGACATCGAAAGCCAAACCTTGAACACATGGCCGCATCCAGAAGATGTGTTTTTTTTCTATATAGCGCACCAAAACAATGAGAGCAGAATGTTTCCTTCGCGGCTGTCGGGCGATGTGCCGGTGTATTTATGCAATTTTTCAAATGAAAAAAAAGAACCAAAATAAGAAGGGAAAATACAAATAATGCTAAAATAAGATCTTTATTTGTTTAGATTGAGTGAGTGAGTCGAGGACCATAGTGAAACGTTGAAAGAAGAGGATCATTGGTATTAACTTCTGGCTAAGAGTTTCATTGTTTTCCTTCGGTTCGGTTTTGTGTGATGGTCATTTGTCTTAGGTAGTTGTCAGGTGGTCAAAGGCGTAGGAAAAGGTAGTGGGGTTGAAAGTTTGGTCTAAGGATGATATAGAAGAAGATTTGGAGGTAAATCTCATTGAAACAAAAAGTGGTACTAACAAACAAACAAATGCGTGATCAGTCGGACCCACCCACCATGGATTCCGTTAAAAATGTACGCAAATGTAGATTTAGTCGAAGGGCATAATTTCACTCTAAGTAGCAACCAAAGCAGACAAAACTTAAAGCTTCTAGGAACCGATCAAGGATAATCGAGAAATGGGCTTATATAGGAGCTTTATCAGGTTATAGACATGAAGCGAACTTGCTACAGTTGTTTGAAGTCGCATTAAGACACTAAATGCAAAATTTTAGCCAAATCGGTATCCAGGGGCTCAAGACAGCAAATCTGCAGTCTGTATGGGAGCTACATCAGATTATCGACACATCGAAACGGTACTTGGCACAGTTGTCACAACAGAAGAGAACAGAACAGAAATGAAAAATTGTAGGCAAAACGGACAAAAATTACGGCTTCGGCTTCACGTGAAATCGAGAGATCAGAAAATATGGAGCTATATCAGGTTATAGAGCGATTCGGACCGTACTTGGCAGGGTTGTTGGAAGTCGCAAGTCGCAGGGGCTCCAACCGTCAAATCGGTAGATGCTTTATATGGGAGATATGTCAGGTTTTAGATCAACTCGGACCATATGACGCACTTAGTGAGGTTTAGAAAAAGTCACTGTGCAAAATTTCAGCCAAATCGAATAAGAATTACACCCCTAGAGGCTCAAGAAGTATAAACGGGAGATCGGTTTATTTGGGAGCTATATCCAAATATGGACTGATGTGGCGCATTTACAATTCGAACCGACCTACACTAATAGGAAGTATTTGTGCATATAGCCCAGCTGTACTCCTTCGAATGTTAGAGTCCTTTCCACAGACAGACGGACGTACACAGGTAGATCGATTTAAAATGTCATGGCGACCGAGAATATTGGCATACTCTAGGCAATCTAAGACCAATATTCCGATGTGTTACAAACGGAATGACGATATTCGTAGATATTAGTGGAGGATATAAAAAAACAAGTAAAAACAGACTAATATCGGTTAATCCGAATAAATGGCACCTTAATCAGTTCATATTTGATTTATTGTAAAGAAATAAAGTAGGCTTTTTAAGGTTTAAGACCACTGCCAGTTTATGAAGGCATATCGAGGTATCGGTTTATAAGGAATGTTTTATGGAAGATTTTAGTGTACTTCACGTACAAATTGAAGTCAAATCGGATACAAATTGGGGTTTCCAGGGGCCTAAGTAGTTAAATTTGGGAATCGGTTTAAAAGAGGGCCATCCCAATTTACCGACCTATCTAGGTGGCAATCGGTGTGTAGGCATTGAAGAGCATCAAAATATTTAACATGCCAAATTTTAACCAAATTGCATAAAAATCAAGGCTTCTAGAAACTCAGAGTCAAAGTCAAGTTCATTTTATGGGAGAGCTATATCCATATCTGAACCTATATGGCCCTTTTGCAGTTCCCAGCGACCCGCATCAATAATAATTTACTGTGCAAACGTTCAAGCGTATACCATCATTCGTACAAACGCTTTAGTGATTTCGATAGAAAGGCGAAAAGGAAACAGGATAAAGATCATACTCTTTGTGCGTTCACCGTTGCGCAGAGTTTAGCACACTGATAGAAAAAGGACAGTATTTTGCCAAAACCGGCTGGTATTATTTTTTTCATATTTTTGCCAAATATTTTTAATACGAGGGTTGCCTTTTATATTTCGAGATAAGAGAACACAATAACAAATAATAATCATTGAAAATCGCTTTGTCGTTTTTCAAAATATTCCCCATTAAGATCTGTGCACCTATTGTCGAAGCACTTTTGCCACTCTGATTGAGGTATCTCCTAAATATGCATTCTGAACGCATCAACCGCTTTTTCAGGAGTTGAAAAAAGTTGAACACTCATTTTATTTTTTACGTACGGAAGATGACTCAAATCAAATTAATGCTTTGATTGCTCAAAATGCAGTTGTTTCGTATAGTTGGAGCATTTATTTTGACCAATCGACACGAGCATTTTTTGAGCGATCGACAAATTGTGTGGCATCCAACGCGAACAAATTGTTTTGACGGTGAAATGTATGCTGGTCCCACTAATGCCTAAGGTTGGTTGTCTCAATCTCAGTTGGCGCGCAGCATCCATGGTTTTTGGAACAATAAAACTGATTTTGGACGACCTTCACGAAATTCGTCTGGAGTGACTTACGTCCAAGGTTGAATTCACCATATCATCGATAAATACTGGTCCTTGATGGAGCTTCATCGCCAAAAATTTAATTAAGTTCATCGATGCACTGTGGTTGAGTTATTCCACTTCGAAAGTTGTAAAATATAATCGCACGAAAATGTTCACGATTTAATCTCATTTCTTTGGCGAGATGAATCTTTTAATTTACTGTAAACAACACAAATAGCGCTCGTATGTCAAAACGTTCTGAGTACGCATAACCCTTAAAAATGTGAAGCTTTACGATAGAGCTATCAGTTGGCAGATTGCAATACAAGAATTGTCCAATCTCGAAATATAAAAGGTGACCCTCGTACCATTTACAAAAAGGGTGCAAAGACGCGTAGATTTCAGAGTGTAGAAATCTGCTGGAAACCTTAACGACCAATCTTAGGAAATTAATGTCTTTGACCTAGAGAGGGGAGAGAAAAACAAAAAGACCGACCAGATAAAGCTTGACATGAGTATTTTATTGTCACCGTCCTTTGATGTTGTTTGCTCGGCTGTCGTTGATAATAGAACCCGGATCATAAAGTAAAGGACAAGTTACATGGGAAATTAAGAACAAAACGATCAAATTCTTAATTTACTCTTCACCAATGTTGGACATATTTTATATTTCATCTATACCATGCGGTATTTGTTACCATGCGATTGCTTTACTGTCATATCGTATCGTGAGCACGTTTGTTATCAACTTTTTCTGGATGCATATCCGCCTATGACGCTGAACGTCTGAGTTCGAAGGCTGGCGAAAACATCCTAATTCTTGCGATTTGTCAACCGATTAAAATTCAATTTGAACATATTTGTCGATATTTGAGGTCGAGGCCAATCAAAACTGGTTCAGAATCAGATATAGCTCCCAATTGGTATCTATAGGGTAGGTATTATATAGTCGCCACAAGCCGGCTTTTGCCTTTCCTTACTGATCTATGTAAATAAAGGGCGAACGTAAATGGCTAGGAGAACAAAATTGAGCTCAAATGAAAAAAATCGGGGGCCTAAACAAAATTGTGGAAAAAAGTTCTAGAAACGGTAGAAAACGTATGTTTAGTACCGCATTTGGTACCATTTGGCTCCTTCTTTACGGATTGAGATAGAGCTCCGAAATTTGGCCTGTAGGTACTACTAGCACAATAATTTAGTACATATTGAGTGACTAAATTATTTTTTCAAAACTCGTACGATTGGTACCAAAACTAGTGCAAAATTGTACGAAATAGCTTTTTAGATAGAGGAAGAAAACGCATTTAAGTGCTGTTATTGGCACTATTTGGTACATTTTTTTACGGATTGAGCTAAAGCTCCCAAAATTGGGATACAACCAGAAGATTTATTTTTGAAATGCGTACAGTTAGGTACTAAATGGCATTTTCTTTACGGATTGTGCTAGAGCTCTGAAATTTGGATACAGGTTCGCTATGAGAGTGTATGTCGGGCTACTGGGACATTTTTTTTTCGAAATTTGTACATTTAAGTTCTACCAAAATGTACAAAATTTTACTTTCTTTACGGATTAAGCAAAAGCTCTGAAATTCGGGATACAGGTACACATTGAAGAGAAATTTTTTGAAATCCGTACATTTAGGTACTAAAACGTACAAAATAGTACTATCGTTACAGATTGAGTTACAGCTCTCAGAATTGGGATACAGTATATGGCAGTATACATTGAACGACTAGGATAGTCGCCTACAAAATTTTACCTTTTTGAACGGATTGAACTAGAAATCTGAATTTTGAGATACAGGTTCACGTTGGGGGTACATATCGGTAGAGTAGGAGATTTTTTTGAAATTTGTACTTTTAAGCACTAAAATGTAAAAAATAGTACTTTCTTTATGGATTCGGCGAGGACTCTGAAATAGGATGCAGTTACTCTTTAACAGTACATATGGGCGATTAAAAGATTTCGGATACAGGCACACATTGAGAATATATATCGGCCAACTGCAGGGCTGCGGAGTCGAGCAATTTACCCCGTGCAATTACAAATGCCATATTTTATACCCACCACTAAAGAATGGGGATGATACCCAACCTAGGCAATAGGGGGATCAAATTCGCCAAAAGGCATTGGCGAGTAGATTACGCATATGTACCAACAAATAATCAAAATTGAACTTTGGAAGGATCTATGGGATCTACGAGTACCAAATGAAAGGTGTTAAAGAGTAGACTGCTGCACTTATTCCAATTTTCATTTTTATACCCTCCACCATGGGATGGGGGGTATACTAATTTCGTCATTCTGTTTGTAACTACTCGAAATATTAGTCTGAGACCCCATAAAGTATATATATATTTTTGATCGTCGCGATATTTTATGTCGATCTAGCCATGTCCGTCCTGTGTCTGTCGAAAGCATGCTTACTTCCGATGGAGTAAAGCTAGCTGCTTGAAATTTTGCACAAATACTTCTTATTAGTGTAGGTCGGTTTGTATTGTAAATGTGCCATATCGGTCCATGTTTTGATATAGCTGCCATATAAACCGATCTTGGGTCTTGACTTCTTGAGCCTTTAGAGTGCGCAATTCTTATCCGACGTGTTTTGTTATGATATCCAACAACTGTGCAAGTTTGATTCAAATCGGTCCATAACCTCATATAGCTGCCATATAAACCGATCTTGGGACTTGACTTCTTGAGCCTCTAGAGTGCGCAATTCTTATCCGATTTGAATGAATTTTGCACGAAGTATTTTGTTATGATATCCAACAACTGTGCAAGTATGATTCAAATCGGTTCACAACCTTATATAGCTGCCATATAAACCGATCTGGGATCTTGACTTCTTGAGCCTCTAGAGGTCGCAATTATTATCCGATTTGTCTGAAATTTTGTACGACGGTCTCCAACATATAATTTAATTTAATTTATTTGCCTAAGAAGAAATGCCGGAAAAAGAACTCGACCAATGCGATCCATGGTGGAGGGTATATAAGATTCGGTTTGGCCGAACTTAGCACGCTTTTACTTGTTATCCTAAATTTCGGATTACATCGTGGGTGTAAAGGGAGCCCACACTAAATGTACTTCTAAGGGCATTAGAATGTTAATGCCACAACCACGCGGGAGTCCCTGGTTATCACCAACGACAATGCCACACGAGAGGTTATTTTGGGCCGCCAGTGGATCGAGGGCCTTTGTCCGAGAAACGGACTTCAGAATCTCGTTACTGGGCTCAGAACTAGGGAGTGCGGAACATTAAGGTGCATTTTTCCACAAATTTCGTCATTTCGTTTGTAACACCTCGAAATACTTATAATAAATATTCTCAATCGTCGGAATATTCGAACTCAATCTTGCAATATCCGCCCGTCCGTTCAACAGGTAGACGAAATCACTATACCGCCTGAATGAATGAGGCTATCCGCATGACATTTTGCTTAGATACTTCTTATTGTAGGTCGTTTGCTGTCCAATATTGGCCATATTGGGTAGACTAATTTTAATTTATACAAGAACAAAATTAAACTAAGTACTTAAAAATTGTTTCGTACTACGTACGTTTCTAAAGTGATTGATGGGCCAACCTTTTCCGGAGCTAGGCATTCAAACTCTTCTAAAATTGAGATTATTAAAAAAACATGTGCATGTTTGTAATCTGTTTAAACATCAATAGCAGGATAAATATGGAACAACTAAAAAGTAAAATTTTCGCTAAAATAATTAAAAAAATTTTGTTTGTTTCTCTTTGGAGACGGGCTCAATGATCGGAGATTTTCTTTGCAAATGGAAAAGGAAAACCAGAGAGAGCAACATACACCAACCACTATGGGAAGATCATTAAATTGAAAAATTGTTTTTTATTTCCTTCACAAATTTCCAAAGCCTACGCCCTTCCAAAGGTCTTATGATGACTATGATGATATTGCTGGTCAAGCCCAAAATGAAGCCAACATTCTAAAGCCAAGAGCTAAGGCGAGTCATATGATATCTAGAAATCTAGAAAGGCCAAAGAACAATGACAAAAACCAAAACAACAACAACAACAGAAAGTTAAAGCATTTCATATTGTCTTCTAAACAAAACAGAAAAACGCAATACAAGGGCATCAAGAATTTGCATTCCCTAACATCAGCTGGCCCGATTTGCAGACTCACTGGGTAGAAGTGGTGGAGGTGGTAATGGTGGTGCCCAAATTTCGACCATTGGAGGCGATGATGTTAGTTTTCAGTTTTTTTTTTTTTGTCTTGGCTATGGCCATTTGATATCTCTTTCCAAGCTTTGGCAGCTGCACTAAAAATAAGTTCTTTTTTCGAAGTCTTTCTTTTTATGGCATTGTAGTATGGCATGTTGGTGATATGATTTGCTTTGTGTCCGCTTTTATTTCTATTCTTTATTCGTATCACCCCCAAACAAATGAGTTGAGTGAAGCAAAAACACAAAAGTGGGTGTTTACCTTCAAAACTACCTTTTTCTTTTGTCTTACTGCAAATGGCAGCAATGCAAAAAAAAAGAAGAGAAAAAATATAAAAACACACTACGATAACAATGCAGCAATTGTTCATTATTGAAAAGAACTCTTAGACTGGGCCTTTATTTTTCTGTGTGTAGTGCAGCAAATGTTGTCTGAGGCTATTAATGGTCAAAGATTTTTAGAGTTAAGGGGGGCACCTATCAGTGCTATATTAATGGCCTTGAAGTTTCCTTAGGAGTTTACAAAAAGAAAAAAAATTAAAAAAAAACAAAACTTTCAAATCTAAGTTGAGAGTTTTCTTGAAATCTCAAAAAAAAAAAAAAACAAAAAGATTTTTGGGAGAAAATTGTGGGGTCATTCAGATATGGTCATATGGATTACTGCAAGCTTGCTAATCGTCATTATTTTTGTATCTGTGGAAATCAGATAATAGGAGCGAACAAGATACTTTAGAATCAATCGCTAATATCGATACCGTCATTAGCAATGGCTTGCCACATAAGTAGTTCTAATAGCTATTTAAGATTATTTAAAACCGGGGGCAAACCAGAGTTAATGCATCTACCCCATCTTATACCATTATATGGTCAGAAAGTGGCTAACATAATTGGGCTCTATGAAAATGAGTGTGGAAATTAGCTTGTGCTTTTTACGAACATCCAGCGGCAAACCTCTACTTCGTTCGATTTATTTCAAACTTTCTCAGAGATCGCACTATACGAGTCGTTATAGATGGGTTCTCATTCAATGAGCATAAATTGACCGCAGCTGTACCCCAGGGCTCTGTCCTTTCTCCTTCTCTTTTTTCTCGTTTTCATCAACGATCTATTGAGTCAGACGTCGAATACGATCTACTTATTTGCGGATGACAGTAATCTCTGTCATTCGTACTCATTAGTACTCACTCGACCATAGCCCGAGAGATTGAAGACAAGAGGCGGGTTATGAATGATGCCAGGATTTGCTGCCCATTTCTGAGTAGGATCGAATGAATCGAGTAGATTTTAATGCACGCAAGACTCAGTGCTGTTTGTTGTCACACAAACGATTCGCTGACCCATGACGATCATCCTTGTCTATCAATGGTATAGATGTTGAGCAATCAGAAGCTCCTGATGTTCTGGTCATGATATACAATACAAAGCCATGTCCGTTGAGCTAAACATGTATTTTTAGGGTCGAAAGAAGCATTCAAGTGCTTACGCTTCCTTATACGGTGTAAGAATTACTTCACTCCTTCTTAACATCCTTACCACTTTCATAAGGCCGAAAATGGAGTACAACTCACATGTATGGGCTGGAGCTTCAAAATCATGCCTGGAGCTACTGGACCGTGTATAGAGGAGAGCAATTGCGTGGATTTGGGAACATTAGAGTATCGAACTCTATTGCTTCCCTTGAACATAGTCGCAATGTGGGTTGTTTGGCGCTGTTCTGTCGTTACTTTCCTGGTATGTGTTCGTCTGATATTCGTCTTCTTATTCTTGACGTGAGGAAGTTTGTCAGAAATTCTAGACATACCAGACATTATTTCGCCCGAACCGTTCGTATGTGGAATTGACTTTCGGCTAATGTTTTTCCCATCCTTCAATTTCCATTAGCCAACGCATTGCACTGCATTCATGGGAGACATCCCCTGCGTGTGGGTTGATAAAAAAAAAGTAAGAACAAGGGCCGAAGCTGGTATACCATCCACCATTGATGACATTTGTCAAATTCTTTTTATAGGTGAAACTAAAAACGATCAAGCAACAAACTTCATGGGTTTTTATACCCACCACCATAGGAAAGGAGGTATTTTCATTTAGTGATTCCTTTTGCAACAAATCGATATACATTCGTCGTTAAATTCTAAAAAGATTTAACGAAGTCTGTGTGTCTGTCCGTCTGTTGTAACCACGCTACAGCTATCAAAATTTTAAATATTGAGTTAATGATTTGTATTTCGTCTATACGCAGATTAAGTACTTGAACGAGCAAAACCGGATCATATTAAGATAAAGCTGCCATATAGACCAATCCGATTTCGTTGACATTTTAAGCCGCTAGTTGAACTAAGGATCCCCTTATCCGAACCGAAAATGGTCCATATCAGGCACCTATAACCAAATCTGGACCGATATAGGCCAAACAAATTATGGACTCACTGTCCAAAACTTGAGCGAAATCGGACAATAAATTTGTCATTTATGGAACGATCTGAACCAAATTAAAGAAGGATGTCGAAGGGCCTAACACAACTCACTGTCCCAAATTTTTGGTAAATCGAACAAAAAACGCGCCTTTTGTGGGTCCAAGACCATAAATCGAGAGATCGGTCTATATGGCAGCTGCATCCAAATCTAGACTGAAAGAGGATGTCGAAGGGTGTACCACAATTCACTGGGTGTACCACAATTCAAATTGGCAAAATCGGTTAATATATATGGCTTTTGTGGGCTATATCAAGATATAGGCCGATATAGCCCATCTTCGAACTCAACCTGCCTACGGCCAAAAAAAAAGAATCTGCGCAAAGTCACAGCTTAATATCTCTATTTTTAAAGACTGTAGCGTGATTTCAACAGACAGATGGACGGACATGGCTAGATCGTCTTAGAGTTTTACGACGATCAAGTATATATATATATATACTATATGGTTACATATCTAAATGAATATTTCGATATGTTGCAAACGGAATGACAAAATTAATATCCCCCCATCCTTCGGTAGTGGGTATAAAATTAAATAGTCATTTTGAAAGTAAAGGAGTGGGATCAGAGTGTAGAGCAAACCGGAGCGAAGAAAAGGTAACCGCTCCGGATCCCTTGTCGTGCGTGAGTAGAATTTTTGTCTCGTGAACTTGCGTGAACGTGAGTCGACACAAAAAAGTCGTGTGTGAATAAAATTTTTTTCTTGTGAGTGAAAATTCACTTACGTGCACATCTCTAATAGGCATTCCGTATTTGTGGTAATGAGGAAATTGCCAGGAGAAGACCTAGATTTATAATTGAATACCGTTCTTTAATTTCTGCACTACTGTAGAGGCCTGAAGTGAGAGGTCTCCGAGTAAAGCGGATAGCGGTTTCGCGGTTTCTACCAAGGTTTAGAGTGTTCCTCTACCTAGATATCAAATGGAACTCGAGCCAAAATGGGAAATATAGGAATAACAAGACTATTTTTTCGCATTCAATTCGTGCTCTAAGGAAGTTTTTAGGCCTAGGGTCATGGACTTGATATAGTTATGATAATCATGTCTCGTAACAGCATTCGTGGCACACGTGCTGAATCTGAACCGAGTCATGGGCTTTGAAAACCACTGCAACTAGAATCCTAGAGGTTATGATGGGAATGTAACTTAATGACCTGAATACCGTTTCTCATATAAACAGAAAAGGCAAAAAGGATAATTTTCAGATTAGGGCAGTTTGAGTTACCTTGTTTGTTATCGGCACGAAATACACTTACGTATCTTGGCGGTCTTTTAGAAAAACTTTCAGATAGCATTAGATTTGGTGAATAAAGCAGGTAATCTATCTTAGCGGTATGGTAAAAAAATGCATTAAATTTTCAGACATTATCATATTTATACAAGGATCGAAGATGAAATATCCAATACACCCTGTTGTATTTATTGCATCAGACAGAAAATAGGTGTCTCCCCATCCAGGGGTAGTAAAATGCCAGGATCATGAATGAATTTGCTTTATGAAAGGGAAAAAAGGCCATTTAGGAATGGGTGCTGTCCGATTCAAGTATAACCTTAATAATAAGGGAACTCCTTGTTATAGCAGAGTCCTAACAACGTCCTGCTATGCGGCACCTCTTTGGGGAGAAGTTTTTGCAAAAAAGCTAAAAGCCCTTAAAAATCTTATCTTTCGATCTCGCTATAATTTCTCACAACATTTTAAATTAAAATCATTTTTTATCGGACGTAGATTCCTATCCAATGTGAGATGTAGCCAAATTTTGTTATGCGACATTATGTTAGGGTTTCTGATATCCATACTACAAAAATTATTCAAAAGATTGAATGGCCTAGAAAATAAGTTTTTGGCCCATATAATAAGTCTTTACATGTTTAAGGATCCTGTAGTTGAATGCTTACCAGAAGTACAAAAATGCATACCTGTACAAGAAGAAATAAAAAAATGTTTATTAAAAAATGCAAATAGACTCAAAATAAATTTTAATTTTATATAGAACTTCGAATATTTTAAAAGGCCCCTACAAAAAACTTAAAACACTCTCTTGATTACACTTATACCTATATGTATCTGCCTAAAGAGATGTTAACTATTAAAAGAACTATAGCTTCCCTCAAAAGTATTGTAAAGGCGATTGAAAGATTACTACGTAGCACTTTAAATGATTCTCTCGGAATTCCAACTATAACCAAAATTGATATTTTTAGAAGTCATGCAACATTTTTCAATAGTTTTTCTTACCTACAATTCAAACGTTCTCCTTTCCTTATAAAAAAAAAAAAAACAAAAACCGACAATCGCTTATTTGTTCATAACCATTATGATTGCTGCCTCCCCAAGTAATGGTGTTGCCCATTACTTTTATTAATTCCAATTACACGATGATTCTCAATTTTATATACCTCAACTATGCCAGCGCTTTTCCATTAAATTAGCCTAGAAAATGCACATAAGTCCACAAAAGCGATGAAGAGAACAACCAAAAAGGCCTGAAAATCGAAAACTATTTTCTGCAATAGCCTAAGCATACGTTATTGCTAGCCATATCAATAAAGTTCTTAAATATTCCTACGAATGCTGACCCTCCTCCTCCCCACATAGATTAGCGTAGTGAGTGTTTGCCAATAGCCTCATGCAAATTTTTCTCTAGTGTTCTAGCACTAAGCAGCTGTATAATTTAGGGTAGCTAGATAGGTAGGTAGATCGGTATGACGCCTGGCATGGCATGGTTTACAACAGAAGTTGATTTTTGTTGATATTCCTACATTGGCTCAGTGAATATGCTGCAGCAAAAACAAAAGCGAAAAATAGATGCAGAGGCGATTATACTTTTATTTTTAATGATATGTTTGTCATAAATTACCGCATTTAGAAAGAAAGAAAAACCACATGCGGAATATCGCACACTAGTACTTTGAATGTGTCTTAGGTAAGTTTATAACACAGCGGCTTCTGGCCGATGGTGAGTAATATCAAAGAAAATTAAATGTCATAACTGCGACGAACAAATTGAACATGGCGTTAAGTTCGGCCGGGCCAAACTTTGGGTACCCACCACCTCCGGTATGTACGTAAACCAACTTTCGTCAAAATCCGGTGAAAAATGCATACCTTATCGAAATATGTTTCGATTTGGACCAAATACTAATGTGTACAACAAAATATTGGTAGCTATATCTAAAAATTAACCCATCTGAACCATATACGACACGGATGTCGAAAAGCCTAACATAAGTCACTGTGTCAAAATTCAGTGAAATCGGATTATAAATGCACCTTTTATGGGGCCAAGACTTTAAATCGAAATATGGGTCTAAATGGCAGCTATATCTAAATCTGGACCGATTTGGACCAAGTTTCAGAAAAATGTCGAAGAGCCTAACACAACTCACTGTGTCAAATTTCGGCGACATCGGACAATAAATGCGCTTTTTATAAGCCAAAAACCTTAAATCAGAGATCAGCAAATATGGCAGCAATATGCAAATTTTGTCCGATCTAGGTCAAATTGAAGAAACATGTTGAGGGGCTTAACTTAACTCACTGTCCCAAATTTCGGCGACATCGGGCAATAAATGCGCCTTTTATGCACCCAAAACCTTAAATCGAGAGATTGGTCTATATGGCAGCTATATCCAAATCTGGACCGATCTGAGCCAAATTGACGAAGGATGTCGAAGGGCCTAACATAACTCACTGTCCCAAATTTCGGCGACATCGGGCAGTAAATGCGCCTTTTACGGACGCAAGACCTGAAATCGAGAGATTGGTTATATGAGAGCTATATCCAAATCTGGACCGATCAGGGCCGAATTATAGTAAGAAGTCGAGTGGCCTAACACAACTCACTGTCCCAAATTTTGGCAACCGATTTGACCGACCCTCTCCTCCCAATAAAAAGAACGCCAACCTGTCATGTAGGATGACCCAGGATATATTGTAGTCAAATAAAAGGACGTGTCAGAAAACAATACCCCCTTCTACCATCCTACACAAAACAACGGAATCAAAAATAATATATGAAGGTCTTTGCTAGTAAAGTACAATGTTAAGCCTCAAATTGGGATAAACACAGGAGGACCTGCGGATATTAAAAATGTGTTATCCCAAGTGGTAGCATCGAAATATGGTTTTGAATGCAGGTAACCAATACAAAAAAAGTTAGTGTGAATCTGAACGAAACCCGTAGCGCTGAAAATCTTGATCGCCATCTTCAAAATGCATGACATTATGGGGCTCAAACAAAATTGTGCTCTAGCACGATGCTGGCATTACTTCAGGGTTCGCCCCCCTAAACTCCTCCTTTCAAACCGGCCATGTGTGGTTTTTGGGAGTACAGTATGAATCCGATATCCACTTTCGTGGCAAAGCGTTTGGCTACTCCCATCCACCACCCAAACCAAGAGAATGAAGAAGATCTTACATCTAAACTTTAATGGGCGGACCCTCCCCTTACCTAATTTACAAAAACGCAAGATCTCGGATATGGGTGGGGTGATTTGAGCGGAGGTGGGGAGGCTGTCCTACCTCCAAGCCAGCCAATTGAAATATAAACCAATAACGACAATATGGGACTCAGATGAAAGGTATTTGAGACCCCCTCACCGGACATATTTACCGACCATCGCAATATCAGGCTCAAATGAAAGGTATGTGGGAGTAGAGCACCAATATAATATCCACATTGGAGTGAAATATCTGAAAGGCTGTTCCAGCACTCCCAAACAGGACTTGTTTCTTGACGTGACAGTATAGGGCTTAAATGAAATAAAAGAGTGAAAGAAGGCCCAGCCGAGCGGGCCCCGTCCAGCTAGTAATTTTTATGAAAAAGAGCTTCAAAATTTTGCGCCGCGGCTGGAAAAAAGGCATATCTCTACACCTTCAGAGCTCCCACATAAAAGTAAACTATAAAAAATAAATTTTTTTGAGCAAAACCCTTGCATAAAAACCATCTCCCAAACACAAAATGAAGAGAACACAATAAAATTAGTCTTCTTCTACTAGCGGTACGGTACAACAAATAGTACAGACTGCACAACAAGTACACAAAAAAGAAAACCAAAATCCTTCGATGATTCAGAATTCGTTCCGAACTATCGGAACAACAATCCCTTACGGTCCAACAAATATTGGGCATCGCATAACAAACAAAAGAAAAACAACACACAAATCGCAGATCAGACACAGCTCAGAATTCTTTGCGAAAGGCCCATACGAAATGGGCTCGCTCAGAATTCAGAGTAAACTCGAAGAGATATCGTCGGAAGAGTTCAGACTTTGTCCAGAATTATCTAACATGAGACGTTTGGTTCCTGGATTATTACATCCTTCGTTAGTTACACATACACAAAACTTGCACATAGAATGTCATGGACAGCGTTCTCAACACAAACTTGGCAATCTTTGATTTGAGTGTTGAGTTTAAAACAAACTGCCCTAATGTTGATTTTCTGAAACGAGTCTGAGACATCACATCACATTTAAAGACGAGTGCGTGACCCTGATGTCAGCGACACAGTCTTGGACTGATGAAACTCTTCTATGGCTATCTGTTTGGTTTGGTCCTACATGGGTGAATTGAAACTAGGCAGGAGAATGGAGCTGGTTGCCTACATTGAATAATCACAAATCGAGTTCTGCTTTCGTTTGCATGACCACAACACAGGCATTGCAGGGGGGAATTTGGCCGATCAAAGAATGTGTGATGTGGCACAGTTAACGCAAATGAGAATAACAGCCAGCACGGAGAAATCAAGGACATTATTGGTGTTGACCACGCGTTCTGTGGTCAACAAAGGCAAAGGCCAGAGGATTGGCGTCAATGGACTTGACAAATGCGGGACACATAGGGCTATTTGCAAGGAATCTGAAAGCTGGCACCAGTTATAATGATGGGTGTTCTAAGGTTTGACATATTCGAGTCTATTTGTGTTTTACCAACATCCATGTACATAGCCCCCATGGCGTATAAGTACTCGTAATAGTAATTAATGGTCCTCTCGTGCGTATAAGTTGTATTAATTATTTAAATAATTAAGAACCAAGTTAATAATTCATTTGAAATCGGTGAAAAAACCAAAAATCATAACCGAATGTAATTGCAAGACAAATGTTCCCCACACAAAAACAAAAACAGGACTCTCTCCCATTCAAAACATTCCAACAAATAGCCAAAAACTTAAGGCAAACTTCTTAAATTTCTCCTATTTTTTATACATCTCAGCCCATCCCTAGGCCATTTATTCAATTTCCAGTGGATTTCCTATGCTTATCCTCCTATCCCATGACTATGGTGAGCAGACCAGCATGCTGTTTGTTTGTTTGTTTGCCCAAGACAAATGTATGCATTTATAACGAAAAATAAACCGCTATAACAACTTGTTGAACAAGTTGCAAAATGAGCAAAAAAAAAAAAAAAAATCCAACCAAACAAAATCTATTATTTGCCATTTGCAGTTACGCATACGAGACGAGATCGCACATAAACTCGTACACGCTCCAAAGGCTACGATGACGACGACTAGAACAGCTCTAGTATGGTATGTATGCCTTGTTGGCCTGCAGAAAAGTGTCTTCTTTTTTGCAGCAGTTATGCTAAACAAACAAGTATTGCCACTTGAAGCGGAAAGAAGTGCAAATAAGCCCAGCACCGGTAACCGGTAACAAGTTATAAATTTCCTAACAAGACATTAGAATGGCGCAAAAAAAAAAAAACAACATAGTGCCATCACACCACAGCCTTAGAGCCAGCACAACTTAGGGAGTTTTGTGCTTTTCTCTTAGAGTGCTTTGAAAAATCACGCTCATCATTTGGAAGTTTTGGTGATTTTTCCGGCGGGTGTTTGCCAACGCCATCGTATTGAATTAATTCTGGTAACAAGCATCACGTTTGGACTTTCCTGGTGGTAATAATCAATGGCAATGTAAATACCACAACTATCAGTGACACCCACAAATATGTTCGAGAGTTGAAAATCATGGTGCTTGGAGTGTTTCTTTTTTTGGGGCCAGTCATTAGGTTAAAAACTATGCAAATAGAAAAACATTTGTAGAGAAGGAACAAAATAAAAAACAACTAAAAAGGCGTTAAGTTCGGCCGGGCCGAACTTGGTATATATGTAAACCACTTTTCATCAAAATCCGGTGAAAATTGCATACCTTATGTCCCATAGTAGTTATATCGAAATATGTTCCGATTTGGGCCAAATACTAATAAGTACAAGTCATTGTTCAATTGTGTATAGCAAAGTATTGGTCTTTTTACTAGCTATATCTAAAAATAAACCGATCTGAACCATATACGACACGGATGTCGAAAAGCCTAACATAAGTCGCTGTGTCAAATTTCAGTGAAACCGGATTATAAATGCGCCTTTTATAGGGCCAAGACTATAAATCGAGATATCAGTCTATATGGCAGCTATATCCAAATCAGGACCGATTTGGGCCAAGTTGCGGGAAAATGTCGAAGAGTCTAACACAACTCACTGTCCCAAATTTTGGTGAAATCGGACAATAAATGCGGCTTTTGTGGGGCCAAAAACTTAAATCGAGACATCGGTCTTTATGGAAGCTATATGCAAATCTGAACCGATCTAGGCCAAATTAAAGAAAGATGTCGAAGGGCCTAAGACAACTCACTGTCACAAATTTCAGCAAAATCGGGTAATAAATGTGGCTTTTATAGGCCTAAGGCCCTAAATCGGAGGATCGGTCTATATGGCATCTATATCCAAATCTAGACCGATCTGGGCCAAATTGACGAAGAATGACGAAGAGTCTAACACAACTCACTGTCTAAAATTTCAGCAAAATCGGATAATAAATGTGGCTTTTATGGGCCCAAGACCCTAAATCGGGAGATCGGTCTATATGGCAGCTATATCCAAATCTGGACCGATCTGGGCCAAATTGATGATGGATGTCGGAGGTGCTAACACAACTCACTGTCCCAAATTTCTGCAAAATCGGATAATAAATGTGGCTTTTATGGGCCCAAGACCCTAAATCGGAGGATCGGTCTATATGGCAGCTATGTCCAAATCTGAACCGATCTGGGTCAAATTAACAAAGACTGCCGGAGGGCCTAACACAACTCACTGTCCAAAATTTCAGCAAAATCGGATAATAAATGTGGCTTTTATGGGCCCAAGACCCTAAATCGGAGGATCGGTCTATATGGCAGCTATATCCAAATCTGGACCGATCTGGGCCAAAATAACGAAGGATGTCGAGGGGTCTAACACAACCTACTTTCCCAAATTTCAGCAATATCGGATAATAAATGTAGCTTTTATGGGCCTAAGACCCTAAATCGGCCGATCGGTCTATATGGGGGCTATATCAAGATATAGTCCGATATAGCCCATCTTCGAACTTAACCTGCTTATGGACAAAAACGAATCTGTGCAAAGTTTCAGCTCAATATCTCTATTTTTAAAGACTGTAGCGTGATTTCAACAGACAGACGGACAGACGGACGGACATGGCTAGATGGTCTTAGATTTTTACGCTGATCAAGAATATATATACTTTATAGGGTTGGAAATGGATATTTCGGTGTGATGCAAACGGAATGACAAAATGAATATACCCCCATCCTTTGGTGGTGGGTATAAAAAAACATAAAAATCTAAAGGCCATAAAAACTCGACATTTTGTTATAAACTTACTGCCAAAATCACAGAATTTTTGTTAGACGATTTGTTTGTCAAATAATCAAATCAGCTGATTTTATAAAGGAAAACTGATTTTGATGAATTGACAAAAGAATCAAGTGACAACAAGTAAGAACGTGCTAAGTTCGGCCGGGCCAAATCTGGGGAACCCACCACCAGGTATTCTGGTTCAAATTTACACAAACCAGTAAGAATGTGTGAGGTTCGGCCGGACCGAATCCCACCACCATGGATTCGGCAAAAAATTTCCACAAATGAACTCAGCTGAAGACATATGTACATTTTGGGTACCAAGTTTCTGACAATCAGGCACAAATAAAAGTTCCTAGGGGCCGTAGACGATTAGTCGGGAGATTGGTTTATATGGGAGCTAAATAAGGTTATGCACCGAGCTGCATCAGGTTGGATCGTACTTGGCACAGTTGTTGGAAGTCTTAACAAAACACTTCGTACGGTTATTTTACGATTTGGACCGGACTCGGCACAGCTGTTGAAAGTCAATACAAAACACTCAGTGCAAAATTTCAGGGCTCAAGATATCAAATCAGGGGATCCGTTTATGCGGGAGCTATATCAGATTATTGTCCGATTTGGACCATACTTGACACAGTTTTTGGAAGTCTTAACAAAACACTTCGGATAACAGTAGCGGCTTTCAGGTGCTCAGGAAGTCAAATCAGGAGATCAGTTTATATGGGGCTATATGCAAATCTGGTATAAAATCTGGTGGTATAAAACGATAGTGGTTTTGGCAGTTAATATTTATACTCACCAACACACAGTGGGAGAAAATCGAGAAAAGCTAGTAAAAGTATGTCATGTGCGAACGGGTTGAGATATCTCTTTGAAATGTGGAGTGGTTAAAGCTGAGGTATTAGCAAAATTGCACTTTGAGCAAAGATTGTTTTCAGATCGGCAATTTTGAAGTAAATTTGCTGTGCAGGCCACAAATATTGTTAGACGCAAAACTATTTTTTTTCCATGGATTTGGGGGACATATGAAGTAAAACAAACCGACTTAAGTTCGACTTTGGCGAACTTTGTACCCACCACCATGGATAAATTAACTATCCTCTTTTATCCACCATCCGCTCTGGATCTTATTTGATTCAGGTTCCGAGAACTCTTATACAAGCGGAAGTTTCAGTGAAATCGGGCAACAAATTTGATTTTTATGGGATTAAGACCCTTAATCGGCAGATAGGTCTATCTGATAGCTATATCTGAATAAAAACCAATCTAAACCATATTTGAGTCGGAAATAGGGAGGCTCTAATCAACTCAGTATTTAAAATTTCAGCGAAATCGGTCAATAATTGCGGCTATAGTGGCATTAAGACCCTAATCGGTCGATCAGAAATATATATATATATATATATATATATACAGGGTGGCTGATGAATATTGCTACAATGATGAATATTGCTACATTTTTTTTTCGGTGTATGGAATACATTTTTCTTTTATTCATGTTAAATTAAATTATTAAATTAATTATTAAATTATTATTAATTAAATTAATTAATTAATTAATTAAATTAATTATTAAATTATTATTATTAAATAGAAAAAAAGTTATTACATTTTTTTTTGGTAGCGGCTTTCATCAGCCACCCTGTATATATATATATATAGGGTCAGATATGGTTATTTCGATGTGCTACAAATGGAATGACTAACTGAATATATTCCTATCCAATGGTGGTGGATATAAGAAACATTAGTCTGAATGGGGAATCTGGGGTTTGGAGTTTGCGAACTCGAGGGGTTTTTCCAATTGTTTAATAAAAAGTAAAAGCGTGCAAAGTTAGGCCGGGCCGAATCTTATATACCCTCCACCATGGATCGCATTTGTCGAGCTCTTGCCACGGTATCTCTTTTAAGGCAAACAAAGGATAAAAGAAAAGAATTGCTATGTTATTAGAACAATATCAAGTTATAATTGCGCACTTTACTGGCTCAAGAAGTCAAGACCCCAGATCGCTTTATATGGCAGCTATATTAGGCTATGGGCCGATTTGAACCATACTTACCACAATTGTTGGAAGTCATAACAAAACACCTCATGCAATATTTCAGCCAAATCGGACAAGAATTGCTCCCTGAAGAGGCTCAAGAAGTCCAGACCCAAGATCGGTTTATATGGCAGCTATATCAGGTTATATACCGATTTGAACCATACTCAGCACAGTTGTTGGAAGTCGTAATAAAATACCTCATGCAAAATTTCAGCCAAATCGGATAAGAATTGTGCCCTCTAGCGGCTCAAGAAGTCGAGATCCCAGATCGGTTTATATGGCAGCTATATCTAAACGTGGACCGATATAGCCCATTTACAATCCCACAAAACACTAATAAGTGTAGATGCAAAATTTCAAGCGGCTAGCGTTACTCCTTCGAAAGTCAGTGTGCTTTCGACAGACAGACGGACGGACGGACATGGCCAGATCGACTTAAAATGACATGACGATCAAGAATATATATACTTTATGGGGTCTTAGACGCATATTTCGAGAAGTTACAAACAGAATGACGAGATTAGTATACCCCCATCCTATAGTGGAGAGTATAAAAATGCCTATTTTGAAATACATATAGCACCGGTTATTATGACGCATCCACAATATGTCCCCTTCACAAAAAAAAAAGAAAAGAAAAAATTATGGCATTAAAGCAATTTTTTTTTACTTTTTTTGGCCAAAAAGTGCAAAAAATACACTTTTTTCACAGTTTTTTGACTTCCAAACTGTATTACTTTTAAATCAATTATCAAAAGTGGACATTTTTGAGGCAAAGTCGTTGTACATTTTGTCACGAATGCATACAAACGAAAATCAAGCCATTAATGCTTTCATAAATTATAAAAAACGAAGCAGGTTGCAGTCAAAATTGCAAAAAAAAAAAAAAAAAAAAAAAACATTAAAAGTCTAATATCCTCGCAATAAGTGGTCCAGCGAAATCGGACCTTAAATAAAGAATTGGCAGACCAACAAATTTTCGAAATACAGAGATGACCAACTTTAGGGACCTTTAAAATTTGCACACGAACTCGCTAACACCTCAGCTCTAACCATGACCATTCACACACGACATATTTTTTACTAGTTTTTGTTAATTTTCTCCCACTGTGCAACATAGGGATATTGTACATAAGACACATATTGCATTTGGTTTATAAAGAGATCTAAGGAAAAACTAATTTATAGATGATCCAGTACACACCTTCCCGATTGAACTTCAGTTTTTATGCTTCTATTTTGTCACAGATGCAATTCACTGACCATTGCTCACCACCGATAGCTGCGATGTTCACCAATGTAACCATGCACATAACAAGAAACCCATGATGGCACACAGCCATGAAATGGCAAATAGGTAGGCGCAACAGTTGTGGTTTTTTCTAATTGTCTTCATGGCCACACACTCTTTGGGCAAACATTTCTGACCATCATTCAGGTCCAGTATATTGGCCTGGTAAACATACAAAGTTGCCTTTTTTGCAACTTCAATTGCAATAGTGACGTACGTTGGTGGTGCTTGCGGTGGCTGCTCCCACAATATATTGTGCCATGGGACAAAATAAGAAGCCATTCATATAACATATGGTCTTCTTTAGAAACGACAATACAAGAAAGATGGCAAATAATGCTGCAGCTATGAAAAGGTGCAGTCTCTGGGTGCTGAAAGATGGGCACCTCGTTTTCAAACGTAGTTGTACGGATCGAGATCAGAAATATCAAAAGGCAGTATTTCAAACTATAATGAAAATCTGAGATGTGTTTTTTTTTTGAAGAAACGAGGACTGAATTGAATAGATTATTAAAATAAAATTATCATCTCCCAAACCCATACCAGGAACCATAAGTAGATACTGTTGCCATTTTCTAATCGATTCGGCTAAAATTTGGTACATTTATAAAGTACACTTCCTACCTCTTACACGCTTTCTAAATGCCGCCGACATATGTTCAGAATCCCCTACCATTCCAATTCCCTATATCAACTCCCCGACAATTTAAAAGACTCATGATGTTCCTCATGGTTAAACATTTTGTAGCTGAAGTACACCTTAATCTCTGTAACAGTAAGGAAAGGCAAAAGTCGGGCAGAGCCGACTATATAATACCCTACACCACCGAGTATACGTAATACTTTCAATGGATAGCACTTATATCCAAATCTAGTCAGACTTTATTTTGGCATACCTATTGAAATATCGAATAGGACCTTGTACGATTTTCTTACGATGGTACGAAAATTGTGGCTTTTACAGCCTTAAAAGTCGAAACGCATAAAAGATATATATGGGAGTTTTATCTAAATCGATTTTGATGAAATTTTGCACACGTATTGGGATGTCAATTAAACCATCCCATGAAAAATTTTGTAGAGATCGGACCAAAATTGTGGCTTCTACAGCTTTAAAAGGGCATATCGGATGAAAGATATACATGGGAGCTATATCTAAATCTGGACCGATTTTTATGAACCTTTGCACATATGAGGAAATTGAATTAAACGACCCATGCCAAATTTTGTAAAGATCGGACCAAAATCGTGGCTTCTACAGCTTTAAAAGGGCATATCGGATGGAAGATATACATGGGAGCTATATCTAAATCTGGACCGATTATGATGAAATTTTGCACACATATGAGGAAGTTGAATAAAACGACCCATGCCAAATTTTGTAAAGCTCGGCCCAAAATTGTGCTTTCTACAGCCTTTATAGGTCAAATCGGACTAAAGTTATATATGGGAGTTATATCAAAATCTGAACCGATTTAGATGAAATTCTGCACACATATTGGGAAGTCACACAAAACATTTCATGACAAATTTGGTACAGATCGCACCAAAATTGCGGCTCCTACAGCTTTAAAAGGGCATATCGGATGAAAGATATATATGGGAGCTATATCTAAATCTGGACCGATTTTTTCAAAAATTTTTTAAAGTCAATAGCGTTCGTCCTTGGACCAAAAAAGGCACTTATGTAATATTTTGTGAAAATCGGACATCAAATGCGACCTGTACCTTGATTACAAGAATACATGGACAGACAGAGAGACAGACAGATGGACATAGTTAAATCGAATCAGAAAATGATTCTAAGCCGATCCGTATACTTATCGATGGGTCTAGCTCTTCTCCTTGTTAGCGTTGCAAACAAATGCACAAATCTATAATATCCTGTACCACAGTGGTGGTGCAGGGTATAAATAGATAGTGACCCATAGAAATCGATTCAATGGTTTGACTTCTTGATCCCCTAAAAGCTTCAACTGGTTTTGCTTAACTTGCACATGCAAATTTGCCCTAAACATTCCATTAAGGAATAGGGGCATACCCCTCTCATATCAATGAGTGATGTCCGTTTCAAATTTAAGCTCAATGATAGGGGACCTCCTTTTTATAGCTGAGGAAGCGGCGCGCCCCAGTGCGACATCTCTTTTAGAGAGAAGTTTTTATTTGGTATAGTACCTTAAAAATGTCGCCAGCATTAGGGGGATCTATCATTGCGCTCATGAATTTAGGAAGATATTCCTTCTCGACCAATGGCACATGCTTGTATGCCAAGGATTCCCTCAGATCTTGAATTCCTACTTGGGAGACTAGGAGACTGTAATCCCAATCTTTCAACCACCAACTGGAAGATTGGTACATTGGATGGGGCTGACGACAATCGGAGACTAAACTCCAGTTGTACTAAACTCCAGTTGTCTTGCAGACCTCAAAATGACTGAAGGGGTTGTATGCTTCGAATTCCACAAGTTGAAGGTCTAAAGAAGCGGTAGAGTAGGAGAATCAGGAGACGACTCTGCAGTTGTTCCTGAACACTTTTCTGAGAAACTACCGCATTTCTAAAGTCTGGCGGATTGCAGGAGGCTGAAATTCCACCTATCACGATCAAAACAGGAGGAGAAGGCGACAAAACGAAACTCGACAAGCCCTGTGTGGGTGGGTCATGCATTTGGATTGCGCTCAAGGTGTGTGCCGGCGGGAACGGACGGAACTCACCAGGTACTTAGACAGCAGCAGCTAGTGAAGAATCTAAAGAGGAATCGTCCGCAACGCAAGTATCCAGTGTGCTGAAGGAGAGTTGTTCCATTGCTTTCTCACCTGCCCCTGGTTACGTAAGGAATCTCATCACGACAAGATCGAACGAATCTTGTGAGGATGAACTCCTGGCGGACTCAGAAGGTCACCATGGGTGTGTGGAGGAATAGTTCGTGGACTAAGAATACCTGTATTTAAACTACTCAAGGGAACGGGGAATGGGAGACCCAAATATATATTCTTGCAAAGAGTAGTCTAAATGTTTTTCTTCTTCCGTTGCTAAGCACTGAAGATTCCATAGTAGCCAGCTTTGAAATAAATAAGTCTCATTACGGGCTGGCTTCCCTTTGTATGGCACAGGATTCGGAGATGCTGCCTTCAAACCTTAAGTTGCTGGTTGAAGTCGCTTCTGCTGAGAAAACGAGCCTCATTGTAGAAAGTGATTCTAACAGACATCACCACCTATGGGAAAGTTTGGATATAAACGAAAAGGGTGAACTGCTTATCGAATATATTGAAAGTTGCAATCTGGCGATTTGTAAAAAGGGGAATAATCCGTCCTTTTTTTATCGGAAACAGGCAGGAGGAACTAGATGTCACCTTTGTGTCGGAAAATATAAGCAGAAGAATATGCTACTGGGAAGTGATGGATGATCACAGATTCCCTGATCATCGTTATATTATTTTAAGCCTTGTAGAAAATACTGCCGAAGTGGTCCCCGGCCAAACAGAAGAAAGACGGATTGAAATAAATTTCGGTGCACATTCTGCACGACTATCCCTTCCAGACCTGAAAAAGAAGCGAAACTGCGGAGCACATAGACTAAGGCCCTGAATGACTCGCTTGTGTCAGCATGTCCTAGAGCCAAACCAAGGAGCAAACAGCGACCTCCTTGATGGACCCCAAAACTGTTTGGTCTAAGCAGAGGTTGCAGAAAACTCTTCAACAGGGCGAAAACCAAAAGGGCACCACGCGGGTGGGACGTCTATAAGGTTGAGCTAAGAAATTATAGGGGCGAGCTGAAAAAGGCTCAGAACAAATGCTGGCATTTGACGCCTCTAGGCTAAGGAAGATCCTTTCCTCGAGACCTATTACGGTGGTATATATTCAGAAGTCAGAGAATGTATGGACCATGTTTAGTTAGTGTTTCCTCACCACCCGTTGATGCACATTTTCTGGGAAACACTCCAACGGACAACGTGGGGCCAGAAAAGGTTGTCACTGATACGCATTCGTCGGAAGTTATTGGGCAAATTGTGTCTGAGTCAAAAAATCCATGGGCGATAAAAAGTTTCGGTTCCTTTAAGTCGCCAGGCCTGTTGATGTATCACCGGTTGAATTAAAAGCTGTGTCCGACAGACTGCTTGTACCAGCATCTCGTATATACATACCTGTGGGATGGAGGGACATGAAGGTCATTTCATTCACTCCAAAAGCACTTGCCACACGAATGCGAACGATTTTAGTTTTTTCTTTAGAGAGGTTGGGGCAAACATCCTACGACATCACCTATCTCTGCAACAGCATGCATATAGAAAGGGCGAGTGCACTGAAACAGCCCTTCACGATCTAATCACCTACATAGAGGGTTTTATCGCTTTCAAGCATTTCTTGACACTGAAGGTCCTTCCAATGATGTATAACCGACGTCTATCATGAAGGAGCTGGAGTTTTAAGGCATCGACACTACCGTAAGGAAGTATATTAATAAATTGCTTACTAACAGATGCATTAAGGCATTGTACAGCAGAAGAGCTTGTGAAACTAGAAACTGCTTTACATATTCCAGAAAACCTAGAATCTGTGGGTAAGACTCTAGTGATTTGCAAGATAAGGGGTTTCACTTCGAGATAAGTCTTGAAGTGCAACGTATGACACATGGCCACAAATCGAGGGTTGTGAAAGCGCTATGATTGGGTGGCCCAATATAGAGCTGAGGAGTTCTGTCTGATTGCTAAACATTCTGATACGACTAAAGGTGGCAAGTAAACGCTTCTTCAGACGCTATGTGGACGTTGAGGAAGAGTGGACAATAGAACATCTGCTGTGAACTGGCAAGCAGAAGGATTTGGACTTGAGGCTCCCATTTCTTTTCCCGACAATTGAGAGGTAGTGTCGCACTGCTGCACGAGGTTAGGACTCGGCTACAAAAAGGAACGGACTCATTGAGAATGAGAAGTTTGCTCTTATTCCTCAATGGAATATTTATTGGCAAATTTGCATTGCTTTAGGACCTGTCAGAATTGTTGGCTGAAAATATTTTCTAGTTCAATAGATATTGAACAGTCATATACTTTTGATGTTCTGGGCATGAAGATACAATGTGATGTCCGCTGGTCAAAACACATCTTAGAAGTGTCAAAAGAAGCATTCAAGTGCTTGGGCTTTCTTAAGCGGTGCAAGAAATATTTCACCTCTTCTGATCTTCTCAATATCTATACTACCTTCATCAGGCCGAGGATGGCATATAACTCTCATATATGGGCAGGAGCTCCAAAATCATCCTTGGAGCTACTTGACCGGGTTCAACGGAGAGCGATGGTGTTGATAGGGGATAGTAGGGTATCCATCTCTATTGCTTCTCTTGAACATCGTCGGAATGTGGGTAGCGTTGTATTGCTCTATCGTTATTTTCATGGCGTATGTTCCAGGGATATTCGTCTTCTTATTCCTGACGTTAGGATGTTCACCACGAATACAAGACTTGGCAGGAACTCACACCCGTTTGTAATTGATTGGCCAGTCGACCGAACCATGCATTACCGAGATAATTCATTTTTCGCCCGAACCATTCGTATGTGGAATCGACTTCCGGCTAATGTCTTTCCCACCGACATTGACGGTCAGAAATTTAAGACAAATATCAATAAACACAACTCCCTCTTTCCCCCCTCCAACCCTTAACTTTCCTAATTGCTAACGTAATGCACTGCATACATAGGGGACATCCCCTGCGTGTTGGTTATGTGAAAAAAAAACCTGCCCGCGGTTACACCTGGATAACTATCTTAAACAGCCGTTAAAGTAAGTGCGGTAAAATGTGCCACGAGTTCCCCTGTAGAACGATAAAAAGATGGCTTGGGCGTCGGGTTAGCAGCCCATCACCCGGAAAACTTGAGGAGATTACTTTGAAAAAAAGAAGCAGAATTAAAATGGATACACCCTTTGTCGATGACCCCCTTGAACATTTTAAGGACCTGGTCCTGCACCTGGAATGTCCGGACTCTTTATAGAGAGGGCGCAGTATACGCACTCGCGGATGCATTGGAGAAGTACAGGGCAGACATTATCGCAGTCAGGGCAGACATTATCGCAGTAAGGACAGACATTATCGCAGTCAAGAAGTGCGATAGTTCGGGAGGGGCTCCATAACTACACCAAGAGGTGACGCCTTTTATTATATTTAGTTACTGTTATGAAACGAGGCATACATTTGACTGTGGATTTGTGGTTAGTCGCAGACTAAAACACTGTGTCTCCTGGTTTAGTTCGTTGGATGGAAGGTTAGCCACAATCCGCATAAAGGTCAAATTCATCAACATCAGCCTTATTTGCGCCCATGCCCTGACGGAAGACAAGGACGAACAGACCAATGATATTAAAATCGGTCTGGGAGATTTTAATGCGAAAATAGGGAAGGAAAATATCTATGGCCCAACAGTCGGAATTGAGGTTAACATCGAAGGATACACACGACCAACATCGAAGGATACACACGTCCACATGGCTGTCACCCGATCAAAAAACGAGAAACCAAATTGTAGATCATGTTGTGATAGATGGAAGGCATTCAATCATCGTGTTATGTGTCATTAAAGTGAGTCTGTGGATTCCAATAAAAAGTCTTTAACTTCTGCTTCTCTGCTTTCTTATAAACTGGTCTCTTCTTCACCTACTATGGGTCAGAATATTTAGTCTTTTTGGCCGAAATTTTGCTTGTGGCCTTGTGTTTTGACATCCTCCCATGCCCTTTTAATTTCTGTCAATTGGATGCAATCGTGTAGAGAAATTGTCGGATGATTCAGATCGGCCGTATAGGGGCATTTTTTGGCTCATATTCAATTATTCTCTTGTTTATTAACTTGTCATAAAACCAACTCGGATGTTAATCAATCAAATGATAACATGGTTAACAAGCTCATTATCCAATACAACTTCGATGTCAGCAGACTGTCAATGTTATCAAGTCCTAACAAGCTTTCTACTAATGATGACATTTTCCCAGGCTTTTTAATTTCAATACGAACCTCCTTCGATTTGTTTTTCTTGATTTTGAGTTTTTTTTGTTTTTTTTTTTTTTGTGTGTGGTTACCTGTAATGCGTAATTAAAGTTGCTGTTGCTACCAGACCATTAATTTATGGCCATTTAAGTTTTATTGTTATTACCGCAGCCAAGATTGATTCTGCAGACACATAATGGCGACCTTTTCAAGTGGCCAGTGAGTGGTACCTTTCATTTCAATTAAAATTTCTTCTCATCACAATGAGTGATGACGTTGGTAGTGATGTTGCTGTTGGAGTTGGTGTTGGTGACGGTGATGGCCAACATCCTTTCATAGTGGAAACTTTAATTGGTTTTAAGCAGACACGGCATTTGGTTGAGGTGGTGCTTGAGAGTTGAGACCAGAGTATCAAGATTTCTTTGCTCAATCTTGTTGAGTAAGACGAAGAGGATGAAGAGTAAATCCTCAGCATGTGGTCGGTCGGTTGGTCATATGGTGAGATCTGTCCTGTTCCCGGTTTGTTTTAGCCAACCAAATGGATAGTTCTTATTTTCATCTTGCTCCGAGCTGGGCATTTGGCATTTTCAATGTTCGTTTTTTTGTGTTGCCGTGTGTTTGTGTGTGTGCGTGTTTGTCTTTTTTGACAGTTGACATATTTATGTTTTGTTGTTGTTAAGGTTGATTTTGATGCTGGGAGCTATGTAACAAACCATCATCACTAAATTCAACGCCGTCATCAGCATCACCAGCATCATCATCAACATTGAACAACCAACCAATGCCCAACTATTCTTTGAGGCTTTGCATCATCCAAGAGTTAGAGCCTTTTTGTTTTTGTGGTGGGAAACTGTCAATTTGCCTTGAAAACAATATAAAACATCAACAGCTTCCATAAAGAAATAAAACAGGCCCCAACGAGCAGGAAAAAATATGAGGAAACAAGTAAAAGCAGTGTTTGGTACAGCAGGGTCGGATTTGGCACACTAGCCATTAAGCACCTAAAGTAAACTCCAGTAGCTGAGTTGGTTGGGATCTTGGATTACCAGCGCACAGTGGTCTCGCCCGCATGGGAAGGTGCGACAAAAATATTTCTAATAAAGCTATCGATCTAAAATTTGCTTTATAGGCTTCTAGGGGGAAAAAACACTTTTACAAAAAACAAGTAAAAGCGTGCTAAGTTCGGCCGGGCCGAATCTTATATACCCTCCACCATTGATCGCATTTGTTAATTTCTTTCCCGGTATCTCTTTTTCGATAATCAAAGGATAAAGGAAAATTATTGCTTTGCTAATTGAATTGAATGTTAGAGACCACAGTAGAAGTAAATGTGTAAAATTTCAGCCAAATCGAACAAGAATTGGGCCTTTTAGGGGCTCAAGAAGTAAAATAGGGAGATTGTTTCATAGGAGAGCTGTATCAGGCTAAAGACCGATTCAGACCATATTTGACACGTATGTTAGAGGTCATGTACAAAATTTTAGCCAAATCGGATAATAATTAGGCCTTCTTGAGGCTCAAGAAGTCAAGATCCCAGATCGGTTTACATGGCAGCTATATCAGTTTATAGTCCGATTTAAACCACAGTTGTTGGAAGCCATAACAAAACAACTCATGCTAAATTTCAGCCAAATCGGATAAGAATTGCGTCCTCTAGTGGGTAAAGAAGTCCAGATTCACGATCGGTTTATATGGCTGCTATATTAGGTTATGAACCGATTAAATCCAAACTTGGCACAGTTATTGGAAGTAAAAACGAAAAATTTCACCCAAATCGGAGGCTCAAGAAGTCAAGACCCCAGATCGGTTTATATGACAGCTATATCAGGTTATGGACCGATTTGAGCCATAATTGGCACAGTTGTTGAAAATCATAACGAAACACTTCATGTAAAATTTTAGCCAAATCTGAAAAGATTTGCGTCAAGATCCCAGATCGGTTTATATGGCAGCTATTTCAAAACATTGACGGATATGGCCGATTTACAATCCCAACCAACCCACACTAAAAATAAGTATTTGTGCAAAATTTCAAGCGGATACGTTTACTCCTTCGAAAGTTAGCGTGCTTTCGACAGACAGACGGACGGACATGGCGAGATCGACTTAGAATGTCATGACGATCAAGAATACATGTACTTTATGGGATCTTTGATGAATATTTCGAGGAGTTACAAACAGAACGACGAAATTAGTATACCTCCATCCTATGGTGGAGGGTATAAAAAATCATAAACATTGGCCCATGCTTAGATATAATCCCCATATAGCGATATCGCCCGACGATTTCACCTATATTGAAGTATTTGACGGTATACGACAAATAAGATGGCACAACTGTGCTTTGCGATTTGATATTTTCTGCAAAGTTTTTAAATCTTTTAAAGAAAGTTCAAATTCAATTTAATGCAATTGTATGTCTGTTTGTTTGTCGGATTGTTTGTATGTTCCGTATAGACTCGTAAACGGCTGAACCGATTAGCTTGACATTTTCACAGATTGGGTAGGTTGGTCTGGAAGGAAACATAGGCTATATAATTTTTTGATATCGGTAGGGGGGCGGACCCTCCCCCTTACCCCAAACGTATAACCCAAAAAATAAAAGTGGACCGATAGGGACAATATGGGACTCAAATGAAAGGTATTCAGGAGTAGAGATCGAATTTCAGATTAAAAATTGGGTCCAAGTAATTGGGCGGCCGCCCGAATCCCAAAACCCCTTAAATAGGTTTTTTGGACGATTATGACAATGTGGGACTCAAATGAAGGGTATTCGGGAGTAGATTGCGAATATGGTCAGGAACGAGAAATAGGCTTTATAGTTTGTTGATTTCAGAAGGGACAATATGGGTATCAAATGAAAGGTATTGGTAAATAGAATACGAATATGGTGTTAAAAATTCAATCTAAGTACCCATCGGGCCGCCCCAACCCCAAAATTCCCCCAAACAGACAGATTGGGCGTTCATGTCAATATGGGCCCCAAATGAAAGGTATTCGGGAGTGTAGGGGGTCCCCCTTCCCTGCAAAAGGCTTTAAATGGGTATATGACCCATCATGACTATATGGGACTCGGTTTTTTTGTTTGTTCCGTAAAATCAAAACCGACTGAACAGATTTTCTTAAACTTTTCACAGATTGTGCAAGTTTGTCTGGAAGGAAACATATAAACATATAATTTTTATATAGCGGATGGAGGCGGTCCCTCCCCCTTACCCCAACAACAGCATCCAAATTCAAAAGTGGACCGAAAGTCACAGTGTGGGTATCAAATGAAAGGTTTTGGAGACTAGAAAGCGAATATTGCATTAAAATTTGGGTCCAAGTACCCAGCGGGCCTCCCTAACCCAAAAACTCCTCTAAACAGACGTTCATGTCTGTATGGGCCTCAAATGAAAAGTATTTCACAGTCGATTACAAATATGGCATAAAAAATTAGGTCCAAGTAATGGGAGGTCGCCCCACCCCCAAGTATCCCCAAATAGGCATATTAGCCGACCATGTCTATATGGGACTCAAATGAAAGGTATTTGGGATTGGTTACGAATATGACATTAAAATTTAAGTTCAAGCCTAGATTGCGCTTTTCTTTCCAAAACTAAGTCTAATAGGTTGATTAACCCATTATGACAATATGGGACTCAAATGAAAGGTATTTGAGAATAGAAAACGAATTTGATATCCAATTTTGGAGCCAAGTATTAGAGGCTTCGCCCTAAAGCGCCCCCCAAACTGAACTTAATTAATCCGATAATGGCAATATGGAGCTCAAGTAAAGAACGAATTTGATATCAAATTTCAGGGCAAAGTGCCAGTGGCCGCCCCAGCCTCAAAACACCCTCCAAACATTTCATATTTACTGACCATAGCAATATGGGGCTCACATCAAATAGATTTGGGAGTGCAGCACGAGTTTGATATCCATATTTGACTCCAAATGTTTGAGTGCCATCCCCTAAAAAGCACTTCTCATTACCCAAATTTTCAAAACCACCAGATCTCGGAGATGTGTAATGCGATTCGTTCGAAATTTTTTTTGCACTCTCACAGTCAAAACAAAACAAGGGTGGAACTGCCCCACCCGAAAACACCTCCCTATTATATAAAAGCTATTTGTTGTTTAAATTGATTGATTTTAGGGAAATTTATACTCATTTTCGGCACAAAGTCCCTGGGGTCCATCCCACCCTCAAACAGAATTTATTTACCGATTATGCCAGTATGGGGCTCATATAAAATGTATTTAAAATTAGAGCACGAAGCGTATATATTAAAAAGGTATTTACTAATAAAAACCGGTCAATACATGAGCAACAACATGTACAACTGCTCACAGGAAATTCTATTACTAGAAGAGAGGTTGAGTCTGCGATTAAATCGCTAAGGGATCCTGCTGGTCCTGATGATATTTCCTCAGAAATCCTGAAATTATTTGACGACGAAACACACAAAATTATTAACAAACCATTCTAACCATATATACAATGCAGGTCTATATCTCCAAGATTGGTTAAAATCCAATTTCATCAGTATCTCAAAAAAAGTAATACCAAAATCTGTAATGATGATAGACTAATTAGAATTAAATGCAAAATGGCAAGGGAAGAATCTCAATTTGAATAAAAAGAAGATATGGGAACCGGAGAAGCACCCTATTCAATACAAACGCTGGTAAAAAAATGCAGAATAGTGAACAAGGATGTTTTTCTATGCTTTATAGATTACGAAAAAGCTTTCGACACTGTGCAGCATGATAAACTGATAAACATCCATTAAATCGATCGAAACGAGAATGCATTGCAATAGAGAACTCTTATCTTCTAACCCACTAGCCCCAGAATCAGCGATCTGAATGTGGAAATTAACAGGGCAGTCAACGAACATTGTGGCTTGAACACTTGGAGCAATGTAACTTAGGTACCGATTTAGGCAATTTGAGGTCTACTGTTAAATCACTCTCGAACCCCGGTTGATGGGACGACACTCAATTCAATTACTTCAATTACTTTTGGCAACGTAACGGTGATTGATCCGAAGAGGTGCGCCAACAGCCATTACAATTTACCGTAAACGATGTTACGAGTGTCTTCCGTGTCGCCAAGTCATTGGGCTCCGGCGGAATCTCTACACTGAGGCTGAAGAATCTGGATCAACCTGGAGTCGAGTACGTTACGACAGTCCTCAACCGTTTCAGGCCTGGCTGGAGGGACGTGTTGGCGGTAGGTCGCGAATTATCTGTGTGTTCGTCAGTTATTTGTGGAATTTAGGAATAAGAAATCGAAACACCGTAGAGTGAAACAGGGAGTGCCCCAAGGCTGGCCAAATGTTAGGCCACATTGTTCACTTCATACACGCATAAGGTGCGTAGGGAGCTGAAAGTGATGGTCGGCGGAGTGACAATTCCGACCATCAAGTATCCCAAAAATACTTGGTGTCACATTTGACAGCTTTTACAAATTCTCCTCACATGCCACAGCAATTTGCGATAAAGTCAAAAGGACCTTGTTTCTAGGTCCTCACTCGGCGGCAGTACTTGCGGTGCTGACAAAAAAACCTTGTTGACCACGTACAAAGCAATCGGTGGTAAGTGTGGTCGTGTCAGCCAGTGTGGTCGCGTCAGCTTTGTGAAACGCAGTGGAATAATATACAGATCTGTCAGAATGCCGCCCTACGAACTGCGACGGCCTGTCTCCTCAGTTCTCATGTGGACGACCTCCATCAGGAGACAAAGATCCTACCAGTGAGAAGACATAACTACATGCTGTCTAAGCAATACCTTCTGGGCTGTTGACGCAGATACCATCCAAATCATCATCTTGTGGATAGGTATTCACCGCCCGGAAGCCTTAGGGTAAATCTATATGATCTAATGCACGAGGTCCAGCGCTACAAGAGAGAATCTCTAGATCAAGCAGGTCTACACATTCATTCCAGGGTTAATGTGGTCCTTGGAGAGCGACCGCCTCCCATTGCACCTGAAGAAATTGACTTCCGCCGGCAAAAATTTTCAGCACTGGATATTCCTTCAATAATAGTTGCGACAATAATCATTATCCATTTAAGACTTCAGTACAAAAATCTTACGGCCTAGACCACTAATACCCTCCTTCATAAACTAATTTCGTCATTTCGTTTGTAAAGCATCCAAATATTCATCTGAGACCCAACAAATTATATATGGACATTTTTGATCGTTTTGACATTCTAAGTCGATTTAGCCATATTGGTCATATTGGTCCATGTTTTGATATAGCTGCCATATAAACCGATTTTCGATCTTGACCTCTTGAGGCTCTAAACGCCGCAATTCTTATTCGAATTGTCTCAAAGTTTGTATAAGATATTTTGCTACGACCGATGTAAAAACCGATCCCATAAAAACCGATCTTCTACACTGACTCTTTGAACCTCTAAAGGGGGCAATTCTTACGCGATTTGGCTAAACATTATTTCAACGACTTCTCCTATGACATTCTACATACGTGCAAATATGGTCTGAATCGGCCCATAACCTGATATAGCTCCCATATGAACCGATCTCCCGATTTTAATTCTAAAGCCGTTATAGGGCTCAATTCTTATCCAATTTTGGCTGACATTTTGCACAATGACATCTACTATGGTCTCCAACAGCCAAACCAAGCATGGTCCGAATTGGTTGATAACCTGAAATAGCTCCAATAGCCTTGCAATTTTTATCAATTATCCTTTGTTTGCCCATAAAGAGATATCGGGCAAAAAAATTACAAATGAGATCCATGGTAGAGGGTATGTAAGATTTCGCCAGGTCGAACTTTTAACGCTTTTACTTTTTGTCACTCGATACGTTCTCCAAGCTATTTTCCCTCTATAAAATCAGCTGTTCTCAGTGACTTGGCGAACGAATCGAGTGACAAAACGAAAAAAATGTGTGCTTATCGGCACGGCACTTGCCGACTATAAAAAGGAGACTTCTTTTCTTTGAGCTTAATTTTCAATCAAACCCGCTCCACTGAGCTTTCGCTTTCAAGACGTGGAAAAATGTCACCTCTGTTACGTAACCTACTCTATAATAGCTCTGATTCTGTGTATGTTCGTTGAGCCTTCCCCTATAACATTTTAACACAAACCTGGATATTTGCACTCTACTAAATACATTTTTATCTGGCAAAGATAGCCACTTAAACTACCTGAAACACCTATTATTAAGGTCATTATGGTGGGAAATTAAAAAAATAATTCAGCAAACAACCGCAACGTAATTCCTATACTTTATTTTTCTTTATTTTATTGAGCGATAGGTAGCCATAACAAACATAAATGCTGCATGATCAATTTTTACCAATCTGCCCTCTCTCTATTCGTGGTGGCGTCTCCATTCAGTTGATAAATTGGCAAATAGAACAGATGGCACTTATTTAAATGTTAGTGCTGCCACCGATAAGGGAAAGGTTTAGACATTAATACCCAAAAAGGTTATTAAAATATGTAAATTAAACGTTCTCCGTTCCATGTCGCCCGGATTCTTGCGTAATCACATATAAACGACTGAGAATTTGACATTTCTCCCATCTGTTAGAGCTTAGAGCCTATAACTTTGATCATCATGTGTTAGTTGCCTATAACTGACTATATGGCTACCAGTTGAATAGTCATAATTTAGTATTTTTTAAATCAAATTAAATTATGGTAATTTGGTAAACGATTCTTAGTGGTGAATTTACCGGTCTTTTTATTAGATGCGGTGGCGACAGTTCTTATTAATTAAACCGTGGAATACCTTTCATTTGGAGGAGTTTTTTGGGTTGGACGACCCCTCACATACTTGATGCCAATTTTTAATACTATATTTGTATTCTACCTATCTTCGAGTCCAATAAACCTATTTTAGGGGGTTTTGGGGTCGGGGCGGCCCCCCAACTACTTGGATCCAAATTTTAATATAAAATTCGTACTCTTCTCCTGAATACTTTTCATTTGAATTCCATATTGTCCCGATCGGTTCACTTTTATTTTAGGGTTGTACTTTTAGGGTAAGGGGGAGGATCCGCCCCCTTGCCGATATCAATAAATTATATAGCATTTTGCTCCTTCCTGACCATATTCGTAATCTACTCCCGAATGTCTTTCATTCGAGACCTATATTGTCATTATCGTCCAATAAACCTATTTTCGGGGGTTTTGGGGTCGGAACAGCCCCCCAATTACTCCGACCCAATTTTTAATATTAACTTCGTACTCTCCTCTTAAATACCTTTCATTTAAGTCCCATATTGTCCCGATCGGTTCACTTTTATTTTGGGGTGGTACTTTTAAGGTAAGGGGGAGGGTCCGCCCCCTTGCCGATATCAATAAATTATATAGCCTATTGCTCCTTCCGGACCACTCCACACAATCTGTGAAAATTTTAAAGAAATCGGTTCAGCCGTTTTTGAGTTTATACGGAACAAACAAATTTACAAACCCACAAACAAACAAACAAACATACAAACAAACAAGCATACAAACACAAATTAATTTTTATATATACAATATATACATAGAATTAAATGTATATAATTGTAGTGGTCGCTTACATTCGGAAAAGGAATTGGAAAAAATAGAAGAAGAAATACAATTGCAGTACCGTCAAAATTAATTTCTATATAATAACCAGTAAGGAAGGGCCAACGTCGGGCGGTGGCGACTGTATAATACCCTACACCAACTCTATAAGTACAATGTGGGAGCTATATCCAATTCTGAACCATTTTTGATGGACCTCGGCGAGCAACAATATGTTCAAACTGTAATAACTATGGTTGACAAATGACAACATTATTGAAAATTACCGAAAATCTGACGAACATATACAATATATGGGAGCGATAGCTAGGAATGTCGAGAGGCATTAGAAAATCCTTCCTGCCAAATTTCGAGAGAATCGGGTAACAAATGACCATTTTATTGCTGTATTACTGCAAATCGGACGAACTTATATATGGGAGCTATATCTAAATCTGAACTGATTTTTTTTCAATTTCAATAGGCATCGTCTCTAGGCCGAAAAACACGCGCACACCAAATTTGAAGACGATCGGATGAAAATTGCGACCTTTAGTTAGTACACAAATTAACATGGACAGACAGACAGACGGACATAGATAAATCGAATCAGAAAGTGATTTTGAGTCGATCGGTATACTTATCAATGGGTCTATCTCTCTTCCTTTTGGGTGTTGCAAACTAATTCACTAAGTTATAACACCCTGTACCACATTAGTGGTGTAGGGCAATATCACAACATTTTGGCAATATCACTTCTAAGATGTCACTGCGAAAAAGCTATTTTAAGAGTCTCTAGCTGATCATACACATGGGACAAATTTTTTTGCCTCGTTACCTTTAACAAATCACAAAAACAGTATTGGAATTTAACAAGTAAAAGCGTGCTAAGTTCGGCCGGGCCGAATCTTATATACCCTCCACCATGGATCGCATTTGTCGAGTTCTTTTCCCGACATCTCTTCTTAGGCAAAAAAGGATATAAGAAAAGAGTTGCTCTGCCATTAAAACGGTATCAAGATATGGTCCGGTTCGGACCACAATTAAATTATATGTTGGAGACCTGTGTAAAATTTCAGCCAATTCGTATAAGAATTGCGCCCATTGGGGCTCACAAAGTAAAATAGAGAGAACGATTTATATGGGATCTGTATCGGGCTATAGACCGATTCAGACCATAATAAACACGTTTGTTGATGGTCATGAGAGGATCCGTCGTACAAAATTTCAGGCATATCGGATAATAATTGCGACCTCTAGGGGTCAAGAAGTCAAGATCCCAGATCGGTTTAAATGGCAGCTATATCAGGTTGTGGATCGATTTGAACCTTATTTGACACAGTTGTTGAAAGTAAAAATAAAATACGTCATGCAAAATTTCAGCCAAATCGGATAGGAATTGCGCCCTCTAAAAGCTCAAGAAGTCAAATCCCCAGATCTGTTTATAAGACAGCTATATCAGGTTATAGACCGATTTCAACCATACTTGGCACAGTTGTTGGATATCATAACGAAATACTTCGTGCAAAAATTCATTCAAATCGGATAAGAATTGTGCCCTCTAGAGGCTCAAGAAGTCAAGACCCAAGATCGGTTTATATGGCAGCTATATCAGGTTATGCACCGATTTCAACCATACTTGGCACAGTTGTTGGGTATCATAACAAAACACGTCGTGCGAAATTCCATTCCATTCGGATAAGAATTGCGCCCTGTAGAGGCTCAAGAAGTCAAGACCCAAGATCGGTTTATATGGCAGCTATATCAGGTTATGGGCCGATTTGAACCATACTCGGCACAGTTGTTGGACATAATAACAAAACACGTCGTGCAAAATTTTATTTCAATCGGATAAGAATTGCGCACACTAGAGGCTCAAGAAATCAAGACCCAAGATCGGTTTATATGGCAGCTATATCAGGTTATGGACCGATTTGAACCATACTTGGCACAGTTGTTGGATATAATAAGAAAACACGTCGTGCAAAACTTCATTCTGATCGGATAAGAATTGCGCACGCTAGAGGCTCTAGAAGTCAAGACCCAAGATCGATTTATATGGCAGCTATATCAGGTTATGGACCGATTTGAACCATACTTGGCGCAGTTGTTGGATATCATAACAAAACACGTCGTGCAAAATTTCATTCCAATCGGATAAGAATTGCGCACTCTAGAGGCTCAAGAAGTCAAGACCCAAGATCGGTTTATGTGGCAGCTATATCAAAACATGGACCGATATGGCCCATTTACAATACCAACCGACCTACACTAATAAGAAGTATTTGTGCAAAATTTCAAGCGGCTAGCTTTACTTCTTCAGAAGTTAGCGTGCTTTCGACAGACAGACGGACGGACGGACAGACGGACGGACATGGCTAGATCGACATAAAATGTCACGACGATCAAGAATATATATACTTTATGGGGTCCCAGACGAATATTTCGAGTAGTTACAAACAGAATGACGAAATTAGTATACCCCCCATCTTATGGTGGAGGGTATAAAAAGTAGTTGTGTTTGGAGAAGATTTGTTGACTTGACAATGTATTGTAATTTGTCACAATCGATTTTTCGACTTTTTTGTGGCGGCTGCGGCCCACAATGCAGTGTCGGGGTGGTGGATTCGATGACCACCAGAGGCCAATATATGTCCCAGATAATTTGAGTTTCAGACTGCTACTAAGCTAACACTGCCATGAAGGCCATCGTAGTGCATTGATTACAAAACCCGCCAGAGTTCAAATCCTTGCGATACACCAACAACATTTCTCAGCGATCGATATCCCTTCATGTAAAATGCTCAAACACAAACAACATAATCTTAGAATATAACAAAGATCCAGAACATATGGACTTTAAAAAGGTCGCATGTCAATACGTCAAGAGTGGCCAACCGAATGAATATGCCCATCATCCTATGGTCATGATCACTGTGGTTGGTGGCGCTGATATGTTGCCAACTTCGGCGTCTGCTGCTGCTGCTGCTGCTGGTGATGGTGCCTGCTTTTTTGGTCTTTGCTAAAGGAGTTATTAGATCCAGTATTGTTGTGGGTTTTCGAAAAACTCCATAGCTGGAGTATGTGCTAAAGGAACCATCCATTGATTGATTGATCGATTGTTTGAGATGTTGAATTTATTGCCAGTTTTATTTATTTTTATTGCTTTTATTTTGTGGCCGTTTGTTAGGCACACCAACCAAGTGAGTGAGTCTGTCTTCTTTTGACTGTTTGTTAGTTCCTTTTGTTGGTTGGTTGGTTTTGTTTAGCTCATAGCTGATCATGGTGTGCCTTATATTGTCAGTTTGTTGGAGGGCAATTTTTCTTTCCTCACCCCTATGTTTGAAGAAACAAAATTCTGATGAATTGCCATGGGGCTAGGCAAATATCAGGTTCTCCTTGTTGATTATTATGGGGTTTGGTGAAATTGCAATTTTTAGGTCAAACATTGGAGCCATTAGTAACGGCAATAAACAAAATCTAAGAATATTTGATTATAAGGAATATTGCGGTTCATGAGAAATATTTGTTGACAACTTCTAAGAGGTATATTAGATCAGATAAGTAAGCGGTATACCCACCGCCGTACAATGGCGGTTTACTAATCTGCTCATTTCTTATGTAAAACCATAAAATATCGTCCTGTCAAGCTATAAGGTAAATGTATGATTGGTTGAAATGTTAAATCGACTAACCATGTCTATGACTGTCCGTCCGATTGACTACAGCCATTCAGTCTTGAATTTTTGCCCGGTTACTTCGTTTTGCTATGTGTCATTAAGAATTCAAAATGGGCTATATGCGTTCTTATTTCCCATATTAAGTCGTACTACAATATTACTTCTCAAGCCCCTCGAAGGCCCTCAAACGGAGGGTTTGACCTGAAATTCAGAAATTCCAGCAAATATGACCCAGATAAGTCCATAAGCAGATATAGCCCACTCTAGAAGGCAATCACTTGATTTGGCTTCTAAGGACCTTAATGTCTCTAAAAACAATTATCAAATATTTTATTATTTAAGAACAACACAATGAGGTCTGTTCCGGTTTTCGAATTTGCAAAACGAAAAAAGTTGCTTGCGTATATTTTCCACACCTAATACTTTCAAGATTTAAATCGCTTGAGATTCCTCTGGCTGTGTAGAAATTTGTATAAATTATGAATTAAAACTTTTATCTGGCAAACTTTGCAAGAAGGTACCCTGGGGTACCGGGTAATCTAACTTAGTTCATTTGTCAGAATCACTTTCAGATTCTATTTAGCCATGTAGATTAGGTTCGATTGGGTTAAATGGCAGTCTGTCATCAGACTCACATAGACGTTTTCGTCCATTGTGATACCACAGGAACAGGAGAAGGAAAATGCCTCAAGTCCCTTCCGTTGAGCGATCCAGATTGCTCAACAACTTGCGAATGTTCACATCCGCTAAGTCCGACAACGTCTCGAGGAAGTCCGACAAGTTCTCTAAAGAGAAACTCCTTCTGACCGTGGGTGCTGGACACACAAACAGCAGATGTTCTACATTGTCTTCTTCCTCGACGTCCTCAGAGATTCGGCAAATGACGTGACTGGCAACCTTTAATCCGTCAGCATGTTTGTAGATTTGGCCACATAATTTTGGAATGTTCACAACCTCGCCTTTCGTTGTCCTTCGATCCTGATTTGAAAACCTAGGTTACATGTCGCTAGAGGCATACCCACATATTCCAGTATCCCTGAAATGTGTAAGGCAGTTCGTAGTCTCGGAAGCTCATCTAAATTGCAAATTTTGCCCATGAACATTCCACTAAGGAACAGGGGCAAACTTCTTACATATCAATGAGTTCAGTCCGATTCAAGTTTAAGCTCAATGATAAAGGGCCTCCTCCGAACGGCGTACCGCAGTGCGACACCTCTTTGGAGAGAAGTTTTACATGGCATAGTACCTCACAAATGTTGCCAGCATTAGGAGGGGAAAACCACCGCTGAAAAGGATATTTTAGTTTCAATCGGTTCTATCAGGGATAGTGGTGCAGTACTTTTTATCAAAAGGCGGCGCAGGCAATGTGTAATCCACACTGCCTGTATCATCGGACATTGTATCAAGGATAACCCAAAAGTTCCAAAGTCAAAACTCCCTTAGGCTCACATCAGTGATTGCAGCAATTTTCACTTGCCACAATGTCTATAGGCATTAGGTGTAGCATTTACTTCAGTGCATCAAATGGTGTTGTCCTCAATGCATCTGTGATGCACAAATAAGTCATCCTCTGGATCCCTTTGGAGTATTGGGCAGAAGGTGGACTTTTGAAACGCCATCCACCAGACCACAACACCATATTAAATTATAGGTCTGACAACTGCAGTATATAACCAGTGCATGACACGCAGTTTACATCCCCATGAGTTGCCTTTCTTGCTCTCTTCAAAACATTGCATTTCAATTTCCTGCCCAGCAAAACTCTTAGTTTTTTTCCGTTTTCAATGAATGGAACATTCTGGCTGGCTCGGGATAAGTACACATGCTGCAGCTTTGAACTTCGATCTATGCCGTGTTCATCGTTATCACGAGAAGCTTCGCAGGGAGCTAACGGGCGCGCCCACAGGTTGCAAATAGTGGAACGCTCTGTACGGAGTAGCTGCAATTGCAGAAGTGGACAGACAGCGGTATTGAGATACAAAGAGTGTCAGTGAGAGACCGGGCGAAACTGGCTCTTACTAAGTGCTTCTAATGCTAGATATGACAAGGCGAATTATTGGCGCTTTTAAATAACCAGAAGCGGACAGTCAGCGGTATTGAGATACAAAGAGTGTCAGTGAGAGGCCGGGCGGAACTGGCTCTTACTAGGTGCTTGTGATGCTAGATATGACATGGCGAATTTTTGGCGATTTTAAATAACCAATGGCCATAATGTTCCTGCTGCTAGCGGTTCTATGTACCGGAGGGAGTCTGCTAACCTATAGGAGATCGTCGAGAATCTCTACGTCTACACGGAAATGTGGCTACAACAACAATAGCATTCTCTTCTCCTAAGAAGACAGGGGAGTGTGGGTAATTTGTATGTCCTGTTGAAAAGAACAACATCCGTCTTAGGCCGATTTACGACTAGACTATTTTCGGTAGGCCAGGGCTTCCTGAAGTATATCCCTATGAGTGGCGCGAAACTTTCCCGCAACTTTTAGAGCTTTTCTTGCAGAGCAGTTCACGTTGTGAGTTGACCCTCTGCTGACCTATGATTAAACAAATCGACGAAATAAATATACTGCAAAGTAGCAGCGTGACATTGTCCACATATGCTATTGTTGAGATCTAATAGGACTTCGTTTCTGACAAGGTTTCAGACAATCGGCGAAAGTACTCTTACTAGAGGAGTTTTGGCCGTCTTCTGAACACACCATCTCCTATTTTGGTAATTCTAACGCGTGAACTTTCTGTTCATTGGAATATATTTGAGTGGACTACTATGCGGTCCTAAGCAACGATTATTTTTAGTGTCTTTTCGTTGTTATGAGCACTCTCGATATCCAGATAGATCTGCACAAAACACTTCTTCTTTTGAGGGGGCTGGAGCGCCGGTATGAGAGGCTATAATAGACTTGCACTAAAAATCCGTCCACTTCATATCAGGATATTTCGAAAGGATCCCTGCAGTAATTCCGGGGTGACCCAGTCCGGTCCAGCCGGTTGAAACAACTGGAAAATGCATGCTGACCACACTGTCCTTTGTTTCCATTTAAGAGAATGTCATACATTTATTTCCTGCACCATATGGCGTATGATGAGATGGCTTACCGTAATTGCTGATACCTTCTAATTTTGAAAATATTAAAGAGCCATACGAATTAAGTTCACAATGAAAGATATCATAAAGTTTTGTGATTAAGGCCGATGTAGTTTTTTCTTTCAAAACGGAAGATTTTATATTTTCGCTTACTGTTTAGGCAAAAAAATTATTGTGTTTTTACGCTCCTTTTTATATTTATCTTTTCTTACTGCGCTCGAAGAAAGGTACCCTGATGTGATCCAATGCGCACAGCTCACTATTAGTGGGAAGGCGGCTTAGGGGACTGGTGTTGAAGCTTTGGTCAGCAACGAAATAGCGATATCCGAAGCCTGCCCAATGCATTTTAAGCACACCACATTTTGCCTAAACTTTCTGAAAAGAGGTTGTTCTTACTTTCGATTCTAAATAGAAGCAAAATCAATAACAAAAAATTCTTATGAAATCCTTTATTTCCTTATATTTTGCAAATTTTGCCCATGAACATTACACTAAGGAACAGGGGCAAACTTCTCACATATCATTGAGTGCAGTCCGATTCAAGTTTAAGCTCAATGATAAGGGGCCTCCTTTTTATAGCCGAGTCCGAACGGCGTGCCGCAGTGCGACACCTCTTCGGAGAGAAGTTTTACTTGGCATATTACCTCACAAATGTTGCCAGCATTAGGAGGGGAAAGATACCGCTGAAAATGTTTTCTAAAGGTCTCGCCAGGATTCAAACCCAGGCGATCAGCGTCATAGGCGGACATGCTAACCTCTGCGCTACGGTGGCCTCTTTCTTTATGTTTATTTACTGTTTAATCTAAAATCGATTGTTTACCAATGGAACAATCTCTCGAGCCAAGTAAGCTTTACTGAAACCTACCGGATGCATCTAACGAAATGCAGATGAGCGTTTTACATGAAACTACTGTCATTGGTACAATTTCAAGGAAAACAAATCGTTTTCTGTACCATATGGCGTATGAGTATTATTAATTATTTGGCTCTCTCAGAAAACTGTTGATAACTCAATGACTATAAAAGATTTAAGGTTTATGCAAATTGATTTGGAAGCTAGAGAAATGTAGTTATCTTCCAATAAAAAGTTCATTTAAGTTTTAAGACAAAATGTTTGGGGTAAAATATTATTTTCAGATAACCACTAAATAACAAAACCAATTTTCATAAATTCTTTTTGAGATTTATGTATTTGGGTTTAGGATAATTTATGTCTGCCTTCATGGAGAAATTCAGCCAGGTGAAATCACATGCTGTTGGTAAGTAAATATTGTACATAGAAGAAAAAGATCAGTTTTCTATCTCTGCTGGCTTTACTGTTGTACAGTTAATTCTCCTCCCACCCATATTTGTATGGCAGACATACAAAATGACCAAATGCTAACAGTTATAACAATTCCCAGGAAATTTCAGCTAGACTAATAAATATCAGTTGCCCAGGTTTTAGCCATCATAGACCTAGAGGAAAAATGGCAGATGTTTCTTAAGACTAGACCTTTCTCTTTGTTAGGCCTTAAGGGATAGTTTTTTTTTTGTTCATAAATTACAATAACCAGTGCAGCGCATATTTGAAATGGGTAATGGGAAAAGCTTTAAATCTTTTTCTTTTCGATGAGCCATTTAAAATATGAATGGCTTGTGCTTTTCTCATTTTGTGGAAAATGTCAATTTCTTGCCAAGATATATGAGGCTGGTTTTCGTTCACTTGGTTGCTCCATTTTCCATTGTTATGCTAATCAACCTTAGCTTCTAGCTGATGATCTTGATTGTATTTTCCAGGTTCTTTCTAACTTAGCTCATTGATCATGACATATTTTGCATTTTAGCAATAAATCTTTCATTTACACATATTTTAAGCCATGGCTTTTGCTTTTTTTTCATTTCTTTTCTCAGTCATTTGAGGGAGGATCATGGCAGTTTTTTCTTCCTTGGGATTCGTGCCAGTTGCTCGCTTTATGTCCATGACCTTCTTTAAAACCTCCTTCATTTTCTTGAAAAATGTTGCATGGTAATGTTAAAGAAGTTTTGGAGTTACCAACAAATGCTGGTGGTGGTGGTGGTGGTGATGCTGTTGTTTAGCCTGCCAAAATATTCTTCGATATCATGGCTGGCTAAGAAAATCCCAGAAATCTTTTAGGCACGACTTTGAACTTCTTTGGCTAACATAACATTTGGTGCTGTTTCGGAGTTTCTCTTCATTTCCAAGCCATTTTTATTTCCATACATTTCATTTGAGGCAGAAGCCTAGACAAATCTTCCCAAAAAAACCCCATTAAGGCGTCTCTAGTCGCTATTAGTCTTAGGAAATAAGGGGCCAGAAAAAAATTAGAAAACTGCAAACCATCCCAAAACTTGAAAATATAGCCAAAGCTGAGTGGCAAATATCACATCCCCCAGACTAAGGCTCCTCAACACTCTCTCTCCAAGAGCCCAAGAAGCCCATTAAATACTTAATAGCAAAAAAAAAAAAATATAAGAAAATATTTGCTAAATTATAGGTTTGAAACAAAGTATTGCTGTCTAGATGTCTGTCTTTCTTTCTGTCCGAACTAATAGAAGAAATGGTTTCCATTTCCTTTCAAACTTTACTCTAAGACAGCTGAAAAGGAAATGTTAACTATTTAACAGCTTTTTTGTTTTTGGGGGAGAGTTTCATCAAACAGCCAATTTTTATTTTCGTTAGAGGAAAATTAAGCGATTTTTTCCTTTAAGTTTCTCCCATAACCGGCATGCCATGCCAACTGTCCCTTATGGCCATATTTAGCCAGCCTTCTTTAAATGGCAAACTATTCCAGAGACCATGATCGCACAATTCTTAAAGATTTTGCCACCACCAATGTTCATGATGCCAATGTTGATGAATCCTCCTTCATCTGTTTTTTTCTTCTTATTGGTGTGCAGCACAATTACCTTCATCGTCTTCTTGACTTTGGCAAGTCGAAGTAGGTCGTTTGTCTGTTTTTTTGTTTTCGCCTCAACTTTTTGCTTAAGCTCATCGTAGTGGGTTAATTTAATTTCTACTTCGTTTGGGTCGTTTTTCTCCTTCTGTGGTTTTTCAAATTCAGTTTCAGCTTGTCTTATTGTTGTTGTTTGTCTTTGTTTAAAATAATCAAAAGTAAAACAAGTAAAAGCCCGCTAAGTTCGGCCGGACCGAATCTTATATACCCTCCACCATGGAGCGCATTTGTCGACTTCTTTTCCCGGCATCTCTTCTTAGGCAAAAAAGGATATTGGAAAAGAGTTGCTCTGCTATTAAAACGATATCAAGATATGGTCCGGTTCGGACCACAATTAAATTATATGTTGGAGACATGTGTAAAATTTCAGCCAATTCGTATAAGAATTGCGCCCATTGGGGCTCACGAAGTAAAATAGAGAGAACGATTTATATGGGATCTGTATCGGGCTATAGACCGATTCAGACCATAATAAACACGTTTGTTGATGGTCATGAGAGGATCCATCGTACAAAATTGCAGGCATATCGGATAATAATTGCGACCTTTAGGGGTCAAGAAGTCAAGATCCCAGATCGGTTTATATGGCAGCTATATCAGGTTATGAACCGATTTGAACCTTATTTGACACAGTTGTTGAAAGTAAAAATAAAATACGTCATGCAAAATTTCAGCCAAATCGGATAGGAATTGCGCCCTCTAGAAGCTCAAGAAGTCAAATCCCCAGATCTGTTTATATGACAGCTATATCAGGTTATGAACCGATTTCAACCATACTTGGCACAGTTGTTGGATATCATAACAAAATACTTCGTGCAAAAATTCATTCAAATCGGATAAGAATTGTGCCCTCTAGAGGCTCAAGAAGTCAAAACCCAAGATCGGTTTATATGGCAGCTATATCAGGTTATAAACCGATTTGAACCATACTTGGCACAGTTATTGGGTATCATAACAAAACACGTCGTGCGAAATTCCATTCCAATCGGATAAGAATTGTGCCCTCTAGAGGCTCAAGAAGTCAAGATCCAAGATCGGTTTATATGGCAGCTATATCAAAACATGGACCGATATGGCCCATTTACAATACCAACCGACCTACACTAATAAGAAGTGTTTGTGCAAAATTTCAAGCGGCTAGCTTTACTCCTTCGGAAGTTAGCGTGCTTTCGACAGACAGACGGACGGACGGACGGACGGACGGACGGACGGACGGACGGACGGACGGACGGACAGACGGACGGACATTGCTAGATCGACATAAAATGTCACGACGATCAAGAATATATATACTTTATGGGGTCTCAGACGAATATTTCGAGTAGTTACAAACAGAATGACGAAATTAGTATACCCCCCATCTTATGGTGGAGGGTATAAAAATATTAGAAGGCCAAGAAAAAAACCCCTAACATTGGCCAGCCAACCATCATAACGCCATCGTAGCCGAATTGGCAGACATCATGAACACAAAATGTGATTTCCATATGATGTGAATAGTTTTCATTGGCCAATGCATATTTTTCTTGTTTTGTATAGAAATTATGAGTCTGACCTAAATTGCAGTATAAGGAAAAATAACTCTCCTCATTCCAAAAAAAAAAAAAAAAACTTAAATGTATTATAACTAACAAGTACGAACAAAGAATGAAAGCAAATGAAGGTCATCTTTGGAATAGGTTAGGTTTGGTTCAAGTGGCGGTCTGCCATCAGACTCATTTAGAAGTTTTTATTGATTGTGACACTACAGATACAGGAGGAGAAGGATGCCTTCCATTTCCTACGCCTACTGTTGAACCCCCCTTATTCAGACAAGTCGTCCTTTAATTAATGAGCACCTAAAGTGCAACTTCTTCTGATTGCCAGTGCGACACACACACACAACAGATGTTCTCTAGCCTCCTTTTTTCTGACGTCCTCACAGCTTCTGCGGAAGTCTTGACTTGAAACCTTCAGTCTATCAAAATATTTTTCGATCGGATGGAGACCTGTCAAGGCGGACACAATGACTGAGACGTCTATTCTAGCCAACGAAAGCAAATCGGTAGACCTCTTGAAGTCTACATTGGGCCACATACTTTTAGATTGATCAAAACCCACACCTTGTGACCATCTGTCATTGTATCATGGACCTTAGGGCCTGATACTGAAGACTTAGCTTAACTGTCGCTAGCAGCATGTCCCAGATTCCAGTTCTCCTGGAATATGTAAGGTAATTCCTAGTCTTGCATGTTTGTCTTATCTACACTCCCATGGGATATCGCTGCTGCTCGGCACCCGAAAAGGTGAATTTTGAACTGTTCAACCATCTTGTTGAAATCCGCCGCAGTTCAGAGTCCTTCTAGCCTCATAGCGTTGGTCACTTGGTATAGCATTGTATTCAGCGGATAACAACAATGCCAAATACTTCTGCCCTCTGAAGGACTTTTTGTCGCGTTAGCCTCATCATATGAGTCCGCCAGTAGTTTATTCTCATCAGACTTTTCCGATGTTATCATGATGAACTTCAAAGGGGCATTTAAAAACAGGGAACAACTGTTCAGGCACACGTAACTATGTGAATGGTTTTTGTTGTTTTAGCAGAGTGTTTTACACTGAGGCGGCAACCTTTGTCGATGAAAACTCCATCGGGTCAATCCGTTTCGTACAACCGGCTGCCTGGATTGTGTGGATGATTTTTCATGAGATGTTTCCCTCCTTCACCGCTGGCGGCCATTTGAGCCTAATCCAACGGGATGGCCCACCCCACAGGCCACGACAGGTTCGGTCTCTACATCTTCCCCTCGCATGCTAATCATGGACGGACTTTAGAGAAGTGGTTAATAGTTCCTCAGATAAGTCTTCAGGAGCATTCAGCCTGGCTGAATAAGGTTTTCCATAGGAAACCTTCAATTCAGCCTGGCTGAATAAGGTTTTCCATAGGAAACCTTCAATTCAGCCTGGCTGAATAAGGTTTTCCATAGGAAACCTTCAATTCAGCCTGGCTGAATAAGGTTTTCCATAGGAAACCTTCAATTCAGCCTGGCTGAATAAGGTTTTCCATAGGAAACCTTCAATTCAGCCTGACTGAATAAGGTTTTCCATAGGAAACCTTCAATTCAGCCTGGCTGAATAAGGTTTTCCATAGGAAACCTTCAATTCAGCCTGGCTGAATAAGGTTTTCCATAGGAAACCTTCAATTCAGCCTGGCTGAATAAGGTTTTCCATAGGAAACCTTCAATTCAGCCTGGCTGAATAAGGTTTTCCATAGGAAACCTTCAATTCAGCCTGGCTGAATAAGGTTTTCCATAGGAAACCTTCAATTCAGCCTGGCTGAATAAGGTTTTCCATAGGAAACCTTCAATTCAGCCTGGCTGAATAAGGTTTTCCATAGGAAACCTTCAATTCAGCCTGGCTGAATAAGGTTTTCCATAGGAAACCTTCAATTCAGCCTGGCTGAATAAGGTTTTCCATAGGAAACCTTCAATTCAGCCTGGCTGAATAAGGTTTTCCATAGGAAACCTTCAATTCAGCCTGGCTGAATAAGGTTTTCCATAGGAAACCTTCAATTCAGCCTGGCTGAATAAGGTTTTCCATAGGAAACCTTCAATTCAGCCTGGCTGAATAAGGTTTTCCATAGGAAACCTTCAATTCAGCCTGGCTGAATAAGGTTTTCCATAGGAAACCTACAATTCAGCCTGGCTGAATAAGGTTTTCCATAGGAAACCTTCAATTCAGCCTGGCTGAATAAGGTTTTCCATAGGAAACCTTCAATTCAGCCTGGCTGAATAAGGTTTTCCATAGGAAACCTTCAATTCAGCCTGGCTGAATAAGGTTTTCCATAGGAAACCTTCAATTCAGCCTGGCTGAATAAGGTTTTCCATAGGAAACCTTCAATTCAGCCTGGCTGAATAAGGTTTTCCATAGGAAACCTTCAATTCAGCCTGGCTGAATAAGGTTTTCCATAGGAAACCTTCAATTCAGCCTGGCTGAATAAGGTTTTCCATAGGAAACCTTCAATTCAGCCTGGCTGAATAAGGTTTTCCATAGGAAACCTTCAATTCAGCCTGGCTGAATAAGGTTTTCCATAGGAAACCTTCAATTCAGCCTGGCTGAATAAGGTTTTCCATAGGAAACCTTCAATTCAGCCTGGCTGAATAAGGTTTTCCATAGGAAACCTTCAATTCAGCCTGGCTGAATAAGGTTTTCCATAGGAAACCTTCAATTCAGCCTGGCTGAATAAGGTTTTCCATAGGAAACCTTCAATTCAGCCTGGCTGAATAAGGTTTTCCATAGGAAACCTTCAATTCAGCCTGGCTGAATAAGGTTTTCCATAGGAAACCTTCAATTCAGCCTGGCTGAATAAGGTTTTCCATAGGAAACCTTCAATTCAGCCTGGCTGAATAAGGTTTTCCATAGGAAACCTTCAATTCAGCCTGGCTGAATAAGGTTTTCCATAGGAAACCTTCAATTCAGCCTGGCTGAATAAGGTTTTCCATAGGAAACCTTCAATTCAGCCTGACTGAATAGGGTTTTCCATAGGAAACCTTCAATCCAGCCTGGCTGAATAAAGTTTGCCATAGGAAACCTTCAATTCAGCCTGAATGAATAAGGTTTTCCAATCGATTCTATTTCTCCTTTTTCACTTCCGCAAATCTCATCCCTCTTGTTTTCATAGATTTTTCCATTGCGCTCTTCACATGTAGGATTCCTATGACGTGACGAAACAACCTTGAGTTTGCTCCATTAAGTAAAATTTTCATAAATAATTTTATTTCGTCTTCTCGTGATGCATATAAAGGAAATTCTTTATTGCTTTTTAATAGATTAATGAGCATTCAAAAACAGATAATAACGGATGAAGAGCGGATCATAATAAATCGCCCCTGTTAACCCATTAATTTATTAACAACCAAGATGCCACACTTTATCGACACTTTAGCTCGATCAATGTAGTTTGCGACAAAAGCCAGAAGGAAGTTCATATTCACGTTTGTACTGGCCCGGTTCGAATGTGATGAACATCAGTGGCAAAAAGGGGGAAACTACACACATACATACATATGAACACAACATGTGAACGCACTGACTGACTTCTGGCTTAAAATGTTGCAAAGCAAAGGCAAAAACGTAAGGAAGTAATGAAAATTCTACAAAAAATGTGAAGCTAAACAAAGAAGAAGATCGCAAAACGCATTATCGCAATGGAAACAATATAACGCAACTTCTTGTTGACGATGAGGCAACAACAAGTGATGGTGGCATCGGTGGCAACAATAAACCAGCAACACAAGTTTGGCGAGCATCAGACTTGCCTTCTCAAGATGACAGCAGGTAGAGCAAGGCAAGTGGCATGTTTGAAGATTGGCCCCCCAACAAGGTTCAGCGTGAAAAAGCAACTGTTCTTTAGTGGCTTTTTAGACGTTCGTTTGTAAATCATGCCAAAATATCTCCATCTAGATCAGGAAGGAAATCAAGAGTCGTTATAATTGATTAACTGCTTAGCCAGTGAAATAAAAACGCCAAGAGGTGGGAAGTACCAAGTCCCAACATAAAGAGGTACAATGCGTAACCGATGCTTTAAGCTCAAGAAAGAAGATCAAGTCCCAAGACCAATACGGGTGGCGGGTGAGCTGCTGCCATGTGAAATACAACAACAATAAGCCTGCAGCCTAACAAGCCATTCAAAGAAATGCTACACCACAATGAACCACATGTTGCAACAATCGTGGCTAACGATGGTTGCTAGTAATACAAAGAGAAGAGAGTAACTGCAGCTCAATTCCTTCTTGAGTAAAATTTGGATTTGGTGTTGTGCTATTGCATGTACTACGGTTGAATACGGTTTTCCTAACAGTCACGCGTCGTAAAATATAATCATCAGCCAAAGATATTCTTGCTTTTGTTCTTTGCTCTGTGTTATGAAAACAAAGAAAAGAAAAATCAAACACCCCAAACAAATCTAGTAAAAGGCTCTGGAAATAGGGTATAAGAAAACTGACAACATCACTTGCCAGAGAACTTAAAAGAAGACCCATAAATGCAACGACACGAGGACCCATCAAAGACTCAAGCAATCTGGTTGCAGAAGTTTACCTCACTTTGCGCGCACTACAAGTAAGAATGCAATCTAGGCACTCTTTTGATCTACAGTGGGTCTATTTGTTAAGAAATTCAAAAACATTTGCAGACTTAAAAAAAATCTTTCTTAAGATTTTAAGTCTTCTTGTATGACTTTGGAGGTGAATTGTGTGCTAAATTTATATTTTTCAAAGAGGATAAAGTCTTGTTGTTCGAAGAGTATTAAATTTGTTTTCAATAACTGCTTGCTTGCTCCAAGTTACAGCAAAAGCAATAAAACAATTTAAAATTAAAATCAATCATACGTTCCATAGTCCCAAATTTGAGTTTTTCAGAAAACCACGCACGGAGCAGGCAATATAAAAATTTTCTGCACATATTATCATAGGAAAGAAAAGGAAACTTTATTTACTAATAGAGAGTGCAGTCAGTTATAATGTTGAGCAGCTACAAAAGCCGGAAATCGCAATGTTGGAAATTCGAAATGTCGCTTTGGTAATGCTTTTTCTGTTATTGCGAGGCGGGTGCAGTAGTGATCCCAGTAAATTTGTAAACATGGTAAAAAATGGTCACCGATGCGAAAGGTCTTAGTCCAACCAATAAAACAAGTGGTTGGCTGAGTTAATGTGGGGTCATACGAGCTGCTTTGATGGACACCATAGTGCTCGACCTGTTTGAGATTTCCACGCCAGAAATGGTTTAAAAAATCCACAAAATCGTATTGAAAGGCAGTCAATAAGTAAGTAAAGTAAAGGTTAGGTCACAGCCATATCTAAAGATCAGTTCATCGAACATTGACGCAAAATTTGGTGACGAGAAAGCTGTGCGCAAGATGGGTGCGGCGTTTACTCAAAATTCAACAGAAACAGCGCCATTGGCAAATCCCCCATAGCGTTCTCGTAAGCTAGGAAAATGGTCAAAAGGTGATTAAAGAGTTTATTTGAAAACAAACAAAAAAAAAACAAGTGCTATGTTCGGCCGGACCTAATCTCGGGAACCCACCACCATGGATTCTGCCAAATGGGATAACAATTGCGGCTTCCTAAGGGCTCCCAATCTAAACCCTTATGGCCCTCTTGCACTCCCCATTGATCTACATCAATAAGAAGTATTTGTGCAAGTGCAAATTTCAAGCGGATATCTCCATTCATTTCGAAAGACGGACAGACGGACGAACGGACTAAGCTAGATCAACTCAGAATGTCGAGACCATCAATTATATAAAGGGTGATTTTTTAGTTATAATCTTTTTTGCAAAATACCGGTTAAAACAGCTCACGCACGTTTCGTGATTTGTTTCACTGTCAAACATCTTCAGTTTGGTCAGTGATTTAACCATGAATCGTCTTACAAACGAATAACGTTTCCAAAATATCTGATTTTATTATAAAAAAGTGTACTTTCGCGCTCGTCTTTCAAAAAAATCGTGTTCAGCGACGAAGCTCATTTTTGGCTCAATGGTTATAGAGACCCCATGTGCATTATAGAGAGAATTCTTATTTCGCCCGAACCGTTCGTATGTGGAATCGACTTCCGGCTAATGTTTTTCCCACCTACTTTGACATCCAAAGATTTAAGACAAATGTCAATAAGCACTACATCCTTTTCCCCCCTTTCAATTCCTAATCTCCTCTCGCCAACGCAATGCACTGCATTCATAGGGGACATACCCTGCGTGTTGGCTAATAGAAAAAAAAATATATATACGTTCACCACTTCAATTTCTTCATTGAGCTATTTCCATCTCTCATTTGACGATAATCTTCCTCATTCCGGAACAGCATTATATTGGATTTTTGCAAATTTACTACCATATTTCATCCACTATAATAGTCTTCCAAATTCGATATCATGTTTATACCCTCCACCATAGGATGGGGAGTATACTAATTTCGTCATTCCGTTTGTAACACATCGAAATATTAATCTAAGACCCCATAAGGTATATCTATTCTTGATCGTCATAACATTTTAAGTCGATCTAGCCATGTCCGTCCGTCCGTCCGCATGTCGAAAGCACGATAACTTTCGAAGGAATAAAGCTAGGTGCTTGAAATTTTCCATAAATACTTCTTAGGTCGGTGTAGGTCGGATTGTAAATGGGCCAAATCGATCCATTTTTTGATATAGCTGCCATATAAACCGATCTTGGTTCTGGATCTGGTCCTTAGCTTCTAGAGGACGCAATTCTTATCCGATTTGGCTGAAATTTTGCACGCGGTGTTTTGGCGTTACTGGCAACTGTGCCAAGTATGTTCTAAATCGGCCGATATAGCTGCCATATTAACCGATCTTGGGTCTTGACTTCTAGAGCTTTCTTTTGCTTGAAGTGATCTGGTATGACTTTCAAAAACTGTGCCAAGTAAAGTCTAAATCAGTCCATAATCTGATATAGCCGCCATATAAACCGATCTCTCGATTAAACTACTTAAGCCTCTAGAGGGCGTAATTCATACACGATTTGGCTGAAAATTTGCATAACGTTTATCGTTATGACTTCCAACAACTGTGCTAAGTATGGCTAAAATCGGTCCATAACCTAATAATAAATAAACCGTTCTTGCGTCTTGACTTCTTGAGCTTCTAGAGCGCGCAATTCTTATCCGATTAGGCTGAAATTTTGCATTACGTGTTTAATGTTGACTTTCAACGACTGTGTCAAGTATGGTCCTAACCAGTCCACATCCTGATATAGCTACCTGTATCCCGATTAGACTTCTTGGGCTTCTTGAGGGCGCAACTCTTACCCAATATGGTTGAAATTATGCATATGCCGTTTTGGTATGATTTCCAACAACTGTTTCAAGTATGGTCTAAATCGGTATATAACCCGATTAACTGCCATATTAACCGATCTCCCAGTTTGACTTTTTGAGCCTCTGGAGGGCGCAATTATTACTCGATTTGCCTGAAATTTTGGAGGTGGTGTTTTTCTATGACAGGTGTGTTTCTATTTGAAAAAGTCACTCCAAGAACTTGTTTGAAATACTTTAATATCATCAAGAAGTATGACGATGAAGTCAGCGTAAAGAAGTACCAGAATATTAAATTCGTCTACCACTAACGCTCCTTTCAACCAGAATATCCTTTAAATATCGAAAAATTGCGGCTACATTTGCGGGTAGAATACAAAATATGTCAGTGACAACTTCGGAGAAGCATTAAACTTATGACGTACTGTGATCGGATGAAATCGGTTTTAAGTTGCTATTCTATCGCCTTACATCTATGATAAGAGGGAATGTGTGGGTGGATCTGATGGAAGTATGAAAGGTTCCAGAGCAGGGGTGTCCCCAAAAGACTATCTGAGCTCCAGTTACATTAACCCTAATGACAAAACCATTAGCTAAGCCTTCGCCTATGTCAAAAATATGTAAAATTTGCAAGAGCACACTAGGCCATATAATGTCGAAATTGTAACCCGATGGTCAAGACAAGATGGGGAATGGACTTATGTGGGCAGCATTTACGAATGTCAAAGAATCCTCTGTGGTATTACCAGGAATTCATCTGTGTTACATACATATGACACATTGTAATCAATCCCTGGGTTTCGGCCTTGGGCTGAAACCTTTAAGACCAGTATGTATGCAGATTGTTCGGCACATCCTGGAATAATGAAACTCTGGAAAAGGAAAGCATCAATGAATGTTTAGGCGTTTTTTCAGAGACTGGGAAAATCCTCCGAGACCAGAGACTATGCATATTGCTCAATTATCACCCGACATTAGAGACATGTGGGCCTAGCAATAGTTGCACAAAACAGTTGAAGCACCTCAATGAGAGAAAATTTCTCTTTAGGGACGATAATTAGGGGGCAAAGCATCCTGAAACAATGAAGGAAGCTTAAGAAGCGGGAGTGGTCTTACCGGTAGAAGTTCATGTTATGTTTGGTTTATTGTCCATTAACTTTAAAGGTGCTTGCTCGAATAAAACCCAATAGTAAGATGAAGCATATCTTTATATGGTGTAGTCAAGTAGATCCTCTGGTATTATAGAAAGGTCTTCTTAGCTGCATAACGGTAACCGCGTTTGCCTATTCCTTCTAGATTTTGAAGAGTGTGCATCGAAAAATTGGCATAGTGCTTCTGGTGTCTCCTTCATTTGATCCACTGTCCCGGGCACTGTGTCATGCGCAAGATTTCCCCCATTTCTTTCATAAATCACAGCACACACAACTTTGGCAGACTATCTCTGGTATCACGGCTAGTGCATGCAGCATGCTGTGGCCCATGAGGCTAAACAAATCAGTTATTCAAACATATACGCAATTCTTGTTCTGTGGCAACATCAAGCCACAGCATAGCTCTGGCATAAGGAGATTGTTGCAATATCCACAACCCGGTATTATTGCATGGGGGCAATGTGGCACAGCTTAAAACAGCGACCAGAAAGGGAAAATAACCGCTGGCACATTGCGGTACATTTGATTATGTTTTGAATTGGACAATAACAACAACAACAACAACACTGAACGAAAAAGACAAAAAAGAAAAGAACAGAATCTGGTAATAGCAACACCAAACACTGAACAGGCAAAAATAACAGCCAGCCAAAAAGAGACAGACATAACGGCAGACAGACAGACAGGCGAACAGAGAGCAGTTACATCATGACCAAAGAGGCTCTTAAGTCACAGAGGAGGCTTTAGACCAAAGAAAGCTGAAATTACACATGTCCAACCGAGTGCGAATAGAATTTACCAAAAACAAAACCTTAGACAGACTAGCAGCAACTAGACACCATACCATACATAGATGGCTAGATGGGGGCCTTAGAACTTCCTCGGTAAGATCTTGGCATCTATGACTATGTGAAAGCAGAAGATTTGGAGCCACAAATGATGTTCGGCCATGGTGTGCCACTGCACCAATCAAAGTGCAGCGGGCACACAATTCCATGTTGAACCATTTGTAACATCAGCATTATCAGAGCTCGTATCGCTAAGCCTCTGGGCACCCCTTTCCTTGTGCCCATAGCCCAGAATAGAATAGAGATTTAACCCGCTTACAGTTGTTTGCAATGTTGCATCATAAGTTCGAATTACGGTATTTCTGGATTTGAGTTTTTTTTTTCTCGATTTGGCTTTTCCTAAGAAGAAAAATTACATGTTTGCTTGTGCACAGAGACGAAGAAAAGAAATTGATTTTCTGGCAAAAATTATGTCCTCACAGCTTTTTGCCCAGGCGTGCAGGGGATTTTATATGTATGTTAAAGATGCACCATTTTGTTGCATGACAAGCGGTGGGGCAAATGGAAAAGCATCAAAAGCGTGGTAAGTTATGTGTGTTATATTAGTTACAGATACCAGAACTTACTTATGGCAATTTTTGGAGAGGACAAGAAAAAGCATGTTAAGTTCGGCTGGGTCGAATTTGTCACGTCATTTGCCCGGTATCTCCTTATAGGCAAACAGAGGATAATGCTATATCAGGTTATGGACCGATTCGGACAATTCTTAGTTTAGATGTTGGAGACCATAGTAGAAGTCATTGTGCAAAATTTCAACCAAATCTGATAAGAATTGCGCTCTGTAGCGGCTGAAGAAGTAAAAATTAGGAGATCAGTTTATAAGAGAGCCATATCAGGCTATTGACCAGTTTAGACAATATTTGGCACGTAGCAGAAGTAACTGTTCATAATTTCAGCCAAATTGGATAAGAATGGCATTCTCCCAGAGGCTCAAAAAGTCGAGAACCGAGATCGGTTCTGTTGGGTATTAATCCCAGATTTAATTAACACTGGCTCGCTAGTACAAAACCATATGGCAACATAGTACTATCGTACAGAATATTTCATACCCCGCAATGCTATACCAAATTTAGCACATTTTGTATATTTCCAATATAACAAATCAGTTGTGTTACCACCATTGGATTGAGATGTGTTACAGACGTAATGACTAAAATATAGTATACCCCCATCCAACAGTGGAGTGTATACAAATGAAAGTGTTGGGCTTTGTTTGTATGTTCGTAGTAGACTGAAAAACGGCTTAACCGATTTTCATAAAATTTTCACAGATGATAGAGTTGCGACTCCCGGTGAATTTTGGGTACTTCATTTTGTGATATTCGCGAGGTGGGTGGACTCTCCTCCTAGCCACAATTTTCAAAAACGCCAAATCTCGGAAATGGATGCATGGATTCAGGCGAAATTTTGTATGCCCCCTTATGGTAAACTAATACAACAAAAATTTTATAAAACTTTGGGGTCAATAACCGTGGAGGACGTGGAAGGTATGTGGAAGTAGAGTACGAAACTTATATAAAAATTGTGATCAAGTCGCAGGGGACCGCCCCACCCTTTAACCCATCGCTAAACAGAAATGTAGGCCGATCGTAACAATATGGAATTCGAACGAAAGCTACTTGAGAGCAGACTACAAAACTTATAATCATAGAAAAAGTTTGCTGAAAATAGCAAACACTGTCTGCTATTACAGCAGTAGTACAGCAATTTCATAGCAGCAGGCTTACTGCTGAAACACCTATGTACTCAGTGGATGTTAATAATCACCACTGAACGTAGACTTTCCATAATCTTTCTTCTTTAAATGTAGATACAAAATGCCATGCCAGTTATGTGCACATTAGTAGAGCAATAACAAACAAGTAAGGACGGGCTAAAGTCGGGCGAAGGCGACCTTTTGATACCCTACACCACATGGGATATGAAGGCTAAGTTGTCGAATTTAAAATTTGCTTAAATTTGATATGTGGAATTTCGATCAAAATCCGTACTTATTTTAGGAACCATAGAGTAAATCGTTGTGCAGAAGATCGATTGATAAATGGATTAGCAAAGACCTTAAATGTGAAAATCGGGAGATGCATACATAGATGGAAGCTATATCTAAATGTGAACCGGTTTCTTTTAAATTGAATTGCAAATTATGGGAGTCCTTTGTGCCAATTTTCGTGTAAATCGGTTAACAAATGAGCAAATTATTGCAATACTAGTCCTAATCGGACGAACATATATAGGGGAGCTATATCTAAATCTGAACCGATTTCTATGAAATTCACCAATAATGTCGAGACTTATAAGAGAATCGCCTTTGCCTAGCCAAAATCGGACGAATATATATATATATAGACATCTATATTCAAATCTGAACCGATTTTTTTCCAATTTCAATTGGCTTTGTCTCGAGGCCCAAAAAAATTGTGGTTGTGCCAGGTTTGAAGACGGTCGGATGAAAATTGCGACTTGTAGTTTGTGTACAAATAACATGGGCAGACTGACAGACAGACGGACATAGGTTAGGTAAGGGTGACAGTCCTTTACAGACTCACTTAGATAATTTTAAGTCCATTGTGATACCACAGTAGCGACAGACCAAGGCTTCTGGCGGGAATCGACCTACGACCCCTGCACTGGTATTCCAAGCACGCTACCAACTCGGCTACCGGGACGCCCTGACATAGCTAAATCGCATCAGAAAGTGATTCTGAGTCGATCGGTATACTTATCAATGGGTCTATCTCTCCTCCTTTTGGGTGTTACAAACAAATGCACTAAGTTATAATACCCTGTACCACAGTAGTGGTGTAGGGTATAAATATTCACAAAGCAACATGGCTGTCACCCGATCAAAACGCGAGGAACCAAGTTGATCACATTGTGATAGATGGATGGTATTTATCCACCCTGTTAGATGTACGATCGATCCGTTGAGCAAATATAGATTCGGGTCATTATCTTGTTGCAGCAAAGATTCACGGCCGTTTGAGCATGGCGAGGGAGGAACGATCGGACACTGCGCGGAAGCTGGAGAAACAACAGATGCCAACGGCATACTTCACTCGACTGACCCAACTGCTTGATGAAAGAACTTCTTGTTCCGATGATATTCTTGGTTCCGTGCTTGGGTACCGGAGTGCCGAGATGCTACCGAAGCTAAGAATGCGGCATACAGAGCAACCCTGCAATCAGTAGCGACGCGCCAGATGAAGGTTAGGTATCGGGAGAAAAGGAGAGAGGAGAATTGCCTATTCCGCAGAGAGAAAAAGGTAATGGAAAGACGTGAGTGTGAACGAACTGAGATGTACGGGAGTAAGCATAAAGTCCGAAAATTCTATCAAATAATTAAACATCACACCGATGGCCGCGATCCGACTGAAGAAGAACAAGGCAGGAGAAGCTGACGAGTTACCCGCTGAACTATTTAAGACCGGAGGCGACACGCTGATAAGTCGTATGCATCAGCTTGTCTGCGCAATCTGGCTAGATGAACCCATAACCGATGATTGGAGTCCCAGCATGCTATGTCCCGTACACAAAAAAGGAGACAAGACAGAATATGTCTATTACAGAGGAATAAGTCTCCTGCCCATGGCATACAAGATACACTCGAGCGTACTGTGTGAAAGATTAAAACTTAAAAAACACTGAGATAGATAGACTAGACTAGATATTCCCACTATGCCAAATCACGAGAAGGACAAATCAACACCTACCATCACTTTGTTGACTACAAAGCCGCTTTCTATACGCCTTTACGTTCAATGGTATTTCAGGCCATGTCTTAGTTTGGTATCTCTGCAAAATTAATAAGACTCTGCAGGATGGCACTTGCTGAAACACGTTCCTCAGTGGGAATAGGAAGGAATCTCTCCAAACCATTCAATACCAAACAAGGTTTCAGACACGGAGACAGCTTATCGTGTGACCTCTTTAATATCTTGCTGGAGAAGATTATACGAGATGCAGATGTGAATAGATATGGCACACTACTCATGTCGTCGGCATGATACACGCCTATGCCGACGACATTGATTACATAGGTCGGTCACCGGAAGTACTAACTGCAGCAGGAGAATCGAAAGAATCGAAGGAGAATCGTTGAAAATGGGTCTGGCAGTAAATGAAGATACGACGAAATGGATGGTATCAACTTCCAAAACGCCTTGTACAACCGATCATATAAAGAAGATGGAGAAGGTTGGGTACAACAACTTTGAGATTGTCAGTATCTTAATCTATCTCGGCACCCCCGCAACCAAAAAAGAATGGCCCCAGTTTTGAAATAAAGCGAAAAATAATATTGGCAAACAGATGCTACTTTGGATTGAGTAAGAAACAGGGCCACCTCTCGACAGACGAAGATCATACTATGCAAGACACTGATACTACCCGAGACATGGGTACTTGCGCCTCGTCTGGCAGTGTTTGGAGTGTTTGATTGAAAATTTCTTCGTTAAATTTATGAACCAGTTTGCATTGATGAAGAGCATCGGCGTCATATAAGCCACAAACTGTATGAGCTGTATAACGACGTCAGCATAGTTAAACATATAACAATACAACGGGAAGTCTTTTGAAAGCGATCCCAATGGTACACGCAAAACGAGACGGTCAAGAACTCGAGTGTTGAGAGACACTTCAAAACTTGGTGTCAGAGACTATAAAGGGTGATTTTTTAAGATCTATAGGAAAGTTAAGAAAAAATGCTTCAATGTTGTCTTCCAATGCGTCAATTGAACCGGGCTTGTCCGAAACGACATGAGCCTTAACATAGCACCACAAAAAATTTTATGAAGGCGTTAAATAGCACGATCTAGGTGTCCAATTGACCGGTCCCGAAAGTGAAATAAAATGTTCACCGAACTCGCCTCTGAAAAAGTCTATTGTTACCCGTGCTGTCTGGCTTGTGGCGCCGTCTTGTTGAAACCACATGCCATGCAAGTCAAGCTCTTGCATTTTGGACAAAAAAAAAAAATGTTGTATATCATCCCACGATAGCGCTCACCATTCACAGATACGTTACGATTCGCATTATCTTTGAAGAAGTACGGTCCAATGATACCACCAGCCCATAAATCGCAACAAACTGTGACTTTTTCTGGATGCATTGGTAGCTCCTGCAAAGCTTCTGGCTGATCTTCACTCCAAAATAGACAATTCTGCTGATTTACGTACCCAATGAGCTAAAAAAAAACACGAAACATGCGTGAGCTGTTTAAACCAGTGCTGCCGAAATGATAATAGCTAAAAAATCACCCTTTAGAAAGAGCGCAGAAGATGGAGGCGCTTGGAACTCTATTCTACGACAAATGTTCTGTCATAGCCAGAACATGCTGGTGGGAGCCTATTGTCCTGTCGGGCTTAAAGTCGCACTAGACACGTTGAAAGGCCGACTTCAGCAGCGTTCGAACGACGAGATTTTGTAACATTTCCTATGTCAATAACTGGTTTTCGCGCGAGAAAGATGCTTGCGATTACGATTGGACGTTTTACGAGACGTCAATAAACTTAGGGGCATAGAATGAGCACGAATTGGAGAAAGCTGATTATCATTTACTTCATTGCCGTGCAAATGCTGGAAAAAGGCAAAGGATTATGAAGGTGAATATCTCTTTCCTTGTCACTACTAGCTCGAGACCACCAGCCCTGCCTTCACTATGGGCTACTGCAGGGATCTGAGAACAAATTACTGGATGAGGGGGGGCTCTTCTTGTCATGTACATTGCTTTCTCCATCCCTTCCCTTTCGGTTTTACTCACTGCATTGTGTTACTGAAGATTTTTTTCTTGTCAATGTTCATACAAAAACTTTGAAAAAACGATTCGTAGGTTGGTGTTGCTTTTAAATGTCATGTCAAACAATGTATTTAATACAATCTACACTCTTAAGTAATGCACTATTAATCAATGTATTGTTGCCATGTTTGATGGCGCCTGTGGCAAAATTTTTTAAATAAATTATATTCCAGCAGAACTACGCCTGCTTGAGAAACAAGACAAGACAAAACAAGAACTTGATAAACACCAAATGTGTTAATCATCTTTAAAAACAAAAAAAAAGAGTGATCGATTTTAGACATGTTTCTATGGATATAAATGCATAAATTATGGCTGGTGCCAAAAGATAATGCTACACATGCGCAGTCCAAGTCCAGTCCAGTCCTTTGAAAGATTTTAAGATCACTACACACCTTTATAACTAAATCTAGCAACGAATTCGAACAAATTAAACAACGATTAGTTTTGCTTATTCACATATGGATTTTTATTAGTTTATGTCTTGTTTTGTATGAATTTTCGGTAGTATCTCTCCCCATTTTAAGGGTGGCCCAAAAACTCCTTAGAGGTTAATTTATAAAAAAAAACCAACAATTTTATCTCTACCACAAAAGCCATGCAAATTGTAGCATGGTCAGGCAGTGACTATACAAGGACATTGAGTGTGTTTTTCTGCTAATCAGCAGCAACAATAATCAGCAACCACAACACGAATTGGCACGAAAAAGGCAAAAGGTGGCCTCCTATACGGCAGCAGCAGCAAAACCATACCACTCTACAGCATTCAAAGCCCAAGGCACCAAACGGGCACATGCCGGGCACACTTGACCATTTCTTGAGATCTAACGCCTGTTTTTTGATAGATAGCTGGGCCAAGGCATATGAGATTGCTTGCCCCCAAGACCACCATAACTATGGAGATACAGCGATACACTCATATGTGTCATGGCATTGTTTGGTGGTCTATAACCGCAAAACATGCAGTGACTAAGAATCGATCCTAACTAGAGTGGGGCTAACATAAACCCTCACCCCATACGAAACAACAGCACTAAATAAATGAAAATGAAATTTTGTCCAAGAAACCCAAGATCAACCAATGACCAACATCAGAGAGACAACATATGAGCATTGTCTTCATACCCTTCCTCCCTCAACGAGAAACACTAAAATGACTAATGAATAGCTTCGTGTTTTTTTTTCTCATATTCTTTGTGCAAACAATCTCAACTTGCTAATATGCCGTCACCATGAAATGGTTGACCAACTTTTGTTTTTCTTATTGAGTAACAATTCGCACAGAACAAAACTGACATTTAACACAAGCGAAATTTGTTACTTGAGCAAGAATTTAGCCAAAACACATACAACACAACAAATGCCGCCGTAAGTAACCTGAGAATGATGTCTTTAAGAATGTGAGGTTTATCGTTGGCAAATTGGCTTTAAATGACAGAAAACAAATTGTAAGCCAGACTCACGTAACAATAATTAATAATGGTTTCAAAAAGGCTATGACATGAGCATCATTGACAACTTCAGTTGGATTGTTGCGATTGAAGAAAAAAAAAAAAAACAAATCAACAGTTATTTCTAATCTGTGTGAAACCTTAAACATTTAAAGCCAAGGTCGACAGGGGTGAAGCTTACACATATGAATATGAAAGAATATTCGGGCGCAGAAAAATGTATGCCAGTAATCAACAATCACAACAGCCCGGTTTATGTTACAAGAGACAAAATATTTTGGGTTCTTTTTTTAAATAATTTTTAACAGGAAAATGTTTATAAACTAAAAACAAGTAAAAGCGTGCTAAGTTCGGGCGGGTCGAATCTTGTATACCCTCCACCATAGATCGCATTTGTCGAGTTCTTTTCCCGACAACTCTTCTTAGGCAAAAAAGGATATAAGAAAAGATTTGCTTTGCTATTTGAGCAATATCAAGATATGGTCCGGTTTGGGACACAATTAAATTATATGTTGGAGATCTGTGTAAAATGTCAGCCAATTCGAATAAGAATTGCGCCCTTTGGGGGCTCAAGAAGTTAAATAGAGAGAACGATTTATATGGGAGCTGTATCGGGCCATAGACCGATTCAGACCATAATAAACACGTATGTTGATGGTAATGAGAGGATTCGCCGTACAAAATTTCATGCTAATCGGATAATAATTGCGACCTCTAGAGGCTCAAGAAGTAAAGATCCCAGATCGGTTTATATGGTAGCTATATCAGGTTATGAACCGATTTGAACCTTATTTGACACAGTTGTTGAATGTAAGAATAAAATACATCATGCAAAATTTCAGCCAAATCGGATAGGAATTGCACCCTCTAGGAGCTGAAGAAGTCAAGTCCCCATATCTGTTTATAAGACAGCTATATCAGGTTATTAACCGATTTGAACCATACTTGGCACAGTTGTTGGATATCATAACAAAATACTTCGTGCAAAAATTCATTCAAATCGGATAAGAATTGCGGCGTCTAGAGGCCCAAGAAGTCAAGACCCAAGATCGGTCCATATGGCAGCTATATCAGGTTATGAACCGATTTAAACCATATTTGGCACAGTTGTTGGATATCATAACAAAACACGTCGTGCCAAATTTCATTCCAATCGGATAAGAATTGCGCACTCTAGAGGTTCAAGAAGTCAAGACACAAGATCGGTTTATATGGCAGCTATATCAAACCATAGACCGATATGGCCCATTTACAACACCAACCGACCTACACTAATAAGAAGTATTTGTGCAAAATTTCAAGCGGCTAGCTTCACTCCTACGGAAGTTAGCGTGCTTTCGACAGACAGACGGACGGACGGACGGACAGACGGACGGACGGACAGACGGACGGACGGACATGGCTAGATCGACATAAAATGTCGAGACGATCAGGAATATATATGCTTTACAGAGTCTCAGACGAATATTTCGAGTAGTTACAAACAGAATGACGAAATTAGTATACCCCTATCCTATGGTGGAAGGTATAAAAATTATTCTGAAATGGAATGAGTTAAAATGAAAATTTAATCGATAGATGATTTTAGCTACTTTCCCTACTAAGAAAACTTTGCCTAATAATTGCCTAAAATTTTTTTTTTGCAGAAACCTGTCTTAAAACTTTGCCATTAGCGAAATTTTTTAAAATTTTGTGTTTAAAAAAATGTTTTTGAAAATTTTTTTTCTTGAAATTTTGTCTTTAGAGAAAATTTCTTGTTTATGAAAAAATTGGCATTTGCATACCTTACCACACGAAGGCGAAAGATTTTCGTCTTATTAGTCTGTCGTTCTTTATGCTAAAGACTCTTTAGAGGTTGATACAAACATAACCTAGGGCAAAGATCCCAGGAGATTGCCTGTCGCCTGGCTGCAGCATGCATATAGTAAAGGCAAATCCGCTGAAACAGCCTTTCACAACATAGTTGGCTTTATTGAAAGTTCTCTCGTTGTCAAGGAATGTACAACGTTGGCATTGCTTGGCATTGCCGGTAAAACAGACGTTAATTATAAAATTTACATAACAGCAGGCTTGTGATCTGTAGATCTCAAAAGATGGGTCCGCAAGGTAACACCTCTACGTGCGAGAGTGAAGTGAGCCACCAAAAGTGGTCGAGGCATAAATCCGTGCAGGGCAGAAGTAGGTCTTTTCAGCAGAAGATACAAGTTACCTACAGTGGCACCTGTCTCCTTGGGAGGAGATATTGTTTCATTTACAGAAAGCGCAGAAAGCACTAGGTTTATACTGGTTTAGCGGCAAGAACTATCAAGAACTATCACTTGGCGCACCTTTTCTTCAAAAGTGCGCTCCTAGAACTCAGTTTTTGGGCTATCAATGTAGACGCCTAGATCCGTGCTCTAGCTTTGACCTCAAGTGTCTTCTCAGACATCCGATCCGAAATCTTCTCCAATCCATCCCTATCGGTGTCTTGACTATATCTCGATGGTTTGCCTTGCTTTTATCATCTATTACCTCTTTTATCGCCTTAAGTTTCATAACCGCAATGACTACCTCATTATTAGTATGTATGTCTGTGCGTAGCATGTTTAGTTTCTTCAGTGTCCTAGTAGAAGTGGTTTTTGTACCCTCCATCCATACTAATTTCGTCATTCTGTTTGTAACTACTCGAAATATTCGTCTGAGACCCCATAAAGTATATATATTCTTGATCGTCGCGACATTTTATGTCGATCTAGCCGTCGTCCGTCTGTCCGTCCGTCTGTCGAAAGCACGCTAACTTCCGAAGGAGTAAAGCTAGCCGCTTGAAATTTTGCACAAATACTTCTTATTAGTGTAGGTCGGTTGGTATTGTAAATGAGCCATATCGGTCCATGTTTTGATATAGCTTATATGGCAGCTATATCAAAACCGATCTTGGGTCTTGACTTCTTGAGCCTCTAGAGCCTCTTCTTATCCGATTGGAATGAAATTTTGCACGACGTGTTTTGTTATGATATCCAACAACTGTGCCAAATATGGTTTAAATCGGTTCATAACCTGATATAGCTGTCATATAAACCGATCTTGGGTCTTGATTTCTTGAGCCTCTAGAGGGCGCGATTCTTATCCGATTAAATGACACTAAAATTTTACCTTCATCGCACCCGAGAGTTGAACCAAGAGTCTTCCGATTTCAAAGCAGACGCCCTACACATTCATCCACATTACTATTGTTTGAATAAGACGCTATTTATAGCCTACACCACTACTGTGGTACAGGGTATTATGACTTAGTGCAGACGGAAGAGAGATAGACCCATTGATAAGTATAACGAGCGACTCAGAATCACTTTCTGATTCGATTTAGCTATGTCCGTCTGTCTGTCTCTCAAACTACAGGTCGCAGTTTTCATCCGATCGTCTTCAAATTTGGTACAGGCATATTTTTCGGCCTAGAGACGAAGCCTATTGAAATGGTCATTTGTCAACCGATTCTATCGAAACTTGGCAGGAAGGATTTTATAGAAATCGGTTCAAAATTAGATATAGCTCTCATATGTATACACATATATCGCCTGATTTTTACTCCTAGAGCCACTGCAAGCGCATTTGTAGACCAATCTTCCAAAAACTTCGTACAATGCACAATTTCTACAAAATTAAGTCGAAATCGGTTCAGATTTAGATATAACCCAACTGAAAACATCCACCGACGCACATCAAAATTGGTTCAGAATTAGATAAAGCTCCCATTTTGTACCTATAGTGTAGGTGTAGGTGTAGGGTATTATAAAGTCGGCACCGCCCAACTTTTGCCTTTCCTCATTGGTTTTTCCTTTCAATACAACACAAAAGCACACTTTAATTCTAGGGTTCCCCAAAAAGTAATTGCGGATTTTTCATATAGTCGGCGTTGACAAATTTTTTCACAGCTTGTGACTCTGTAATTGCATTCTTTCTTCTGTCAGTTATCAGCTGTTACTTTTAGCTTGCTTTAGAAAAAAATTATATTTGATTAAAGTTCATTCTAAGTTTTACTAAAAATGCATTTACTTTCTTTTAAAAAATCCGCAATTACTTTTTGGGCAACCCAATATTTTATCAAAGATGGCCATGCCTTTGTGTTTATGTTTAACATATTCTATTTATAGACACAATATTCTAACACATGGGAGTGATTTTAGTAGTTTTTTGGCACAGAGCGTACAGCAGAAGATTTACAATACAAAGGTCCCGAGTTCGTATTTCGGAGCAACAAAAGGATTTTTAATTTTTTCATTTCTCTAAACTTACGCCCACGGCATGCGGAACAATCAACGGATTTGTGGGGAGGTAGAAAAAATTGCGACAGTCCAACAAAATGTAAGTCCCTTATCATTGAGCTTAACCATGTAACGGACGGACAGCACTCATGGGAATGAGATAATTTTGCCCGAAGTTTCTTAATGGCATTTTTAGCAATACCAAGGTTAAAATAATGATTTTTTTCTATTATTACAACAAGGGCTTATTCCTGAACTTCATCGAGTGTTGTATGTTATGGAAATTGTACGACCGGTAACACAGATGGTATTCCAGTTGATAACTCGTTATATTTTAGCAGCTAGTAAATCAAAGGATAATGAGTTATCCATAGAAATGGGCGAATATAAAATACCCACAAGGTATTTTCCCGGTAAATTGGGTAAATACCCGGTTATTTACCATTTATACCCAAAAGCTGGGTATTTATAATTTTGCAGATATCTTGGGTATGAAAAAATTTTCCAAACAACTTTTGGTGATTTTATATTCTTTGTATATAAACCTGATCTCAAAAAAAATCGTATTTTAGTTATATATAGCCGACATATAGGCCGATCTCCGGACTTAAAGTGTTGAGGCAATAAATTGTAATTTTTCATTCAATGTCGACGAAATTTGGTACAGTGTGTTCTGCTAGACCCCTACCCATTCCTGTCAAATATGGTCCAGATCGGACCATATTTGGATATATTGTAGCTGCCATATAGACCGATCTCCCGATATAGAGTATTGAGCCCATAAAAGGAGCAGGTATTTATTGGGTATTTACCCGGTAGAAACCCGTCTCTAGTTATTCATTATTTTACATGCCAAAAATAATGACATGTACTTACCAAGTTTTTGCTGGGTTTGGTTTCAAGCGGATTTTGCTTTTGAACAAAGAACAAATCTTCCATAGAAACTGTCAGTATATCTGCACCGAAAGTCACGATTCACGATTTACCATTCACAAGAAAATTATGATCCTTCTTCAATTAATAGAAAGTTGTACAAGTTATGGATATTTTGCCAATGGATTTTGAACAAAGACACCAATGCGACTAATTTGAAAACCGCTTCTTTCGATGCCCAGCCTTAATTCGCTTTCACATGTTCCAACATTCACTTCTTTCATCAATACCAGAAGTCATTTCCAAAAACCTGCCCCGTCATCCTATTCCATTACAAAATAGTTCAATTTAAATTTTCCAGACTCTACGGAAACCTTGAGTCCATCAACGTGTATGCCTTAAAATGCCACTGTTACAGTTGTAAATAATGGGAATGTAGTAAGTTGTAAGTTGGGAATGTAGGTACCTGTACTTGTTTGATTGTCGAAGGTTTGTAGGATGTAGTTTAATCCAAGATTGCAGAAAGCATAGAAGTTAGGTGCAGAACTAATTAGAGTTATTTTTATGATTTTTGTACTCTTCACCATAGGATGGCGGTATACTTATTTCGAAATAATCGTCTAAGACCCCATAAAGTATATATATTCTTGATCGTCATGACATTTTAAGTCGAACTAGACATGTCCGTCCGTCTGTCTGTCGAAAACACGCTAACTTTCGAAGGAGTAAGGCTAGCCGCTTGAAATTTTGCATAAATACTTCTTATTAGTGTAGGTCGGTTGGTATTGTAAATGGGCTATATCGGTCCACGTTTTGATATAGCTGCCATATTAACCGATCTGGGATCTTGACTTCTTGAGCCGCTAGAGGGCACAATTCTTGTTAGATTTGGCTGAAATTGTGCATGGGTTGTTTTATTATGCCTTCCAATAACTGTGCTGAGTATGGTTCAAATCGGTCCATAACCTGATATAGCTGTCATATAAACCGATCTTAGATCTTGATTTCATGAGCCACTAGAGAACGCAATTATTATCCGATTTGGCTGAAATTTTGTATGACGTGTTTTATTATGACTTCCAACAACTGTATTGAGAATGGTTCGTGTATTGAGAATCGGTCCATAAACTGATATAGCTGCCATATAAATCGATCTTATAATTTCTCCAACAGAGCGTATGATAAATTTGAATTCCGCCATATATTGACAGTTTTTGCCACAACCCCTTAGCTATAGAAGCAAATCGAAAACAGTCAATTAATTACGAAAGAAATCCATTCCAGAAATCTTTTGTTAAATAATTTTGACCTAATAGCAAAAACTGAAAATTTGATTGTTGCTAAAATGTTTCAATTACTTTCATAAATTCGACCATAGGGCGTATGATTAACTCTTAGTTCAATTGTGTTTTCTTAAAATAGCGCCTTGTTCTTCTCCACCAAAAGCTAAGCATAAAGTCATTTTATAAAAAAAAAAATTCTCGGATATTTGTTTTGCAAAATATTAGATTGAAAAAAAAAAAACAAAAATTAAACTACATAAAAAATAAATTTAATACATTAAAATTGTGTTAAATAATTTTTAAATATTACAGTTCTAATTTTTTCATTTATTTCTTATCCCTTTAGTTATAATGAAACATTTGAACAGGATTGTTTTACCTCTTTTTAGACTTAAAGCCGCAAGACGTTGACGCAACATGGGTTTTCGTTTTAGGAATTCTGATGGATGGCTATACAAAAAAAAAGTTTAAGAATCACTGGATGCAAATTCAACCAAAACACGTAATCTCCCAAACACACAACTAGTGACAATTATTTGAAAATTCCTTCAAAATTCTATAAGAATTTATCAAACAACAAAATAATTCTTGTGAACTTTTTTCTCTTTTCGGAGCAAATTTTGGCACAAGAACTTCATAAAAAGATTCCTGTTTATATCTTTTTTTTTGACAATCTTCCTTCTTTTTTTCAAACTGTAAATAGATTCCCCAGTTTTTTGTTTTTTGTTTTATTTTTTTGTTTTTGTTATTATTCTTTCAGAGATCTCCTCGAACCGTTTAGGAGTACATTTTCATTTGGGTTGTGATACACACGTCTATTTTAAAAGATGTTTAGATCTAAACTGGATGTCGGAAAAACTTCCTGCCACACGGCGGCTAACTGAGAAGATGTTGTAACGTTTTTGCTGTTCTCGACTTGTGACGACGGGATAGATGAGGCTGGAAGCTGGGTTTGATTCTCAACAGGCTTCTAAAGCCATGGCGGGCCATGCATTTTGCACAAAACCCAGCCAAGTAAGAACTTTGAAAAAAAAGTAGCAACGCTTATGAACAACAACAGTGCAGGGAGGAGAGTTGGGACAGAGGGAATCTTATTAAAGTCGCTTCAGGTTGAAGCTGTAGCGGAAAGGTTTTTTTTTTCATTTTTTCTCTGGCATAGGTAGAGGCAACAGATAGTGTTGTGTTGGCTCTTTGGTGTTGTTGCTGCAGAATTCAGAACTAGTTTCCTACCAAAAGCAGCCTTTATGGCTCGTTGGCTGGCTATCTAACTGGCTGGTTGGCTATAAACGTTGTTACAGCCGCAATCATACCATGTTTAGCTTTAGGAGTCACACACACACACACTTCATCTTGGCGTTGTAAGAAGGAAATAAATACAAGGTGATCATGAACTTTAGCGCAAGAATGGTAAGGAAACATGTTTGGAGTAGCTGATTTCATGCTGTCATACAAATCATGCAAAATTACCCTTGTCTGGTTCGAAGGCAACCTGGACTTGTTGCTAATAAAGAGAGGAGTAAAACACTATGGAGGAATGGTGGAATTGGAAATTGATTGAGTTGGAAACGCTCTTTACTCGTTGGTCAACAAGACACTTAAGAGAGTGAGATAGAGAGTGAGCTACTTTTGAGCAGAGATATTAAGAGTCAGGTGAGAACGTCTTTGCAAAAAAATAGAAATTTATATATTGTGAAATTTTGTCAAAATTTCATTCTCAAGGGAAATTTTTCAAAAACTTCATTTTAGGGAAAATTTTGTCAAAATTAAATTTTCAATGTATATTTTTCCAAAATTTATTTTTTTCTGATACTTTTTATTTTAGAGCGCACAACAAAAATTCATTCTAAAGTAAAATTTTTTCAAAATTTCATAAATTCCATAAAATTTTTAGGGGAAATTTTGTCAAAGTTTTTTATTAATGGAAATTTGTCAAATTTCATTTTTAGGGGAATTTTTTTTTTTTTAATTAAATTTTTAAAGAAAATTTTGTCAACATTTATTTTTGGAATCTTGTCAAAGTTTTGGAAAAATTGAGTTTTTAAGGAAAACTTTATTTTTCAGTTAAACCTTATCAAAATTTCATTACTAGGGACGTTTTGTCAAAACTTTATTCTTTAGGGACATTTTGTCAAAACTTAATTCATTGGGATTATTTTGTCAACATTTCACTATTAAGAGAAATTTTATCAAAATTTCATTTATAATGCATATTTTGTCAAATTTAATTTCTGGGTGAAATTTTGTCAATATGTAGCAAAATTACGTTCTTAAGCGAAATTCCATCGAAATTAGTTTAAGGAAAATTTTGTCAGAATTTAATTGATTAATTTGATTTTTAAGAGAATTTTTTTGAAAATGTAATTCCTAAGGGAAATTTCAAAAAATTACATTTTTAATGGAAATTTGTAAAAAATTTCATTTTTAATGGAAATTTTCTAAAAATTCATTCTGTCTAAATTTTCTTTTTTAAGGGAAATTTTGTCCAAATCTAATTTTAAGGGATATTTTGTAAAATTTTATTTTTAAGGGACATTTTATCGAAATTTAATTTAAGGGAAATTTTGTTAATATTCAATTTTTAAGGGTAATTTTATCAAAATGAATTTTTGTTGAAACTTCAGTTGTAAGGGAATTTTGTAAAAAAAATTTTTTTGAAGGGAAATTACGTCAAAATTTCATTTTTAAGGGAAACATTGTCAACTTTTCCTTAATGTATTGTTCATAAGCAAATTTCGAATTTACTTTACTTTAATTGGCTACGACAGAATATTTGTTCCACTAGCCGAACGTAGAATAGCGTTCCAAGCGCCTCGATTTTCGGCGCTCATTCTAAAATCTCTGACACCAAGTTTCGAGGTATCTCCCACAACTTGATCTTTCCATCGGGCTTTTGGTCTTCCCGGTTTGCGTATACCACCGTGTTTGCCTTCAAAATACTTCTTTGCTGGAGCATCTTCATCCATTCTGACAACATGACCTGGCCAACGCTGCCGTTGTATATTGAACCTAGAACCCTAGAACAGGTAAATTTTTAGCTGTCCAGCTATCTCGTTGAGTGATCTGCGAAAGGAACGTGAGGCTATTATTAATCAAACATATTTTTACAGTGATTTATTGTCTGCCGAGCAATCTGACCGCCAAAAATACATTCCACCTTAGCCATTTTGCCATTTGTTTTCATAGGATCCTCGTTCTTCCGTGCACACCCCAAAGACCTCATGATCGTATAGTCTGGAACTATGCTTAAAGAGTCTCTTCTATTACCAGGGATATTGTATTGTATAGGAGCGGACCCTCCCCCTTACCTTAATTTTCAGAAACGTCAGATCTCGGAGATGCGTGGTGCGATTTAAGCGAAATTTTGTGTGCTCTCTTACAGTAACCTACAAACAAAAATTTGGTTTGCAAATTTCGGATGGGGCACCTAGGGGGGGCGCCCCACCCCCAAAACCTACCAAATATATTTATACACCAATTTCGACAATATGGGACTCCAATGAAAGGTATTTAAGAATAGAAAACGAATCTGATATCCAATTGTCGGACCAAGTGTTTGGGGGACATATTTACCGACCATGGCAATATGGGACTCAAATGAATGGTATTTGCGAGTAGAATACGAATGTGATATCCAAATGTGAGACTAAGCTCCTGGGAGTGTACCCCTTCCCCAAAACACCCCCCAAACATGACTTATTTACTGACCATGGCAATATGAGGCTTAAATTCTTCACTCAGAATACGAACCTGATATACAAATGTGGAAGCCGCCCCTCCCCCAAAAAGGACAAATTTGCGACCATAACTATGCTATCGTCGTCACACAGCTCGTGGTCCATACGTCGCCTATATTCTCCGTTAACGCAAACTGGTCCATATATTTTACGAAGAATCTTTCTCTCAAATACTCCAAGCACTGCCTCATCTGCTTTCACCAGTACCCATGCTTCAGAACCATATAACAGCACGGTTAAAATATGCAATAGAAAATAAATTTTGACAATGTTTTCCCATAAAAATAAAAAAAAAACAAGTAAAAGTGTGCTTAGTTCAGCCGGGCCGAATCTTATATACCCTCCACCATGGATCGCATTTGTCGAGTTCTTTTCCCGCCATCTCTTCTGAGGCAAAACAGGATATAAGAAAAGATTTGCTCTGCTATTAGAGCGATATCAAGATATGGTCCGGTTTGGACCACAATTAAATTATATGTTGGAGACCTGTGTAAAATGTCTGCCAATTCGAATAAGAATTGCGCCCTCTAGAGGCTCATGAAGTAAAATAGAGAGATCGATTTATATGGGAGCTGTATCGGGCTATAGACCGATTCAGACCATAATAAACACGTATGTTGATGGTCATGAGAGAATCCGTCGTACAAAATTTCAGGCAAATCGGATAATAATTGCGACCTCTAGAGGCTCAAGAAGTCAAGATCCCAGATCGGTTTATATGGCAGCTATATCAGGTTATGAACCGATTTGAACCTTATTTGACATAGTTATTGGAAGTAACAATAAAAAAAGTCTTGCAAAATTTCATTCCAAGCGGATAAGAATTGCGCACTCTAGAGGCTGAAGAAGTCAAGACCCCAGATCGGTTTATATGGCAGCTATATCAGGTTATGAACCGATTTGAACCATACTTGGCACAGTTTATTTAAATTTTATTCCAATCGGATAAGAATTGCGCACTCTAGAGGCTCAAGAAGTCAAGACCCAAGATCGGTGTATATGGCAGCTATATGCAAATCTTGATCAATCTAGACCAAATTGCAGAAATATGTGAAGGGGCTTAACCCAACAACTCCCAACATGTATATCCAAATCTAGACCGATCTGTGCCATAATTCAGAAGCATGTCAAGGGGCTTAACTTAGCTCACTGTCCCAAATTTCAGCAAAATCGGATGATAAATGTGGCTTTTATGGGCCTATGACCCTAAATCGGCCTAAGACCCCATATCGGAGGATCGGTCTATATGGGGGCTTTATCAAGATATAGTCCGATATAGCCCATCTTCGAACTTAACCTGCTTATGGACAAAAAAAGAATCTGTGCAAAGTTTCAGCTCAACATCTCTATTTTTGAAGACTGTAGCGTGATTTCAACAGACAGACGGACGGACATGTCTAGATCGTCTTAGATTTTTACACTGATCAAGAATATATATACTTTATAGGGTCGGAAATGGATATTTCGATGTGTTGCAAACGGAATGACCTAATGAATAGACCCCCATCCTTCGGTGGTGGGTATAAAAAATAAATTGTGCATACAATGAAATTTTGACAAAATTTCCTATCGAAATGAAATTTTCCTTTTATCAAAATATCATTGCATACAGAATTTTTTAATTTCTATGTGAAAACAAATTTACTCATGAACATTCCATTAGGGGCAAACTTCTCACATATCACAGAGTGCTGTCCAATTCAAGTGTAAGCTCAATGATAAGGAGCCTACTTTTTATAGCCGAGTCCGAAATGGCTGCCATACCGGATTAAGAGATTAGGAGGGGATAACCACCGCTGTAAAATTGTGTATGGTGTTCTCACTAGGATATGAACCCAGGGTTTCAGCGTCATAGGCGCACATGATAACCTCTGCGCTTATTTTCTATATAAAATGTAATGTCGATAAGAAATTATATTCCCAATGGCAATTTCGTTCAAATTTTCTGTTTGTAGCATTCTTGTAGAAAATTTTCCCTTTTCTTAGGAAATTTAGTAAAAAAACTCCCTTTTCAGCACTTGATTCATTTTAAGGGAAATTTTGTGTAAATTTAATTTTTTAGGAAAATTTTACCAAAATTTCATTATTTAAGCAACTTTTGTCAGAATTGCATCCATACGGAAGATTTTTCCAAAATTTAATTTCCACAGGAAATTTTGTCAAAATTAAAGTTTAATTGTAGATTGAGATGTTGACAAAATTTCATGTTATGGGACACTCTATCATTGAAAAATTTTCATGGTAAATGTTGTTAAAGTTTCCATTCAATGGGACGTTTTATTTATTCAGGAACTTTTGTCAAAACCTCATTATCATGGGAAGTGTAGTAAAACATTCCTATTCCATGGAAAGTTTAATTAACACTTCATTTCTTTAGGAAATTCTTTTGTAAGAATTTCATTTCCATGGTAAATTGTGTCAACATCTTGTGAAAAAATTAATTGCCAGCGGACATTTTGTCAAAAATTCATTTCCATGGGAATTTTTATCAAAATTTTATTGCATACAATCGGATATTGTTTGGCTGCAGACATCATTTCTATAGAAAATGTTGTTAAAATTCTCTGTTTATGGCAAATTTTGTCAAAATTCCCTTTTTAATGGGAAATTTTGTCAAAATAGCCTCTTGTCAAAGATGCATTTCTATAGAAAATGTTGTCAAAATATCATTTCTATAGGAAAATTTGTCAAAATTTCAATTCTTTAGGAAAGTTTATCAAAGTTTTCATTTCTATGGGAAATTTTGTGAAAATTTTCATTCCTGTGGGAAATTTTGCACAAACTATATTTCTATGGAAATTTTCGTGTAAATTAAATTTTCCTAGCAATTTTGTCATGACTTCAAAGTCTTTTACTCCTTTGCAAAAGCCTTTGCTCCTTTATCGCCTTTATAGAAACATTAACTCTTTTTATTTGCCGCACTCATACAACTGGCATAGAAGAAATTGTTTAATTATCAGGGGGCAACCGGGTAGTTGTTATGTTATGGCGGCGAGGCACTTTAAACCGAAAACAAATTGCCTATAAAATAATATCATAAAGATTTCATGTAGCTACCAACTGTTATGGCAGAAAGTCAATACGTTTACCATTTATGACCATATAATCACTATGTAATGACTCAACAACAATAACAACGGTATTGTGGCAGATCGACAAAAGCTATGCATTGAAGATTTTCTGTCTTTTTTTTCTTTCGTTTCGTTGGAAATAAAAGAAAATGGTTTTCTTTTTATTGGCTTTGGGCAACACAGGCTGGCATTTGTTGGTTAGTAATCATAAAAATATCATTTCCTACAAAGAATGCCACCACCACTTATTCGAAATCTTATGCTGCAGAATATATTAATAATGGTGGATTCACAGAATGCTTGTAGCCGCATGTGGAATGCGAAAAAATGATGAAGCGCTAAAGAGCTATTAAAAATTTTTGCAAGAAAAAACAAAATCAATTATCTTGATTTTGATCTTTAGAGTAGTACCAGGTAAAACAAGTAAAAAGGCGTTAAGTTCAGCCGGGTCGAACTTTGGATACCCACCACCTCGGGTATATATGTAAATCACCTTCGTCAAAATCCGCTGAAAAATGCATACCTTATGTCCCATAGCAGTTATTTCGAAATATGTTCCGATTTGGACCAAATACTAATAAGTACCAGTCATTGTTCAACTGTGTATAACAAAATATTGGTCTTTTTAGTAGCTATATCTAGAAATAAACCGATCTGAACCATATACGACACGGATGTCGAAAAGCCTAAAAAAATCGGATTATAAATGGGCCTTTTATGGGGCCAAGACTAAAAATCGAGTTAACGGTCTATATGGCAGGTGTATCCAAATTTGGACTGATGTCGAAGAGCCTAACACCACTATCTGTTCCGAATTTCGGCGCCATCGGACAATAAATGCGCCTTTTATGGGCACAAAACCTTAAATCGAGAGATCAGTCTATATGGCAGCTATATCCAAATCTAAATAGACCGATCTGGGTCAAATTGCAGAAGGATATCAAAGGGCCCAACACAACTCACTGTTCCAAATTTCAGCAAAATCGGATGATAAATTTAACTTTTATGGGCCTAAGACACTCAATCGGCGGATCGGTCTATATGGCAGCTATATCCAAATCTAAACCGATCTGGGCCAATTTAAAAAAGGGCGTTGAAGGGCCCAACACAACTCACTGTTCCAAATTTCAGCAAAATCGGATGATAAATTTGGCTTTTATGGGCCTAAGACACTCAATCGGCGGATCGGTCTATATGGCAGCTATATCCAAATCTAAACCGATCTGGGCCAATTTAAAGAAGGGCGTTTAAGGGCCCAACACAACTCACTGTTCCAAATTTCAGTAAAATCGGATGATAAATTTGGCTTTTATGGGCCTAAGACACTCAATCGGCAGATCGGTCTATATGGCAGCTATATCAAAATCTAAACCGATCTGGGCCACATTGAAGAAGGATATCGAAGGGCCTAACACAACTCACTGACCCAAATTTCAGCAAGATCGGAAAAAAATAAGGCTTTTATGGGCCCAAGACCCTAAATCGGCAAATCGGTTTTTAGGGGGACTATATCAAGATAAAGTCCGATATAGCCCATCTTCGAAGTTAACCTGATTATGAACAAAAAACGCGTCTATGCAAAGATTCAGCTCAATATCTCTATTTTTAAAGACCTTAGCGTGATTTTAACAGACAGACGGACGGACATGACTAGATCGTCTTCGATTTTTACGCTGATCAAGAATATATATACTTTACTAGCTGACCCTGGCCCGCTCCGCTGCGCCTTCTTTTACTTTATATGGAACAAAAGTTTCCTTGGAATATTTGTTTTCGACAATTAAAGAGCTTTTAGTGAAATACCACGCTACGAAAAAAGTATATCGCTTGACTTACAGTTTAACAATATAAGTATTCTTAATATACTTTATTGCAGCCCGATATTCTCGTGATATCTGATTTAGGGGTGTTTTCGGGGGAGAGGTGGTACCCCAGACACTAGGCCCTGAAAAAATATCAGCACCATGCTCATCTCTCAAATACCATTTATTTAAACCCCATATTGCCACTGGCTTAAGAGGAGTCTACAGGATGGGGCGTCCTCCAAACACATGGCTCCAAATTGGTTATCAAATTCGTTTTCTAATCTCAAATACCTTTCATTTGAGCCACATATTGGCATGGTCGAAAAATTTGTGGGGTGTTTTGGGGAAGGGGTGATGCCCTAAATACATGGTCCTACATTTGGACATCAAATTCGTATTCTACTCCCAAATACTTTTATTTGAGCCCCATATTGCGATGGTCTCTAAAAAATTGCTGTTTGTGGGATATTTTGGAAAAGGGTAGACCCCCCAAAAAAATTGGTCCCGAAAGTGGGTATAAATTCTTGCTCTTCCCCTAAATACCCTTCATATAAGCACCACATTGACATGGTTCAGTAAATATATCCGATTTAGGGGAGTTTTAGGGATTGGGGTGATCCCCCAAACGGTGAGCCCCGAAAATATATCAGCAACGTGCTCTATTCTCATATATCTATATATCATTTATTTGAAACCCATAGTGCCATTGGCCTCAAAAATTGGATTTCAAATTCGTTTTCTAATCTCATTTAAACTCCTTATTGCAAAAGTCAGCAAATATGTGCGGTTTGGGGTATTGGTCCTAAAAACTATAAATATTTAGTTCCAATCTCTTTAAGACCCAAATTGTCTTGGTAAGCATATACGTCCTATTTGGGGGTTGTTATGGTGGTGTTGGTCCCTAATGTTGATATCAGATACGTGGTCTACTCCCAAATACCTTTAATTTAAGCCCCATATTTCCATAGTCGGTAAACATGACCGGCTTGGGGGGTGTATTGGGGATAGGCGGCCACTCAGTGAGTTAGCCTTGAAAATATATATTGGATTAATGTTTCACTCTAAAAACCCTCTTTTTTGAGCCTCATATTAAAATGGTCAGCAAATACTTACTGTTTGGGTGGTGTTGTGGGGGTGGGGTGGCCCCATAGACACTTTACAGAAATATTGATATCAGATTCGTGTTTTGTTCCCACAGAACTTTCATTTGAGCCCCATATTGCTATGGTCGTAAATTTGTCCCCTCTGGGAGATGCTTTTTGGGAAAGTCGGCCCTCCGGAAACGTGGTGCCACATGGTGCCATGGTGGGTAAATATGTCCGATTTAGGGGTGTTTTGGGGGTTGGGGTGGTCCCCCTAACACTTTGTCCGACAATTGGATAGCAGATACGTTTTCTAATCTTAAATACCTTTCATTTGAGCCCCATATTGTCGTTATTGGTCTAAATATATATTTGGTAGGTTTTAGAGTGGGGCGGCCCCCCTAGGTACTCCATCTGAAATTTGGATACCAAATTTTTATTTTTGGGGTGCTATATGAGAGCACACAAAATTTCGCTTAAATCGCACCGCCCATCTCCGAGATAAGGCGTTTCTGAAAATTAGAGTAAGGGGGAGGGTCCGCCCCCCTTCTGTAGTACCCTATTTTCACCACGGGATCATTATGTACCATCTGTGAAAATTTCAAGAAAATCGGTTCAGCCGTTTCTGAGTCTATAAGGAGCACACAAACAAACGCAAATTGATTTTTATATATAAGAAGATGGGGTCGGAAATGGATATTTCGATGTGTTGCAAATGGAATAACATTTGAATATACCCCTATCCTTCGGTGGTGGGTATAATAAATGGTGTTGTTGTATTATGTTGGAATGTTCCAAATGCAGTTAAGTTAAATAAGATGATGTTTGCTAACGTAGTAGAGTAGAAAAAGGATTTATTTTAAACTAAGGCTGTGTGTCGAATGGCAGCAAAGTTGTATGGTGGTGAATAATTCTATTTAGTAGGATTTTTGACAGTACAGCAAATGTTGACGTTTCACTGAGCAAAGTCCCAGTCAGTAATTGTAAATTCATTTGCGTTTTGGTAACCAACTTGCGTGCGGCATAACTTAGCCGCCTACATTGTGGGCAGACGGCACTAAATTTAAACGACTTATTTGGCATAAAATAAGTAAAATTATTGTTTATTATCATTGGCAACGGGATTCTAAAATGTTGTTATTTAACAATAATAGAAAACATTACAGTTTTATGCTTGTGGTTTATTGCAATGATGGCGCCGCCGTTTAGAGATCTTTCTATAACGGCGTCAATAGTTTGTTTACCTGGCATGAGTTTTGTTCAACATTTTCATGTAAACAATAGAAAAAATAGAAGTAAGAAGAAGGCCAACGTGGCTTAGAGGTTAGCATGTCAGCCTTTGACGCTGAACGCTTGGGTTCGAATCCTGGCGAAACCATGAGAAAACATTTTCAGCGGTGGTTTTCCCCTCCTAATGCTGGCAACTTTCGTGAGGAACTATGTCATGTAAAAACTTCTCTCCCAAGAGGTGTCGCATTGCGGCATGCCGTTCGGACTCGGCTATAAAAAGGAGGTCCCTTATCATTAGGTAGGTTCCATGTACAAAACTTCCTAAAATTGGGAAATAACTAATACAGATGTCTTTAAAATAACATTACTTGTCTTACTCGCCGTGTTTTCCTCTTTTCCAAAGCAAGACCTAAAATGTCTCCACATTGCAACGTTCGCATTTGTAATATAACTGCTAGCAGTAATGGAAAATATTTTTGAAAAATACTCATAGCGCAAATAATTATTATTTTCTGGGTTTTTCCTGTATTATTTTGCGGCGCGCACATCTTGTCTACTTTTGATTCTTGACAAACGTCAAAATTTGTTGGTGCTGGAAAAAATGGGTTTCTCACCAGTGTAAAAAACAACCCCCTAAGTCATTTTTACATCTCACCAAGGAGATTGCTATCATTCGACACATGCCCTAAGAAAAAAAAATTAATTCTTACACATTTTGAGTATACACTCCTGTGGCTTAGGAAAATTCAATTCCAACATCCGGTGTTGCCATATCAGTCCTTCTTTTCGTCCATGCATCATACCCTATGTCCTTTTATATTTCAATCTGGCACTGTTCGTTCATCTATTCTTTCTTTTTTCGCTCAAACTTCCGTATGTTCTCCAATTGTTTCAACTTCCTTCCCTACATTCTGCATTGTATTCTTCCCTTTGTCTTTTTGAGTTCAAGCTAATATTCGTTCGCCTACTCATTCGTTGTTTTCAAAATGTAAAATTTTTTGACTCACCTCTAAATAAACATTTTTTTTTTTGAAATTCAGTAAAATTATTGAATTACCTGAAAGGAGAAAAAATAAAAAAATGTTGAAAAATATATTTTTCACAAAAATAAAAATGTTTTTATTTCAGTCTTTTCATCAGTGTTGCTGTTCCTCGTTAAGTGTCCGTACAACCATCTATCCATTTGTAGGGATCCTCCTGCTTAGCTGATTTGTCAAAAATGGCTGCGTGCAAACCCAAACAACATAGAAATCCAAACATAAGAAGTTGCAAAAATACGTTGGACACGTAGGTGGAGGGAACGCAACCCAGCAAACTGCCATGTAACACGGTCAGAACACTATGGATGTCAAACAGCAGGCATTAGAAAACAGAGTACGAATATGACATCAAAATTTCAGATCACTTTTCTGGGAGGCGGCCGAATCAATCAAAAAATGCAACCAACGGGCATATAGGCTGACTGGGATAATATGAGTCTCAAATGAATCATCGTTAGAAGCAGAGTACGAATATGATATTCTAATTTGTGGACAAGGACAATGAGGGGCCTGCCGCTACCGTGAGATGATATCCAATTTTTTTTTTTTTTGCCCAAAGTGCAAGAGATTTAATTTGCATGACATGTGGTTTAAACAAGACGGTGCCACATGCCACACAGCACGCGTAACAATAGACTTTTTGAGAGGAGAGTGCAGTGAAAATTTTATCTCACGTTCGGGACCGGTCAATTGGCCGCCAAGATCGTGCGAATTAACGCCTTTAGACTATTTTTTGTGAGGCTATATTAAAGCTCATATCTAGACAGACAAGCCCGTTTTAATTGACGCACTGGAAGATAACATTGAAGCATTTATTTGTATGATACCGGCCGAAATATTGGAAGGTGTATACCAAAATCTTACTAAGCGGATGGACCATTTGTGGCGCAGTCACGGTCAACATTTGCATGAAATAATCTTTAAATGTTAAATTATATGGACTGTACTTACGATTCAAATAAAGATTTCATGTATTTTTATACCCTCCACCATAAGATGGGGGGTATACTAATTTCGTCATTCTGTTTGTAACTACTCGAAATATTCGTCTGAGACCCCATAAAGTATATATATTCTTGATCGTCGTGACATTTTATGTCGATCTAGCCATGTCCGTCCGTCTGTCCGTCCGTCCGTCCGTCCGTCCGTCCGTCTGTCTGTCGAAAGCACGCTAACTTCCGAAGGAGTAAAGCTAGCCGCTTGAAATTTTGCACAAATATTTCTTATTAGTGTAGGTCGATTGGTATTGTAAATGGGCCATATCGGTCCATGTTTTGATATAGCTGCCATATAAACCGATCTTGGGTCTTGACTTCTTGAGCCTCTAGAGTGCGCAATTCTTATCCGATTGGAAAGAAATTTTGCATGACGTGTTCTGTTATGATATCCAACAACTGTGCTAAGTATGGTTTAAATCGGTCCATAACCTGATATAGCTGCCATATAAACCGATCTTGGGTCTTGACTTCTTGAGCCTCTAGCGTGCGCAATTCTTATCCGATCAGAATGAAATTTTGCACAACGTGTTTTGTTATGATACCCAACAACTGTGCCAAGTATGGTTCAAATCGGTCCATAACCTGATATAGCTGCCATATAAACCGATCTTGGGTCTTGACTTCTTGACCATCTAGAGGGCGCAATTCTTATCAGATTGGAATGGAATTTCGCACGACGTGTTTTGTTATGATACCCAACAAATGTGCCAAGTATGGTTCAAATCGGTTCATAAACTGATATAGCTGTCAAATAAACAGATCTGGGGATTTGATTTCTTGAGCTTCTAGAGGGCCCAATTCCTATCCGATTTGGCTGAAATTTTGCATGACGTATTTGATTTTTAATTTCAACAACTGTGTCGAATAAGGTTCAAATCGGTTCATAACCTGATATAGCTGCCATATAAACCGATCTGGGATCTTGACTTCTTGACCCCTAGAGGTCGCAATTATTATCCGATATGCCTGAAATTGTCTACGATGGATCCTCTCATGACCATCAACAAACGTGTTTATTATGGTCTGAATCGGTCTATAGCCCGATACAGATCCCATATAAATCGTTCTCTCTATTTTACTTCGTGAGCCCCAATGGGCGCAATTCTTATACGAATTGGCTGTAATTTTACACAGGTCTCCAAAATATAATTTAGTTGTGGTCCGAACCGGACCATATCTTGATATCGCTCTAATAGCAGAGCAACTCTTTTCTTATATCCTTTTTTGCCTTAGAAGAGATGCCGGGAAAAGAACTCGACAAATGCGATCCATGGTGGAGGGTATATAAGATTCGGCCCGGCCGAACTTAGCACGCTTTTACTTGTTTTGAATTTCATGTGTTTTTATACTTACTACCGAAGGATGGGGGTATATTCATTTTGTCATTCCGTTTGCAATACATCGAAATATCCATTTCCGACCCTATAAAGTATATACATTCTTGATCAGCGTAAAAATCTAAGACGATCTAGACATGTCCTTCCGTCTGTCCGTCTGTCTGTTGAAATCACGCTACAGTCTTCAAAAATAGAGATGTTGAGCTGAAACTTTGCACAGATTCTTTTTTGGTCCATAAGCAGGTTAAGTTCGAAGATGGGCTATATCGGACTATATCTTGATATAGCCCCCATATAGACCGATCCGCCGATTTGGGGTCTCAGGCCCATAAAAGCCACATTTATTATCCGATTTTGGTGAAATTTGGGACAGTGAGGTGTGTTAGGCCCTTCGACATTCTTTGTCAATTTCGCCTAGATCGGTCCAGATTTGGATATAGCTGCCATATAGGCCGATTCTCAGATTTAGGGTCTTAGGCCCATAAAAGCCACATTTATTATCAGATTTTGCTGAAATTTGGGACAGTGAGTTGTGTTAGGCCCTTCGACATCCTTCGTCAATTTGGCTCAGTTCGGTTCAAATTTGGATATAGCTGTCATACAGACCGATCCTCTGATTTAGGGTCTAAGGCCCATAAAAGGCGCATTTATTGTCCGATGTCGCCGAAATTTGGGACATTGAGTTAGGTTAAACCCCTTGACATAGTTCTGCATTATGACACAGATCGGTCAAGATTTGGATATAGCTGCATATAGACCGATCTCTCGGTTTAAGGTTTTGGGCCCAGAAAAAGCGCATTTATTGTCCGATGTCGCCGCAATTTGGAACTGTGAGTTGTGTTGACATCCTTTTCCAATTTAACTCAGATCGATCAAGATTTGGATATAGCTGCCATATAGACCGATATCTCGATTTAAAGTCTTTGCGCCAAAAACGGCGCATTTATAATCCGATTTCACTGGAATTTGACACATTGACTTATGTTAGGCTTTTCAACATCCATGTTGTATATGGTTCGGATCGGTTTATTTTTAGATATAGCTACTAAAAAGAAAAATATTTTGTTATACATAATTGAACACTGACTTGTACTTGATGAAAGGTGGTTTACATATTTAACCGAGTTGGTGGGTATCCAAAGTTCGGCCCGGCCGAACTTAACGCCTTTTTACTTTTTTGATTTTGAAAAACTTTGCTACAGCTCTTAAAAATCACTCTTTATTGGGCCATATCGGTCTATGTTTTGATTCAGCTGCCACATACACCGATCTCGGATTTTAACTTCTTGAGCCTCTAGAGGGCGCAATTCTTATCCGATTTGGTTGAAATTTTTCATGAGTTATTTTGTTATGACTTGCAACAACTGTGACCTGATATAGCTGGCAATAAACTGAACTCAGATCTTGATGCATGAAGCGGTTTGTTTTGACATCCAACAGCTGTGATATCGGTTTATAACATGATATGGCTGCTATATAAAACGAATTTCAGATTTTACTTCTTGAGCCTCTAGAAGGTGTAATTACTACCGGATTTGGCTAAAAATTTCCACCCATCTTTTTGCTATGACTAGCCAAGTATGACTCAAATAGGCCCATAACCTGATGTAGCTCTCATATAAACCGATCGCCCCATTTGACTTCTTGAGCCTCAAGAGGGCGCAATTTATTTTTATTTTAGGAATACCTACACAAGAAGATTAAATTTTGAAGTTATTGTGCAGGATTATAAGAACGGTCATATAACCTTATTATTAGCCTATTTGGCTGGAATTTTGAACTTGGTATTTCGTAACTGCAGACGGCCATGACAAGTAAGGTCATTCTATATAACTTGATCCATCCATGGTGGAGGGCATATAAGATTCGGCCTGACCCTGTTGTCTTTTGATATAATTTTCGTAAACTTTTTTATCCAATTCATTAAAAATTCTTCCACAATAGTCGTGCGTCAATTTTTTTTATCAATCAAACTTTGGTGTCTTTATTTGTTAGGAAAGCAATTGTAAATTTTCCTAAATTGAGATAAATAGATTGTCACAAATTCCTTGCACATATTTCTGGCACTCAGCTCAACCACCAGCATCACCACTTACGTGGGTTCAACCTTTGTGGCGACAAAAAAAAAAGAAATGATCAAATTTATTGATGCTTTGTATGGGACGCCAAGCTATTAATTAATTGTCAACAAATTTTATTGATTTGAATTTATATGCCTTGCAAGGCTCCGCCCCCCTCTCCCTCTTACTGTGATCGCTTAAAAATTTAACTGAAAGTGTCAAAATAACATGAAAAACGTCATCGATGGTGATCTACTTAAGGAAAACCTCTTACGTTCATCGTCATTCATTGTTATGGGATAAATGCTTCATAGCTCCATAACAATCGACGGCTTCTGGAGGTCTGCGATGGGTGCGTGTGCCTCATTGATTGTTATCAATTGGCCTGACCTTCAGCTGCTATTAAACTCAATTGTTAATATTTTTCGCTTCTTTTTTTTTTTTTTTTGAAGGGAGGCGCCCCCAAATCGCTTCATCGATGGTGGGTTGGTATTTTTATGCTTCCAATCACCCGTTGTTTGTTGTTTGGTTTTCTTCAGTTTATTACCGCCTTTTAGTTGATTGAAATGCTATTTAAATAAAAATAATTCAAGTGTTTTTATTATTGATTATTTTTCTTCGCCTCCTATTTTTCTGTTACTGCTTCGCTTTCGGTTTTATTTTGGCATGTTTGGGAGTGTGCAAGATTTTGCCATTTCGCTCCGAAGTGGTGGTGTTGACTAAAATCGTTTGTGTTTCTTTGATTCAATTTATTTGTGATCTCTGATGTTATCAGAATGGAATTTTTGATTTAATCAAATTGGAGTGATGTTGCTACGCCTCGGCCAATAAACTACTATAAATAAAGTAGTGACGTTGCTTTGATTTGTCTGAGATTTAAGTAGCTGAAGGCAACAACTAAAGGCCACTTACACTAGCGGACATAATATTTGGGTGCTCATCTTCAAGTTGCCTTAGCAAATGGCACGAATACAGACCATAAAATTTAGGGTTTTCAGTGCAAAGTGCCGAGGATATTTAAAATTTCATTCTATATGAACAAATTTTCCCAAATTTTTTTGTTTTATGGAAAATTTTGTCAAAGTTTCATTTCTAAGGGAAATATTTGCAAAATTTCATTTCAATAGAAAATTTTCTATAAATGTCATTTCAATGGTAATTTTGAAGAAAAAAAAATAATTTCTTATACTAATAGTAAATTTCAAATGAACATTCCACCAACAAGGAACAGGGAATACTGCTCCCCTACCAATGAGTGCAGTCCGATTGAAGTTTAAGCTCAACGATAAGGGTCCTCCTTTTTTATGTCGAGTCCGAACGACAACACTTGGTAGAGGAATTTTAACATGGCAGAATAACTCACAAATGTAGCCGGCATAAATAAGGCAATAACCACCGCAGAAAGGTATTCTGATGTTCACGGCGGAATTTCTTATGACATTTTCGTCACCCATCTTAGCGCAATAGAAATTGAAGCAGCTGCATCTACACAAACGTAGATAAGCCAGTAGTAAGTTAATCTAATTTGCCGAAGGCAGACAAACTTCATTTGTTGCTATGGGCGGCGGAATGTGGTTCCGCCACCCTTTTATGTAGTGCTGTAACTCTCGCTCTACATTATGTGGATCCAATGTGTAAATGGTCACTCTCTTAAATTAGTCAAAATACATTAAATGGTGCGATTTTCGAAGGATGAAAGGCAACTAGAATGTGTATCAAACCTTTACTTCAATAATATTGAAGGTTGATTATTTTTTTAAATATTTTCCCAATAAAAACATAAATATATATATTTTTTATAATGAGGATATAATTTTTATTGTATAAAAAACAAACAAGCGATAACAAAAGATAAGAAATTCAGACTTCAATATGATTGTAGACAGGGAGGTAACCAGGGGGGCCCTCGGCCCGATATTCTCATTATATCTGATTTAGGGGTGTTTTCGGGGGTGAGGTGGTCCCCCAGACACTTGGCCCTGAAAAAATAGCAGCATCGTGCACTTCTTTAAAATACCATTTATTTAAACCCCATATTGCCATTGGTTTAGGGGAGTTTACGCGATGAGGCGTCCCCCAAACTCATGACCCCAAAATAGGTTATCAAATTCGTTTTCTAATCTCAAATACCTTTGATTTGAGTCCCATATTGCCATGGTCGGTAAATATGTCCGATTTAGGGGTGTTTTGGTGGTTGGGGTGGTCTCCCTAACCCTTGGTCCGACAATTGGATAACAGATACGTTTTCTTATCCTAAATATATGTTTGGTAGGTTTTAGGGTGGGGAGGCCCCCTAGGTACCCCATCCGAAATTTGGATACCAAATTTTTAATTTTAGGGTACTATATGAGAGCACACAAAATTTCGCTTAAGTCGCACCACCCATCTCTGAGATCTGGCGTTTTTGAAAATTAGGGTAAGGAAATTAGTTTAAGGCGGCCACAGCAAAATGCTGTACTTGTAAAATCGTCGTAAATATAAAATTCAATTTGTGTTTGTTTGTTTGTCGGTTCGTTTGTTTGTTCAGTATAGACTCAAAACGGATGAACCGATTACCTTGACATTTTCATATTGGGTTGCCCAAAAAATAATTGCGATTTTTCATATAGTCGGCGTTGACAAATTTTTTCACAGCTTGTGACTCTGTAATTGCATTCTTTCTTCTGTCAGTTATCAGCTGTTACTTTTAGTGAAAAAAGTATATTTGATTAAAGTTCATTCTAAGTTTTATTAAAAATGCATTTACTTTCTTTTAAAAAATGGCCGAGGTGGTGGGTATCCAAAGTTCGGCCCGGCCGAACTTAACGCCTTTTTACTTGTTATATATATAAAATTTTGTCATTTCAAAAAATATTTTTTGTTCTTCTTTAAACAAAATAATTTTGTCTTTTCGGACAACAATTTAGTGGACAAGAATCTGCAATGCACAGTTATTATTATATTTTTTAAATTTTCGCCAAGGCTGGTCCTGTATATTGCCATTTGCAAAGGCATTTGTAAATCGATTTTAATTTTTTTGGATAGCTTATTAAATTTACCATATAAATGTGAATGTCCGATCCTTCAGTCAAAAGTTACGCTAGTTACAAATCATAAAACGCGAAAAAAATTCTCAAAGCGCACAGCCAGGTGTTCCCAAAACGATTGAAAACAAGTAAAAAGGCATGAAGTTCAACCGGGCCGAACTTTGGATACCAACCACCACGGATACTATATATTAACTACCTTTCGCCATAATCCGGTGAAAAATGCAACTGTTTAAACGGTGAAACAGAATGTTGGACTGTATGGCAGCTATATCTAAACATAGTCCGATCTACACCATATTCGGGCATGGCAAGGGTCTAATGAAACTCAATGTACCAAATTCCAGTGAAATCGGTTAATAAATTTCCATTTTCTGATGCTAAGAAATTAAATCGGGAAATTAGTCTATATGATAGCTACATATATCCAACTACAGACCGATCTAAGCTATATATGACACATATATCGAAAAGCTTAACAAAGCTCACTGTGTCAAATTTCGAGAAAAACCGGGTTATAAAAGTTGCTTTTATTGGCCTAAGACCTTAAATCGGGAAACAGGTATATATGACATCTATATAGAAATAAAGACCGACCTTTACCATACTCGGACGAATATCAAGAGGTCTTACGCAACTCATTGTACCAAATTTCAATGAAATCGAATAATAAATGCGACTTTTATGGGCCCAAGGCTTTATATATATCCAGATATAGACTGATTTGGATCGTATTAAACAGGGATGTCGAGGGGCCTAACACAACTCATTGCCCCAAATTTCAGCGACATCGAAACATAAATGTGGCTTAAATGGGCCTGGGACCTTAAATCGGTAGATCGGTCTATTTGGGGGCTGTATCAAGATTAAGTCCGATATAGGCTTATCTTCCAACTTAACTTGACTATGGACAAAAAAAAAATCTGTGCAAAACTTCAGCTCATTATCTCCATTATTAAAGACTGTAGCGTGATTTCAGCACAGACGACGAACGGACAGATGGATGGAAATGGCTAGATCGTCTTGGAGTTTTAAGACGATCAAGAATATGTATACTCAATAGGGTCTGAAAAGAAAATTACGATAGTGGGTATAAAAAATGCTTGCATGTTGGTTTTGTGCGTTTTGCTCAAGAAATATGGCGAGGAATTTTTTACATATTTTTTAAAGGGAACTTCATCAACAAAATGGGGAAAACATTTAGAAAAATATCTTAATTAAGTTATGTTGAAACGAGGAAAAAGAGGGCGCGGATACGAGTTCGTCCCATGCCACTGTGGACGTACACCTCAGCTAATGATGCGATTGTTGTGCGCTCTAAATGTAAACTCGAAAAAGATTTATGGCAGGAATTCCGTGCTACTTACAAATTCCCCACATGCCCTACACATGCTAAAACATGCCGCACCAATTTTGCATAAGTGAGCTCGTAGTCCTATGTGTTCCGGCCTTCATTTGCATCGTCTGCTCTTTCGTTCCCTCTTAATACTCTGTGGTTCGACAACCAAACAATGCGGACCGTGCCATCCTCAGAAAAGGATTTAATCTCCTTCTAACACTCCAGGTCTGTCTGTGATCTTACTGTTGTGGTGGTTATTGCCCTGATGGCCACTTGACTGCCCGTAAAGATGTTCACACTCGACGTCCCCGCGCAGGCAGATATGGTATGGTGTAGTGTGGCAAAGTATGGGCACATGTCATACACATTGAGTTTCCTGTCACTGCATTGCCAGATTTTTACATTTTGAGAAAGTCGGTTATGGTTCCATCGACGGCTCCCAGTTCGTTAGGCCCTATTGAGTCTCCTGTTCCGCAACTAACTGGAGTTTTAATATTAGGATCTTTGCTTATCCTAGTCTTCCCAATATTGGGAATGTCGGTGATTGTCTGGTCGTCGGGCCCCCTGTTCGTTAGGCAGTATTGAGTCTCCTGTCAATGCACTGCCTGATGTTTTAACATTAGGATTTTTGCCAATCATAGTCTTCCCAATCTTGAAAAAGACAGCCTTGGACACGTAGAACGCCATGCTTTTCGTCTGAGCCAAGAGAGTTCCTTCCTAGTGTATGTCCGACTCGGGAATTGCACCTTCCCAGGAAGTGTGGATACTTCCAACAAGCTTTTTTACGGTATCAATACATTCTGCTGACGCAAAGCGGTGCATCAGATGTCATCTCTATACCCGCGGCTCATAATTTGTATGGGTGTACCCTCTACAGAGTTCCACACATGTTCCAAAACTCGCTCGTTAACCAGATCCTCGACTTGGGACAATTGATCTGGTGGAATCCTACCGGATGCACTACCGATATCTATTACTTTATATCTCAGCTCGTCTCTGTTGTGCTTTCTGGACACCTTAGCGTAAGAGAGCGGCTCCTAACCAATTTCAGCGACCATCTTGCATTCGGGGATGGTTGTGGCGTCTTTTTGGAAGTCACAGTTTTTCATGAAGACTCAAGGTCCGCGCGATCTTTCTTCGTATCTCTTCTGACTTTGTTCCCCTCCGTAGGATAGTGTCTGGTGTCTCTTTTTAGGAAGTACTTGAAAGCGAAGAGTTCTTTTTCAGCGTTTCAGCGGTGTTATGCTCTTCGGAAGGTCTGTTTCTCTTTCCAGCTTCCGCAGAAATGCTTGGAATGTCAGTTCTAAGTCCTCGCTCACTTCTGCCGTTTTTTTTTTTGGCTGCGATGACTGTTTCATTGACACGGTCACTGCCTGAATCTGAATCGAAAACATTACCTTTACTTAAAGGCTCCGGACGAACTGCGGATCCCTCTGGGGTTATCAGTCTCTTCCTCATTCGTTAGTCTGGCGACAGGTCGTGCGCTTGAAGCATTACTCTCGACTACAAGTGCTACCACACCTATAGGAGGGGCGGACAACATGCTACGGTCTTATGCCGCCATCGCAGCTGTTTGGTCTTTGAAGTCTATCTTGCTCCTCTTGCTGAAAGGCTTTAAAATGTTTGCAATAATGGGTAGTCCTAATCGGAAATGTAGTATTTTTTTAAGGAGCGAAATGACAACGAGTCCGCTCCACTCAACGGTTTCTTTATTCAGTCGATATGAGCTACATTGGACATTAAATCGATAGAACCACAGATTCTTGGTTCCGAATTCTGGTTAAAATATCAACATAGATTTTCGGTGGTGGTTACAGCCTCGTTTTAGGCTCCCCTGTTGCCGAGTTATAGCTGAAAACGCCAGGGGTTGTGGGCTCAATTTCCACCAGAGGCCTTGGTCAGTCTCTACTGTGGTACCACAATGGACTTAAGGAACTGCCACTCTTACCTAACCTAACCTATGGTAGAGCTGGCAAACTATCAATAATCCAAAAATTCGATATTTTCAATGTTTCTAATAATACATTCCTATTACTGTTATCGATGTTATCGATTCTCGTTAATTTCTCTACACCCATATTTCAAACGTAAATGGAAAGTAACGAGCAAAGCGTTGTACAAAGTTTGGGAAAATTGGTTAATAAATGCGATTGCAATGGATCTAGGAGTGAAAATTAGGCGATAAATATAAATGAGAGCTATATCTAAATATGAATCAATTATTGAATGCGCTAGGAGTGTAAATCGGACTATATATATATATATATATATGAGAGCTATATCTAAATCTGAACCGATTTTTATGAAATTCACCAATAATGTCGATAGTCATAAGAAACTTCCTACCAAATTTCGAGAGCATCGGTTAACAAATGACCTTTTTATTGCATTATTTCTGCAAATCGGACAAACGTATATATGGGAGCTATATCCAAATCTGATCCGATTTCAATAGGCATCGCCTCTAGGCCGAAAACATGTTTGTGCCAAATTTTAAGACGATCGGATGAAAATTGCGACCTGTAGTTTGTACACAAATTAACATGGACGGACAGACGGACGGACAGACAGGCAGACAGACGGACATGGCTTAATCGAATTCCTTTTGGGTGTTACAAACTACAATAATTCACTAAGTTATAATACCCTGTACCACAGTAGTGGTGTAGGGTATAAAAATCAGGAAATCCACTGATGCTGTGCGCCAACTGATATTGCAAGAACGTCATGTGACCTATTGTGATATTTGAGACAACCAACCTTAGGCATTAGTGGGATCAGCATACATTCAACACTGCATGAACATTTGACCGTCAACAAAATTTGTTCGCTCGTGTCGATTGGTCGAAAGAAATGCTCCAACTATACGAAACAACTGCATTTTTGAACACTCAATACATCGATTTGATGAGTCATCCGCCGTATAGTCCTGACTTGCCTCCGAATGACTTCTTTCTATTCCCGTGTGTAAAAAAATAAAATGAGAGGTCAACGATTTTCGACACCTGAACAAGCGGTTGATGGTTTCAGAGTGCATATTTTGGAGATACCACAATCAGAGTGGCAAATATGCTTCGACAATTGGTTCAAACGCATGCAAATGTGGGGAATCTTTTGAAAAAATAAAGCGATTTGCGATGAATAATATTTGTTTTTGTGTTCTCTAATCGCAAAATATAAAAGGCAACCTTCGTACCTGAAAATTGAGGCCTCTGTGGGCGCAATGTATCCTACAGAATACACTCAGTGTCGGATCGCTTATTTTTGTTCAATTTTGCAAAAATTTAACTTTGCCGATAGTATCGATATCGGAAAAATACCACTCGATACTGAGATAAAGAATTAAATATCGATAGTATCAATAGTGCCATCGATATTTTGCCATATTTAGCTGTGAAGCCTCCATGTAAAACTTTTCTACAAAGAAGACTGGGCCGAAACATGAGGTCCCTTCTCACCAAACTAAACCTTTAATCCAATAGCATCGACTGAGAGGCGAGAAGTCTTTCCTGTGTGTTCCTTAAGGGATTGTTGGTGGAAATTTTGCTTTTGTCTACACAAAGATACAGTGCGAAATAGCCTATGTTTCAACTTAGTCCAAACATGCAAGCGATAAGCTCGCTTTTGATTGGTAACTTAAAGTTCTCTGATAATGGATTTTTACTAAAACCGAAACCCGAAAGTAAATCCTAGGCTACAGTATCATGTCTTTTGCTGATTATTACCTTTCATCGCAACACTAATGCTTGATTCAACTGAAGAGGGCTCAAGACAATTATTTAATTAAAGTTTTGGGCAATATTGCTTTAGATTCCTCAAAGTTAAAAAAAAAACTACACTTCAAATTAATTTGGGGTTTCACACAAACCCTAAAGCTTTAACGCCCCCTTTAATTGCTTTCATATTGCAGAGTGTTGGCTTTTTTATTGATCAAAAAAAAAAAAAAAAAAACGCACACACATTTCCATAGATTATACCTCTTTTCAGTTAAATACCATTAACAAATTATAGACTCCACAAGTGGCAAATGAGGCAAGTACCAAATAAAAAATGGGGAAATTTGAAGGCTTTTCGACGTTTGATGAAGATGTTACACGCTTACGACTATGATGGCCCATATACATGGACAACGTAGAAAAATTGAACTCCCTTTCCTAAGCGTTATTGGAAAAGAAATTACCCACATTGATTTTCATTAATCAAAGCACACAAAAACAATTTAAAATATGCCATGGAGTTTAATTTTCCTAAAATGTTTGACTTTTATACAAAAAAGGTTCTCATACCAACTAACATACCATAAATCGCAAAGGCCTCAAGGTATTCCAACCATGCATAACCACAAAAAGCTTAATTACCGTAAAACTTGGGTTTGTTTTTTTTTTTTTTCCAAACAACACATTTCCTCAAAGTCCCTACGCTACACAGACGCAAAAATTCCGTAGGCATTCAAAGCGGATGCTTTATCCAAGTCGTCTCGATAATGCATAATGAGAGAATTCCTCCGCAGATAACAATCATGTAAAGCAAATCGTTCAACAAATTTATGGCCAATCCATATGTGCGGATTTTTCGCTGTTAAGTTAATTTCATTGTTGTTTGAAAAACAAATTTTAATTGATCGTCAGTAAAGATCGGAGGGGAGAGATATGCCCAGCTTAAAGATATTGCCCTTATCCAAAAGCTGCCTACCTACACGCACGCACTTGACTTGCTGGGAAGGGGGAAAAAGAAAACCAAAAAAAAAAAAAAAATAAAAAATTAACATTTTTAAGCAAATGAGATGAATGATTAAAAATCAACCTCAACACTCGCGCACACACACACACACACACAAACCATTCGAAATTTATATGATCTCTGAGCTGGTAAATAACCGAAGCATTTCAGACTCTATGGAAATTGGATTTTCTGCTTTACCACTTTGTATGGCTGCGGCTTATTTGCCACTCTTAACACAATTCCCACGATCGTCCAGCAAATGATTGCCAAAAAGGGCGTTCGTGTTCAAACACCAAATGGAAAAATATTGACAGTTTTATAAGGTGCTTATGGCCCAAAATGGTGAGCTAGTCTGGTTATGGTACTTCGATCAGCATCATCGATCTTTTTTCGATATCTGCCATCAAAAGTGCAATTAAAAATGCAAATGGTTTTGGTTGTGGTGGAAGAAAAAAAAAAATACTCCAATACCCCAATACCATATGACCATAGATTTGCCTTTGAACAAGAAATCAAAAAAAAAAAAAAAAAAAATTGTGTCTTTTGAGTTCAATGATATGCATTTTGTTAAATTTTTTCTGAGAGTGGGGTTTGTTCTATTGTTGTATGGTTATATGTAGTGCTCTTTTATTTATTACAAATAGTTAACAAAACAAATGTTTATGACCAGAGTTAAGTACTCTTATTAACCATAATGTTTATTTATATGGCTTATGCCATTTGTGGGTCTATTTCACTTCAATTACCACCATTAGGACACAACGACAAAAAAAAAACTGAAAATATGCGGCCACTTAATAAGATCATTGAACCGAAAAAGTTTTAATATGACAACAAATTAGCAAATTATTATGGTCACGCACAGCGATACAGTCGTGGGCAAACAAAAAGCAGCAAAAGTCATTCGAAGCAAAAGCAAATTTCTTCTATAAAGAATGGTCGATATCTGCCAACAATAAAATACAGGGTGCGCCAGAGAAACTGACTTATTTGAAAAACATAGAACACTAGTCCAAATCTAGTCAGATTTAAATGTTGCATAGCTATCAAAAGATCGAATAGAACCTTGCAGCATCTTCTTACGATATGAACAAAATTAAGCTTTCTACATAGTACCAACACTAATAAGTGGGGCCAAGCCCTGGCAGAGTTCTTGAATACTAACGACCTAAAGACACTTAATATTGGTCGTAAGCATTAGATGTGACGATATGTTCGGAAAATCTAATCGATGGTAATCGAGGTTCAGGATTTGAGGGTCTCCATGGAACACTCTTTCTCTGACCATCGCTACATTAGGTCGAGAATAGCACGGCCTGCACCGAATGCGATAAGCTTCCGGAATAAGATGAAAACCAATTGGACAAAATTTGGAAGGCTACTCAGAAGAAGACTTGGGCAAGACAATTGAGATTGTCCAAGCATAGAAGAGATTGACGAAAATGTCAACAGGATTACGACAGCACTGGTGGGGTCCTTCGAAGATAGTTGTCCTCTTCGGGAAAGGAAATCAGCCCAAGAAAAACTCTGGATGATTGGGGAGATTCGCAATATTGTTAAAGAGGTCCGCAGACTCTTTAAGAGAGCACGTCGTTAAAATGCGGAAGTTTATTGGGATGTGTATTACCGCCTAGTCAGAATGAGGTGCAGGTAGCAGTGATCCGACTAAAGAACAACAAGGCAGCAGGAACCGATGGGTTACCCGCTGAACTGCTTAAGATCCGAGGCGACACGCTCCAAAGGCGTATACATCAGCTTATCTGCGCAATCTGGCTAGAAGAACGCATACCGGATGATTGGAACCTCATCATACTATGTCCCGTACACAAGAAAGGAGACAAGACGGAATAGGCCAACTACAGAGGAATAAATCTCCTCCCCATCAGATACAAGATACTCTCGAGCGTACTGTGTGAAAGATTTCAACCTAAAGTCAATGAGATAATTGGGCCCTATCAATGCGACTTTGGGCCAGTAAATCCACCTTGGACCAGATATTCACACTGCGTCACAAAAGGAAAAGACCCGATAAGTACAAATCAACACCTACCATCACTTTGTTGTCTACAAAGCCACCTTCGATACTCTTTTACTTTCAAAGGAATTTCAAGCCATGTCTGAGTTTGGTATCCCTGAACAAATTTAATAAGACTCTGCAGGGTGACACTAGCTGATATGCCTTTCTCGGTAAGAATAGGAAAGAATCTCTCCGAACCACTTAAAACCAAACCAGGTTTCAAACAAGGAGACAGCCTATCGTGTGATTTCTTTAATATCCTGCTGGAGAAGACTATACGAGATGCAGATGTGAATAGCTATGGCACACTAATCACAAGAGAACACATGCTACTTGCCTATGCCGACGACATCGACATCGTAGGTCGGTCACCGGAAGTAGTAACTGCAGCCTTTGAGAGAATCGAAAGAGAGTCAGAGAAAATGGATCTGGCAGTAAATGGAGAGAAGACGAAATGGATGGTTTCAACTCCCAAAAAGCCTTGCACAACCGAACAGATAAAGAAAATGGAGAAAGTTGGGAACCACAACCTGGAGATAGTCAGCAACTTTATCTACCTCGGCACCGCCGTAACCGAAACGAATGACACCAGTTTTGTGATTAAGCGAATAATAATACTGGCAAACAGATGCTTCTTTGGACAAAGTTAGCAGTTTAGAAACAAGGCCACCTCTCGACAGACGAAGATTACACTATACAAGACACTGATACTACCCGTGCTGTTATATGGGTCTGAGGCATGGGTACTTGTGAAAGCAGATGAGGCAGTGCTTCGAGTATTTGAGAGAAAGATTCTACGTAAAATATATGAAACAGTTTGCGTTAATGGAGAATATAGGCGAAGTATGAACCACGAGCTGTATGACGACGATAGCATAGTTGCACGCATCAAAATACTAGGCCAGGTTCATGTTGTCAGAATGGATGAAGAAGCTCCAGCAAAGAAGTCTTTTGAAGGCAAACACGATGGTACACGCAAACCGGAAAGACCAAAAGCCCGATGGAAAGATCAAATGGTGGGAGACACCTCGAAATTTGGTGCCAGAGATTTTAGAAAGAGCACAGAAGATCGAGATGTTTAGAACGCTATTCTAAGTTCGGCCATTGAAACAAATATTCTGGCATAGCCAACTAATGTAAAGTAAGTATTACACATGGCTCAAGGAATACAATAAAAGTACCAGAGCGGAAAAACATGCCTCCTGGAAGCTTTCTGCGAACAGGTCGATAGCGTTAATGACGCCGCCCAAATAAAAAAGTTTCTCTCAAAAACCCATATCCAAACTGAAACTTTAGTAAACGACATAGGAGTGAGAACAGAGACAACGGAGGACATGTTGAGGCTTTTGATGAAAACCCATTTTCCGCAGGATACGAAGGGACTCACTGAGACACCGGAATCTTGGAATAATGACGTTGATCTAGGATTATACAATAATTACAGACTTTTTGGTGAAGGAATCCTTAAGGAGCTTCAAATCATTTAAGTCCCCCGGACCTGATGGAATATTTCCGGCCTCTTCTGGCCTATATTTTCACAGCGTGCCTAGGACTTGCATATACTCCGAAAGCTTGGCAGGAGGCAAGTGTGTTGTTTATACCCAAGCCCGGCAAAGCAAGTTATGCGACACTAAGAGTCTACAGACCCATAAGACTTACGTCCTTTCTACCCAAAACCAAGGAACTTTTTATGGATACCATGATAAAGAGTAGGACATCCAGCGAACTGCTCAAATACAAACAGCATGCCTATGTCATGGGAAGGTCGGTGGAGACTGCCCTGTACGAGGTTGTGCATAAAATAGAAGAATCTTTCGATGCCAAAACGTACACACTGGCGGTATGCATTGACATCGAGGGAGCGGTATGCATTGACATGTGCGGAGCGACACACTGATCCAATCTTTAGACCAGTACCGGGTGGACCCGGTCCTTAGAGACTGGATAAACCATATGCTAAGGAACAGGTGGATAAATTGTGTGTCCCATGGCATAAATATAAGGGAGAATGTGGCAGAAGGCACGCCACAGGGGGGGCATTTTATAGCCATTCCTATGGGAGACCACCATAAATAACCTATTACGGATGCTAACTGAGGAGGGATTTGAACCCGTCTGCTACGCAGACGATGTTATATTACTTCTAAGGGGTAAGGATCTGAACGAGCTATGCAGAAGGGCCGAAAAGATCTTGCATATGGCATGTGGCTGGGCTAGACCCAGAGGTCTCAATGTTAACCCAGAGAAGATTGAAATATGCCTGTTCACGAGGAAAACGAAGGTGGGCCAATTTAACGCACCACGTTTCCTCAATAGGACGACTTCGATATCTGACAAGGTCAAATACTTAGGTGTGATCTTGGACAGGAAACTGAATTGAAAGTGTGACATTCAGGAGCGTACTGAGAAGGTTCACAGATGTTGGGCACCATGTAGGCTCGAAATGGGCCCTGAATCCGAAGTTCAACAGGAGAGTGATTAGACCAATACTTACTCACGCCTCAGTAGTTTGGTGGACTGCTATGAAGAAAAAGTGCAACATAAGGACCATACAACAGGTTCAGAGAACATGTTGTCATGGCATAGGTGGAGCGATGAGGACCACTCCCACTAAGGCACTGGAGACTATTTTAGATATCCGACCCATTGACATGCAGATTAAGTGTGAGCCAGAAACTGTGGCTATGAGACTTAAGGCGATGGATAAATTAATTGAGGATGTTAGCAGCTCAAACCATCGCGGTATAATCGAGGTGACGATAGGAAACCTGGAAGGAATGGAAGAGATTCCCGATCAGATACCTGAGCCTGAACCTTGAAGTCGAGTGCGAGGCATTGTTGCCATCGGCACAGTCTTGGATTGACAGAAATCTAGTATGGCCATCAGGAAGGAATCATGTTGCACGGATGGATCAAAGCTAGAGGACTGCCTGACCGGTCCTCCAGTCCTCCGGGCGATCACGGATTGCGTGAAGTAGTGTGGTGCTAACGCGAGGACGTCGAGTGTGAACATCTTTACCGACAGTAAAATTGCCATAAGGGCAATAACAACCAGGACGGTAAGGTCACGAACAGTCTAGCAGTGTAAGAAAGAGATTAACGCCTTCTCTGAGGATGGCAAAATCCGCATCGTTTGGATGCCGGGCCATAATGGAGTAAGGGGAAATGAAATGGCAGACGATTTGGCGGTGAAGGGCAGAGGACTGCTGTCAATGAACTTAACCCGAGGCTTTTCGGTCGATGCAGTCCGAGTTTAGGACGTGGGCGAAGAATGTGCATGCAACTCTGTAGAACAGCGAAACGGTCGGTAGGACACTGAAAATCCTATGGGGAGATCCAGATCGTGGGAAGACGAGGATATTACTGAAAGGAAGTAAGAAGGAGGTCAATATATCTATTGGTGTCATAACAAGGCACATAGGACTACGAGCTCACTTATGTAAAATCGGTGCGGCAAGTTATAGCATGTGTAGGGCATGCGGGGAAGATGATGAGACGTTGGAGCATTTCCTTAGTTATTGCCCGGCTTTCGCGTCTAACAGATACCGACACTTAGGTGGAGACACAATACCAGACATGAACCAACTTAGGGGAGTGGTATTGAAAACAATTAAGGATTTTGTAAGTAGCACGGAATTCCTAACTTAAAATTTTCCTTTTAGAGTTTACTTTTTAGTTTTTAGAGCGCACAACAAGCCGATTACTGGCTTAGGTGTATGTCCATAGTGGCATGGGGCGGATTAATATCTGCACCCTCTTTTCAACCTAACCTAACCTAAGGCTTCTACATCCTTAAAAGTCCATATCGGATGAAAGATATATATGGAAGCTTTATATGAATCTGAACTTCGGTTGAAATTTATTGAGCATCCAGAGAGTGATAAGGCTAGGAGGAGAGCCATTCGTTATATTCGTGGTCTCCGAACCAATGGACAGCCATTACAATTTACCGTGGACGAAGAAGCTACATGTCATCCGTGGCCCCAAGTCATCCAAGACGTTGGGCCCAGACACATATAACACACTGCTGCAATAACAACATGATTGGCATTGGTTATAGATTGTTGAAAACAACTACAGCGTAAAGAAAGCCTACGATAATATATTCCCTTACTGCGAAAGAACCCTGTTCCTGGTTTCCATTATTACAAATCTGTTTCCAATCGTTAGATTGCTGGTACTAGCTACTACTTACTCTAAATCTCCTATTCCATAAACCATTAAACAGTTTACATTTGAAATTTTTTAGCCCACTCAAGCATCCAAGCCTCCATTCAAGATTTTTCAAATCCTCCTGCCAGCAGGAGGACCTTCGGGACCACCTAAGCGACTTTACAAAGACGAAGATTTATCTGTAGAAACCATATCATGGTCAGGGTTGAAATTCTTCACCACTGTTGGTGGTGGTCAGGGTTCTTCACCACTGTGCTTTGGTTAAATTTTTCAAAGGGCGGGAGTGTCCTCTAAGCAGGCGGAAGCTAAAATATACTACACACGCCTCCGGTCTGAAATAGATCAAATGGCTGCCCATAAGCTCCTGCTGTCTTAATACTCTTACTTACATGGGATTCTGCTATTTGGAACTTGTTACTGAAGCATATGCTTTCAGTATTGCCATCAAAGTTTAAGGTTAGGTTGGATGAGAATGATACCAGACAGCAGTTGTCTGTCTGTTCGGCATGGCAAAATATAAGGCCCATTGTGATTTCTCAATAGCCTTTCTATCTTCGATTAAGAGAGAATAACTGGCGACGACTCATTATCTGATTGCTGCACAACTCATCAGTGTACCCCTTTCGTGCCACTTTGATGACAGGACAAAAGATTTCAATCTTCCTGGATTCAGTCCTCGTAACTCTTCCAATGCCTCAAAGGAAAAAACATCACAGTGTCTTATTCCTACTATGACTTACGGCCAGACATTAGCACAGAAAATGATGACTTTTTTCCGTGCCGGTAGTTCCATGACGCCATTCCTTTGAATGTTCCGTAGCTGTATCCTTTCCACTGATAGTACTAAATACTAAATTTCTTATAAACATTCCATTAAGCAACAAGGGATTCTTCTCTCATATCAATGAGTGCAGTCCGATTAAAGTTTTAAGCTCAAAGATAAGGAGCGTCCTTTTTATGCAGAATTCGAAAGGCGTGCCGCATAGTGACATCAGAGATGATGTTTTGACATGGCAGTATGCCTCAGCCAGCATTAGTAAACAACCGGTGAAAATTGTTTTTCTGATATTCTCGCCGAGATTTAAACCCGCTTGGCGTCATAGCTGGATGTGCTTACCTCTGCGCCACGGTGGCCCCTATATTACGGTACGAGAGTTTATTCCACAGTCTCATAACCCGCTGTTGAGTTCCATTTGTTAAATCACATTTCCTTGTAATGCAGTCGGAGCCCCTAATAGATATGAGAGAGAAGGCGGGTGAATCTCTTATCGATACCAAGGGAAGATTTGCACCTTCTCTGGCGAGCCAATCCGCTTTCTCGTTACCTGCCTCATCCTTGTGACCAGGGACCCAACACAGGGTTACACTGTGGTGCCTCTCTAGTTGAGACTAAAACGCCGCCTGAATATCGCTAAATATGCAAATATCCGACTGGTCGATGTTCCTTGACAACACCAACACCATAGCCCTGACAATGGCAAAGTTCTCCGCTTGGAAGATATTGCAATAGTCCATTATTCGACGAGAATCATGTATACGTAGTTGCACGCAGTGGCTTCCTAACCTAACCTAAACCTAAACCTAACCCGTCCTTTCTGCCACTCCGCAACCTGCTGACCACAATATCGACCGTCGAAAGGTAGTCAGTTTGCAGGTCAGCCATAGCTCCGTCGAGTATATCTGTATGTATGGTCTGCAACTTTCAAAGCGTGACGAATAAATTCCGGGAGATTCCCTGACGTATAGATCAATCGGTTGGATACCAAGCAACACTTCCACGGACCTGGTCGCAGTAGTGCCCACAGCTCACCCTATTCAAATTCCGCACATGCGTTGCGTTCTCAGTCACCGGCCACCAGACGTGGCATTGATATGTCAGAACCAGTCGTACCATCGCTGAGTACAGTCGTGCATCAATTTAGGCCGCAAATCCCATCTACTGTCAACGAGCCCCTGGACAGATGCGAACGCCTTCCTTATCCTAGACTCCCTTTTCAAACCTCAAGGCACCTTATAGCACGTTTACATTGAAATTTGTGTGACCTGGATTATACCAAATCCAAAAGCAAATCCTGTCCATTTACATTGCGTTATTGGGGATTTAAGTGACATACAGAAGCGCACATACGTATACATGAATGTGCATATCACACACATCCATACGCAATTCTCAAATACCATTCATTTAAATGCCTTATTGCAAAAGCCAGCAAATATGTCCGGTTTGGGGTATGGGGCCTATAAACTATGAGTATCCAGCTCCACTGTCTTGAAAATCCAAATTGTCTTGGTGAGTAAATACGTCCTATTTGGGGGTTGTTAAGGTGCTGGGACGTCCCCTAGACAGTTGGTCCTGAATGTTGATATCAGATTCATGATCTACTCCCAAATACCTTTCATTTGAGCCCCATTTTTCCATAGTCGGCAAACATGACGGCCACTCAGTGACTTGGCTTTGAAAACATATATCAGATTCGTGTTCTTCTCTAAAATACCTCTTATTTGAGTCTCATATTACAATGGTCAGCAAATATTGGGTTGCCCAAAAAGTAATTGGGGATTTTTTTAAAAGAAAGTAAATGCATTTTTAATAAAACTTAGAATGAACTTTAATCAAATATACTTTTTATACCCTCCACCATAAGATGGGGGGTATACTAATATCGTCATTCTGTTTGTAACTACTCGAAATATTCGTCTGAGACCCCATAAAGTTTATATATTCTTGATCGTCGCGACATTTTATGTCGATCTAGCCATGTCCGTCCGTCTGTCCGTCCGTCCGTCCGTCCGTCCGTCCGTCCGTCCGTCCGTCCGTCCGTCCGTCCGTCTGTCTGTCGAAAGCACGCTAACTTCCGAAGGAGTAAAGCTAGCCGCTTGAAATATTGCACAAATACTTCTTATTAGTGTAGGTCGGTTGGTATTGTAAATGGGCCATATCGGTCCATGTTTTGATATAGCTGCCATATAAACCGATCTTGGGTCTTGACTTCTTGAGCCTCTAGAGTGCGCAATTCTTATCTGATTGGAATGAAATTTCGCACGACGTGTTTTGTTATGTTATCCAACAACTGTGCCAAGTATGGTTCAAATCGGTCCATAACCTGATATAGCTGCCATATAAACCGATCTTGGGTCTAGACTTCTTGAGCCTCTAGAGTGCGCAATTCTTATCCGATTGGAATGAAATTTTGCACGACGTGTTTTGTTATGATACCCAACAAGTGTGCCAAGTATAGTTCAAATCGGTTTATAACCTGATATAGCTGCCATATAAACCGATCTTGGGTCTTGACTTCTTGAGCCCCTAGAATGCGCAATTCTTATCCGATTCGAATGAAATTTTGCACGACGTGTTTTGTTCTGATAGCCAACAACTTTGCCAAGTATGGATCAAATCGGTCCATAACCTGATATAGCTGCCATATAAACCGATCTTGGGTCTTGACTTCTTGAGCCTCTAGAGTGCGCAATTCTTATCCGATTGGAATGAAATTTTGCACGACGTGTTTTGTTATGATACCCAACAAGTGTGCCAAGTATGGTTTAAATCGGTTAATAACCTGATATAGCTGCCATATAAACCGATCTGGGATCTTGACTTCTTGAGCCTCTAGAGGTCGCAATTATTATCCGATTTGCCTGAAATTATGTACTACGGATCCTCTCATGACCATCAACATAGGTGTTTATTATGATCTGATTCAGTCTATAGCCCGATACAGCTCCCATATAAATCGATCTCTCTATTTTACTTCTTGAGCCCCCAAAGGGCGCAATTCTTATTTGAATTGGCTGACATTTTACACAGGTCTCCAACATGTAATAATATAATAATAACAGAGCAAATCTTTTCTTATATCCTTTTTTGCCTAAGAAGAGATGCCGGGAGAAGAACTCGGCAAATGCGATCCATGGTGGAAGGATCGCAAATACCTATCATTTGAGTCCCATATTGCCATGGTCGATAAATATGTTCGATTTATAGATGATTTGGGGGTTGGGGTGGTCCCCCAAACACTTAGTCCAACAATTGGATAACAGATACGTTTTCTAATCTTAAATACCTTTCATTTGAGTCCCATATTGTCGTGATTGGTCTATATATATATATATATATATTTGAACAGTTTTGGGTGTGGGGCGGCCCCCCTAGGTACCCCATCCGAAATTTGAATACCAAATTTTTGTTTGTAGGTTACTATAAGAAAGCACACAAAATTTCGCTTGAATCGCACCACCTATCTCCGAGTTCTGGCGTTTCCGAAAATTAGGGTATGGGGGAGGGTCCGCTCCCCATTCAGATATCCAAAACTGTAGTACCCCATTTTCACCACGGGATCATTATGCACCATCAGTGAAAATTTCAAGAAAATCGGTTCAGCCATTTCTGAGTCTATAAGGAACACACAAACAAACAAACACAAATTGATTATTATGTAGAAGATGGGGTCTCAGACGAATATTTCAAGGTGTTACAAACTGAATGACTAGATTCGTATACCCCCATGCTATGGTGGTGGGAATAAAAAAATTGCCCATAAACATTCCAACAAGGAACAGGAGACATAAATCTGTCACATCATTATGCTGGCCGATAATAGTTTAAGCTTAATGAAAGATCTTCCATTTCGTAAGGATTCTCCGAACGGCATTCCGTAGAATACATCAGAAATGTCGCCAGCATTCGCTACATATTCCAAATGGAATATCTATGATGGTGGGTGTGATACCTATAATTTTGAAAATATTTCCATATTCATGATACATTCTCCTAATTAGATTTAAATTCTCTGGTATTACAGCTGGAAGCGATTATACCGAAATATCAAAAATTTTAATTTAGAAAATATTCTGGTACCAAATAATCCTTAAAAAACCATTTTAATAACTTCCTCTCTAATAAATAATTGGAAAAATACCATTCTTTGCTTTTTCAAAATAATCAATTTTGCGTATATTTGTTAAGCCATAGCGCAACAGCATTGCAGAGTAGATGCTGGAGCCAACTCTTTCGGCCACTGAACAACACCCGTCTAGAATACTCGTACCAATGAACTTTTGGAAATTCCAAAATTTAATGCTCAACAACTGATAAAGAAAAACAAATTTAGAGCACTAATAGTGGAGACCAGACCAGACAAAATTCCTAAGCCTCTTAAAGTATTACAAAATCAATAGAGAAAAAAAATGCTAAAGTTTATAAAGCAATGAACTGAAAGCAAAAAATCTCAAAAAAAAAACTTGAAACTAATCAAGAGCTGCATGATTTGGCACACATATAGAAATCATTGAGAAGGAAGGGATCGGCAGGATTTAACGGACATGTTGGTGTACAAAAGAGTTATTAGAGAAGCTAAACATAACTTATTGAAAACGAGAGTCATTAGAAAATCTTTTCTGCCGAATTTCTAGAAAATTTCTCAAAATCGGACGAACATATACATGGGAGCTATATCGAAATCTGAACCGATATCGAGCAAACTTTACAAATTTTGTGGAAGTCGTCAAGGAAAGCGGTGTACAACATTTTGGAAAGATTGGTCAATAAATGCGCTTGCAGTGCCTCTAGGAGTGAAAAATCGGCCAATATATATTTATATGAGAGCTATATCTTAATCTGAAATGAACTCCATGAAATTCACTAGTAATATCGAAATTCATAAGAAAATCCTTCCTGCCAAATTTCGAGAGAATCGGACGATGAGGACAAATGAGGACGAACATCTTCTTCTTCTTATATATAAAAATCAATTTGTGTTTATTTGTGTGGTTCTTATAGACTCAGAAACGGCTGAACCGAGTTTCTTGAAATTTTCCCATAATGATCCCGTGGTGAAAATAGGGACCCCCCCTTACCCTAATTTTCAGAAGCGCCAGATCTCGATGATGGGTGGTGCGATTTAGGCGAAATTTTTTGTGCTTTCATATAGTACCCTAAAAATAAAAATTTGGTATCCAAATTTCAGATGGGGTACCTAGAGGGGCCGCACCACCCTAAAACCTACCAAACATATATTTAGACCAATCGCGACAATATGGGGTTCAAATGAAAGGTATTTGGGATAAGAAAACGTTTCTGATATCCAATTGTCGGACCAAGTGTTTGGGGGACCAACCCAACCCCCCTAAATCGGACATATTTACTGACAATGGCCATATGGGATTCAAATGAATGGTATTTGCGAGTAGATTACTAATTTGATATCCATATGTGGGACCAAGTTTCTGGGGGTCCACCCCTTCCCTAATACACCCCCAAAGGGGAAAAAATTTACGACCATAGCAATATGGGGCTCAAATGAAAAGTCTTTGGGAGTAAAGCACGAATCTGATATCAATATTCGGGGAAAAGTGTTTATGGAGTTCGGGTGGCCCATACCCCATAAAACCACTCAAATGAAAGGTAATTGGGTAGACTACGAATGTGATATGAACATTCGGGACTATTTGCGAGTGGGACGTATTTGCTCATCATGCTCATCTCTTAAAGAGAGTGGAGCTCACTATTGATAGTTTTTAGGCCACCTATCCCGAACCGGACATATTTTCTGACTTTTGCAGTAAGGGGTTTAAATAAAAGGTATTTGGGATTAGCAAATTTTAAGGCCAGTGGCAATATAAGGTTCAAATAAATGATATTTGAGAGTAGAGCACGATGCTGATATATTTTTAGGGCTAAGTGTTTAAGGGAACCACCTGAAAGGTATTTGGGAATAGGGCACGAAATTCATACCCACTTACGGGACCACGTTTCTGGGGGTCCACACCACCCCCTAAACCCACCAACCACCACTATGGGACACTTTCCAGTACCAAAATCCACATGAGAACATCGGGCTCCAATAAAGTCTTTTAAGCTTAAATAAGTCTTTAACATCCAAACTTAAATGACCATAAACCCACCGAGCGAATTCATAGACGCATAATGTTTCTCAAGCTATGTACCCATATTATTTTCGTAGCATGGTATTTCACTCAAAGCTCTTTAATTGACAAAAATAAATATTCAAAGGATTATTTTGTTCCATATAAAGTAAAAGAAGGCGCAGCGGAGCGGGGCCTGTCCAGCTAGTAAATATATATTTGGAAGCTATATCTAAAGCTGAACCGATATTTTCCAATTCCAATAGGCTTCGTCTTTAGGCCGAAAAACATGTCTGTACCAAATTTGAAGACGATCGGATGAAAACTGCGATCTGTAGTTAGTACACAAATTAACATGGACAGACGGACAGACAGACGGACATAGCTGAATCGAATCAGAAAGTGATTCTGAGTCGCTCGGTATACTTATAAATGGGTCTATCTCTCTTTCTTTTGGGTTTTACAAACAAATGCACTAAGTTACACTACCCTGCACCACAGTAGTGGTGTAGGGTATAATAAATGTATATTTTATGCGAGTATATACTTTATTTAAGGTTGGAACCTAATTTTAAATTTGTATACTAAAATTTCCTTTGATTGCTTTATATATTACTTTTTGGTTATATCCTATGTACATTGGAACCTCGATTATCGGTGTCTCCATTAACTGGTCATTCCTGTTAACCGGCATGCTGTAATTTTGATTTTGAGCCTCTATTAACCGTGCACCACGCACATGATTGTTTGATGAAAAATTCTGGGATTCCCATTTTTATACCCTCCACCATAGGATGGGGGTATACTAATTTCGTCATTCTGTTTGTAACACCCGGAAATAAGCGTCCAGGACCCCATAAAATATATATATTCTTGATCGTCATGACATTCTAAGTCGATCTAGCCATGTCCGTCGGTCTGTCCATCCGTCTGTCGAAAGCACGCTAACTTCCGAAGGAGTAAAGCTACGCGTTTGAAATTTGGCACAAATACTTCCCTTTAGTGTAGGTCGGTTGAGATTGTAAATGGGCCAAATCGGTCCATTTTTTGATATAGCTGCCATACAAACTGATCTTGGGTCTGGACTTCTTGAGTCACACCCAGACCCAGATGTATATGTTCTGAAATCCGAAAACGTTGCAGTAAAAATTCTTTCGCCGAATTGCATTTGCTGAATTCAGACTATGGATCAAGGGGTGATTCGGAGCTTCAAATGCAATTATCGAAAATTAATCGACCAAAAAATTTTGGCTGCAGGCAGCAGCCATGGCAAGTCTTTGGATGTTAAGACAGCTTTGTGGGTAGCTGCTATATCTTGGGACAAGGTAACACCACAAGTGTTACTGAATGTTTGGAACAACCTGTTATCCCAAGATGACGAAAATGCGAACTATGCCGCAGTTGTACAATCAGACATTCTAATACCGCTAGGATGTTCTATTGATGACCTCTCAAAGTGGATCGAGTGCGATGAAGATGTCACCTCCACCTGCTATTCTATCTGATACCGACATAATCCGTATGGCAAATACAAGTGAATATTACGAGTGTGATGGGAATTCCGAAACTCAAAAGACCAAGAAATACTCACATTGGCTTAAGCAATAGAGGGATGCTGAGTTCTTTTGGAATTTCTTGAAAACAATAGAATTTCAGAAATTTCAAAAACAAACAGCATTTCATAAGTACTTTAAATAATTCTATATAACACATAGTAAATTTATTTGAAAACACTATCTATATACCGGATGCATGTATATAACATCATGGAATCACATCAAGAAATCAATATAAATACATAATTAATGACATTAAAACAAAACCTCTACTAACCGTGGTTTTCGATTTTTCGTGCTAAGCTAAGGTCCCGAGCGAGCCGTATAATCGAGATTCAACTGTATATATATAAGTATATTAATTTCTTATTAAACTTTTTATTGCATTTAAATAATAAATTTTTAATCAAACCTTTTTTTGGTTTTTGGGTTCCGATGCAAGATATTGTAAATTTATTTGTATCTGGCTTTTGTAAATGCTATAGGATAGGCTGGGTTGAGGTGGCAGTCTGCCATCAGACTCACTTAGACGTTTTCGTCCATTGTGATGCCACAGGAAAAGAAGAATGAAGATGCCTTCAGACAGATTCTCAAAGAAATGAGAACCGAAAGTGAAACTCCTTCTGCCTGATAGTGTGGGACACGCACAGAAGGTTTTCTATAGTCTTCTCTTCTTTAATGTCCTCATAGCTTCCGCAAAAATCGTTGCTGGCAACCTACAGACTGAAGGTTGCCAACATGTTTTCCGATTAGACAGTGTAAATGCTTAAAGTTATTTCACCCAAAGGGAGGGAGTCGAGTTAATGACCATGAGAATGAATATCTCCAGAAATTGAAAAGCTAAAAAAAAAAGACCACAGATGGATTTGATCACAGACAATACGCCTTCGGCATACGTTTCTAGCGTGGCGAGTGTCATGTTCTGTACAGAAATATTTCTCTCCAACTTCCTGTCTATCCGGCCTACAGTTCCTTTCTTGACAATTTGCAACTTAAAACTCATTTCCAAATGGAAATGAAATATTGGATTTTAAGTTTGGCTACCACAATTCCAGCAGTCGTAGCATCAACAAATCTTCATCTGTCAATATCACATTTATTACTCTTTGTGCGATTCCAACGTTTAAAATGGCTGGTTTATTTCCAGCTTCAATTGTCTTTGGTTCACCAACATCACCAATGTGACGCGCTCTAACCATTTATGACAATGTTTTTGCTCATGTTTTTTCTTTTAGAGTACAGAGGGTACAGATATTAATCCGCCCCATGGCACTATGGACATACACCTAAGTCAGTAATCGGCTTTTTGTGCGCTCTAAATACAAAACAAAAGTAACCTCGAAAAAGAAAATCTGAGTTAAGATTTAAAATCGTCTTATTGAGGAAACGTGGTGCGTTAAATTGACCCATCTTCATCTTCCTCGTGAACAGGCATATTTCAGTCTTCTCTGGGTTAACATTGAGACCCCTGGGTCTACCTCAGTCATATGCCATATGCAAGACCCTTTCGGCCCTTCCGTATAGCTCGTTCGGGTCCTTACCTCTTAGAAGTGTTATAACATCGTCTGCGTAGCAGACGTGTTTAAATCCATCCTCAGTCAACATCCGTAATAGGTCATTTATGGTGGTCATCCATAGGAGTGGGGACACACAATTTATCCACCTGTTTCTTAGCATATGGTTTATCCAGTCTCTAAGGACCGGGTCCACCCGGTACTGGTCTAAGGATTGGAACAGTGTGTCGGCCCGCACATTGTTAAAGCCCCTTCGATGTCGATGACGTTGTGGCATCGAAGGATTCTTCTATTTTATGCACAAACTCGTGAAGGGCAGTCTCCACCGACCTTCCCTTGACATGCTGTTTGTATTTGAGCAGTTCACTGGATGTCCTACTTTTTATCGCGGTGTCCACAATCCGTTTCCTGATTTTGAGTAGAAAGGACGTAAGGCTTATGGGTCTGTAGGCCTCTGGTGTCGCATAACTTACCTTGCCGGGCTTGGTAACCACCATTGCCTCAAGCGCGGCTTTCGGAGGCATGGATTTTTGAGCGAAACCTTTTCATCTTGGCGGCGCCATTAACGCTATCGACCTGTTCGCAGAAAAGCTTTCAGGAGGCATGTTTTGCATCTCTGGTAATCTTATCGTTTACTTGAGCCGTGTGTAATACACATTCCAATAAACTTCCCCTTTTTTACGACGTGCTCTGTTAAAAAGTCTGCGGACCTCTTTCCCAATATTGCGAATCTCCCCAGTCATCAAGGGTTTTTCTTTCCAGTGCAATCGTAATCCTTTTGACATTTTCGTTAATGTCATCTATGCTTGGGCAATCTAAATTGTCTTGCCCAAGTCTTCTTCTGAGTAGCCTTCCGAATTTTGTACAGCAGGTTTTCATCTTAATCCAGAAGCTTAGCAGATTTGGCACTGGCCGTGCTATGCGATCCTATGCTAAAGTACCTATTTTCAGAGAAAGAGTGTTGCATGGAGATCCTCCAATCCTGAACCTCATCGATTAGATTTTCCGAACATATCGTCACATCTAAAACCTACCCCCTAATCCTATTAACAAAGGTAGCGGTGTTACCAATTCTAAGTGTCATAGGTCGTTAGTATTCAAGAACTGTGCCAGGGATTGGCCCCGATTATTAGTGCTGGTACTACCCCACGAAGTGTGGTGAGTGTTCGCATCGTACCCTATAAGTACCTCGTTTCCTGTCCGTTGTGCTTTCTTCACCAGCCGTTGCAGCGTGGGTGAGTCAGCTGCCACTGCACGGCCTGTTGTCTCAGTATAAGGATTACTACCTATCCTAGTCTTCCCAATCTTGAAAAAGACAGTCTTGCCCCCGTAGTGCGTTTAGTCTTAGCCAAACTCGTCACTGAGACTTGACCAATGCCCGCCACAAGGAGAGCTCCTTCCTCCTTCTCCTCCCTGTGAAAGACCTCCAACTTCTCTGCGACCAAGCCTTAGTTTTGCTTGCCCAAGAATCCCAACATGCGTTTCGTCGCAAAATTACTGCCCTGTCTTTTGATGAAGACCGTCGCCTTTGTGAGCTGGGGGATGTCCATCTTTCTCACAAGGTCGAGCTTTGCGCCCTTCCAGGAAGCGTGGATACCTCTGACGAGCTGTTTGACGGTATCAATACATTCCGCCGACACAAAATGCAGCGTAAAAATGTCCCTTCCATACTCGCAGCTCATCATTTGTATGGGTGGACCCTCTACAGAGTTGCTCACATGTTCCAAATCTGATCGTAACCAGATCCTCCACGTGGGACAAATGATCTGGTGGAATCCTACCGGATGCACTGCCGAAATTGATGACTATGCAGTCAGCTCATCTCTGTTGTGCTTCCTTGCCACTCTGGCGTAAGAGGGCGGCTCCTTACCATTTTCGGCGACCATCTTCCCCTACTGTGATGGCTGTGGCCTCAGTTTGGAAGGCACAGTCCTCCATGAAGACTCAAGGGCCGTGCGCGCTTCCTTCGATCCTGTTCCGACTTTGTCTACCTCCGCAGGCCACTGTCTGGAGTCTGCATTGCGGGATGGCTGGCTTGGTTTTCCCAGATGACTTGAAAGTGGGGAGCTCTGTTTCTTCTTCAGCATTTTAGCAGTGTTATGCTCTTCGGGAGATCTGATTCTTTTTCAAACTTCGGTAGAAATGCTTGGAATGTCAGTTCTATCCCTTCCAGCATCCTGCTCCTTCGCCCGAATGCGCTGCCGGTACATATTCCTCTGTCTCTTTCGGCGTACACCGGATCGCTTTCTCGGTCTGGTTGGGAGCTTAGCAAAGCCATCGCTCACTTCTACCATCATCCCGATGCCCTCATCACTCGATTCGGCTGCGATGACAGTTTCATTGACTCCGTCGCTGTCTGAATCCGAGTCGGAAATACCACCTTTACTTAAATGCTGGGGACGAACTGTGCATTCCTCTGGTTTATCCGCCTCTTCCTCATTAAATAGTCCGACGACTAGTTTTGGTTTTTCTTTTACTATTTGGAGTTTCGCCACTAAATACGCACTAACAAGCTGAGTGGGAAGTGTCACAGTTAGGAGCGTACTGAGAAGACTCATAGATGTTGGGCACTATGTAGACGGGCCGTGGGCTTGAAATGGGGCTTGAATTCGAGGACAGTCCACTGGTTTTACGGGAGCGTGACCATTACCAACAGGTTTAAAGAACATGTTCTCTTGGTAGAGGCAGAGCGAAGAATACCACGGCCACAAGGGCACTGGAAACTGTTCTAGATATCCGACCCATTGACATATAGATTATGTGTGAGACAGTCTATGCGGCTATGAGATTAGAGGCGATGGGAGAATAGATAAAGGATAGGAGCAGGTCATCTTATCGCAATATAATCGAGGCGACGATAGGAAATCTGGAACGAATGGAAGAGGTTTCCGATCGGATTCCTGAGATGACACTTGATGTCGAGTGTGAGACACTGCTGCCAGCGGCACAGTCTCGAATTGACGGAACTTTAGCGTTGCCATCTGGAAAATCATGATACACAGATGGATCAAAGCTAGAGGACAGAGTGGGCCTGTGCGTCTACATTGGGAACCCAGGGACTGATATCTATTTTAGACTGCCTGACCTTAATATGGTCCTGCAGGCGGAGATTCGGGCGATCAAGGAATGCGTGAGGTGGTATGGTGTAAATGTGAGGACGTCAGGGCAATCACAACCAGGACGGTAAAGTCACGAACAGTCTTGGAGTCTAAGAAGCAGACTAACACCTTCTCTGAGAATGGCATGATCCGCATCGTTTGGGTGCTGGGTCACAGCGCAGAAAGGGGGAATGAGAGAGCAGACGATTTGTCAGCGAAGGCCAGACGACTGCCGTCAATGAACTTGGTTAACCCGAAGCCTTTCGGGTCGACGACGTCCGAGTTAAGGGCGCCGGCGATGAACTCGCATGTAACACTGTAGAAGAGCGAAACGGTCCGTAGGAAAAAAATCCTATGGGGAGAACTCGATCGGGAGAAGACGAGCCTAGTACTGAAAGGAAATAAGATGGAGGTCAGTATTGCTTTCGGTATCATTACGGGACACATATGCATATCACGTATGCAAAATCGGTGCGGAAAGTGATAGCATATGTAGGGCATGCGGCGATGATGATCAGAAATTGGAACATTTCCCAGACAACGTCACTAAGGTGGAGACATAATACCAGGCATGAACCAATTTAGGGGAGTGGTATGAAAAAACATTAAGTAGCAAGAAATTTGTATCTTAGATATATATTTTTTTAGTTTACTTTCTATTATAAGGAGCGCACAACAAGTCGATTGCTGGCTTAATTGTATGTCCATAGTGGCATGGGGCGGATTAATATCCGCACACTTTTTTCAACATAACCTAACCTGCTTAGTCTTCTACACGTTTGGTTCCAAACTAAATGACCAGGTGGTTTATACTGAAGAACTAGGGCTGGTCATAGCGAGTTATAGAAAGTTACCTGACCAATGTTCGGTGTATCAAGCGGAGTTCCTTCCAACTAAAGTGGTCTATGATATAATGTCATAACGGCGATTGGCATATACATCTTCTCAGACAGTCAGGCAGCAATTAAGTTGCCAACAAATCTATTTTTCGATTGAAAAGCCCCCTGTCTGACTGGACTATAACAGATCTCTTAATGAGATGGCTGAATAGTTCAAAACTCAACTAGCCGACTACAATTTAAAATTTCTTAAAAATTTACTTTAAAGAAAAAATTTTGGTATTTTCTCTAAAACGACAAAAAGTTTGATAACAATTTTTCAAAGACAAAGGTTTTGATAAAATTTTTTTTTAATAAAAAAATTTTTCGCTCTGTCGATGACATTGAAAATCTACCAAAATCGATTTGGGCCGTCCATCCGACCAAATCCTAAAATTTACAAATCCATTCGAGCAAATTTGGTAGAAAAAGCTCAAAACGACAACACTGAATGCGTGTGACTTGGCATCAACGCTACCGTGAAGGGATGAACATTGCTGATCTATGTGTCTTTTCCGTTTGTTTGTTGTCTGTTGAGGCATTCCTCTGCTTGCTTTGGCTTCACATGGCACTCATCTGAGTAGTGCTCATTCGCAAACAACAACGATGTCCGATACTCAAATTGAAAAGCACATCCATTGAACGATTACTAAAACCTTCGACCAACTCTTGCTCTATTGTCATATGAAGAGCGTTTCGAGCTAATATTGTTTTGATGTGGCATGCATAACAGGCACGTGCTTTGTCACAAGTGGCATTTGAATGCCAAATTTAGGATCTCATGCAGTTCTCTGATGGGTACCGGGCCAGCTTGCGAGACAAGGAACTTCCATACACATGTGGTGTTAACGCGACGACGTCGAGTAAGCTAATCCTTCAGCTTTGGGCCCAAACGCAACGAATTACAGACGGCACCAAAGTGGGGGTTGTGAACGCTCCAAAATTATGTAACCCAATCTAGACCTGAAGAGGACTACCGGTTTGTTGTCGTTGGCTAGAACAGAAGTCTCAGTCATACTGTCCGTCATGAGATGCTACTGTCCTATCGGAGGAAATGCCGATAAACTGACAGTTGCAAGTAAAGATACGCAGAAAGAGGAGACTACAAAACATCTGCTGTGTGTGCAAGCAGAAGAAGTTCTAATTTTTTAGGACTTTTCTAAATTAGCGATTATGAAAAATCTCTAGTTGTTGGGCTTTTCAAAGCGATCAGAATGGTTCAATGGTAAGAACTAGAAGGCAACTTCCCTTTGCTGTTCCGGTGGTATTAGAATGGACGGAAAACTTCTATGTAAGGATTGCAGACTGACATTTAAACTTTACCTAACCCAATAGAGTAGCTTTAAGGTAAAGTACTAACTGATGGACGCCTTATTCATTATCATAGTCTCAAGACATCTTTTGTAGATACAAAACTAAATACCTAATTTAGTTTATGTAATTAATAATGGAAATATTTTCCTATCTAAGAAAAATTTGTTTGTTTTTTCCCATTGTTATTCTAAAGGTTATTTTTTCCTTTTCTTTTTACAACTTTATTTTATATTTTTTCGTTAAAACAAGCAGGAAATTCTAGGATTAGTGTAGATAGAGATTCTAAAGACGTTATTCGAAATCTACATATTTTAACAAGACAAAGATATGGTTTGAAGATATGCCACATAAATTGTCAAAGTATGGTAAACATGATTGATGAGTTCAATTATATATTCGAAAATGCGGAAATCGATATAATATGTCTCTCAGGGACTTGGTTACACACTGCAATGCCAGATAGCTTGATAAACTTGGATGGATATATTGTATTCAGATCTGATAGAGAACATCGTTGGGGTGGTGTTACCTTATATGCAAGGAAAACGTTAAAAGCCAAATTCCGATTAAAATCTAATCCTGAGGATCAAACGGAATATAAATTCGTGGAGCTTTTATCTAAATTGAAAAAAATCTTGATTGGTTGTATCTATTTGAATCAAATTTATAATGTCTTAGAGACCATAACATTGGGACATAATGAAGTTATTATAGCTGGGGACTTTAATTCCAATATTCGTATAGATTCCAAATTGACGGACGTTATGTTAGCACTGGGCCTCTTCCCCACCAATTCTGAAAACCCCACTCATTTTTCGTCAACTGATAACAGCCTTTTGGATATGTTCTTTGTGAATAATACTTCTAATATTTCCCTCTATGACCAAATATCTGTCCCTGGTTTCGAAAGACATGATTTGATTTATCTGGCTTACAATTTCACTGTGTCAAAGACAATGGAGAAGTTTACGTACCGCAACTATTCTGCCTTAGATGAAAGGATATCCATAGCCAAATCCTTATGTATGCTGATGGCGTTAAGTTATTCCTTAGCGGCTCTGATAATAATATTAGTGAATGCGTTGAAAAACTCAACGAGGACCTGCCCTGTGTCTATAAGTGGGCTACAGCAAATGGTTTATTTCTGAACCGAAAGTGATTGTTATTCACAAAAATAAAAGATTTAGTTTGCGAGACCTGGATGGCACTATAAATCAACAGGAAATTGATATTGTGTCCAGTGCTAAGAGTTTAGTTGTGATTTTTAACAATTTTTTTTTTAACTTGGTCAAATCATATAAATGCTATTGCCGGACAGACATATGCATATGTGAATAACACACTCTTATACACCAATCGAAATACGAATTCAGTGAGCAAAGACATATCGAATTTCTAGTCTTATCAATGGGTGTGAACTTTTTTCCAACTGCGATTCACAAAGCCAACGAAAATTTAATTAAGTATTCTACAGCATTATTAGGCATGTCTATGGAATAAGAAGGACTCAACATGTTTCTCACATGGCTACTTCCTTTTATGGCTGTAGCTTCGACAATCTACTTAGAACTAGATCTCCTCTATTCTTGCATAAATTCATTTGGAAGCAAACACCTAAATACCTCTATGACAAATTAATATTTGCCCGATCTAGAAGTGGTAGGAAACTTGTCCCTTTTAGAAGAAGGAGCCTAATATCTGAATGGCAGTTGTATACGAATGCCTTACATATTTGGAATACTCTTCCTCACAATATCCAAAACATCAGCAACGCGTCAATTTTTAAAAAATTACTTTCCATTTTTCTTCAAATTTAGCTGTTTTAAAATTTGATTTTTTTCTTGTAAATAATATTATTTTCTGACCTATTCTAAAGTTTATTTTAACTATTTTAGAAAATTCTAAAGTGTATTTTAATTATTTTCTATAACGATATTTGAAAATGTTTATTCCTTTAAAAATAGTTTTATTATTTCTTAAGAAGAATACATGACTGTTCTTATGAGTCTGCACTATAACTATAAGATTTAATCTTGTTGTGTAGGTGTTCTTTAAATAAATAAATAAATTGCTTTTTATATCCACCACCATAGGATAGGGGGTACATTCATTTAGTCATTCCGTTTGCAACACATCGAAATAGCAATTTCCGACCCTACAAAGTATATATATTTTGGATCGTCGTAAAATTCTAGCAAGATATAACGATATCCGTGTGTCTGTCCGTCCGTCTGTTGTAATCACTCTACAGCCTTCAAAAATTAAGATATTGAGCTGAAGTTTGGCACAGATACGTCTTTTTGATGCACGCTGGTTAAGTTCTTGAACGGGCCAAATCGGATTATATTTGAATATAGCTGCTATATAGACCGATCTGCCAATTAACGGTATGCGGCCCATAAATGCTTTATTATACCCATACGATGGGGGTATACTAATTTCGTCACTCTATTTGTAACTCCTCGAAATATTCGTCTAAGACCCCATAAAGTATATACATTCTTGATCGTCATGACATTTTAAGTCGAACTAGCCATGTCCGCCTGTCCGTCCGTCCGTCCGTCCTTCTAGATCTGTCCGTCGAAAGCACGCCCACTTTCGAAGGAGTAAAGCTAGCCGCTTGAAATTTTGCACAAATACTTCTTATTAGTGTAGGTCAGTTGGGATTGTAAATGGGCTATTTCGGTCCACGTTTTGATATAGCTGCCATATAAACCGATCTGGGATCTTGACTTCTTGAGCCGCTAGAGGGCACAATTCTTTTCCGATTTGGCTGAAATTTTGCATGAGGTGTTTTATTATGACTTCCAACAACTGCGCTGAGTGTGTTTCAAATCGGTTGGTAACCTGATATAGCAGCCATATAAACCGTCTTGACTTTTTGAGCCTCTACAGGGAGCAATTCCTATCCGATTTGGCTGAAATTTTGCATGAGGTGTTTTATTATGACTTCCTGTTTGAAGAATGGTTCAAATCGATCCATAACCTGACATAGCTGTCATATAAACCGATCTGGGGTCTTGACTTCTTGAGCCTCTAAAGAACGCAATTATTTTCCGATTTGGCTGAAATTTTGCATGAGGTGGTTTGTTATGACTTCCAACAACTGCGTGTAGTATGGTTCAAATCGGTCTATAACATGACATAGCCATATAAACCGATCTGGGATCTTGATTTCTTGAGCCACTAGAGGGCGAAATAATTATCCGATTTAGCTGAAATCTTGTTCAACGGCTTCCCTCATGACCTTTAACATACGTGTCGAAAATAGCATGGATCGGTTTATAGCCTTATGCAGCTCCCCTATAAAGCGATCTCCCTATTTTACTTCTTCAGCCCCTAAAGAGCGCAATTCGTACTGGATTTGGCTGAAAATTTACGCAATGACTTCTACTATGGTCTCCAATATTCATTTCAATTATGGTCCGAATTGAACCATAACTTGATATTGTTCCAATAACATAGGCATTCTTTTCTATTATCCTTTGTTTGCCAAAAAGAGATACCGTGGCAAGAGCTCGACAAATGCGATCCATGGTGGAGGGTATATAAGATTCGGCTCGACCGAACTTAGCGCGCTTTTACTTGTTTTTTATTCGATTTCGCTGAAATTTAAACAGTAAGTAGCTTTAGACCTTCCGACATCTGACCCAAATTTGGTTTTGATCGAACTCCATTTGGATATAGCTGCCATATAGAATGATCTCCCGATAAAGGGTTTTAAGCTCATAAAAGCTTTATTTATTACCCGATTTCGTTGAAATTTGAAACACTGAGTTGTTTTAAGCCTTGCGGCATCCGACGTAATCATGAATCATTTCAGACTATGCAGAGAAAGCTGTCATATGCACCGATCTTCCAATTTGAGGTATTAATCCCATAAACAGCAGATTTATTGTCTGAAAATGTTACTTGTATATGAGTACTCGGGATATGGATAAAATCATATATAAAGATCTCAAGATTTAAAGTCTTGGCCATAAAAAAGGCGCATTTGTTATCCGATTTCGTTGAAATTTGAAGCAGTGACTTATGTTAGGCTTTTCGACATCCATGACCTATATCAGATCGGTTTATATTTGGATATAGTTGCCAAAAAAACCAATAATTTGTTCTACAAAATTGAACCGTGACTTATGGGTTGCCCAAAAAGTAATTGCGGATTTTTTTAAAGAAAGTAAATGCATTTTTAGTAAAACTTAGAATGAACTTTAATCAAATATACTTTTTTTTACACTTTTTTTCTAAAGCAAGCTAAAAGTAACAGCTGATAACTGACAGAAGAAAGAATGCAATTACAGAGTCACAAGCTGCGAAAAAATTTGTCAACGCCGACTATATGAAACATCCGCAATTACTTTTTGGGCAATCCAATATATGTATTAGGCGACTCAATGTCCGTGCTGAATTTTGGAACAAAAGTAATCCAATTTTCACAGGATTGTGACGAAAGGGGGTTTACATATATACCCGAGGTGGTGGGTATCTAAAGTTCGTCCCGGCCTTACTTAATGCCTTTTTACTTGTTTTAATTTTCTTACTTCTTACTTTACTATAATTGGCTGTGACAGAATATTTGTTCCACTAGCCGAACGTAAAATAGCGTTCCAAGCATCTCGATCTTCTGCGCTCATTCTAAAACCTCTGACATCAAGTTTCGAGGTGTCTCCTACCATTTGATCTTTCCATCGGGTCTTCCAGGTTTGCGTGTACCAACGTGTTTGCCTTCAAAAGACTTCTTTGCTGGAGCTTCTTCATCCATTCTGACAACATGACCTAGCCAACACAGCCGTTGTATTTTGATACATGTAACTATGCTATCGTCGTCATACAACTCGTGGTTCATACTTCGCCTATATTCTCCATTAACCCAAACTATTCCATATATTTCACGAAGAGTCTGCTTTCACATGTACCCATGCCTCAGAACCATATAACAACACGGGTAGTATCAGTGTCTTGTATAGTGTAATCTTCGTCTGTCGAGAGGTGGCCTTGTTTCTAAACTGCTTACTTAGTCCAAAGTAGCATCTGTTTGCCAGTATTATTCTTCGGTTAATCTCAAAACTGGAGTCATTCGTTTCGGTTACGGCGGTGCCGAGGTAGATAAAGTTGCTGACTATCTCCAGGTTGTGGTTTCCAACTTTCTCCATTTTCTTTATTTGCTCCTTGCACAGCCGGGAGTTGAAACCATCCATTTCGTCTTCTCTCCATTTACTGCCAGATCCATTTTCTCTGACACTCTTTCGATTCTCTCAAAGGCTGCAGTTACTACTTCCGCTGACCGACCTACGATGTCGATGTCGTCGGCATAGGCGAGTAGCATGTGTTCTCTTGTGATTAGTGTGCCGTATCTATTCACATCTGCATCTCGTATAATCTTCTCCAGCAGGATATTAAAGAGATCACACGACAGGCTGAGATTATTTCCTATCAGCAAGCGCCATCCTGCAGAGTCTTATACCAAACTCAGACATGGCTTGAAATACCTTTGAACATAAAGGAGTATCGAAGGCAGGTGTTGGTAGGTGTTGATTTGTACTTCTCGGGTCTTTTGCAGGATGTGGCGCAGTGTGAATATCTGGTCCAGGGTGGATTTACCAGGTCTAAAGCCGCATTGATAGGGCCCAATCTCATTGACTTTAGGTTTGAATCTTTCACACAGTACGCTCGAGAGTATCTTGTATGCGATGGGGAGGAGACTTATTCCTCTGTAGTTGGCACATTCCGTCTTGTCTCCTTTCTTGTGTACGCGACATAGTATGGTGAGGTTCCAATCATCAGCTATGCGTTCTTCTAGCCAGATTGCGCAGATAAGCTGATGCATACGCCTTATGGAGGCCACCGTAGCGCAGAGGTTAGCATGTCCGCCTATGACGCTGAACGCCTGGGTTCGAATCCTGGCGAGACCATTAGAAAAAAATTTCAGCGGTGGTTTTCCCCTCCTAATGTTGGCAACATTTGTGAGGTACTATGCCATGTAAAACTTCTCTCCAAAGAGGTGTCGCACTGAGGCACGCCGTTCGGACTCGGCTTTAAAAAAGAGGCCCCTTATCATTGAGGTTAAACTTGAATCGGATTGCACTCATTGATATGTGAGAAGTTTGCCCCTGTTCCGTAGTGGAACGTTCATGGGCAAAATTTGCAATTTGCAATACGCCTTATCAGCGTGTCGCCTCCGGTCTTAAATAGTTCAGCGGGTAACCCATCGGCTCCTGCTTCTTTAGTCGGCTCACTGCTACTTGGACCTCATTCTGACTAGGAGGTAAACATTCTATACCATCATCAGGGATTGGTTCTGCGGTATCCTCTTCGCCATCAACGTCGGACACTAGCAGTTGTATAAAATGTTCTTTCCATATTCTCAGCATGTTATCTGTGTCAGTTACCAGATTGCACCAAAGCCATCGGTTTGACGTTTAATTCTTTGGTACATTTTCGGACTTCATTCTCACTCCTGTACATCTCAATTCGCTCACACTCACGTCTTTCCTTTTCCTTTTTATTTCTGCGGAATAGACGTTTCTCCTCTCTCCTTTTCTCCCGATAACTCTCTTTGCTACTGATTGGGGGGTTGCTCTATATGCCGCATTCTTGGCTTCAGTAGCATCTCGGAGGAGGTTTCCGGTACCCAAGTTCGGATTTCGCGGCATTTTCCATGGAGTGGGCAATAGTTTGCCACTGCGCCATTATATCATCGGAACAAGGAGTGCTTTCATCAAGCAGTTGGGTCAGTCGAGTGGAGTATGCCGCTGCCATCCGTTGTGTTTGCAGCTTTTCAATGTCCAGCTTTCGTGCAGTGTCAGATCGTACTTTTCCCGCCATGTTCAAACGGGTGCGGACCTTTGCTGCAACAAGGTAATGACCCGAATCTATATTCGCTCCACGGATTTTCTTACTTCCACAATTTTAACGGATATTACATTTGTAACAATAAGAAGCCGGCTATAGTTTTCATAATTTCGCCCATAAAACGTTGTTGTTTAATAACGATTCAGTCATTGACATAACAGCAATAAAGGATCGGCATCACACTCACTGGGAATACAACAGCAGTCTTGGAATATTGGCTTGGCGTTGGCAATAATTTCAGTTTCAATTGAAAACTCACAACACCCCAAAACGGCAAAACAACAACAAATCAACAAAATTGTCATTTAACAAATAACAATGAATTATAGTTGAAAAACGACAGATGTTGGTTGGTTGTTGGTTGCTTAGTGCTGGTGTTTTGAGCTATTTGAGAAAACAATTTTTGTGAAAGAAGTGAAAAAAACGAAAGTTGTTTTGGAGCGTTTTGTTTTTGTTTTGCAAAAAAAAAAGGAGAATTAATCATAAGTCGAGTATCTTTTGTGACCCCACAAACGGGCAATGGGGTCTTTCTTTCTTTCATTGTTTTTGCTGAGGTAATGTCGCCAAAAAACCACAAAACGAACGAATTAAATTAAATTTAATACTTACATAATGTGGCTTGGAACAATCATAGTTTTGTCTTTACTCGACCATATGTCATTTGTTAGCATTTCACAATAGCTCACCTGCAAATGGCAAAAAAGAAAGAAGAAAATAAAAAACATGAAACATAAGAAGCAAAAAATTGTGTTTTGGTATGTTTGTCTATTACAGGTGAATGAGATGACTGCGATCATGCTGTAGATTTTTGCATTGTATTGAGGAAATTGCAATGAATGAATTAAAAAATGATCAATCAATTGTTTATAGATTGAGTTATGGGCTATGGCTTGTAAAGAAATTCATTAGAAATCAACAACACATTACTAGGAGATATTTTTTAACAATTATCTAACAAATAATGTAAGAGAAATATAGCTGCACTGAAAAAATTGTTGTCAAAATTTTAAGGATTCGAGCCAAAGATAAGACAACTTAATTTCAACACGATCAATTTGCCAACTCTTTAAGGAAACATTTCCTTTGACGAAAGATCTTTTCCTCGATATGAAGAATTTTTTATTTTAGATGATAGATTAACAAATCCTTAACTTTGCGTCTGTCACTTAAGACAAAAATCTAAAATCAGGCCAAAATATTGTTGATAGTTAGTAAATTGACAAAACCTTAGTTAGAGACGCAAAATAGCGTCTTTAAATGTTTAGTTTTTCTACGCAAAGATGCCAAGTTAAAAAAAAAAGAGTTTTTCAAAAATACTAATTGGACAGTCATTTGTGAGGTAAAATAAGAATCAATCAGCGATCGAAATTTTAATCGGATGGTCCTGTCCCTTAGTAGTTGGGAAATTACATTTTAACATAGCTTCTTTATTTCTGTGATTTCATTCTTGGCCTTTGGAATTTTATAACTTTGTCTTCTTGGTTTTGCTCGAGGTCATCGAACGATTGACAAAAACAGGTGTTGGTGTTTTATTTGTAATTTTTACCAATATTTCGACCACCGCCGGTGATCTTCATCAGGGTTTTAACTATAAATTTAACAAACAAGCACTTTTACAAAAAAAATTAAAAAAAAAAAATATTTGTACATTTGAAAACTTTCGTTTACAGCTCTCTCATTTTTGTCTGTATTTTTGTACCAAATTCCTGTAAATTTGTGCACAATTGTTTGTGTCTTCCTTAAAGTTCATACGTTTGTTTGTAGAGGTGTCAATAATATGTAACATTTCTAAAGTAAATCATCTTTTCTAATAGGATTCTTGTGCTAGCATGTCTACGTCTTTGAAATTTGATGTATGCCGTGTTAAAGTGCAACGTGATACAAGTGCAGTTTTTTGTTTCTAAAGGTTTGTCTTTCATTTTCTTGCCAGATTTGTGAGATGATACTCTTGTTATACCCTCCACCATAGGATGGAAGTATACTAATTTCGTCATTCTGTTTGTAACTACTCGAAATATTCGTCTGAGACCCCATAAAGTATATACATTCTTGATCGTTGTGACATTTTATGTCGATCTAGCCATGTCCGTCCGTCCTCCGTCTGTCTGTCGAAAACACGCTAACTTTCGAAGAAGTAAAGCTAGCCACTTGAAATTTTGCACAAATACTTCTTATAAGTGTAGATCGGTTGGGATTGTAAATGGGCCATATGGGTCCATGTTTTGATATAGCTTACTACATTTGATTTGTCCCCCTTTTTCATCCTTGATTGGCTGAACATACTATTTAGGGTGTTGTGGCTTTTAAAAGCAAGCTGGTATTTTGTATATATTGGAATTGGTTAGCCTTTCCGAAAACCCTGGAAAATTCATCGTTTTCTTGAAGATTTTTGGTGTTGCTTCTTTATTATAAAGTTTTGGTTCATTTTTATTGCCAAAATTCTACAAATAAGAAGAAATCTTACATTTTCGGCCAACTTTTTTCTGTACACTCGACCGCATTTGTTATTCAATACGGCAAAAATGTTTGCTAAAACAGCAGTTTTTGGCTGCTGGAAATGGGAAAGCAAACATAACTGCTGTTTCAGCAAACATAGAGTTGCTGTATTACCAAACATTTCGGTCAGCTAAATCAGCAAACAAAATCTGCTGAAAAAAAAGGTTATGCCATTTTTTATGTTTGCCTGTTAATTGATTTGATTACTTTAGCCATTTTTATACCCTACACCACCACTGTGGTACAGGGCATTATAAGTTTGTGCATTTGTTGACAACGTTTAGAAGGAGAAGAGCTAGACCCATCGATAAGTATACCGATCGGCTTAGAATCACTTCCCGATTGCTGATAGCTATGTCCGACTGTCTGTCCATGTATTCTTGTGATCAAGTTGCAAATGCAAATTTTGCCCATGAACATTCCACTGAGGAACAGGGGCAAACTTCTCATATATCAATGAGTGCAGACCGATTCAAGTTTTAAGTTCAATGATAAGGGCTTTCTTTTTATAGCCGAGTCCGAACGGAGTGCCGCAGTGCGACACCTCTTTGGAGAGAAGTTTTACATGGCATTAAAATCATATCATAAAATAAACCTTATTTAGATATAGCTCCCATATGTCTTGTTATGACTTCCAACAACTGCGTTAAGTATGGTGGAAATCGGTCCATAACCTGATATATCTGCCATATAAACCGATCTGGGGTCTTGACTTCTTGAGCCACAGCTGTGGTAAGTATGGTTCAAATCGGTTCATAACCTGGTAAAAGTGTGTTAAGTTCGGTCGGGCCGAAACTTGGGAGCCTACCACCATGCATTCTCCTAAAATATGGGAGCTATATCTAGTTATAGAGCGAATTGAACCGTACTTGTCGCAGTTGTTGAGAGTCGTAACAGAACATTTTATGCAAAATTTCAGCTAATTCGGATAAAAATTGCGGCTTGTAAAGGCTCAAGAAGTCAAATGGGGAGATCGGCTTACATGGCAGCTATACCATGTTCTTGACCGATTTAAACCGTAGTTGGCACAGTTTTGGTAGTCATAACAGAACGCCATGTGCAAAGTTTCAGACAAATCGGATGAAAATTGAGTCTTCCAGGGGCTTTAGAAATCAAATCGGGAGATCGGTTCTGGACCGAGTTGGATTTCAGCCATGCTGACTGCAGTGTCTGGTCCCATATTTCGCTCTCATCCTCTTCTATGGGAGCGAAGAACCTACACCTGCTTGAGAGAGGCCCAGCTATGTTTGCCATCAGTCGACTGTGTTGCGCCGTTATCCTTCGGCCTTTGAAGTTGCGTGGCAAATTATCCGCATAGGTCAGCTTTGTATCCAGCTGGATCCCTAAATATTTGACCGATCCCTTGGTCTTTATCTAGCCGCCTCTACTATTTCCACCTTATCTTTGCACCCCACAAAATAAAAAATTGTCAAAATTCTTTTTTTATATGAAATTCGTAAAGATACCTCAAAGATTTTTCTTTTGACAATTGTGGTCGCTATTGGGAGCAGAAACTGACCCATCGGGGGTGACATTTGGACATAAAGTCAGAGCTGGATTTTGTACTGATTGGCAACATACTATTTATAGGCCGATCCTAATCTATCAAAGCTTTCGAAGTGTGGTTGTATTTGGGAATATCTTAGTTAGCTTCAGTATTTTGATGAAATTTGTATACCCTACATCACTACTGTGGTACAGGGTATTATAACTTAGGGAATTTGTTTGTAACACTCAGAAGGAAGGGTCTATCTCCACCCACTGATGAGTATACCGCTCGAATCAGAATCACTTTCTGATCGATTTAGCTATGTCCATCTATCTGTCCTTCAGTCTGTCCATGTTAATTTGTGTACAACCTACAGGTAGCAGTTTTCATCCGATCGTCTTCAAATTTGGTACAGCCATGTTTTCGGCCAAGAGACGAAGCCTATGGAAATTGGAAAAATCGGTTCAGATTAAGATATAGGTTCGTCCGATTTGCTGCTATAATGCAATAAAATGGTAATTTGTCAACCGATTCTCTCGAAATTTGGTTGGAAGGAATTTCAAATCACACTCGATGTTACTGGCGAATTTCATAGAGATCGGTTCAGATTTAGATATAGCTCTCATATACATATATTGGCGGATTTTCACTCCTAGAGCCACTGCAAGCGCATTTATTGACCAAACTTTCCAAAATTTTGTTTCGACGATTCCTCGACGACTTACACAATATCTGTAAAGTTTGCTCAAAATCGGTTCAGATTTCGATATAGCTCCCATGTATATGTTCGTCCGATTTTGAGAAATACTGCAAAAAAGTGCTCATTTGTTAACCGATTTTCTAGAAATTCGACTGGAAAGATTTTCTAATGACTCTCCATATTACTGGTGAATTGCATAGAAATCGGTTCATATTTAGATATATCTGCCATATGTGTATATCGCCCGATTTTCACTTCTGTGGTCACTGCAAGCGCATTTATTGACCAATCTTGCCAAAGTTTTTTACAGCCATTTCTCCGACAACTACCACAATATCCAAGACGTTTGCTAGAAATCGGTTCAGATTTAAAATAGGCTCCCATATATATGTTCGTCAGATTTGCAATAATGTTGCCATTTGTCCACCGTATTTATTACAGTTTGAACATATTTGCTTGAAATGTAATACGGGTTGTTTAATAACCCATCTGAAAGCATCCGACGACGCCCATCAAAATTGGTTCAGAATTAGATCTAGCATCCACTTTGTACCTATAGTGTAGGTGTAGGGTATTATAAAGTCGACACCGCCCGACTTTTGCCGTTCCACACTCGGTTCATTTGCTCCCATTTTTGCTCTTAAGCTAATTTTAAGATTTCAACATGTTATTGTTTGTGTCGGTCTACTGGTTTCAAATAACTTTTATTTCCATCAAATTTTATGCAAACAAGCTGAAAATATTAGGCAACTATAATTGTTAAGCATTTCAAAAAATAAATGTTGACCAATTTTTACGAAGGACCATCTACATTCTGTATTAAAAAGGTGGTAGATCTGGGTTATCAGTTCGGGGTTTTAAAATTGTGTTTACGAGTCCTCAAATAATTTATAATTAAATATCACCAATTCTTCCTTGGAAAAGTTTTTCAGACTAACAAGCAAAATAGTTCAATTAAAAAATATTTTTCAAATAATTTTTTTCCACAGAAAAAACATCATTTAAAACATCGTTAAGAGAAATTTCATACAGAATTATGTCTTAGAAAAATTGTTGTAATGCATGTATGTTTGTCTTTCGAAACAAATTTTATAAAACACTAGCTGACCCGGGCCCGCTCCGCTGCGCCTTCTTTTACTTTATATGGAACAAAAGTTTCCTTGGAATATTTATTTTCGACAATTAAAGCTTTTAGTGAAATACCATGCTACGAAAATAGTATATCGCTTGACTAATTGTTTAACAATATAAGTGCTATTATCTGAATCCCATATGATCTTTATTGGTCTACGAATTTAAGTTTGGATGTAAGGTGTACTCCATTCTTAAAATACTTTATTTCAGCCCGCTACTCTCATGATATCTGATTTAGGGGTGTTTTCGGGGGTGAGGTGATCCCCCAGGCACTTGGCCCTGAAAAAATATCAGCATCGTGCTCTTCTTTCAAAAACCATTTATTTAAACCCCACATTGCCATTGGTTTAGGGGAGTTTACACGATGAGGCGTTCCCCAAACACATGGCCCAAAATAGGTAATCAAAATCGTTTTCTAATCTTAAATACCATATATTGGCATGGTCGAAAAATTTTTACCCTTTGGGGGGTGTTTTGGGGAAGGGGTGATGGCCTAAATACATGGTCCTAAATTTGGATATCAAATTCGTATTCTACTCCCAAATACCTTTATTTGAGCCCCATTTTGCGATGGTCACTAAAAAACTGCTATTTGTAGGGTATTTTGAGAAAGGGATAGACCCCCAGCAAATTGGTCCCGAAAATGGGTATCAATTCTTGCTCTACCCCCCGATACCTTTCATTTAAGCTCCACATTGACATGGTCGATATATATGGCCGATTTAGGGGTGATTTGGGAATTGGGTGGTCCCCCAAACACTAAGCCCGGAAAATATATCAGCAACGTGCTCTATTTTCATATATCTATATATCATTCATTTGAACCCCATATTGCCATTGGCCTCAAAATTGGATATCAAATGTGTTTTCAAATCTCATTTAAACTCCTTATTGCAAAAGTTAGCAAATATGTCCGGTTTGGGGTATTGGCCCTAAAAACGACCCAAGTTGTCTTGGTGAGCAAATATGTCCTATTTGGGGGTTGTTATGCTGGTGGGACGTCCCCTAGACAGTTGGTCCCTAATGTTGATATCAAATACGTGGTCTACTCCCAAATACCTTTAATTTGAGCCCCATATTTCCATAGTCGGCAAACATGACCGGTTTGGGGGGTGTTTTGGGGGATAGGCGGCCACTCAGTGAGTTGGCCTTGGAAATATATATCGGATTCGCGTTCCAACCTAAAAACCCTCTTATTTGAGCCTCATATTGCAAATGTCAGCAAATACTTACTATTTGGGTGGTGTTGTCGGGGTGCGGTGGCCCCATAGACACTTTTCCCATATATTGATATCAGGTTCGTGATTTACTCCCAAAGACCATTCATTTGAGCCCCATATGGCTATGGTCCTACATTTGTCCCCTTTGAGAGATGTTTTTGCGGAGAGTCGGCCCCCCAAACACTTGGTCCCATATTTGGATATCAGATTCGAATTCTACACTCAAACACATTTTATTTAATGTATTGCCATGATCGGTAAATATGTCCGATTTAGGGATGTTTTGGGGGTTGGGTGGTCTTGTGGGGATGGGGTGGCGCCATAAACACTTTTCCCGAATATTGATATCAGATTTGTGATTTACTCCCAAAGACCTTTCATTTCATCCCCATGTGGCTATGGTCGTAAATGTGTCCCCTTTGGAGGACGTTTTTGGGGAGAGGCGGCCCCCAAAACACTTAATGTCATATTTGGATATCAGATTCGAATTCTACACTCAAATACCTTTTATTTAAGCATCATATTCCCATGATCAGTAAATAAGTCCTGTTTGGAGGGTATTTTGGGGAAGGGGTCCACCGCCCCAGAAACGTGGTTTCACATTTGGATATCAGATTCGTATTGTACTCGCAAATACCTTTCATTTAAGTCCCATATTGCCATGGTCGGTAAATATGTCCGATTTGGGAGTGTTTTGGGGCTTGGGGTGGTCCCCCTAGCACTTGGTCCGACAATTGGATATCAGATACGTTTTCTTATCCTTAATACCTTTCATTTGAGTCCCATATTCTCGTGATTGGTCTAAATAGGTACCCCATCCGAAATTTGAATACCAATTTTTATTTTTAGGATACTATATGAGAGCACACAAAATTTCGCTTAAATCGTACCACCCATCTCCGAGATCCCCTTCCCCTAGGTACCCCATCCGAAATTTGGATACCAATTTTTATTTTTAGGATACTATATGAGAGCACACAAAATGTCGCTTTAATCGTACCACCCATCTCCGAGGTCTGGCGTTTCTGAGAATTAGGTTAGGGGGAGGGTCCGCCCCCCCTTCAGATATCAAAAAATGTAGTACGCTATTTTCACCACGGGTCATTATGCACCATCTATGACAATTTCAAGAAAATCGGTTCAGCCGTTTCTGAGTCTGTAAGGAACACACAGACATACAAACAAACAAACAAACAAACACTTATTTATTTTTATAAGATTTTTTTGGCAAGAAAATTTTATAATGATTTTAGCTTAAGGAAACTTTTAATAACTTTCGTCTAAAACAATCACTCATATCTTTCGGAAAAAATCACATGGCTTTAAAAACTTTGCGTTAACCCATTAAGACCCTAGTCTCGAGCTGCCTTAGACAATTTCTAGCTTGAGTTAGGAAAGAGGTATCGTAATGAAATTTGGATTGGCGTAAAGAGGACGAGTGATTTGGGGGAAAATTGGCTTGTCGAAAGTCTGCAGTTTTTTATATCCCAAAAATTAAACGAAAAACAAGTAAAAGCGTGCTAAGTTCGGCCGGGCCGAATCTTATATACCCTCCACCATGGATCGCATTTGTCAAGTTCTTTTCCCGGCATCTCTTCTAGGCAAAAAAGGATATAAGAAAAGAGTTACTCTGCTATTAAAACGATATCAAGATATGGTCCGGTTCGGACCAAAATTAAATTATATGTTGCGTTAAGAATTGCGCCCATTGGGGCTCCCGAAGTAAAATAGAGAGAACGATTTATATGGGATCTGTATCGGGCTATAGACCGATTCAGACCATAATAAACACGTTTGTTGATGGTCATGAGAGGATCCAACGTACAAAATTTCAGGCATATCGGATAATAATTGCGACCTCTAGGGGTCAAGAAGTCAAGATGCCAGATCGGTTTATATGGCAGCTATATCAGGTTATGAACCGATTTGAACCTTATTTGATCCAGTTGTTGAAAGTAAAAATAAAATACGTCATGCAAAATTTCAGCCAAATCGGATAGAAATTGCGCCCTCTAGAAGCTCAAGAAATCAAATCCCCAGATCTGTTTATATGACAGCTATATCAGTTTATGAACCGATTTGAACCATACTTGGCACAGTTGTTGGATATCATAACGAAATACTTCGTGCAAAAATTCATTCAAATCGGATAAGAATTGTGCCCTCTAGAGGCTCAAGAAGTCAAGACCCAAGATCGGTTTATATGGTAGCTATATCAGGTTATGGACCGATTTGAATCATACTTAGCACAGTTGTTGGGTATCATAACAAAACACGTCGTGCGAAATTCCATTCCAATCGGATAAGAATTGCGCACTCTAGAGGCTCAAGAAGTCAAGACCCAAGATCGGTTTATATGGCAGCTATATCAGGTTATGGACCGATTTGAACCATACTTGGCACAGTTGTTGGATATCATAGCAAAACACGTCATGCAAAATTTCGTTCCAATCGGATAAGAATTGCGCACTCTACAGGCTCAAGAAGTCAAGACCCAAGATCGGTTTATATGGCAGCTATATCAAAACATGGACCGATATGGCCCATTTACAATACCAACCGACCTACACTAATAAGAAGTATTTGTGCAAAATTTCAAGCGGCTAGCTTTACTCCTTCGGAAGTTAGCGTGCTTTCGACAGACAGACGGACGGACGGACGGACGGACGGACGGACAGACGGACGGACATGGCTAGATCGACATAAAATGTCACGACGATCAAGAATATATATACTTTATGGGGTCTCAGACGAATATTTCGAGTAGTAAAATATCAGGAACATGATTTTTGTTGTAGGGACTTAGGTAGCAAAAAGCTTTAAAATTGAAAATATTAAAAAAAATGCTATGTTTGTATATAGCTTCGAAACTATGAATATAAAAAATTTCATCAAAATCGGAAAACGGGATCGAGGGTCAGGTATAATAGGTTAAAGTGTTGTCTTTAAAAATATATATCGAAATTTGTTTATAGATAACATTTAGGAAAATGTTTTTAGGGACAGATAAGCATAAAAAAGACTAAAAATGTTTATGTAAAATGTAGCGTCTTAAAATGCAAACTTTTAGCCCTGACCCACCCCCCCCCCCCCCCTGGCTACGTCCCTGGCTCCCATAGAAATCGATCTTTCGATTAACCATCTTTATCACCTCCAATATCCAAGTCAAGTACTGAATGAGTCGTTCAATTACCTGATATAGCTCCCATACAAATCGATCCCAGATCTGACTTTAAGAAGTCAAATCGAGAGATGGGCTTATATGGGAGCATGGGAGCTATATATATATATCAATTTTTGGAAGTTGTAACAGTACATTGCATTCAAAATTTCAGCCAAATCGGAAAAGTATTCCCCCATCTAGGGGATCAAGAAGTGCAATCGAGAGATTGGTTTATATGGGAGCTATACCAGGTTATGGACCAATTTGAAACATATTTCAAGTGCATGTTTGCGGTCATAGGAGAGGTCACTATGCAAAATTTTTTGCTAAATTGGATGATAATTGCATAGGTGGTCAATGAAACGCCCACCGCTGAAAGTAGGCGTGGCATAGATCATACACTTCAAATTTTGTCTGAGGCGTTTTGATGCCCTCACAATGGCTGGTGGAAATTTTTTTGAGTCCTAGCTGTTTTCTGGGATTTGTTGCCTACAAAATCGGGTCTTTCGGTCCATAGTGCACTGTTGCGTGAGCCTCTTCACCTGAGTCCGCCAGGAGTTTATCGTCCCCAGACTCGATCGATCCTGTCATGATGAGATTCCTTGGGTACAAGGCTTAAAATGTGTTTTCTTTATAATATATGTATAAAAAATATTGGTGAGTAAGGCCCTAATAAAACATGCTTGAATTTTCAAAAAACCCAAAGCGATTTATATTTCCATCATAACCCCCATTGCTTGCTAGTTGCAATTGAAAAATAACGATGTGGTGTTAATTTGCACATAACTGAAATTCTTTGCTAATTTATCTTAGCTCGGCATAACATTTTCTTATTAACATTCCTTATTTGGAGTTGGAAGCCGAACAAATAACATAAAACAAATACAAAATGTTGATAGACTCAAACACAACAGATGCCAGGTGGAATCTGCAATCTGTAAAATATTGCAACTTCTATGAAACAGCTTAGGCTAGCGCAACGGCAACGGCAACAACAACAGCAACGTTTTGCTCCCCTGATGATAAACATTAATAAATTTTCTAAATCATTTTCATTTATCTTGTCACTAAAGACCGCGTGCAGACAAGATGCTGATGTTGAGGAAGCCAAAAAAACCCACAAAGAAGCTGTAAGATAAAGGGGCAATAAGAAGAGACTACAACCTTTGGCAAGGAAAAAATAATGAATCAAACAAACGCAACTTAACAGCAAATAAACCATATTTTTCTTATCAAATTAACAGTGGAAATCACAACATGAAAGTAAACACTTCCGTCTTTAAAGTCACATTAATAAAAGTCAAAAGGAACAGCACAGAACAGCACAGCACAGCACACCGCAGCACACTATAGCACAGCCATATACACAAACTTACAAACGCTTTCAAGAGCTTAGGTAATAGAATAGAAGTTTCATATTAAGCCGCCTAGCCTAGTAATGGGTTTGTAACAGCAGCCTACCCATATACCATCATAAACGTATCTACAAGCATATCAAAACGAAAGACTTAAGAACCAAACTTCAATAATATGATGGTACACGGCCAAGGTTGGCTGTGCCGCTATCAAGCAATGCTTGCCAATGCAAAGTATAGACGAACGATTTGTGCCTCCAAACAGCTTTTCGCAGACAATTTGTGTAGCATTTTGATGCCTGGCACTTTTGCTGGGCGAGCGTTTGTGTTTGCGTTTGCCTTTACGTTTCGTTTTCTAAACTAACCAATATCGTCTAATAAATTTTCCTTAACAATGTCTAATGTTCTAAGGTTCGTATAAAGAAAAATTCGCTTTCCTTTTTGTTCCCTTTATGGCGAATTGTTCACTAACCACAGGAGAACCTGCAAGGCCAAAGAGAGCGAGATCGAAAAACAAATGGCAAATCTATGTAATTACAAATAATAATTCTAAAAGCATTTATCTTTTTGTAGCAGCAGAAGCTTCCATCTCTGTGTCTTTAAGCAATGTCGTCTTCCGCTGCGGTGGTTTTTTTGCCCTTTTTTTTCAGCTCTTCAGGGCTTATGCCTGGGTTTATTTATGAAAACGACAACAAATCGACAAAATGCAATTTATGCGTTTTTCCAGCTTGCCATGCACCAGTGAGCATCACTGATTTTCAATTCAATTGCGACACTTGTTTACAGATATTTTGAATACTTTGTTCAAACTTTACTTTTATGCAAGAATTTTGAAAACAAAAAAAAAATTGTATAAAACTGTTATTTCTAAAGGAAATTTTGTCAAAATTGAATTTTTAGAAAATTTTGTCAAAATATAATTTTTAAGTAAATTTTTTTCAAAATTTAATTTTGTCAAAACTTTATTTATTTTGAAGAGTTCTCTGAGAAATTTTAAGCTCTCAATAGAAAATATTGCTTAAATTCCACAAATTTTGTAAAAATTTCATTACTTTCAGAAAATTTTCGGAAAATTTCGGTACAAGACCTCTGCCAAAATTCTATTATCATAGGAAATTTTGTCAAAATATTTGTTTTATAAAAGCTTTGTCTAAATTCCATTTGTCATAGGAAACTTTGTCAAAATTACTTTTTAAGGGCAAATTTTACCATAATTTCCTTAAATATATTGCGACAAAATTCCCTTTTTTGATCAAAATTCAAATTTTATACCCACCACCGAAGGATGGGGCTGCATTAATTTTGGCCTTCCGTTTGCAACACATTGAAATAACCATTTCCGACCCTATAAAGAACATGTATTATTGATCGTCGGAGGAAAAATCTCAAACGATCTAGCCATGTCCCCCCGTCTGCCCGCCTGTCTGTTGAAATTATGATACAGTCTTTAAAAATAGAGTTATTGTGCTGAACAATTGCACTGATTCTTCTTTTTGTCCATAGGCAGGTTTAGTTCGAAGATGGGCTATATCGGGCTGAATCCTATAGAGGCCGATCTGACAATATCAGGTCTTGTCCCCATTAAAACCACATTTATTATCCGATTTCGGTGAAATTTCGGACAGTGAGTTATGCTAGGCCCCTCGAGATCCTTGTTTAATTTGGCTCAGATCGTTCCAGATTTGGCCCATTGAAGGTTAATTTATTATCCGATTTCGCTAAAATTTATCACAATGAGTTCTGTTGGACCCTTCGACATTCGTAGCGAGTATGGTCAAGATCGGGCTATATTTCTATATGGTTGCCCTATGTACCTATCTCCCGATTTAAGGTCATGGCACAATAAAAGCACATTTATTACTCAATTTCGCTGAAATTTGACATTGTAAGCTGTGTTAGGCTATTTGATATTCGAATTCAATATGGTTTAGATCGGTCCATATCTGGATATAGCTACCGATCTCCCGATTTAAGTAAGACCCTTTCATAGCCTTCCTGAATACGGACTTTATTTAGATGAAGCTGCTATGGGTTGATAAGTGATACATTGTTCACCGTATTATGACGATTGACTTGGCCGAATTAATGCATTTTTTTCTTCTTATAGGATATTTTGTCAAAAATTCCTTTTTATAGGAAAATTTCCAAAATTCCTCTTTTATGGAAAGTTTTGTCAAAAATATATTTTTGTAGAATATTTTTACAAAAAAAAAAATCCCCTTTTTGGACATTTTGTCAAAATTCCACTTTTAAGGGAAATTTTGTTACAATTCCCCTTTTAGAAGATACTAGCTGTACACTGCCCACTCTGCTACGCCTTCATTAGCACCACGTGAAAAATAAGTTTCTTACTTACTACCATATGTATCTCCCCAGTTAAATTTGTTTATCTACTACCAAATACCTTTTATTGAACTCCATGTAGCCATGATTGACAAATATTCACATTTTGGAAGGTGTTTTGAGGGGAAGGCAACCTCCTATCACTTGAACCTGATTTTTAATACCATATTTGTAGTCTAGCGAATACCTTTTTGTTTGAGTCCCATATTATCATGTTCTTCTAATATGCCCACATGGGACAGTCTTGGTTTTGGTGCGGCCCCCTTGGTAATTACACCAAATTTTTAATATTCGATAATCATACTCGTACTTTAGTCTTAGATACCTCTCATTGCAGTCCAATATTGTCCCCACCGGTCTACTTTTGACTTTGGGCGGTTTTTTGGTGCGGTTTTGGGCTTGGGGCGGTGCTTACATTTTTGACATCATATTCGCATTTTACCACCGAATACCTTTCATATGAGTCCCATATTGTACCGGTCGCTCCACTTTGGTTTTGGGTGGTACTTTTGGGGCGGTTTTGGGGTTGGGGCGGCTCCCTAGATATTTGGATCCAATTTTTAATATTTGATATATTCATACTTTACTCCCGAATACCTCTCATTGGAGTCTTAAATTGTCCCGATCTTGCCCTTTTTGTGTGGTATTCTTGGGGCGACGCCCTCGGTACTTGGATCCAATTTTTGACACCATATTCGTATTCGACTCCCGAAAAGCTTTCGTTCTAATTTCAAATTGTTCCGATCGGTCCACTTTGATTTTTATACCCTCCACCATAGGATGGGGGGTATACTAATTTCGTCAATCTGTTTGTAACTACTCGAAATATTCGTCTGAGACCCCATAAAGTATATATATTCTTGATCGTCGCGACATTTTATGTCGATCTAGCCATGTCCGTCCGTCTGTCTGTCGAAAGCACGCTAACTTCCGAAGGAGTAAAGCTAGCCGCTTGAAATTTTGCACAAATACTTCTTATTAGTGTAGGTCAGTTGGTATTGTAAATGGGCCATATCGGTCCATGTTTTGATGTACAGCTGCCATATAAACCGATCTTGGGTCTTGGACTTCTAGAATGCGCAATTCTTATCCGATTGGAATGAAATTTTGCACGACGCATTTTGTTATGACATCCAACAACTGTGCCGAGTATGGTTCAAATCGGTCCATAACCTGATATAGCTGTTATATAAACCGATCTTGGGTCTTGACTTCTTGAGCCTTTGGAGTGCTCACTTCTTATCCGATTTGAATGAATTTTTGCACGTAGTATTTCGTTATGATATCCAACAACTGTGCCAAGTATGATTCAAATCGGTTCAAAACCTGATATTGTTGTCATATAAACAGATCTGGGAACTTGACTTCTTGAGCTTCCAGAGGGCGCAATTCCTATCCGATTTGGCTGAAATTTTGCAAGACATATTTTAATCTTACTTTCAACTACTGTGTCAAATAAGGTTCAAATCGGTTCATAACCTGATATAGCTGCCATTCAAACTGATGTGGGATCTTGACTTCTTGGGCCTCTAGAGGTCGCAATTATTATCCGATTTGTCTGAAATTTTGTACGACGGATCCTCTCATGACCGTCAACATTTGTTCATTATGGTCTGAATCGGTCTATAGCCTGATACAGCTATCATATAAATCGATCTTTCTATTTTACTTCTTGAGCCCCCAAAGGGCACAGTTCTTATTCGATTTGGCTGACATTTTACACAGGTCTCCAAACTATAATTTAATTGTGGCCCAAACCGGACCATATCTTGATATCGCTCTAATAGCAGAGCAAATCTTTTCTTATATCCTCTTTTGCCTAAGAAGAGATGCCGGAAAAAGAACTCGACAAATGCGATCCATGGTGGAGGGTATATAAGATTCGGCCCAGCCGATCTTAGCACGCTTTTACTTGTTGGCAGTATTTTTGGGGCGGTTTTGAGATGGCTCCCAAGGTACTTGAACCCAATTTAAAATATCATACTCCATTCCCAAATAACTTTCATTTGGGCACTACTTTTGGGATGACTTTGGACCTGGATGGGCTCTTAGGCACTTGGACACAATCTTTTATACCATATTCGTATTAAAATCAAAAATACCTCTCACAATATCGGACAATAGCCATACCGGCTATTGTCCGATATTGTCCGTCTTTAAACCATTGTTTAATGCTTTCTATTCAAAGAATAGTATAGTGAAAAACATTTAAAAGTCAGCAAAGAGTGTGTTGTTGCTAGAAGCATTTGACTGGTTTCCCGTATCGCGATTTCATTTTCGACCAAGAAAAATCATCGCCAGGAGATGTCAAATAGATCGTGGTGTTTTTCTTGGTCGAAAATGAAATTTTGCCAAAATTACCTTTTTATAAAAAAATTGTCAGAATTCCACTTTTATAGGAAATTTGTCAAAATTCTCATTTTATAGGAAATTTTTTCTAAAATCCCCTTTTTTTTAGAAATTGTGAAAAAAATTTAAAATTCCGTTTTTATAAAAAATTTTACTCTAAATTACCTTTTTTTAGAAAATTTTGTTAAAATTCTATTTGAATAGAAAATATTGGTAAAATTCGGTTTTTTTAGGAAATTTAGTCCCTTTTTATAGAAAATTTTGCCCAAAATACCTTTTTAGAGGAAATTTTCGTCATTTTGTCAAAATTCCATTTTTTTAAGCAAATCTTGTCAGAATTCTCTTTTCAAATTTCATTGTTTTAGAAAAGTTTGTGAAAACCATTTCTAAAGGAAACTCTCTAATATCTCATGAACATTTTTTTCTAAATTGAATTTATTTAAGAAACTTTTTACAAAGTTTCATTTAATGTAAACTAAATGGAACAGTTTTGCAATTGGAAACTTTGTCATTAGATTTTTTTTTTTGTTGGCTGGTGCTATTTAAGTTCGATGTCTCTCTGGGGTGCGGAAGCTGCAACTGCAACAGATCAGTGAGACAGAAAAAAAAACAACAGCTCCTCTGCTCATCTCTCGTGTCTGGTGATTTAAGCCACAAACTCACATAACGTCAAATGCACAATGCCAAAGAATTTCATTCGACATTTAGTTATGTAATGTTCGGTTTGTCTGTCTGTCTGTCTGCCGGTCTCCCTTTCGGCAAAACTTTGTGGCGGCTGTTGCTGCGGCTGCTATGCCATTCAGCTGCCTCTGAATAGGAAACCCATTTTTCTATCAATTGATGAGATTAGAACTGAAAATATAGCCTAAACCTCAAGAGAATAGGTGTAAGTGCGTCCTCTAGCCTTGGCAATGGCCATGCAGTGCAATGCAATGTCATTGCTTGCCTCTTTTCTTTGACTGCCAATTGGATCTTTTAAATGTTTAGGCTTGGTTATAAGCCTTCGTTCGCTTTGGCTATGGGAGATCAAATCAATGCGGCAGCTGCAGAATGTTCGTTAGTTGAGTTTTTTGCTTTGCATTGCTTTTCTATTTCTACTTTATTTTCCTGTTCATTTAATACCATTCTTTCATTGGCACAGAGAAATAAAAAGTTTTTGTGATTTGTTAGCAAAGAAAACGAACATCTTGAAACCGGAAGACCAAATGAGGGCGAAGAGTATAGCCTTCGGGGGTAATTTAAAGGAAGGCCATGCGAAAATGCAGACAGTGGAATTGAAAATAGGAAAGTTAAAAAAAGCTCTCATCGCTGAGAGTTCTTCCATTTCAAGTTCCTGTAGTTGTCCAGAAAGACGAGAGGGTTATGTGCCTACATGGCTTTCAGACACAAAATATGGGCTTCATCCGAAATCCTTTAACTAACTCATCGTCATCCAACAACACGGCAGAAGTCCTCCTCTACCTAGTTACAGCGCGACGTTAAAGACTTGACATTGCAATTGCTCGAGGTCATGCTTCCTCAGCCCTAAGAAAGTGCCGTGAAAAACTCGGCCACAAGGTTACAGTTCGTACAGGGGTAGGTTCACCGATTTATTTACATGATTACCAATCATCAGCAATCCCATACTGGCTAACACGTGAGCCCCCACGTTCCACGTCACTTCTTGAAGGGCCGGAACACAGCAGAGCAGCATTTTCGAGCCATCTCAAGGCCTCCTTAGCCTAAAGAACACCACACCCTTTTTTATGACTCTCTAGATCGTAGGAGCACAATACAGCCCCCGATCTCGATACTTCTAACCAACTTTGGACTCTTCCATAGAAGGTTCAGGGAAAGGCGAGATGCCGCCGCGCCGAACCTCAGCCCCAACAGAATGGAAGAGAGCACAAACCTTACCGTACCACTTATCCTTTCCCTTACCATATTCACGCTATAGCCTTTAAAAATTGAGATATTGGGCTGAAATTTGGCACAGATCTATATTTTTCCAAACGCAGCTTTAGTTTTTGAACCGCAGCTTTAGTTAGCGGCCACTTGGATCCATTTAATGTCCGAATTTTCCCCCGTAAGTTTTATAAGACTTCTCGATATCCGTACCGAATGAGGATCAAATCAGCCCATATTTAGATATAGCTATCATATATACAGATCTGCCGATTTGGGGGAGTTGGAACCTTGAAACAGTGAGTTGCACTAGACCCCCTCATATTCGATCCAAATAATGTCTATATACGACTATATTTAGATATAATGCCATATAGAACGATCTTCCGATTCAAGGACTTAAGTCCCCAATAGCCACATTTATTACCCGAATTCGCTGTTGTTATTGTGAATCATGAACGGTTTGCCGATATGCAAAACGAATACCTGTTTTCCAACTTAGGGTCTTAAAACCATAGAAGGCGCAATTTTTACCCGATTTTGCTGAAATCTAGAACAATCAGATTATAGGAAATTTTGTGAAAATTAGATTGCTATTAAAAATAAATGCAAACTTGAGGATTTCATAGAAAGTTTCTGAAATTTAATTTACAAAATGTTTTATATATTTTTTTTATAAAGAGGCCACCGTTGCTGGGTTTGAATCCTGGCAAGAACATCAGACAAAAATGATCATCAGTGTTTTCTCCCTGCTAATTCTGGCGACATTTGTGAGGTACTGTACCATTTGGTATGGCAGCCATGTAAAAACTTCTCCCCAAAAGGTGTCGCACTGCGCCACGCCGTTCGGACACGTCTATAAAAACGAGGTTCCTTTGCATTTGCAACGTTTTTAATAGAAGTTTTTAGAAAAATTTTGTTGGGAAAATTTCATCTAAATACTTTCTTAAAAAAATTACAGACAATTTTTATACCCACCACCGAAGGATGGGGGTATATTCATTTTGTCATTCCGTTTGCAACACATCGAAATATGCATTTCCGACCCTATAAAGTATATATATTCTTGATCAGCGTAAAAATCTAAGACGATCTAGACATGTCCGTCCGTCTATCCGTCTGTCTGTTGAAATCACGCTACAGTCTTTAAAAATAGAGATATTGAGCTGAAATTTTGCACAGATTCTTTTTTTGCCCATAAGCAGGTTAAGTTCGAAGATGGACTATATCGGACTATATCTTGATATAGCCCCCATACAGACCGATCCGCCGATTTAGGGTCTTAGGCCCATAAAAGCCACATTTATTATCCGATTTTGTTGAAATTTGGGGTAGTGAGTTGTGTTAGGCCCTTCGACATCCTTCGTCAATTTGGCCCAGATCGGTCCAGTTTTGGATATAGCTGCCATATAGACCGATCCTCCGATTTAGGATCTTAGGCCCATAAAAGCTACATTTATTATCCGATTTCGCTGAGATTTGGGACAGTGAGTTGTCTTAGGTCCTTCGACTTTCCTCGTTAAATTGGCCCAGATCGGTCCAGATTTGGATATAGCTGCCACATAGACCGATCCTCCGGTTAAGGGTCTTGGGCCCACAAAAGCCACATTTGTTATCCGATTTTGATGAAATTCGGGACAGTGAATTGTGTAAGGCCCATCGACATCCTTCGTCAATTTGGCTCAAATCGGTCTAGATTTGGCTATATAGCTGCCATATAGATCGATCCTCCGATTTATGGTGTAAGGCCCATAAAAGCCACATTCATTATCCGATTTTGCTGAAATTTGGGACAATGAGTTGTGTTAGGCCCTTTGACATATTTCTTCAATTTGGCCCAGATAGGTTCAGATTAAGATATAGCTGCCATATAGACCGATTTCTTGATTTATGGTTTTGGGCCCATAAAATGCTCATTTATTGTCTGATGTCGCCGAAATTTGGAACAGTGAGTTAAGTTAAGCCCCTTGACATACTTCTGCAATATCGCACAGATCGGTCCAGATTTAGATATAGCTGCCATATAGACCGATATCTAGGTTTTAGGTTTTGGGGCGATAAAAGACGCATTTATTGTCCGATGTCGCTGAAATTTGGGACGGTGAGTTGTGTTAGGCCCTTCGATATCCTTTTTAAATTTGATCCAGATCTGCTATATAGACCGATATCCCGATTTATAGTCTTGGTCCCATAAAGTCGAATATATAATCTGATTTCACTTAAATTTTACACAGTGACTTATGCTAATCATTTCGACATCCGTTTAGTACATGGTTCAAATCGGTTTAATTTTAGATATAGCTACTTAAAAGACCAATATTTTGTTATACGCAATTGAAAAATGACTTGTACTTATAAGTATTTGGTCCAAATCGGAACATATTTCGATATAGCTGCTATGGGGCGAAAGGTATGCATTTTTCACCGGATTTTGACAAAAGGTGTTTGACATATATACCCGAGGTGGTGGGTATCCAAAGTTCGGTTCGGCCGAACTTAACGCCTTTTTACTTGTTTTTTATATCCTCCATCATAGGAGGGGGTATTATAATTTCATCATTCCGTTTGTAACACATCGAAATAATTATCTAAGGGCCCATTAAGTATGTATATTCTTGATCGTCACGACATACTAAGTTGATTTAGCCATGTCCGTCCGGCTGTTCATCTGTCCGACTGTCTGTCTGTCGAAAGCACGATAATTTTGAAAGGAATAAAGCTAGGCGCACAAAATTTTACCTAAATACGTCCTACTGGTGTAGATCGGCTACTTATGGCCTGACTCAGTGTTAAACCAGACATCGGTCGCATATAAGCTGATTTCCCGATTGGACTTCTTGAGCTCCTAGAGGGCGTATTTCTTGTCTGATTTGGCTAAAATTTTGAGCAATGACTTCTCCCGTGACAAATATGGACGTAATTCTTAACCTATTTGGCTGAAATTTTGCACAATGACCTCTACTAGAGTCATCAAACCAAGTATGGTCCGAATCGGGCCATGTTCCAATAGAAAGGCAATTTTTTTTCCATAATCCTATAAAGAAATACCGGGCAAAGAATTTGGCAAATAGGATCTATGGTGGAGCGTATATAAGATTCGGCTCGGCCGAACATTCTTACTTGTTTGGTTTTTATTTTCGGCACATAGTTTGAATCAATCAACACAGTCAGATAGTATGCTTCACTTATACATTCCACTAAGGAACAGGGGCAAACTTCTCCTATTTCAATGAGTGCACTTCGATTCAAGTTTTAAACTCAATGATAAGGCGCATGCTTTTTATAGCCGAGTCCAAACGCCGCACATAGTTTGAATCAATCAACACAATCAGATAGTATGCTTCACTTATACATTCCACTAAGGAACAGGGGCAAACTTCTCCTATTTCAATGAGTGCACTTCTATTCAAGTTTTAAACTCAATGATAAGGCGCATGCTTTTTATAGCCGAGTCCAAACGCCGCACAGGGGGAATTCGACCTCAAAAGTTTCGTTTAAATCAACGGGCAGACCGATCTTCATGAAACTTGGTAAATCTGACTTATAGCTGTAGGAAAAGAAAAAATTCAAGTTTGAAGCAAATCGGTTCAGATTTATATATATATCCGATGATGTTTCGATTATATATCCGTATCTCGGAATAGGTACTACCTATTACGAAAAAAAAAGCCTTTTGGAGTAGTCTGAAAGGAAGTAAGAAGGAGGTCAGTATGGCTATTGGTATCATAACGGGACACATAGAACTACAAGCTCACTTATGTAAAATCGGTGCGGCAAGTGATAGCATGTGTAGGGCATGCGGGGTAGATGATGAGACATTGGAGCATTTCCTTTGTCATTGCCCGGCTTTCGCGTCTAACAGATACCGGCACTTAGATGGAAACACAATACCAGACATGAACCAACTTAGGGGGGTGGTATTGAAAACAATTAAGGATTTTGTAAGTAGCACGGAATTTCTAATTTAAAATTTTCTTTTTAAAGGTTACTTTATAGTTTTTAGAGCGCACAACAAGCCAATTACTGGCGTAGGTGTATGTTGGGTGGATTAATTCTGCACCCTCTTTTCAACATAACCTAACCTAACCTAGCAATCAATTGGATCGCAATATACCACAGACGTTGGTAAATGAGGAAAATTTGATAATTTCAAGGAAATCGAATCAGACTTACATATAACGCTAATACATATACAAACCAAACTATTTGGTAGAAATTCAACCTCGACTCTATGACCTCACATACAGCGCAACACTACATTGTTTCATTGACTTTACATAAAACTAAGCTGACATGACCTACTTTAAAGACCCTAGAATAAAAAAAAACAAGTAAAAGCGTGCTTAGTTCGGCCGGGCCGAATCTTATATTCCCTCCACCATGGATCGCATTTGTCGAGTTCTATTCCCGGCATTTCTTCTTAGACAAAAAAAGGATGTAAGAAAAGATTTGATCTGCTATTAGAGCGATATCAAGATATGGTCCGGTTTGGATCACAGTTAAATTATACGTTGTAGACCTGTGTAAAATGTCAGCCAATTTGATTAAGAATTGCGCCCTTTTGGGGGCTCAAGAAGTAAAATAGAGAGATCGATTTATATGGGAGCTGTATCTGAGTATAGACCCATTCAGACCATAATAAACACGTATGTTGATGGTCATGAGAGGATCCGTCGTACAAAATTTCAGGCAAATCGGATAATATTTGCGACCTCTAGAGGCTCAAGAAATCAAGATCCCAGATCGGTTTACATGGCAGCTATATCAGGTAATGAACCGATTTGAACCTTATTTGACACAGTTGTTGAAAGTAAGAATAAAATACGTCATGCCAAATCGGATAGGAATTGCGCCCACTAGAAGCTCAAGAAGTCAAAACCCCAGATCTGTTTATATGACAGCTATATTAGGTTATGAACCGATTGTTGGATATCATAACAAAACACGTCGTGCAAATTTTCATTCCAATCGGATAAGAATTGCGCACTCTAGAGGCTCAAGAAGTCAAGACCCAAGATCGGTTTATATGGCAGCTATATCAAAACATGGACCGATATGGCCCATTTACAATACCAACTGACCTACACTAATTAGAAGTATTTGTGCAAAATTTCAAGCTGCTAGCTTTACTCCTTCGGAAGTTAGCGTGCTTTCGACAGATTGACGGACGGACGGACGTGGCTAGATCGACATAAAATTTCACGACGATCAATAATGTATATACTTTATGGGGTCTCAGACGAATATTTCGAGTAGTTACAAACAGAATGACGAAATTAGTATACCCCCCATCCTATGGTGGAGAGTATAAAAAGATCTTCGAAAAAAAATTATATTAAAACTTTTGGTATTTTATAGGGTAGTGTGCTTATAGAACCGCTGTATAGGGATTTACATATACATATATCAACAAAAATTAAGAAAATAGGTCGGCAATAAATCGCAATACACTTATTCAAGCTTTAGTAATCTTTATTTGAAATATGTGCCCACTAGGTTAGCTAACAATTGGCTTACCGGTAATACAAACAGCATAATACACGAAATAGGTGTTTTTTTCTTGGCATTGACTTATTTAAAAACAAGTAAAAGCGTGCTAAGTTCGGCCGGGCCGAATCTTATATACCCTCCACCATGGATCGCATTTGTCGAGTTCTTTTCCCGGCATCTCTTCTAAGGCAAAAAAGGATATAAGAAAAGAGTTACTCTGCTATTAAAACGATATCAAGATATGGTCCGGTTCGGACCACAATTAAATTATATGTTGGAGACCTGTGTAAAATTTCAGCCAATTCGTATAAGAATTGCGCCCATTGGGGCTCACGAAATAAAATAGAGAGAACGATTTATATGGGATCTGTATTGGGCTATAGACCGATTCAGACCATAATAAACACGTTTGTTGATGGTCATGAGAGGATCCGTCGTACAAAATTTCAGGCATATCGGATAATAATTGCGACTTCTAGGGGTCAAGAAGTCAAGATCCCAGATCGGTTTATATGGCAGCTATATCAGGTTATGAACCGATTTGAACCTTATTTGACACAGTTGTTGAAAGTAAAAATAAAATACGTCATGCAAAATTTCAGCCAAATCGGATAGGAATTGCGCCCTCTAGAGGCTCAAGAAGTCAAGACCCAAGATCGATTTATATGGCAGCTATATCAGATTATGGACCGATTTCAACCATACTTGGCACAGTTGTTGGATATCATAACAAAACACGTCGTGCAAAATTTCATTCTGATCGGATAAGAATTGCGCCCTCTAGAGGCTCAAGAAGTCAAGACCCAAGATCGGTTTATATGGCAGCTATATCAGGTTATGGACCGATTTGAACCATACTTGGCACAGTTGTTGGATATCATAACAAAACACGTCGTGCAAAATTTCATTTCAATCGGATAAGAATTGCGCACTCTAGAGGCTCAAGAAGTCAAGACCCAGGATCGATTTATATGGCAGCTATATCAGGTTATGGACCAATTTCAACCATACTTGGCACAGTTGTTGGACATCATAACAAAACACGTCGTGCAAAATTTCATTCTGATCGGATAAGAATTGCGCACTCTAGAGGCTCAAGAAGTCAAGACCCAAGATCGGTTTATATGGCAGCTATATCAGGTTATGGACCGATTTGAACTATACTTGACACAGTTGTTGGATTTCATAACAGAACACGTCGTGCAAAATTTCATTCCAATCGGATAAGAATTGCGCACTCTAGAGGCTCAAGAAGTCAAGACCCAAGATCGGTTTATATGGCAGCTGTATCAAAACATGGACCGATATGGCCCATTTACAATACCAACCGACCTACACTAATAAGAAGTATTTGTGCAAAATTTCAAGCGGCTAGCTTGACTCCTTCGGAAGTTAGCGTGCTTTCGACAGACAGACGGACGGACGGACGGACGGACGGACGGACGGACGGACGGACGGACGGACGGACGGACGGACGGACGGACGGACAGACGGACGGACATGGCTAGATCGACATAAAATTTCACGACGATCAAGAATATATATACTTTATGGGGTCTCAGACGAATATTTCGAGTAGTTACAAACAGAATGACGAAATTAGTATACCCCCCAACTTATGGTGGAGGGTATAAAAATCTCTAAAACTTCAAATGGGGCAAAACTTATTTGTACACACGTATAGTCGAGGATCCCTTGAATTAGAGAAAGCGGCATTCGAAGTTGGATTCGCTTGAATAGTCAACTATATCTCTATGTTTTTCAAAAAAATCATAAACATTTTAAAGTCGTCAGAAATTTATTATTTTACGATTTTGATTTCCACTGAAGCAAAATTCCGAAAATTAGTTCAACGCCTGAAACAGATAGGTAAAGATTTTCAAGGTCATACAGGGTGGCTGATGAAAGCCGCTACCAAAAAAAAATGTAATAACTTTTTTTCTATTTAATAATAATAATTTAATAATTAATTTAATTAATTAATTAATTAATTTAATTAATAATAATTTAATAATTAATTTAATAATTTAATTTAACATGAATAAAAGAAAAATGTATTCCATACACCGAAAAAAAAATGTAGCAATATTCATCATTGTAGCAATATTCATCAGCCACCCTGTATAACATAGTTTTGCCAAAAAAAAAAAAATATTACAAAAATGTTTCAAAATTATCTTAGTTTTGAAAAACTAAATAATGTGTATGTTCATGAACCTACTACAACTAGGTCATATGTCCGAAAGGCCATTTTTTCTGAAATATGAAAGAGAATTTTATGCCCTTTCGAATGGTGTATAATATGTTGCTATAGCTTGAAATTTCAATTTTGAATTAAACGACCCTTTCGAGGTCAAATTCCCCACAGTGCGGTGTGGCGGGCATAGTTAAATCGATTCAGAAGGTGATTCTGGGTCGATCGGTATACTTATAAATGGGTCTATCTCTCTTCCTTTTGGGTGTTACAAACAAATATACTAAGTTGTAATACCCTGTACCATAGTAGTGGTGTAGGGTATAAAAATCGCTATTGCCGAACTCCTCGAAGCATCCAATTGGAGATTGGTGGACACATCTTAATTATATAACCCATTTAGTTCCGCCTGTCTGCCACTCAGTGAGCATAACTGGAAGTGAGCATAACCTAAAAGAACATTTAGCCAAAAAATGTGTAGAAGCTTTTGTGGCACAGAGCGGAGAGTTCGAGACTGGAACCAGCAAAATGATTTTTAATTATTTCACATTTAAAATTAGGATTCTGGACTTTCATATAAGGAACAAGCTTCGAAGAGATTTCTTTTCCAGGTTCAGCACGCTCATATTAAGGGCCGGTCGGTTTATACAGCTGTTCATAGTGTCGTGCATCATCTGGAAAGAATTCTTCAATTTAAGGAATTCGCATTAGCAGCGTTTCTGGATATTGAAGTGGCTTTCAATAATGTTGATCCGTCTGCCTTAGGGGCGGCTGTAAGGAATGTGGGTGTGGAGAATGGTTGTTGTTGTTGCTGTTGTAACTACATCTTCATGTGGAGGTGGCGATTCTCGTCAAGCTCCTTGTTCATAAAAATATGAGCATAATCTATACATTAGAATAATCTTAATGTAGAGTAATAAAATATCTTAAGCATAATTTTCTTATCAAAATAGTTCAATAGGATCATTTATCTGTATTTTTATTCCCACCACCGACGGATGGGGGTATATTCATTTTGTCATTCCGTTTGCAACACATCGAAATATCCATTTCCGAACCTATATAGTATATATATTCTTGATCAGCGTAAAAATCTAAGACGATCTAGACATGTCCGTCCGTCTGTCTGTTGAAATCACGCTACAGTCTTCAAAAATAGAGATATTGAGCTGAAACTTTGCACAGAATATTTTTTGTCCATAAGCTGGTTCGAAGATGGGCTATATCGGACTATATCTTGATATAGCCCCCATATAGACCGATCCGCCGATTTAGAGTCTTAGGCCAATAAAAGCCACATTTATTATCCGATTTTGCTGAAATTTGGAACAGTGCGTTGTCTTAGGCCCTTCGACGTCCTCCAACAGTTTGACTCCGACGGGCCAGATTTTTATATAGCTGCCATATAGACCGATTCTCCAATTTAGGGTATAAGGCCCATAAAAGCCACATTTATTATCCGATTTTGCTGAAATTTGGGACAGTGAGTTGTGTTATACCCTTTAACATTCTCCATCAATTTGGCTCAGATCGGTCCAGATTTGGATATAGCTGCCATAAAGACCGATCTCTCGGTTTTGGGTTTTGGGGCCATAAAAAGCGCATTTATTGTCCGATTTTGCCGAAATTTGGGACAAAGAGTTAAGTTAAGCCCCTCCACATATATTCTGCTATGGGACATAAGGTATGAGTTTTGCATCGGATTTTGACGAAAGATGGTTAACATATATACCTGAGGTGGTGGGTATCCAAAGTTCGGCCCGGCCGAACTTAACGCCTTTTTACTTGTTTCAAAAGAAATCAGTTATCTATTTACAGTTTATGGTTTCCTTAATGCACATCCAATGTAGCCATAAAGCAAATGTGTTTACAAACGATAATTGTTTTAGGTCTTCCTGCCGCACACATGGAAGATGCTCAGGTAGTTTATGACCCACTTATCACTTGAAGGGGTCTCTGTATTTATGTAGGTACTGTTTACTATTCGTCTAATGGGGAAGATAAGAATTGTTCGCTTGGGGTAGTTGAAGAATTAGTTGGAAAGATAGTATATAAGCAGGATAAAATGGAATAAAATAGATTTGAAAACACATCCAAACCGTACGGGTGTTTTAATTTTTCCTGTAGTTGGACTCGTTCCGATCCAAAGGACCGATCGCCGCAGGAACAGAGTGGCCATTGGTTATTTAAAGGCGCCAATAAATCGCCTTGTCATATCGAGCGTCATAGGCACTCAGTATTTGTACAAGAGCCGGTGACAGCCGATCTCTCACTGAGACTCTCCGCTCGATACCGCTAAGTGTCCGCGACTGCCGTTGCAGCTACTCCGTATGGAGCATTCCACTATCCGCAAACTGTGGACGCAACGAACACCACACCGATCGGACCTCAATGTTCCAGCTTATGTGGAGAACGGTATTACTGGGTGGTTAATGAATATGCTTCTGCTTAGGTGAAGGTGAATGCGACTAGGCGTAAGCCACAGGTTGGCTTATTTCTCCATTGCAATGGATTCTTGTAATCGGCGGGATTCTGTGGACACTTAAGACCCTAGGGTTTAAGGTATACGCCTATGCTGATGAACTTGTTATTCCTGCCACCGGTAAATTCTAAGATACCCTTTTTGGGGTCTGCATAATGCTCTTGGGGCCACGGCTTCTTGAGCTTAACGGCTTGTTGGGGGTGTGGTCTAGAGGCTACTGCCAGAAAGACTGAGTTAGTGTTGTTCACGAGGAACAAGATGGTGCCTGAGCTCAGACTTCTGAGGATGCCGAGAACAACTTTGAGACTGTCGGGGTCGGCTAGATTTTTTAGGGTTATACTGGTAAGTAAGTTGAATTGGGGCTTAAATAGAGAGTCTAGGTAACATATGTTGTTACATCTATATTGAACTTAAATTCCAAATTTCTTTGAGTAGTTCACCCAGTAATTAGTTTCAGAAGAGGTATCGTCGACCTTACCCATGTTTGGTAAAGTGCTTATTTATTCCAAAGAATTTAGCTGTTTCATCTATACCCATGAAAAGTTAGTTTTATTTGTACAAAGTAAATTTTCCAACCACTTACGAATTCTTAACTAAACATAAGTAAAGATCATGAACAAACGTGTATTATGTACTCAACTCATATTTACGATAAGCATTTTTCTGAGTGCAGCCGTTCAGCGTCATAGACGGACATGCTAACCTTTGCGCTACGATGGCCTCCTCACTTCTAAATTACAATTTCAATATTACATCCGATATATAGAAATGTTCAAACCACAGTCCTTCGCTTTAAATCTAAGCAACTTCTCTTCGTGACACCTAACTTTTATCCAATGGCAATTTTTCTTTGACATCCTTCACCAGCTTAGCCTCCAAGTCCAAAGCAACACGCTCCCTACTGCTTAGCCACGCATGGCAAATAAATACAGCTGCCAATATTGTCAATATCATCGCAACAAGAACAGCCAACAACAAAGCATGTGAAAGCAAACACAAAATATCGAAAGGAAAATCAACAAAAACAATGTTTAGAAAAGTGCCTCACTCGTTATAGAACTTTGAATAGCCAAAAACCTTGCAGTAGTAAAGTAACGCCGTGGCAGAACTACATTCTAAACACAATTTATTGAGCAAATGATGTATATTTTTTTAATATCCATTTCATAGAGTGAAGGGATAAACAAACATTCGCGCATGCGTACACTCACGTGATGAATCGAAGGAGGCCTTACAGCGAAGGGGCACTTTAAGGAAGTTCTTATACCCTTCACCATAGTATGGGGGTATACTAATTTCGTCCTTCTGTTTGTAACTCCACGAAATATTTGTCTAAGACCCCATACGACATTTTAAGTCGATCTATCCATGTCCATCCGTCCGTCCGTCTGTCTGTCGAAAGCACGCTAACTTTCGAAAGAGTAAAGCTACTTCTTAGGTCGATTGGGATTGCAAATGGGCCATATCGGTTCATGTTTTGATATAGCTGACATATAAACCGATCTTGGTTCTTGACTTCTTGAGCCTCTAGAGGGCGCAATTCTCATCGGATTTGGCTGAATTTTGGCACGACGGGTTTCGTTATGACTTCCAACAACTGTGCTATGTGTATGGTTTAAATTGGTCCATAATCTGATATAGCTGCCATTTAAACCGTTCTGGGATCTTGACTTCTTGAGCCTCTAGAAGGCGCAATTGTTATCCGATTTGGCTGAAATTTTGTACAACGGCTTCCTTAATTATGGTCCGAATCGGACCATAACTCAAAATATTTTTTCTTTTATCCTTTGCATGACTTAAAAGACATAACGGCAAGAGAACTCGACAAATGCGATCCATGGTGGCGGGTATAAAAAGTCGTTTTTAGCAGAATCCATGGTGGTGGGTTTCCAAGATTCGACCCGGCTGAACTTGGCACGCTTTTACTTGTTTAATGTTAAGTAGGCGTTCGGAACTCATGGTACCTCAATATTTTGAAAAATATCAAAACTGACAATTAAAGTCGTTTAAAATGCCACTTATTGCCAATAGTGTGAAGTTGCACCAGACTTTTTTTTTAGCGTAGGCCTTCACTTCAATGTGAATAAAGGCTTTCCTTTGACTAGGCCTATGCAAATGCTTGGAAATGTTTGGTTAGGATTTGTTTGACTTTGTGCTTCAAATGAGATAAGTTTATAACATACTATAAGATACGAATGCTCATAGGGAGCCACATAAGTGCGACCAGCAATTGTTAAAGATCATTTGTTTGGTCTTCACAAGCGTTCTGTTTGCATTCTATAAACTAACTAAAACAAACTGTGCAAATAAACTTACAATGTTGCAAAATGATCAAACAACAATAGATTCGGAAGTTAAGATAAACATAGTAGCAATATCATATATCTAACTTCCAACTTTTTATATCATCCACACTAAGATGGCGTGGGGTGGGGTATTGCCATTTGAATGTTGATCTGGTATCTATGCAGTATCATTATCGACTGGAATTCGGAAGATGGTGTGGTCAAACGACGGATAAATAAAAAGTACGCCTCAACAAGGCGTTTATAAAAGCCCGAATATCTGAAACCTCATACTAACTTAACACTATTAGATTCCAACAAGGATGGCATTAAATTATTCCCATATGGTATATTTATGAACTAATCCGAATTGGCTTTCAACAAATGTCACTACAACGTATTTTGCATAGACTTGGGCCCTAAGGCTTATAAAATTCAGTTAGCACAAGATCTCAAGCCAACCGATCATCGTGTCTTTGCCGATTGAGTTCCTGAAATGCCTGAAAATCATCCGGAGTTCCATCGAAAAACCGTCTTGACTGACGATGCCCCTTTTCATCTCGATGGCTACGTCAACAAGCAAAGTGAATGGATGCGGTGAATGGATTACGGTATCGAGGGATGATTAATGATTTGCACAACGTTTCCTTCAAACAAGATGGTGCTACGTTCCACACATCTCTTTTACAAGAAGTTTCCACGCCGTGTTTTCGCTGGAAGAGGTGATGACAATTGGTCACCGAGATCTTGTGATTTAACACCTTTCGACTTCTTCCTTTGAGAAACAAGGTGCAGACCAACAGCCCAGCGTCTATTCTCAATCTCAAAGATAGAACTCGTGAGGCAATCGAGGACATAGCGCGGCCACTTTGCGTTTTGGCTATGAAACAATTTCATGAAAAGTATTTGGCCCTATAAGCGTTTTCGTGGTGGGCATTTGGCTGATGTTCTTTTTCATTATTATCGACAAACCTTCCTATTTAATATGAAATAAACATCCCATCATTTATTTCCAAACCAGGCATTTGCCTTTGCATACCAAAATAACGTCTCTTATAGGAAAATCCTTCGGAAGATGTGTTTCTTCTATTGAATATACAGCCTATTGAGGTCTATAGTCGAAACTGTGCCATAGAGGTTGCACTTAGGCTAAGGCAACTCGATATGCTAAATAAGGACGGATATGACCAGTTTCATTTTGGATACTACATGGCAGCAAGACAATCAAAGTTCTACTCAAATTTTTTCATTTTCTATATATACAAATCCGGTCGACACGGGATGACTATGAGCACCACACAGGCTGGAACTTTGAGCTCCGACTTGTGTGGCGCCCATCGTTATCACGGGAAGCTTAGCTGAAAGCTACCGGGCGCGTCCACAGGTTGCGGATGGTGGAAAGCTCCGTTTTTATGCGGAGTAGCTGCAAATGCGGCCGCGGGCAGTCAGCGATTTTCGAGAGGAGAGTCTCAGTGAGGAGTCAGGTGGCACTGGCTCTTAACTAAATACTGAGTGCCAATGATACTCGAGATGACAAGGCGAGTTATTGGCGCCTTCAAATAACCAATGGCCAACATCAGCGTCTGTTCCCAGGTTAGGGGCGACTGGCGGCGAGCGTCGGATCTTGGAGCAAGCGGCTCGCCACAACGAGGGATACATGCAATCCCACAAACCCATGCGGTTGGGGCGCTGGGCCAGTAACCCGCCCCCGGAAAACATAGAATTACTATGAAAAACAAAGGAATAGTAACAAGTAAAAAGGCGTTAAGTTCGGCCGGGCCGAACTTTGGATACCCACCACCTCGGGTATATATGTAAACCACCTTTCATCAAAATTCGGTGAAAATTTCATACCTTATACTCATATACCTCATACCGATCTGAACTATATACGACACGGATGTCGAAAAGCCGAACATAAGTCACTGTGTCAAATTTCAGTGAAATCGGATTATAAGTGCGCCTTTTATGGGGCCAAGACTTTAAATCGAGATATCGGTCTACATGGCAGCTATATCCAAATCTGGTCCGATTTGGGCCAAGTTGTATAAACATGTCGAAGAGCCTAACACAAAGCACTGTCCCAAATTTCGGCGAAATCGGACAATAAATGCCTCTTTTATGGGCCCTAAACCTTAAATCCAGAGATCGGTCTATATGGTAGCTATATTCAAATCTGGACCGATATGGGCAAAATTGAAGAAGGACGCCGAAGAGCCTAACCAAACGCACTGTCTCAAATTTCAGCGACATCGGACAATAAATGCGTCTTTTATGGCCCCAAAACCTAAAACCTAGATATCGGTCTATATGGCAGCTATATCCAAATATGGACCGATCTGTGCGATATTGTAGAAGTATGTCAAGGGGCTTAACTTAACTCACTGTTCCAAATTTCGGGGACATCGGGCAATAAATGGGCCTAAAACCATAAATCAAGAAATCGGTCTATATGGCAGCTATATCCAAATTTGAACCGATCTGGACCAAATTGAAGAAATATGTCAAAGGGCCTAACACATCTCACTGTCCCAAATTTCAGCAAAATCGGATAATGAATGTGGCTATTATGGGCCTTACACCATAAATCGGAGGATCGATCTATATGGCAGCTATATCCAAATCTGGACCGATCTGAGCCAAATTAACGAAGGATGTCGATGGGCCTTACAAAATTCACTGCCCCGAATTTCATCAAAATCGGATAATAAATGTGGCTTTTGTGGGCCTAAGACCCTAAACCGGAGGATCGGTCTATATGGCAGCTATATCCAAATCTGAACCGATCTGGACCAAATTAAAGAAACATGTCAAAGGGCCTAAGACAACTCACTGTCCCAAATTTCAGCGAAATCGGATAATAAATGTGGCTTTTACGGGCCTTAGACCCTAAATCGGAGGATCGGTCTATATGGCAGCTATATTCAAATCTGGACCGATCTGAGCCAAATTGACAAAGGATGTCGAAGGGCCTAACACAACTCACTGTCCCAAATTTCAACAAAATCGGATAATAAATGTGGCTTTTATGGGCCTAAGACCCTAAATCGGCGGATCGGTCTATATGGGGGCTATATCAAGATATAGTCCGATATAGTCCATCTTCGAACCTGCCTATGGACAAAAAAAGACTCTGTGCAAAATTTCTGCTCAATATCTCTATTTTTAAAGACTGTAGCGTGATTTCAACAGACAGACGGACAGACGGACGGACATGGCTAGATCGTCTTAGATTTTTACGCTGATCAAGAATATATATACTTTATAGGGTCGGAAATGAATATTTCGATGTGTTCCAAACGGAATGACAAAATGAATATACCCCCATCCTTCGGTGGTGGGTATAAAAACGGACCCTCCAACGTTGACGACCCACGCAAACGATAAAAGGACCATGATTTGCGGATCTGCACCTGGAATGTCCTCACTCTTTATAGAGAAGGTGCGGTATACGCGCTGGCGGATGTATTAGAGAAGTACAAGGCAGACATAACCGCCTTACAGGAAGTGCGATGGACTGGGAATGGCGTCACTACAACACCAAACGGTGACGAACTATACTATAGCTGACATATCACGAGGCATGAATTTGGCTGTGGATTTGTGGTTGGTTGGAGACTGAAACACCTCGTCTGCAGCTTTACTCCGGTGGATGAGAGGCTAGCCACAATCCGCATAAAAGCCAAATTCTTCAACATCAGCCTTATTTGTGCCCATGCCCCGACAGAAGACAAGGACGAGCAGACCAAGGATATTTTCTACGAGCGCCTAGAGAGAGAATATGACCGCTGCCCTGCCCATGATATTAAAATCGTTCTGGGAGATTTTAATGCGAAAATAGGGAAGGAAGAAATTTTTGGTCCAACAGTCGGAAAGTTTAGCCTCCACGAGATAACGTCCAGTAATGGGTTGAGGCTGATAGATTTCGCCGCGGCAAAAAACATGGTAGTTAGTAGCACCAGATTTCAACATAAAAATATCCACAAAGCCACATGGCTGTCACCCGATCAAAACACGAGGAACCAAATTGATCACGTTGTGATAGATGTAAGACATTCATCCAGCGTGTTAGATATATGATCGATCCGTGGAGCGAATATAGATTCGGATCATAACCTTGTTGCAGCAAAGGCTCGCACCTGTTTGAACATGGCGAGGAAAGTGCGATCTGACACTGCACGGAAGCTGGACATTGAAAAGCTACAATCACGACAGATGGCAGTGGCATACTCCACTCGATTAACCCAACTGCTTGATGAAAACTCCTTGTTCCGATGATATAATGGCGCAATGGCAAACTATTGCCCACTCCATGGAAAATGCCGCGAAATTCGTGCTTTGATACCGGAAGCCTCCTCCAAAAAACCCATGGCACGACCAAGAGTGTCGAGATGCCACTGAAGGCAAGAATGAGGCATATAGAGCAACCGTGCAATCAGTAGCAACGCGCCAGATGAAGGAGAGGACAGAATGTGCCAACTACAGAGGAGTAAGCCTCCTCTCCATCGCCTACAAGATACTCCCGAGCCACAGTACGCTGAAAGATTAAAACCTAAAGTCAATGAGATAATTGGGCCTTATAAATGCGGCTCTAGACCTGGTAAATCCACCCTGGACCAGATGTTCACACTGCGCGAAATCCTGGAAAAGACCCGAGAAGGACAAATCAACACCTACCTTCTCTTTGTTGACTACAAAGCCGCCTTCGATACACCTTTATGTTCAAAAGTATTTCAGGCCATCTCGTTAATATTCTACTAGAGAAGATTATAGGAGATGCATATGTGAATAGATATGGCACACTAATCAGAAGAGAACACATGGTACTCGCCTATGCCGACGACATCGACGTCATAGCTCGGTCACCGGAAGTAGTAACTGCAGCCTTTGAGAGAATCGAAAGAGAGTGTGTGAAAATGGGTCTGGCAGTAATTGAAAAGAAGACGAAATGGATGGTTTTAACTCCCAAAACGCCTTGTACAACCGAGCAGATAAAGAAAATGGAGAAAGTTGAGATAGTCAGTAACTTTAGCTACCTCGGTACAGCCGTAACCGAAACGAATAACACCAATTTTGCAATAAAGCGAAGAATAATACTGGCAAACAGATTCTACTTTGGATTAAGTAGGCAGTTAAGAATCTAGTTGAGATAGTCACCTCGGCACCGCCATAACCGAAAGGAATGACACCAGTTTCGAGATAACCCGAAGAAAAATACTGGCAAACAGATGCTACTTTCGATAAAATAGGCAGTTTAGTATCGAGGCCACCTCTCAACAGATTAAGATTACACTATACAAGTAACTGATTCCATCCGTGTTGTTATATGATTCTGAGGCATGGACACTTGTGAAAGCGGATGAGGCAGGGCATGCAGTATTTGAGAGAAAGATTCTTCGTAAAATGTATGGACCAGTTTGCGTTAATAGAGAATATAGGCGACGTATGAAGCACGGGCTGTATGAGCTTTATGACGACGATAGCATAGTTACATGTGTCAAAATACAACGGCTGCGTTGGCTAGGTCATGTTGTCAAAATGGATGAAGAAGCTCCAGCAAAGAAGTATTTTGAAGGTAAACACGGTGATACACGCAAACCGAGAAGACCAAAAGCCCGATGGAAAGATCAAGTGGTGGGAAACACCTCGAAACTTGGTTTCAGAGATTTTAAAATGAGCGCAGAAGATCGAGGCGCTTGGAACGCTATGCTACGTTCGGCTAGTAAAACAAATGTTCTGTCATAGCCAATTAAAGTAAGTTCATGTGCAAAAAATATTGTTAATTTTGTAAGCTATCTAAACAGTACTTAGATTTAAAATCAGTTCACAGCGGTCTTCGTTAAGTCCTCTTAATGGTTCAATGAGCCAAATTAAAAGTGTTAGGTGAAATTTTCTATATAAAGACAAAACAATGAAATTACTTTTTGCGACGAAAAAATGCCAAAAATTTATTTTTTTCACATTGTTCACATGACTTATCAGCATTTCAAATCTGTCAAAAATTTAAAATCGGTTGAGAAATGCCTTCACATGTAACAAAATAAGAGACAAGCCTATGTGAAAATTCCAAAAAAAAAAAATGTTAGTCGAACTTATTGAACACTATAAAAGATATCCCGAACACGAAGGCACGTTTCTTTTAAGGAATGCAAATTTGCCCATGAACATTCCATTAAGGGACAATGGCGCAAACTTCTCACACATATTTCTGAGTGCTGTTCGATTCAAGTTTAAGCCCATTGATTGGGCGCCTGCTTTTTATAGGCGAGTCCGAACGCCATGCCGCAATGCGGCGGAAAGACTTAATGTTACTAGAACTTTCTCTAGTATCTAAGTTATAGTAAAATATTTTTCAAAGACAAACTTTTAGTAATATATTGCCTAGATATCAAAGAAGAATAAATTTTTGTCGCGAGAAAAAAAGATTTAAGTAAAACCTTCCTTAAATTCTAAATAATTCCATAAACGTTTCTTTCTAAAGACCAAGTTCTAGTAAAATTTTCTCCACAGACAAAAATTTTCTTTAAAGGTAAAATTTTACTTAAAATTTTCTTTAAAAAACAAAATTTCTCCTTTCAGAAAAGTTGACTGAATTTGATTAAAATGTACGCTTTTGACATAAATTTTGTAAAATTTTAGTTAAATTGCACCAAAAACAAACCTTCAGCAAAACTCTCTTTCAAGGCAAAAATTTAGTAAAATTTGTTTAAAAAAAAACATAAAAAACATTGTGTACAAATTGATATTACTGAAAACATTTTGTTAAAATTTTCTCTGGAAACAAATTTGCAATTGAATGCGGATTTTTTTTTTTTTTCAATTACGATCGTAATTGAAATGTAGGCAATTTTTAACTAAAAAATTAATTGATTCAATCATTTTTTTACTTATATCTAATATTTTTCAATTACGATAGTGATTGAATTTTTTTATCATTTTCGATTAAAAAATTAATTGATTTAATCACTTTTTTAATCTGAATCTGACCTTTTTTCAATTACGATCGTGATTACAATTTTTGTTATATTATATATTAATTGAATCTTAAAAAATTTTACGTATAAAATGTGTTTGAAATTTTTATCTTTTTCAATTAACCAATAATGGTGTACAACACAGGCTTTTTCTCTTTCTGTCACTCGATTCGATCGCCAATTCATTGAAAACAGCTGATTTTATAGAGGTAAAACAGCTGTTTTCATTAAATTGCCGAATGAATCGAGTGTCAAAAAGAACAAGTAAAAAGGCGTTAAGTTCGGCCGGGCCGAACTTTGAGTACCCACCACCTCGGGTATATATGTAAACCACCTTTCATCAAAATTCGGTGAACATTTCATAACTTATCTCCCATATCAGTTATATCAAAATATGTTCCGATTTGGACCAAATACTAATAAGTACAGGAGCTATATCTAAAAATAAACGATTTGAACCATTACGACACGGATATCAAAAAGCCTAACATAAGTCAATGTGTCAAATTTCAGTGAAATCGGATTATAAATGCGCCTTTTATGGGGCCAAGACTTTAAATCGAGATATCGGTCTACATGGCAGCTATATCCAAATGGACCGATTTGGGCCAAGTTGCATAAAAATGTCGAAGAGCCTAACTCAAAGCACTGTCCCAAATTTCGGCGAAATCGGACAATAAATGCCTCTTTTATGCGCCCAAAACCTTAAATCGAGAGATCGGTCTATATGGCAGCTATATTCAAATCTGGACCGATCTGGGCAAAGTCGAAGAAGGACGTCGAAGAGCCTAACACAACTCACTGTCCCAAATTTCAGCGACATCGGACAATAAATGCACCTTTTATGGCCCCAAAACCTAGATATCCGTCTATATGGCGCTATATCGAAATCTGGACTGATCTGTGCGATATTGCAGAAGTATGTCTAGGGGCTTAACTTAACTCAATGTCCCTAATTTCGGCGACATCGGCCAATAAATGAGCATTTTATGGGCTAAAAACCTTAAATCAAGAAATCGGTCTATATGGCAGCTATATCCAAATCTGAGCCGATCTAGGCCAAATTGAAGAAAGATGTCGAAGGGCCTAAGACAACTCACTGTCCCAAACTTCAGCAAAATCGGATAATAAATGTGGCTTTTATGGGTCTAATACCCTAAATCGAAGATTCGGTCTCTATGGCAGCTATATCCAAATCAGGACCGATCTAAGCCAAATTGACGAAGGATGTCGATGGACATAACACAATTCACTGTCCCGAATTTCTACAAAATCGGATAATAAATATGGCTTTTGTGGGCCTAAGACCCTAAATCGGAGGATAGATCTATATGGCAGCTATATCCAAATCTGAACCGATCTGGTCCAAATTAACGAAGGAAGTCGAAGGGCCTAACACAACTCCCTGTCCCAAATTTCAGCAAAATCGGATAATAAATGTGGCTTTTATGGGCCTTAGACCCTAAATCGGAGGATCGGTCTATATGATCTGAGCCAAATTGACGAAGGATGTCGAAGGGCCTAACACAACTCACTGTCCCAAATTTCAGCCAAATCGGATAATAAATGTGGCTTTTATGGGCCTAAGACCCTAAATCGGAGGATCGGTCTATATGGGGGCTATATCAATATATAATCCGATATAACCCATCTTCGAACTTAACCTGCTTATGAACAAAAAATGACTCTGTGCAAAATTTCAGCTCAATATCTATGTGTTGCAAACGGAATGACAAAATGAATATACCCCCATCCTTCGGTGGGGGGTATAAAAAATTGTTAGTGGTGTTAGTGGCTGCAAGTTTTTCAATTAATTTTTAATGGAAGTAGAAACTCTTTTAAAATCTAGCCGCTCAAAATTTCGATAAATGCTTTCTGTATAGAGAAAAAAAAAATACCCAATAAAAAGTTTTTCGGCTACCTGTCTAAATTTCTTGACCAATTCTTATCTAATTCAAGAATCAAAATGTATATATTAAGGGCTTAACGATTTCTTAAGCATCGATGTAATCAAAACATACTCTAGATAAATATTTTTCTGTTGGTTTACTTCCACCAATGCATGTAATTCATAACCCAACGGGAAATGGGACAGATCCCAAACCTGTCACGGGATAGGTGCTCTGGTGATAGGGACCGGTCCCAGTTCTCCTCCTCTTACATGGAAAAAAGCCTATCACTTTTATAAGGGTTTGTCGCTCGAGGTGACGAATTGCCACCATTCTAACACCGTAGGCTAGGTTAGGAACAGTTCGAAAGGAATGAGTATACTTTGTAGTATTTTGAACGGAGATAACATTAGTAAGCAAATATATTAATCTGATAAGTAATTTTTACACAAACGACCATAGGATGGGGGAATACTAACCTAGTCATTGCGTTTATAAGACCTCGAAATAATGATCTGGGACCCCATAAAGTATACATATTCTTCATCGTCTCGATATTCTGAGTCGATCTAGCGATGTCCGTCCGTCCATCTGTCGAAATCACGATAGCGGTCCAACGCGTACAGATAGATGCTTAAAATTTTACACAGATACTTAATATTGATGTAGGATGTTGCAGATTGCAAATGGGCCATATCGGTTCAGATTTGGATAAAGCTCCCATATAAACCGATCTCCCGATTTGACTTCTTGATCTGCTGAAAGCCGCAATTTTTGTCCGATTTGTTGAAATTTTGCACACAGTGTTCTGTGCCAAATATGGTCCAAATGGGTCTATAACCTGATATGGCTCCCATATAAACCGATCTTCCAATTTAAGTTCTTGAGCCCCTGGAAGCCACAATTTTTGTCCTTTTTGGCTGAAATTTGGATATAGTGTTCTGTAATAACTCTCAACAACTACGCCAAGAACGGTCCAATACGGTCTTTAACCAGATATAGCTCCCATCTTTTAACAGAATCCATGGCTGCAGGTTCCCAAGATTCGGCCCGGGAGAACTTAGCACGCTTTAACTTGTTTACAATAATTAAGCGAATTTTTAAAAAATAATTATGAATCATAAGTAATGACAATTGAAACTTTTCATTCCTTGTAAGTCATGTCCTGTGAAAGGTAAGTAATTCTCCAGTTTAGGCCCGGTATTTGGGGCAATTGACTACACATTTCCCGTAGGGAAGTTCTTTTATAATTCGGGAAACAATATTTTGCGTTTAACTTTGGGTAAAACCACCGGAGGTCTTTTGTTTCTAAGAAGTGATCCTGGAGCTAAACACAAACCTCAAATTCGTGTTTCAAAAGGTTTACATATGTGAACCATGTTGCATCGAAATCGAGGTTGCTCACTACACAGAGCCCTTTTCGTAAAAAAATTAATATATCATTTGAATGTTTTCAATTAAATTTGTAATTGATCCAATTAAAAAACTAATTGGTTATTTCAAAAATTTAAATCAATTTTTTAATTGGATCAATTAAAAAATGAATTAAAAATTTCAAAAATGTAAATCAATTTTTTGATTGGTTCAATTAAACACTTAATTAAAAAAATTTCAAAAATTTTCAATCATTATTTTAATCGAGTATGCAATCTTTTTAATTGAAAATGTTCTCAATTATCTTTCTCAAAAACCGTCAACTAAAAAATTTGTGGATCAATTAATTTCGTAATTGATAGGATAACATTTTTTTTAATTTTACTTAATGTCTGTTTGCGCTTTTCTCTAAACACAAAATTTTAGCACACTTTTCTACACATAAAAATGTTTAGTAAAATATTCCATAAAGACTTGTGGCTAGACAAATTGCTGCCACCACTGCCGTTTGGCTAAAAGAGCTTTCTCTTTGGTCATGTGGCGGCTACAGACATTGTGTTATCCTTGATACAATATCCGATGTTCGAGGCAGTGTGGATTACACCCTACCTGAGCCGCTTTTTAGTAAAAAGTACTGTACCACTATTCCTGATAGAACCGATTGGAACTACGATGCCCCTGGTAATAGAAGTTACATAGACTTCTATGCGGATGGTCCCAAACTAGACGACCAGGTGGGCTTTGGGTGTACTCTAAAGATCTAGAACTGGTCATATCGAACAGGTTACCCGACCGACTTAAGGAAGTGGTGGAATCGTTTAGATATAATGTCATAACGACGATTGGCATAAATATCTTCTTAGACAACCAGGCAGCCAGATCTCTCAACGAGATGGCTGAACAATTCAAAATTCACCTGTTCTGGGTGCCAGGCCACAGAGATATCCCCGGAAATTGAAAAGCGGACGAGTTTGCGCGACTAGGAACTACTTTACACATTCCAGGAAAACTGGAATCTGTGGATATGCTTCTAGCGACATGTAAGCTAAGTTTACAGGCCCGAAGGACACCGAATAATAAATGGTCACAAAGAGGGGACTGTGAGCATTCCTTAACTATGTGGCCTAAACTTGAAGAGGTCTATTGCTTTGCTGTCACTGGCTAGAACAGACGTCTCCGTCATTGTGTCTGTCATCACAGGTCACTGTCTGATCGGAAAACATGCTTACAGACTGAAGGTTGCCAGTAACGACTTTTGCAGAAGCTGCGAGGACATCAAAGAAGAAAAGGCTATGGAACACCTTCTGCGTGTGTGTCCCGCACTGGCAGTCAGAAGGAGTTCCACTTTAGATTTTCATTTCTTTGAGAACCTATCTGATTTAGCGGATGTGAACATTCGCAAGTTGTTGCGCTTTGAATGGTTCAACTGTAGGAGCTAGAAGGAATCTTCCTTCTTCTGTTCCTGTGGTATCACAATGGACGATAACATCTATGTCAGTCTGATGGCTGACTGCCACTAAAACCTAATCTAACCTCGCCTAAAGACTAAATTTAAGTAAAAATTCATTTTGTCCAATGCCAAAATTCAAGTACATTATTCGCTAGAGACAAAATGGTAGTGGCCACAGTAGCAATGAGGTTAACATATCAGTCTTTAACGCTGAACGTCTGGGTTCGAATCCTGGCGAGAACATTAGAAAACTATTCAGCGGTGGTTATCCTCTGCCAATGCTGGCGATATTTGTGAGGTACTATGCGATTTCAAAACTTCTCCCAAAAGAGGTATCGCACTGCGGCAAAGAGGTCCCTAATCGTTGAGATTTAACTTAAATCGGACCTGCTCCATAATGGACTGTTCAAAGGCAAATTTGAACAATTTTGGCAACATTTTTTCAAAAGACAAAATTTTTGTACAAGTAAGGCTAGAAACAAAAATTGTCTCCGTGTTAGTCAAGAGCTAATCTACACTACAGGGGATATGTTGTGTAGGTCAGCAATGCAATATTTAGGTGTAGGCAAACACCTGGAAAAATAAGACCAGACTGTCCATCAGCAAATTGGGACACACAACAGTGATAGATAACCTTTTCGGTACGAAATTTGTACTTAATTACATGCAAGACCCACCTGGTACTAGACATGCTACTCTTGGGCAAAGAGATAGTAACCATAACTTTAAAAATCTTCAAGAATTGATAAAAACTAATCGCAATCTACTACCCATGCGCTTGCTAAAGCAAACTTTTCAATTTGTTAAAAAAAAAAACAAGGCAAACTGCTCTATATATCGTTGTCGTTGTTAAAGAGTTGTCATTTGTGAACCGCCTCCTGTCAACACCTTTTGAAATGGGTATTATTTAACGTCATTTAACACACCTCCGCCTTTGGGGATTTTCTTACACCATACGGCAACGACAACGACGACCCATCGACTGAACGCCAAGCAAACAAACTAGCCCAACTAAATTTCATAACCGAACAACTTGCCAGTTGCATGGTGTCAGCCAGTGTGCCAGTGATGAAGTTGCTCCCGTTGGACTTGTTTTTGGCGGTGGTGCTGCTGCTGCAGACTTACAAAAGTCGTTTACATATCTCCCAAAGTTTACCAAAGCTTTTGGTGCAGAGATTTGTTGGCTGCATTCTTAAATCGGTTCAATGTTTTTCCTCACATGCAGTGTTTACAAAGGCCTTTTTCTTTGGCTGCAAATGCGTGTAGCCTTTGTGATGGCTTTCTTTTTTTTTGAGTTTCTTTGCACTTTTCGAATGACTGTTGGTGATAATGACAGCTGCGTGTATGACTGTCAACACATGACATTTCACTGTTTACTTTTCTGTTTGATAATGAATTCTGAAATCTGTAAAAGCTTACTGCTGCTGCAGATGCTAAGGCTGGCACTTAATGCTGTTGTTCTCGCCCTCAAATGATGTGTGCAATCAAAATTGATTTTTTTTTTTTTTTTTTTTGCACAGTGGGTGCAATAGCTGATGTGATACGAAACTTTAGATACACGTTATGTACTACGAAATGGGCAATTTCGAGGTAAATAGTAAATCCAATCCAATTTTGTAGATTGGAATCTCAATCTCTAGGATATTTTTTATGACATTCAAATTTAGAACGAATTTTCTGAAAAACAAAACAATGACAAAATTTTTCATGAAAACAGACTAAACTTTTGCAAAAAAATCATATATTCTGAAAACATTTTCTATGAAAATTTAAATTTGATCACATTCTCCATGAAAATCAAATTGGACAACATTTTCTACGAAACATTGAAAAATCGACGAAATTTTTATACCCTACACCACCACTATGGTACAGGGTATTATAAGAGACCTAGACCCATTGATAAGCATACTGATCGACTCAGAATCACTTTCTGATTCGATTTAACCATGTCCGTCTGTGAGTCCATGTATTGTTGTAATCAATCTGCAGGTTTATAGGTATTTGTTGTCCAATCATCACGAAATTTTTCACATGGCACTTTATTGGCCCGAGGACGAACGCTATTGATTTTGGTAAAAAACGGTGCAGATTTAGATATAGCTCCCCTTTATATGTATTGTCCGATTTGCACTTAAATGGCCGTAGTTGCTACAATTTTCAACCGATCTGCAGAAAAATTGGCACTTATTGTTTTATTACTAATCTTAACCTATCTGCAAAATTTCATCAATATCGGTTCAAATTTAGATATAGCTCCCCTTTATATGTATCGCCCGATTTGCACTTAAATAGCCGTAGTAGCTACAATTTTCAACCGATCTGCACAAAATTTGGCACCGGTTGTTTTATTGCTGGTCTTAACATATCTGCAAGACTTCATCAAAATCGGTTCAGATTTAGAAATATCTCCCATATATATGCATCGCCCGAAGTCACAACAAACTTCAACCGATCTGCACAAAATTTGGCACCGATTGTTTTGTTACTGATCTACACATATCTGCAAGATTTCATCAAAATCGGTTCAGATTTGGATATAGCACCAGTGTAGATTTAGCTCTCATATACATATATATATTGCCCGAATTTATAATTTTAGGGTTGGTTCCTTACTGTTTTTTTAGTAAAGGGTGATTTTTTTGAGGTTAGGATTTTCATGCATTAGTAATTGACAGATCACGTGGGATTTCAGACATGGTGTCAAAGAGAAAGATGCTCAGTATGCTTTGACATTTCATCATGAATAGACTTACTAACGAGCAACGCTTGCAAATCATTGAATTTTATTACCAAAATCAGTGTTCGGTTCGAAATGTGTTCATTCACCGTAACGTTGCGTCCAACAGCTTCTTTGAAAAAATACGGTCCAATGATTCCACCAGCGTACAAACCACACCAAACAGTGCATTTTTCGGGATGCATGGGCAGTTCTTGAACGGCTTCTGGTTGCTCTTCACTCCAAATGCGGCAATTTTGCTTATTTACGTAGCCATTCAACCAGAAATGAGCCTCATCGCTGAACAAAATTTGTCAAAATTTGAACACATTTCGAACCGAACACTGATTTTGGTAATAAAATTCAATGATTTGCAAGCGTTGCTCGTTAGTAAGTCTATTCATGATGAAATGTCAAAGCATACTGAGCATCTTTCTCTTTGACAACATGTCTGAAATCCCACGTGATCTGTCAAATACTAATGCATGAAAATCCTAACCTCAAAAAAATCACCCTTTATTATTAACCAAATCTCCCACTGTGGTTCACTTTTAGTTAATAGTTATAGCCAACTTCGGTAAGTCCAAGTCGCCGGTCTTTGTTGGTAATTTTTTGCGTGTGTGTGTGTGTTTATGCCTTGAATCTTTTGTCTTACCATGGATTTTATTGTCGGCGGGAATATGTTTGCACATGGCCTACTCCACAATAGCATAAAAGCCAAGTTGATTTATCAACAATAACAACAACGGCAACAGCAAATGTAAGACAAAGATATTTTCAATTGTGTTTATGGGCTTATTCATATATTCTTGCAAGAGCAACATTGACAAAGCATTACGCATTAATCCTTTAGATCTCCAGGCACCGTGCAGCAATGCTAATTTGCGAAGGCGTTCCTCAATATTTATTTAGAATTTTTCAATATTTACTTTATTTGGATATGGGTAATTAATAAAGCAAGCATTGGGGAAAGAGACTCGAAAGAAAATAAAAGTAATTCACTTCAGAAATAATGAGATTAGCTGGCTGGGAGGGTATTGCGTCTTAAGAAGAGTTGTTCTATGGCATTGAAAGTTGGAAAAATTGCTTAATGAAGTAAAATTTTGAAAAATTTTCTTTAAAATTAAATTTTTGGCAACAAAATTTCTTTTAGAAATGAAATCTTCGCAATATTTCTTGGTCATTATGAACTTTTGACCAAATTTCATATGGAAAAGAAATTTTGATAAAATTTACCACAGACGTTCAGCGAGATCATGGAAGGCTCACTGAGGAGATTGTGGCGGTGGGCTACCAGAAAGGGTTAAGGACCAACCCATGGAAGACGGAGCGGAATTACCCTGCAGCTGTCGAAGGAGGCGAAGTATCTTGACATAGTCCTCGATTCGAAGCTGTCGTGGAAGAGGAATGCCTAGGAGAGAGGCCGTAAGGCACTGTGCGCTTTTTACTCCTGCAGGAGGATCGAAAGTGGGCTGTAACCCCCAAAATGGTTAATTGGATGTAAACGGCTATCGTGAGACCAGTCAGTACCTAGCACATGCAGCATCGCTTCCAGCCAGGTCCGGATGCTGGATATGCAGTCCATTGGGTCTTATATTCGAAACTGTGACGCCAAGATCGCGCTTACGCTAAGGGAGCTCCGCATGCTGTAGGTGGACAATTGCGGCCAAAATTCGATTCTGGATGTTATGGATGCGGAGGGTAGACTGAGGAGGATCTCCAACTACCTGGTAGCAGTACCGACTGGGATAAGGGCCTTCCGGATTCGTTTTCCTGGGAGGGATGAATGAAAGGCGAATGCTGTATTTGAGCAGGATGAGACCTCGATCTTTACCGATGGCTTCAAAATGGATTGGCGGTCTACTAGGACGCACTCAATATCGGTATGTCTCTGAGACTGCCGAGCGAGTGTATTGTTTTTTAGGCAGAGGTCTGTGCCATTACAGTAGCCGTAAGAGAAATTCTGGTAAGGAATTTATCACACACAAAACTCAGTCTGACGGAGCTCAAGGCCATGAGGTCGATGTGCGTGGCAGATTGTTTGAAGTACCTGGAGTCTGCTAGAGGCTCCGAGTCCACGATGTAACGCTGACATGGGTTCCCGGACATGAGGGAATTACAGGGAATGAGGGGGCTGACGAATGCGCAAGGAGGGGTTCGTCTGCACCTGGCGAACCAGCCACCGATATTGCCTACATTTGTCGAGCTACTGAAAACGGTAGAAGAGATGGTCGGAGCGGCTGTCATGGACTGGAGGAGGACGAGGGAGTTGTTGGCGTTCGATAAGAGGTCGATGAGTACCTTAACAGGAGGCAAAACCGGACACTTTGCCAAAGGCCATATGGCGGCGCGCATGGGAATATCGCTTAATGACTTCTGCAGGAGTTGCCTCGATGCGGATAAGGAGGAGATTATCGAGCACTTGCTATGGTCATGTTCGGGTCTGGAGGGATGCAGGCTCTCCTCCCTTCTTCTGCGATCTGGATGATCTTACGAACATACCTCAGGGAGGTCTCTCATGAGATTTGTTGATGGGAAGGAACGGTTCCGACGGGGGTGGCATAAGCTACGGCGAAGGTACATTCGTACTCTTCCCTTTCTTTCTAGGGTATGACAAAGGGCCAAACTGGCCTCCGAGTGAACTCACCTATGGTGGGCAACCCTTTCAACCTAACCTTAACTATCCTACAGAAATGAAATTTTGACAAAAATTTACAATAAAAATAAAATTTTTACAAAATTTCCTGTAAAAGGGAAATTTTGAAAAAATTTATCATAGAAATTAAAGTCACATGAATTATGATAAAATTTCTAGAAGGAATTTCGGCCGGGCCGAATCTTATATACCCTCTACCCTCCATGGATCGCATTTGTCGAGTTCTTTGCGCGGTATCTCTTTTAAGGCAAACAAAGACTAATGGATAAGAATTGTTATGCCATTAGAGATATATCAAGCTATAGTCCGATTCGAACCATAAGTGAATTAAATGTTGAGGACCATAATAGAAGTCATTGGGTAATATGTAAGTCAGTTCGGATAAGAATAACGCTCAAGAAGCATAATGGGGAGAACGCTTTATATGGGAACTCTATCAGGCTAAAGATCGATTAGGGCCAAATTGGACACGTATGTTGAAGCCGTTGTAAATTCAGTAACGCCTCCAGACCCGCCTGCGGTGTGGGTCTAAACGCCCCTGTGATACCACACAGGCCAGTCTCTGTACCTTTCGAAGTTCCTTGGTCCGTGTACTCTTCTCCGCAGCCTTCCACCATACCAGTGCTCCATATGCCAACACTGGCCATGTCCTTTCAGGGTAACTCCTCCCAACTTCATACCAACATCTTTCTGGAGAAGTATATATTCTATATTTCTCTTCCAGGACCGTTTAGCATCGAGGACTAGGCCTAGGTTTTTCGCCTCCCTTGATAACTAGAGAGTGGTCCCGTCCAAAGATGGTAATCCGGTATCTTATATCTCCGATTAAAGAGCATTTGCTCCTTCTTCCTTGGATTGGTCCTCAAACCATTTCTCGTAGCCCATCTCGATAGACTCCACAGCGACATTTCCATAGTATCTGAAATCTGCCTCGAATCAATAGTTTCAAGCCATCTCCGTTGAGATCCAATAGGACTCCGTTTATCACAAGGTTCAAGAGAATTGGCGAGAACACTTCTCCTTGAGGCGATCTCCTTATCACCCGCCTTCTGCCCACACTTTCTACCAAGCACGCATTAATACTCCTGCCGCGAAGCATACTATACGTCCACGGGAAAAGATTCCGGTATACCCCTGTGCTGTCCAGGGGACGACTATCGGCCCTATCTGATCCCTCATTATCGACGAAGGCCGCCATCGTGTACTCCTTCTATTGGAGAGCTATCTCTACCTCTCGTACCACCTCATGTAGGCCCATCTCCACCGACCTCCAATTGAGGTATGCATGTTGTGCCCCACTGAAATTCTCCGATATCAGTGTCTGCCTTACATTCACTTCAACAAGTCTTTTCAGTGTTTTACGAAGAAACGATGACAGTATTGTGGTTTATTTTTCCCGCCTTGGAGATAAATACCATCCTGACCTCCCTCCATGCACTTGGTATGTAGGACATTACCATGGTTGCCTTAAAAATTCGTTCCAGCAGCCTCAGGATGATCTGATATGGTCTTCTCCTCGTCAACGATGTCACCGATGAGTGACATCGATGTCCTGATCGTCGTCTCCTTCTTGGCCGCCTGCAAAATGTGTCTTCATCAGTTGTTCTGCCGTCTCCTGGTTGTTATCGGTACGAGTTCCGTTTTCTCTCCTCAGAGAGAGCTTGGCATGCTAGGATTCTTGGAGAGCACTTTTTGCAATCTCGATACTTCACTAGTGCCCTCTTATTCTCCGTAGAATTTAGCCCAGAAACTCCTCTTCGCTCTCATAGTCTACTTCTTGAACCTGCCCAGGTCCTTAGGATATTCGTCCAAGCCCTCTCCCGTGTTCTCACTCTTCGTCTTGTTAATGAGCCTCCTGCTTTCCTTCCTTAGTACCTTTCGTTCCGGGGTCCATCATGATTGGTCCGTCGTAGGCATCATTCAGGCTCACCGTAACGAGATTCCCTGCGGACTCCAGTTGCCTTGCGTCCGATATAGGTCCCCCAGGGGACCGGGGAACGGTTTGCCTTCCTCGGATTCCTTTACGGACTCCTGTCGCGTTCAAACTGAAAACCTATCCTGTAGTGATCCGAAAAGGAACACTCGGTGCAGCCGTTTCCGTCTAAATCTTCAACCGAGTCACTATTCGTTACAAGCGTCATGTCTATAACCTGTTCCCTGATCCGGTTGGAGACCGTTGGGGGTTTTCCTATTTGCCACATAACCAAGATCGTGGATAAAATGTCAAATCAAAAAGTGGCTCATCTCTTTCGCTTGAATCTTGAGATACCCTATAGATCACGGTTTGCGTAGGCTTCGCCTCCCAGTATAAAGTCGTTAAAAATTTTCCTTTAGAATTAAATTTTTCAGTTTTTTTTTTTTTTTTTTGATGAGTCAAATTAAACTTGCTTCATAAAATTTTGTTATTTTCGATTTATGGCAAATTTTTAAATCATTTTATCGCTTTTAAGGTATATGGAAATAATTAAAATTTGTTTTTTCGTGTAAAGCTTCATAAAAACTTAAAAATCTTCGTTTTTATGCCATTTATTTCGTTGTTATCCCTATCATTTAATTAAGTTATTAAAAACTGTCAATTTTATTACCAGCACATTGTCCCACATAACTGCAGTGCGTTAAAGGGTAACTCGATAGCTTTGTTCCAAATACCCACCACATTGTGTAATTAAATACCAAGAATTAGCCGAAATTCGATCAGCAACCGATGCCAAGGTAAAAAAGGTAAGGCCACAAAATCACCCACATGCCGATGCAGTGAGATGCAAACAATAACAAAATTGAGCGCCATATGCTGAAAAACGTTCAGCAATGGCATTCATTCATAAAGTTCACAGACAAGCTTCTTCGCCATGAAGTCAACGGTCATGGCCATAAGAATTAAATCATAATTTTTAGCCAAACACAAAACCCAAAGCCGAGCTACTGGGTGGTCTGTTATTGAGTTTTGAGGCTTAACCTTTAGGGCCTACCAAAGCCTTAACTTAAGGCCATAACGTTTTTTTTATTAGAGGGAGAATTTGGAACCAGAAAAAACACTTTATACGCCAAAATCATTTGATGCTTCTTCCTTAGAGACCATGAAGTTAAATGCTTTTGAACAAAAAACCATAATAGCAACCTCAAACACCAGTTTGGTGTTGGTGCCAGCATTAGCCACAATCCTTGACCCATTTGTTCCTTTGCGGGTAGGCTTTTAAGGTTTGGTTTGTTTGCCTTAATGTCGAAATTGGTTCGACCACCAACATTGTGTTGGAGCTGTGATTTAAAGCAACATTTAAGACTTATTCCAAAAGAACTTCACACACACACACACACACACACACTCAAGCCACACTCTCAAGCTTTTATGGACGAATTATAGGTTCTTGGAATTGGAAACAAAAGAAGGCCATTCGATCATGCCCTCACCCACTCTACTTGGTTTAAATAACCAGTCCTTAAACAGTTTTAAGCTTTTTGGATACAATTTCAATTTGGACCAATATGCCCATGGCATACTGCAAGACAATGAGCAGCAGTCTTGTTTTGGGGCGCTTTGTGGTGACTGTCATCGTGGGGCTATTGTAATTATCGATTGTTAAATGTGTATCCATGACTGGGAAGCAATCATCAGCAAGGTTTTTTTAAACCACAGCGAAAATGTTTGCTGTGAAAAAATTATGGGAAAACACTCCAAAAGCTAGAATTTCAACCACCAACGAAATTTGTTATTCAATGTAGCAAATATGTTAGCTAAATAAACAGACATGACAGCTGTTTCAGCCAACATAGGGCTGTAGTTCTAACAAACATTTCCGTTTGCTGTTTCAACAAAAACCAGTAAGGAAGGGCAAAAGTCGGGCGGTGGCGACTGAATAATACCCTACAACTACCCTATAAGAACAATGTAAGCCAAATTCGAAGAACCTCGGCAGATGTTTTCAGATGGGTTATTAAACAATCCGTATAAAATTTCGAGCAACTATGTTCAAACTGTAATAGCTACGGTTGACAAATGGCAAGATTATTTATAAATTACCAAAAATCTGACAAACATGTATAAGGGAGTCAGGGAGGGGGCCCTCGGGCCCGAGACCCCACCAAAATGATTTTGTCTAAAGAAAGTATTTAAATTAAGAGTATTCTAAACAAAATTTCATTAACATTTCTTATGATGACAACATTTCATATTTATAATATTCTACAAAGACAACATTTTGCTGAGGCCAGGGATGCCTTTAAATAATCTTTTTTAAGGACAACATTCTAATGAAATACTAAGTAGAAGCAGAATCTTAAAGACATTTTTTTCTAAAAAAAATTTTAATGATATTTTCCTAGATACAAAATTTCAGCGTAATATTATTTTATGACAAAACTTCAACACGGGCCGGATCCGTGCTACATTCTAAAGACTATATTTAAATGATTTTTTCAAAGGACTAACTTTCAGCGAAAAACTCTCTAAAGACAACCTAAGGTCGAGATAATTGCTTAAAACCAAAATTTTAATTTTGCATAAACATTTTTAAAGTCTTTTTATTATGCTTATATGTCCCAAACAACATTATCCTCACATTTTTTCTATAGACAAATTTCAATAAACAATTTTAAAGACAACATTTTAACCCATTTCGCCTGACCCTCGATTTCGTTGTCCGATTTTGATGAAATTTTATCTTTTCTATATATAAAAGAGACGCATGATTGGCTGACTGACTGATCAACGCCCAGCCCAAACGGTTGAAGCTAGAGTCATGAAATTTGGCCTGAATGTGGGTCTTGGGTCGCAGGCGAGCTTTAAGATGGGGTTTTGTCATATTCGAACGTTTAGATACTAAAAGGTACGCAATTGTGACTTTTTACACAGCGCCAACGAATGGGGCTAGAATTATGATTTTGGGATCAAAAACAAAGATTTGGTGACCAACATTTCCCAAAATAGCACCGGAAGTGTGAAAAATTTTACGTTAAGTACCGCAATTGATACTTTTTGGAACCTTGTTTGTTAATTGAGCCAGAGCTTTGAAAAGATTTTTTGGACTTTTGAACATTTAGGAACAAAAAAGTACCAACAAGTAAAAGCGTGCTAAGTTCGGCCGGGCCGAATCTTATATACCCTCCACCATGGAGCGCAGTTGTCGAGTTCTTTACCCGACATCTCTTCTTAAGCAAAAAGCGATAAAAGAAAAGATTTGCTCTGCTATTAGAGCGATATAAAGATATGATCCGGTTTAGACCACTATTAAATTATATGTTGGAGACCTGTGTAGAATGTCAGCCAATTCGAGTAAGAATTGCGCCCTTTGGGGGCTCAAGAAGTAAAATAGAGAGATCGATTTATATGGGAGCTGTATCGGGCTATAAACAGATTTAGACCATAATCAACACGTATGTTGATGGTCAAGAGAGGATCCATCGTACAAAATTTCAGGCAAATCGGATAATAATTGCGACTTCTAGAGGCTCAAGAAGTCAAGATCCCAGATCGGTTTACATGGCAGCTATATCAGGTTATGAACCGATTTAAACCTTATTTGACACAGTGGTTGAAAGAAAAAATAAAAAACGTCATGCAAAATTTCAGCCAAATCAGGTAGGAATTGCGTCCTCTAGAAGCACAAGAAGTCAAGTCCCCAAATCTGTTTATATGACAGCTATATCAGTTTATGAGCCGATTTGAACCATTTTTGGCACACTTGTTGGATATCATAAAAAAACATGTCGTGCAAAATTTCATTCCAATCTGATAAGAATTGCGCACTTTAGAGGCTTAAGAAGTCAAGACCCAAGATCGGTTTATATGGCAGCTATATCAGGTTATGGACCGATTAGGACCATACTTGGCACAGTTGTTGAATATCTTAACAAAACACGTCGTCCAAAATTTCATTGTAATCGGATTAGAATTGCGCACTCTAGAGGCTTAAGAAGTCAAGACCCAAGATCGGTTTATATGGCAGCTATATCAGGTTATGGACCGATTTCAACCATATTTAGCACAGTTGTTGGATATCGTAACAAAACTCGTCGTGCAAAATTTCATTCCAATCGGATAAGAATTGTGCACTCTAGAGGCTCAAGAATTCAAGACCCAAGATCGGTTTATATGGCAGCTATATCAGATTATGGGCCGATTTGAACCATACTTGGCACAGTTGTTGGATATAATAACGAAAAACGTCGTGCCGAAATTCATTCAAATCGGATAAGAATTGGGCACTCTAGAGGCTCAAGAAGTCAAGACCCAAGATCGGTTTATATGGCAGCTATATCAGATTATGAACCGATTTGAACCATACTTGGCACAGTTGTTGGACATCATAACAAAATACGTCGTGCCAAAATTCATTCAAATCGGATAAGAATTGCGCACTCTAGAGGCTCAAGAAGTCAAGACCCAAGATCGGTTTATATGGCAGCTATATCAGATTATGAACCGATTTCAACCATACTTGGCACAGTTGTTGGATATCATAACAAAACACGTCGTCCAAAATTTCATTCCAATCGGATAAGAATTGCGCACTCTAGAGGCTCAAGAAGTCAAGACCCAAGATCGGTTTATATGGCAGCTATATCAAAACATGGACCGATATGGCCCATTTACAATACCAACCGACCTACACTAATAAGAAGTATTTGTGCAAAATTTCAAGCAGCTAGCTTTACTCCTTCGGAAGTTAGCGTGCTTTCGACAGACAGACGGACGGACGGACGGACAGACGGACGGACATGGCTAAATCGACATAAAATTTCACGACGATCAAGAATATATATACTTTATGGGGTCTCAGACGAATATTTCGAGTAGTTACAAACAGAATGACGAAATTAGTATACCCCCCATCTTATGGTGGAGGGTATAAAAAGGTACGAAATAAGTGAACTTTCCGTGGGGCGAACGGGTAGAGCTAGAACTTCGAAATATGTCTTAAATAATTGTGGTTGCGAAATAGTAATGCAAACGGAAGAAACGTAAATTTAGTACCGTATTTGGTACCATTTCATACTTTTTTAAGAATTGAACTAGAGCTTCGAAATGCAATAGCTATATTCCGCTAAGAAATATTCGAAACAGCTATTTACTTTTACAGTGAACGGAGAAGGGTAAAATTAAAAATAATTGCTAAAAATGATCGATGTCTTGACAAATATGCGATAAGTTGTACCAAATATGAAGTGTTGAAATACCAGGAGTACCGGGAGTGGAATAAAAAGTACTTAAGTGCTGTAATTGGTACTATTTAGTACTTTCTTCATAGATTAAGCTGCAGATCTGAAATTTGGGATACAGGCACATTTGCGCAGTATGTACCGGACGACTAGAAGATTTTCTTGATATTCGCACATTTTGGTACTAAAACGTACAATATGAAACAGCTCATGGAATGCAGTCATATCTAGGCACTATGTACCGAGCGACTAGAAGATTTTTTTGATATTCGTTCATTTTGGTACTAAAATGTACAAAGTGATACTTTATTTACAGACTGCGCTGCATCTGTGAAATTAGGGATACAGGAACATCTTGGCAAAATGTAACGGATGGCTAGAAGATTTTTTGAAATTTGTACATTTAGGTACTCAATCGCACAAAATTGTACTTAATTTACAGATTGAGCTAAAGATCTTCTTTCTTTCTTTTTTTAAATCGGTACATTTAGTCACTAAACCTTTCAAAGTGTTCTTTCTTTACGTATAAGGCTTAGGCTATTAAAATTGCGATACAGTTACACCTTGATATTGGGTGTACCAACGGGGGCAGCGATGGGACCGGCCATATGCTAGTATATTCATAATTTAGAGAATTTATATTGACGTAGCATATTGAATTTTAAAAAGTTTTGAAAAAAGAAAATCTTTTTATTTAATAAGCACCTACTCACTTTCTTAATATTTTATGATTATTTAGCGAAGAATGCTGGATTTAATGATTTTGGCATAAAATAGAACCTGCTGTCAAAAGAAGTAGGATTATTGCGCAACACTCTTTTTTTATAGAAATCAAATGCAACGGGGCATTTAAATGGACTCCAGAAATCTCACTCCTAATAAATTTAAGAAATTTTTTTGTTTGATTTTTGGGACATAAAAAATTGCCGGCTTTCGACAAGCCAATTTCCCTCCTAAATATGACGGAAAAAAATGTTGTAACTGGTTTCAGTCGTCTATTTTACGACAATCCAAATTTTATTACCATACCTCTTTCCTCACTCGAGTTAGAAATTTTCTAAGGCAGCTCTATTCTTGGGTATTTTTCGTCGTTAATGTGAACCTGAGCTGTTGTCAAGTGTTCGAAGCCATTAATACAACTTTCAAAAGATTTTTGCACTGTATTGTCAATCAGTGGGCAACGCAAAGAAGTAGAAGAGCTAGACCCATCGATAAGTATACGGATCGGCTTAGAATCACTTCCTGATTTGATTTAGCTATGTCCGTCTGTCCGTCTGTCTGTCTGTCCATGTATTTTCGTAATCAAGGTACAGGTCGCATTTGTTGCCCGATTTTCCCAAAATTTTGCATATGTCTCTTATTTGGGCCAAGGATGAACGCTTTCGATTTTGATGTAGCTTCCGTAAATATCTTTCATCCGAGTGCTCTTTTAAAGCTGTAGAAGCCACAGTTTTGGTCAGATCCTTAAAAAAATTTGACACAAAGTGTTTTTTTTTAGACGTCCCAATATGTGTGCAAAATTTCTTTGAAATCGGTCCAGATTTAGATATAGCTCCCATATATATCTTTCATCTGATATGTTCTTTTAAGGCTGTAGAAGGCAACATTTTGGTCCGATATTTACCAAATTTGGCACAAAGTGCTTTTTTGACGTCCTAGTATGTGTGCAAAATTTCATCAGAATCGAATCATATCTATAAATAGCTCACATATATATCGTTCATCCGATAGCTGTAGTAGCTACAATTTTGGTCCGATCTCTACAACATTTTTTATGAGATGTTTTAATTGATATCCCAAAACGTGTGCAAAATTTCATCGAAATCGAATCAGATATAGGTAAAACTCCCATATATATATTTTATGCGTTCCGACTTTTAAGGCTGTAGAAGCCAGAATTTTTGTACCATCGTAAGAAAATCGTACAAGGTTCTATTCGATATTTCAGTAGGTATACAAACTTAAAGTCTGACTAGATTTGGATATAAGTGGTGTAGGTGGTGTGTTAATACTTTGTATTAACGTAGGTCAATTGGGGATTGCAAATTGACCACATTGGTTTAGATTTAGATATAGCTCCCATATAAACCGATCTCCCGATTTTACTTCTTGAGTCGCTGGAAGCCGCAAGTTTTGTTCAATTTGGCTGAAATATTGGTCCAAATTGGTCTATAACCTGATGTGGCTCCCATATAAACCGATCTCCCGATTTGACTTCATGAGTCCTTACAAGTCGCAATTGTAGTCCGATTTGGCTGAAATTTTGCATGTAGAGTTCTGTTTCAACCGATCACCCGATTTGACATCTTTAACCCCTGGAAGCCGCAGTAATTTGCTGCTAAAACAGCAAACATTTTCTGTTGCTTTTAAATGTGAAGATATTTAAAAAAAGCTCAAAAATGTCGTAGATATTTCAAAATTTTTATATTACATCTTATCTTTCAATTTTACAGGCATATTGCGAACAATACCTTTCAATTTTCTACAAGTTGCTTATTTTTGAACGAATTTAAATAAAAGCAGACAAGATATCTACTACGATTATATTTATGCTGCTAAACAAAAAATGGACGCCTAAAATTGGCAAATTTTTTATTAATACATAGCACAATTGTTGTTAAGAAGTTCATTCAAAAAGGTTTTAAATATTTAATTTAATATCAGCAGACAGTGTTTGCTGATAACACCAGACTAATTGCTCCGGGTGCTTTTTAAGTGTTTCCCAAACATCCCATTGCGGAACTAATTAGGGGGAAATTAACTTCTCACAATATTAATTGAGTGCTGCCCGATTCAAATTTAAGCTCAATGATAAGGGGACCTCCTGTTTAATGCCGAGTCCGAACGGCGTGTCGGTAAAAAGTGACATCTCTTGGTTGAGAAGTTGTACATGGCTGAAATCCTCACAAATGTTGCTAGCATTTGGTGAGGGCATAACCACCACTAAAAAATGTTTTTAGGTGTTCTCGCCGGCAGGATTTGAGCCCGGGCGTTTGGCACGATAGGTGGGCATGTTGGTGGCTCCCGTGGTGCATAGGTTGCTCTGGGTGCAGCAGACGGTTTTCTTTGAGCAAAGAATTATCAGGACAAATCTTTCTCACAACTCCCCGCTTTCAATTGCTTACGTTTTCCAGCCAATTTTAGTGTTTGGTGAATCTCAAACTGGATGTTACGCTTCATAACAAATATCGTTGGTAGTATTGTGGCATTTTATTACTTAATTTCATAGCTTCGACAAATAAGCATCTTAAGTTTTAGCAGCCAATAAGCAGCAAAAAAAAAAAAAAACAAAAGAAACCATGAAAAACAAATGTATATTTCTCACATTTCAAATGGACATTAAGAGCTTGGAATGGGCAGTGCAATCTGAGCATATGCCCTCTACACTCCATTCAATGGTGAATCAGAAAATCAAAACAGCCTTCATTGGCAAACTGCGAACGACTACAGCCCAATAATGCTGATGCTGAACTCCAGCGAACTCCAACTGTGTTTGGTGATATCCAACTTTTCAACAAGTTTTCTCTTGAAATTTGATGCGTGCAAATTTAAATTATAACGACATTTCTTCCCCTCTTTTCAACAGCCCCAAAACTCCTGACCGTTTTGCAGGCTCGATAGCTTTGGCTTTGATACCATTTTCCATGAATTGCCCACGAATTTGAATGACCGTCCATTTGGCGGCGAATTGGTCTTGGTGTTGGAAATCTGCTTTGACTCTTGGCTGGTCTCTCGTCTCACAAAACTCCAAATGTGTTATTTAATATCCCACACTGAAATGGGTGATTTCTAATCACCGATCGACGCTTAAATGCGTGTGTGTATGTGACTCATGTGGCATACATACGGCGGCTAAGACAATTAGAAAAAAAAGAAGCAAAAAAAACCTTAATAACAGATTTGCCTAACCAAGCGTTATGATTAGTCTTTAGGCACACTGTCAACTTCGATTAGATGACAAAACGATTCGTATATGTTGGCCGCAAAAATGGCCTAAAAGGAAACTATAACAAATGAATGGACAAGCAACGGGAAAGGAAAGTAAATCACTCATAACTAGATGACACTTAACAAGTCCAGCAAATTTGTCTCAAAAAATTAAGAAAAAACTTACCAAAATTCGTAAAATTTTGTACAAAAATCCAAAAATTACCTGAAAAGGAAAAGTAAAATATCGTTAAAATTGTTATGGAAAAGGAAAGAAAAGAAAACAAGTAAAAGGATGCTAAGTTCGGTCGGGCCGAATCTTATATACCCTCCACCATGGACCGCATTTGTCGAGCTCTTTTCCTGGCATCTCTTCTTAGGCAAAAAAGGATATAAGAAAAGATTTGCTCTGCCATTAGAGCGATATCAAGATATGGTGCGATTTGGACCACAATTGCATTATATGTTGGAGACCTGTGTAAAATGTCTGCCAATTCGAATAAGAATTGCGCCTTTTGGGGGCTCAAGAAGTAAAATAGAGAGATCGATTTATATGGGAGCTGTATCCGGCTATAGACCGATTCAGACCATAATAAACATGTATGTTGATGGTCATGAGAGAATCCACTGTACAAAATTTTGGCAAATCGGATAATAATTGCGACCTCTAGAAGCTCAAGAAGTCATGATCCCACATCGGTTTATATGGCAGCTATATCAGGTTACGAACCGATTTGAACCTTATTTGACACAGTTGTTGAAAGTAAGAATAAAACACGCCAGGCAAAATTTCAGCCAAATCGGATAGGAATTGCGCCCTCTAGAAGCTCAAGAAGTCAAGACCCAAGATCGGTTTATATGGCAGCTATAAACCGATTTGAACCATGCTTGGCACAGTTGTTGGATATCATTACAAAATACTTCGTGCCAAAATTTCATTCAAATCGGATAAGAATTGCGCCCTCTAGGGGCTCAAGAAGTCAAGACCCAAGATCGGTTTATATGACAGCTGTATCAGGTTATGGACCGATTTGAACCATACTTGGCACAGTTATTGGATATCATAACAAAACACGTCGAGCAAAATTTCATTCCAATCGGATCAGAATTGCGCACACTAGAAGCTCAAGAATTCAAGACCCAAGATCGGTTTATATAGCAGCTATATCAAAATATGGACCGATATGACCCATTTACAATACCAACCGACCTACACTAATAAGAAGTATTTGTGCAAAATTTCAAGCGGCTAGCTTTACCCCTTCAGAAGTTAGCGTGCTTTCGACTGACGGACATTCAGACGGACGGACATGGCTAGATCGACATAAAATGTCGCGACGAACAAGAATATATATACTTTATGGAGTTTCAGACGAATATTTCGAGTAGTTACAAACAGAATGACGAAATTAGTATACCCCCATCCTATGGTGGAGGGTATAAAATTGAATAAAACTTAATTTAAATTTCCACAATCTACATCCTATAAAAGATGTTTCGCACAAAAAATTAAGGGGTTTTAGTGTCATTTAAATTTTTACAGGGAATTTTGTGAAAATTCCTTCTCTATGGGAAATTTTTTGCCATAGGAAATTTTATCAATTTCGTGTTTTTATACCCTCCACCATAGGATGGGGGTATACTAATTTCGTCATTCTGTTTGTAACACCTCGAAATATGCATCTAAGACCCCATAATGTATATACTGGGTTGCCCAAAAAGTAATTGCTTTTTTTCATATAGTCGGCGTTGACAGTCACAGCTTGTGACTCTGTAATTGCATTCTTTCTTCTGTCAGTTATCAGCTGTTACTTTTAGCTTGCTTTAGAAAAAAAGTTTAAAAAAAGTATATTTGATTAAAGTGTATTCTAAGTTTTATTAAAAATGCATTTACTTTCTTTTAAAAAATCCACAATTTCTTTTTGGGCAACCCAATATATTCTTGATCGTCCTGTCATTTTGTCTGTCCGTTCGTTTGTCTGTCTGTCAAAAGCACGCTAACTTTCGAAGGAGTAAAGCTAGCCGCTTGAAAGTGTACACAAATATTTTTTTTTTTGTGTAGGTTGGTTGGGATTGTAAATGGGCCAAATCGGTACATGTTTTGACATAGCTGTTATTAAACCGATCTTGGGTCTTGACTTCTTGAGAATCTATCGGGCGCAATTCTCGTCCGATTTGACTGAAGCTTTGAACGTGGTATTCTGGTATCACTTCCAACAACTGTGCTAAGTATGATTCAAATCGGTTTATAATCTGGTATGGCTGTCATATAAACCGATCTTGGATTTTGACTTCTTGAGCCAATAGAGCGCGCAATTCTCATTCGATTTGGCTGAAATTGCGCATGAGGTGTTTTGTTATGACTTCCAATAAATGTGCCAAGTATGGCGCAAATCGGTACATAACCTGATATAGCTGTCATATAAACCTTTTTGAGCCTCTTGAGGGCGCAATTCTCGTCCGATTTGGCAGAAATTTTATACCAAGGTTTCTCTTATGACCTTCAACATACGTGTCTAATATGGTCTGAATCGATCAATAGCTTAATACAGCTGCCATATAAACCGATCTCTAGATTTTGCTTCTTGAGCCCCTACAAGGTTCAATTACACAATGATGTCTACAATGTTCTAAATACATTCATTTATGGTCCGAATCGGACTTTAACTTGATATAGCTCCAATAGCATAACAGTTCTTTTTCAATATTCTTTGTTTGCCTAAAAAGAGATAGCGCGCATAGAACTCGACAAATGCGATCCATGGTGGAGGGTATATAAGATTCGGCCCGGCCAAACTTAGTACGCTCTTACTTGTCTCTATTACATACCTTCCCTTTGAGCCCCATATTTTTGAGGGGGGAGCGTTCCCCCAAACACTTGGTCCCCACAATTGGATACCAGATTCTTTTTCTACTCTGAAAAACCTTTCGTTTGACTCCCATGCTCTTCTTGACACTAAATTTCAAATTTCCTTTTTAAAATAATTTATTTTTCCCCCAACAATTTTTTCTAAAACTAAATTTCAATAATTATTGTTTTAATTTGGAGCCAGAATGAGTTGCGCTCCCCTCCCCTCCCCGAAATGAAATCCTGTCTATTAGCATGGGCCCCTTATAGACCGATCTCCCTAGTTAAGGTCTAAGGCTTATAGAAGCCGCATTTATTGCCCGATTTCGCTGAAATTTGACATAGCAGTATAAGGATCTCAAAATCCTTATCGACCATATTCAGTTTGGACAATAGCTTGATTTAGGTCCATATATACCGATCTCCCGATTTAAGGTCCACGGTCCATGGAAGCCGCATTTATTGTCCGAATTCGCTGAATTTGGCACAGTTAATTTTGTTAAGCCCTTCGACATTCGTGTCAAATATGATTCAGATCGGTCTAACTTTGGATATGGCCTACATATGTACCGATCTCCCGATTTAAGTTCTTGAGCCCAATAAAGGTTTATTTATTACCCGATTTGGCACTGTGAGCGTTGTTAGGCCCTTCGCCGTCCGTGTATAGCATGGTTCATATTGGACCATATTTGTATGAAGCTGTCATATACAACGATCTCCCGATATAAGGTTATAACCCGATTGTGTTGAAATTAAGTACGGTGAGTTATGCAGGACCCTAAACATCTTTCAAGAATATGGTACTAATCAGATCATATTTGGGTATAGCTGCCATATATGCGATCTCTAGATGTACGGCCTTGAACCCACATAAGACCCATTTTTAACTCGACTTCGTTACATGTTGGAACAGTGAGCTGCGTTAGGCCCTTTACGTGCCGGGTATGGGTTCCATTAAAGAACAGGGGCAAAATTTACATACCCTTTTCTTTAAATGGCGCACATCCAGAGAAAAGTTGATACCAAACGTGCTTATTTCAATACTATACGGTATTGATAATAAAGCCAAACAAAAACTACACCGGATGGTATGAATGAAACATAAAGTGATTAGTACCGTTTGGTATTAGCCTTATTACCGAACTGGTATTGATTTTAATACCAATCTGTTATTGGTTTTAGCACCAGAACTTTATTGATTTTAGTACCAAACCGTTATTGATTATTCCAACCCCTAATGAACCAAAAAAAACATTGACGAAAATTTTATTCTAATTTTATCCATTGCTAAATACAAAGAATTGAGGTTGGTCACAGTGTAACATTACTTTTTGTAATTATTAACATAATGATCAATATGTTAATAATTACAAAAAGTTATGTTACACTGTGACCAACCTCAGTTCTCTGTACTCAGCAATTGATTCCATATCCATTGGTTCCTAGAAGTGGTTTTCATATGGAAACACCGCTTTTGAGTATTTGAACAGGTTTTTACGCACTCAAACTGTATTGACACTTTTTATTTATTTGTTTTACAAATATTTTATAATGGCGTCAATGTTTTTAGTACAAAGCTCAACAACACTTGTGGCGCGATGACAATAACACAAATGAGACGCCGTCAATTCTTAATAGCCTCCTTTGTCTGGAATTGAATTGATACCAAATGGTATTAAAAATCTTTGACAAAGTAATACCAGGCGGTATTAACAAAGTACCGTCATTTTTCCATCAGTGTAGTACCTCACAAATGTCGACAGCAATAGGAGGGGATAACCACCGCTAAAATTTTTTCTGGTGTTCTCACCAGGATTTAAAACCGTCATAGGCGGACTTCATGTCTTATTAATTGTTACAGAAAACGTTGTCAAAATTTCAATTTGTATTGAAGCTTCATATCAAAATTTCACTTCTTTGGGAAATTTTGTTAAAATTTTAATTCAATAGGATAATTTGTCAAAATTTCACTTCCATAAGAAATTTTTCAAAATTTAAATTCTTTATGAAATTAAGTGAAAATTTCATTTCTTAGGAAAATTTTCAAATGTTCATATCTATGGGATATTTATGCAAAAAATTATACTTCTATAGTGAAATTTTGTAAAAACTTCATAACTATAGGAAATTTTGTCAAAATTTCATTTCTAACAAAATGTTGTCAGAACTTCATTAGGATTCACTAGGAAATTTGCTCAAAATTTTATTTCTATTGGAAATTTTGTCAAAATTACATTTCTATAGAAAATTTTGCCAAAATTTCATTTCTATAGGAAATTTTGTCAGAATTTCATATCATAGAAATTTCTTAGGAAAATTTTGTTAAAATTTCATTTCCGTAGGAAATTTTGTTAAAATATCAATTCTATAGGAAATTTTGTTAAACTTTTTTTGCATTGGAAAATGTATCAACATTTTCATACCCACCACCGAAGGATGGGGGTATATTAATTTTGTCATTCCGTTTGCAATACATCGAAATATACATTTCTGACCCTATAAAATATATATGTTCTTGATCAGCGTAAAAATCTAAGACGATCTAGCCATGTCCGTCCGTCCGTCTATTAGTTGAAATCACGCTGCAGTCTTTAAAAATAGAGACATTGAGATGAACAATTGCACAGATTCTTTTTTATTCATAGGCAGGTTAAGTTCGATGATGGGTTATATTGGACTATATTTTGATATAGCGCCCATTTGGACCGATCTGGCAATTTAAGATCTTAGGCCCATAAGAGCCACATTTATTATTCGATTTTGCTGAAATTTGAGACAGTGAGTTGTGTTTATGCCATCGACATCCTTCTTCAGTTTGGCCCAGATCGGTACAGATTTGGTTAGAGCTGCCATATAGACCGATCCCTCGGTTTAAGGTCTTGGGCCCATAAAAGGCGTATTTACTGTCCGAATTCGCTGAAATTTTACACATTGACTTATGTTAGGCTTTTCGACATCCACATTTGGAAATAATGCATGTTTCACCGGATTATGACAAAAGGTGATTTACATATGTACATGATGGGTATCCAAAGTTCGGCCCGGCCGAACTTATTGTCTATTTACTTGCTCATTTTAGAATTTCTGGAAACTCCATTGTGCCTTTTTTAACTCCCCTCCCATCGTATATTACCAGCTCATGTATCATTTATATATATTTGTATGGAAATTTTGTCAAAATGTTATTCCTATAAGAAAGTTTGTTTAACTTTCTTTGCCATAGGAAATTTTGTCAACATTTCTTTCCTATAGGAAATTTTGTCAAAATTTCGTTGCTTACTGAAATTTGGCAACATTTTTTATTTTTGAATTTCTGTGGCTTTTTTACCGCTCCATCTCATATTACCAGCTCATATATCATATCTATAGGAAATTTTGTCAAACTTTGCTAGAAATTCGTATCCATAAAAAAAAAAATTTTCAAATTTCGTTTCTTTGGGAAATTTTGTAAAAATTTCAAATTTTTCAAATTTTCTTTGCTGTAGGAAATGTTGCCAAAATTTCTTTGCTCTAGGGAATTGTGTCAACATCTCTTATTTTTGAATTTCTGAAAACTCCTTTGTGGCTTTGTTTCTCTCCTCTCATCTCATATTACCAGCTGGCATTGTCAAACAATAAAAAAATTTCATGGTCCGTAAATAAATCTCTGTGGAAATTCTTTGAATAATTAACACTTTGTTATGGCATTAGCCCCAGAGTCCAAGGGTATTTGTTTAAATGTTGCTTAAACGTTTATAATTGCCAGGCATTTCTTTTTTGAAAGAAAATGTTATGACTGAGACCATAGCAAACCATGAAAAACACTACACAGTCAAATAGACAAACATCCAGCGAGACAGCCAGCAATGCCGGTCACTACGCCTATCCGACGATCCATTCGTATGGGAAAGGTGCAACATGCAACAGTTGCTGCACAAGCACAGCACGGCACATCACAACCAAAATAACAGTTAAGCAACACTTCACAAACAGCGGTGTGTGTTGTTGTGCGGTTGTGCTCATTTGTACTTTTGCCCATTGAGGTAAATATTCAGCAGCCAAACCATTGTAATGAACTATTACTCCTGCTGCTGTCGCTGTTTTGTTGTTGCTGTAGCTGACTGTTGCTGACTTTGTCTGCTGTACTGTGGTGGTGGCATAACAACACACATCATGGCGCCAGTAATTACACAAATACCGCCACGTTACAAATTCCTTTCGTTTTGTAGTTGCTGCTTTTTTGTCAAAGTGTAATTCCTTCTTTGGTCGTTCTTGTTGTTAAATAGTTGTGGCCAGGGTTGCCATATCACAAATGGAAGATTTCCTGAAAATTTTACTTTTCGAGGAAATTTTGTCCAAAATTTTAGTTTTATAGAACATTTTGTTCACATTTAACATTTGAAGAAAATCTTGTTACGGTTTCTTTTCACAGGAAGCTTTGTCAAAATCAAAATTTGTTAAGAAATTTTTTTAAAATTTGGAAATATTGTCAATATTTTACTGTCACAAATTTTTGTTTTTAATTTATGTTCAATTGGAAACCTATAACTTGGTATAGCTCCAATTGCATAGCAATTCTTATACATTATCCATTGTTTGCCTATAGAAATATATCGGGCAAAAAACTTGACAAATGCAATCCATTTGGACCGAGCGAACTTAGGACGCTTTTACTTGTTATATATAAGATTTTGTGAAAACATTTTTTTTTTTTTGGAAATTTTGTCTAAATTTCTTTTATGTAGGAAAATTTGTCAAAATATCATTATAATAGCAAATGCTAGCAAAAAGTCATATAACCCGGAAAGTCAGTGGGTAATCCGAAAGAAGATTGTGTAACCACTTCCTAGTAGATATATATGGTCAATAATACTTTAACATGGGCATGACATTCAGGGAAAGTGCTTCGGAGTAAAAATACCACCAGATGACAAAAAATGAATTTTTCGTTAAAATTCCCAAGTGCTAAAAATAATGGCATGCCTCTAAACATACCGAAGTATGGAAAATAATAGCTTCGATTCAATAATAATTATTGCTTTAAAATACTGACATAGCCGCAAACATACTAAATGGCTAGAAAGCAAGCCCGGGAAAGGTCCAAGAGGGCTTGAGATTTTTGAACCCCTTCAATCTATATTTGTTCCATATTGGCTCAAAATTATTGAAGAAGTTTCTAGAACAGGAAAGTTACCGTGGTACTAAAAGCCTAATTTTTTGGAAAGGACATGTTAAGGGCACTCTGGGCCACTTTATCTACGAGTTTGATAGAATAGTAAACTCTTTGGGATTAAACTACCGGGGAATAAATTTCTCCCTAAAAAAAATCCTTCTATTCTGATTGAATGGGGAAAGGAAAAATATGGGAGAGGGAATTTCGAAAACAGCTGTTTTCCCTCAGCTATTTTATTTTGGCTAAACATTTGACTATTATTTTTCGGAGAAATGAGCAAAGCGAATTTATAAAGGTTGATAAAAAAGTTTACAAACATGTTTAGTGTTGCTTTTGTAATGTTTGTTTTAATTTTTGTTTTTAATAGTACACAATTATGGCCTACAGCTTGTCACCATATTTCTTTGTTGTGATAGCAACTTTGCGTCTTCATCCAACAATTAGATGCTTCCAGAATGATCTGGTGGACAGATAAATAGATTAATTGTGTCGTGTTGTCGATGTTGAACCCAAATTCCATGAAAATTTAATTTTTATACCCATCACCGAAGGATGGGAGTATATTCATTTTGTCATTCCGTTTGCAACACATCGAAATATCCATTTCCGACCCTATAAAGTATATATATTCTTGATCAGCGTAAAAATCTAAGACGATCTAGACATGTCCGTCCGTCTGTCCGTCTGTCTGTTGAAATCACGCTACAGTCTTCAAAATAGAGATACTGAGCTGAAACTTTGCACAGATTCTTTTTTTGTCTATAAGCAGGTTAAGTTCGAAGATGGGCTAAATCGGACTATATCTTCATATAGCCCCCATATAGACCGATATGCCGATTTAGGGTCTTAGGCCCATAAAAGCCACATTTTTTATCCGATTTTGCTGAAATTTAGGACAATGAGTTGTGTTAGACCACTCGACATCCATCGTCAATTTGGCCCACATCCAGATTTTGATATAGCTGCCATATAGACCGATCTCTTGATTTAAGGCCTTGGGTCCATAAAAGGCGCATTTATTACCCGATTTTGCTGAAATTTGGGACAGTGAGTTGTGTTAGGCCTTCCGACATCCTTCATCAATTCGGCCCAGATCGGTTCAGATTTGGATATAGCTGCCATATAGACCGATCCTCCGGTTTAGTGTCTTAGGCCCATAAAAGCCACATTTATTATCCGATTTTGCTGAAATTTGGGACAGTAAGTTGTTTTAGGCCACTCGACATTCTTCGTCAATTTGGTCCAGATCGGTCCAGATTTGGATATAGCTGCCATATAGACCGATCCTCCGATTTAGGGTCTTAGGCCCATGAAAGCCACATTTATTATCCGATTTTGCTGAAATTTGGGGCAGTGAGATGTGTGAGACCCTTCGACATCCTTCGTCAATTTGGCTCAGATCGGTTCAGATTTGGATATAGCTGCTATATAGACCGATCCTCCGATTAGAGTCTTAGGCCCATAAAAGCCACATTTATTATTCGATTTTGCTGAAATTTGGATCAGTGAGTTGTGTTAGGCCCTTCGATATCCTTCGTCAGTTTGGCTCAGATCGGTCCAGATTTGGATATAGCAGCCATAAAGATCTTCCGAGTTAGGGTCTTAGGCCCAAAAGAGCCACATTTAGTATCCGATTTTGATGAAATTTGAGACAGTGAGTTGTGTAAAGCCCTTCGACTTCCTTCGTAAATTTGGTCCAGATCGGTCGAGATTCGGAATGAAAGGTTGTTTACATATATACCCGAGGTGGTGGGTATCCAAGGTTCGGCCCGGCCGAACTTAACGCCTTTTTTACTTGTTATAAGAAATCGTGGCAAAATTTTATTTTAATAGGAAATTTTATGTGAATTTAGCAAAATTTCCTATAAAAATAAAACTTTGCAAAATTCACGAAAATAAAAAAAAATTCATTGCAAGTTTTTAGCCAAAATTTTGTAAAAATTTCTTTTTTTAACGTTAATTTTGTCAGCATTTTACTTTTAACAGAACTTTTTTTTTACTTTCAGGTTTCAAGAAAATTTTTTCCAAATTTCATTTTAATAAGAAACTAGCTGAGCCGGGCCCGTTTCGCTGCGCCTTCTTTTACTTTATATGGAACAAAAGTTTCCTTGGAATATTTATTTTCGACAATTAAAGATCTTTTAGTGAAAACCCATGCTACGAAAATAGTATATCGCTTGACTAACAGTTTAACAATATAAGTGCCTTTATCTGAATCCCTTATGATCTTTATTGGTCTGCGAATTTTAGTTTGGATGTAAGGTGTACTCCATTCTTAAAATACTTCATTTCAGCCCGATATTCTCATGATATCTGATTTTGGGGTGTTTTCGGTAGTGAGGTGGTCCCCCAGACACTTGGCTCTAAAAAAATATCAGCACCGCGCTCTTCTCTCAAATACCATTTATTTAAACCCCATATTGCCACTGGCTTAAGAGGAGTCTACAGGATGGGGCGTCCCCCAAACACATGGCCCCAAAATAGGTTATCAAATTCGTTTTCTAATTTCAAATACATTTCATTTGAGCCACATATTAGCATGGTCGAAAAATTGTTTCCCTTTGGGGGTGTTTTGGGAAAGGGAAACAATTTTTCGACCATGCCAAAATATGTGGCTCAAATGAAAGGTATTTGAAATTAGAAAACTAATTTGATAACCTATTTTGGGGCCATGTGTTTGGAACTACATTTAGATATCAAATTCGTGTTCTACTCCCAAATACCTTTATTTGAGCGATGGTCACTAAAAAATTGTTGTTTGTGGTGTATTTTGGAAAGGGGTAGACCCTAAGAAAATTCGTTCCGAAAAAGGGTATCAATTCTTGTTCTACCCCACAATACCTTTTATTTAAGCTCCACATTGACATGGTTGGTAAATATGCCCGATTTAGGAGTGTTTTGGGAATTGGGTGGTCCCCAAACACTAAGCCCTGAAAATATATCAGCAACGTGCTCTCTTCTCATATATCTATATATCATTTATTTGAACCCCATTGCCCATTTATTTGAACCCCATTGCCCTCAAAATTGGATATCAAATTCGTTATCTAATCTCATTAAAACTCCTTATTGAAAAAGTCAACAAATATGTCCGGTTTGGGTATTGGCCCTAAAAACTATGAATATTTAGCTCCACTCTCTTTAGGACCCAAATTGTCTTGGTGAGCAAATACGTCCTATTTGGGGGTTGTTATGATGGTGGGACGTCCGCTAGAGAGTTGGCCCCTAATGTTGATATCAGATACGTGGTCTACTCCACATACCTTTAATTTGAGCCCCATATTTCCATAGTCGGCAAACATAAACGGCTTGGGGGTGTTTTTAGGGACGGGTGGCCAATCAGTGAGTTGGCCTTGAAAATATATATCGGATTCGTGTTCCACTTTAAAAACCTTCTTATTTGAGCCTCATATTGCAATAGTCAGAATATACTTACTATTTGGGTGGTGTTGTGGGGGTGGCGTGGCCCCATAAACACTTTTCCCGAATATTGATATCAAATTCGTGCTTTACTCCCAAAGACCATTCATTTCAGCCCCATATTGCTATGGCCGTAAGTTTGTCCCCTTTGGGGGATGTTTTGGTGAGCGGCGGCCCCCCAAACACTTGGTCCCGTATTTGGATATCAGATTCGTATTCTGCATTGGGGTGGTCCCCCTAGCACTTGGCCCGACAATTGGATATCAGATACGTTTTCTTATCCTAGATACGTTTTCTTATCCTAAATACCTTTCATTTGAGTCCCATATTGTCGTGATTGGTCTAAATATATGTTTGGTAGGTTTTTGGGAAGGGCAACCTCCATAAGTACCCCATCCGAAATTTGGAGACCAAATTTATATTTTTAGGGTACTATATGAGAGCACACAAAATTTCGCTTAAATCGCACCACCCATCTCCGAGTTCTGGTTTTTCTGAAAAATAGGGTAAGGGGGAGGGGAGGAAATTTGGGTAAGGGCGAGGGACAAATTCATTTCCTACTCTGAAATACATTTCATTTGAGTCCCATATTGTCATAATGGTTCAAATAACTCATTTGACGCATATTTAGGAGGAAACGCTCCACCTAAACATAAAAATTGTATAGCTTATGTTTCCTTACAGACGAACGTACACAATCTATGAAAATTTTAAGAAAACCCCATATTGAAATGAACGTCCAATATGTCTGTTTGGGGGAGTTTTGGGGTCGGGGCGGCCCTTTCATTTGATACCTACATTGTCCCGATGGGTCCACTTTTGATTTTAGGTTGTTTTTTTGGTATATGGGGAAGGGTCCGTTCCCCTGTCGATACCGAAAAATTATATAGCCTATGTTTCCTTCCAGACCAACGTACACAATCTGTGAAAATTTCAAGGTAATCGGTTCAGCCGTTTTTGAGTCTATGCGGAACAAACAAACAAACCGACAAACAAACAAACAAACAAACCTACAAACAAACACAAATTGATTTTTATATATAAGACGATTTTGTTAACATTGTCATAACTCATGTTACTCAACTCTGGCAACACTGTTTGTAAACTTTTCACTGTTGCTAGATGTTTAAGTTCAATGGTTTGTTGTTGCCAGTGTCAGAAACAGAAGAAGATGTGACCAAATGTGTCCAATGAATGGCCAACCATGTCTGGAGGACAGCCATGCCTTTTAAAGGAAACTTGCTGCCATTGCCACCGCCGCCAACACCATCATTATTGGCATCAGCTTCAGCTACATTGTCATTGCCATTAGAAGGTTCTTAAAACCAAGTCATAGGTAGGAAATCATACACGCACTACCATCATCATCAACACCACCACCACCAGTTGGTGTGTTGGCACAGGTTATTGAGATTCGAGCCTTGAATTGACATTAAATTGTTCAAATGTGACAATATGGCGTCATTATTTTATCATCCAGAGACTTAAGCCTGTTCCTGGCCCCAACTGACTAACAGACAGTTTTCTCCCGCTCTTTCTCTGAAACGTCAGAGAATTTTAATGAACCCTCTAGCATTAGAAATATCGGAACCTCTTGGCAGTTTAGAAGAATAATAACCACCGTTGTTTTGAGCTTCGAATACCAAGTAGGCATACACAACACAGCGTTATCAATCACTTGGGATTCGGTGTTAATTAAATAATTTATAAAATATAATGAAAAAGATACAAATCGCAAAAGTCTGAGAAGTTTTGTAAATGATGAACAATCATCATAAACTTTCTAAGGATACAAAATGACATCTATGGATTATGATTTATCTTGGATGTTTTGATTAGAGAACAAATTTCCACGAGTTAGGGGAGCTTAAAATCTACTTTGAACCAGAAGTCTAATGTTACAATACGCAAGATGGGAGATATGTTGGTTGCAATAGATGAAGATAATCTCAAACTAAAGATCGAATTAAACTCTAAAGAAACGAAAAATTGTGATATGAACTGATTTTCGCCCTAAGATACAAAATCATGGAGAAATAAAAATTCTGCAGAACACGCCTGAATTCGCTTGTGGTGTCAAGCGAATCCCATCTTAAACTCATTCTGATTTTTAAAACACCACTCTCTTGAAGGAACTTACGCTTGCTGAACATAAAAACTAAGCCAAAACTAAAGCTAAGCTAAGCCAAAAACTAAAGAAGTCTTGTGTCGAGAAATGTTTCTACAAGGATTTTCAAAATGAAGTCATACCTACGAATTTAAAAATTCGGAGTTGAGTTGCGAAAACTAAAGAAATTAAAAATGTTGTAGAAGGACTCAACTTTTTAATAAGGGATTGCAAGCCTCGAAATACATTGGCACGCCTGTATTGTCTTAAGAGCGCCCACGTGCAAGGGATTACAAATTTGCCCACGAACAGTCCATTTAGAAACATGGGCAAACTTCTCACATATCAATGAGTGCTGTCCGATGCAAGCTTAAGCTCAACGTCGAGGGACCTTCTTTTTATGGACGAGTCGAGAACGGCGTGCACCTTACAAATGTCGCCCGCATTAGGCGGAGAAAACCACCGCTGAAATTTTTTTTCTGACGTTTGCGCCAGGATTCAAGCCCAGGCGTTCAGCGTCATAGGCGGACATGGTCACTTGCGCGCTACGATGGCCTCCAGGGCAAGGGATTTGATCATTAGTAAGCAGTATCATCCCCTTTTCTATCAAGGGGTCTCATCATCATTACTACCTTCTGGTTCATTCAAGAGTAAAGGTTGTCCTTCTTTTCTACTACCCTCCCCCCCCCCCCCCCCCCACCAAATAATTACGAAGGCATAGCATAATGACTTTGGAGCTACTGTAGACAATCTATTTCATCTGTTTCAATTAAAGTGTATTGGAGACAAAGTCAATCATCATGACTTCTGCGATGAGGACGATGAGCATGGGCATAAAGATGATTATGATGATGCTTTCGATAATGCTGTGCCTGATCATTGCTGGTCACAATGAATGAGTTGATGCATCATGCTAGAAATGTCTTGAAGGAAAAGTAGGAGAAGGTAGATACAAACATAAATTCATCCAATAGATATGCACATGTTCAAACTCTGATGGTTTTAAAGTGATGGCCTGCTGTGGAAACGATCCAATCTGGGGTGTATTGCAGATGCATGGTCTTAAGACAGGGATTTTGATTTTTGTTTTTGTTGTCCCAATGTTGGCGATATGCTGCTGGGTTGTTGCTGCTGCTGTTGTTGCTGTTGTTTTTGTTTTTGTAGTTATGTCATTGTCGTGATGCCATTAAATGTGTCCATTACCATTTTTATGAGCTTTTGAAGCCATTGACATTGTGACTTGTTTATAAGCTGACTGCTTAACTTTTTTGTTTTGTTATTGTTTGTTGTTTTTGGTGTTCTTAGTTTCGAAGTCTTCTCTTCCTCTTGCTATTTTATTTGTTGTTGTTGGTCTTAAACTTGTGCGCTTTGTTCCATGTAACCCCAACTATCTTTTCCTGTTGCTGATGCTGACGCTGTTGCTCTTAGTTGGCTATTATACAAGTACTTCTGGTAGCATATTTCCGATGCCGAGGTAGTTACTTCTATGCTTGCCAGTTGCCTGATTTCTTCGTTTATAGGGGTTAGAAACCTTGTTATTGTTTAGACAACAACAACAACAACAACAGCAACACTAAACAATGAAATGTTGTATATATGAGTATTTGTTTTTATGTTTTTGTCATGAATCTGATTGTTAAAAGATCGATAACAGCGTTAAAGAATAAAATACACAAAACGCTTAATCTTTAAAAGAAGGACATTGACTAACCCGCTAAGTTCAAGTTCTTAGAAGTTCATAAGGAAGTTGTCCGTCTCTTTTGTTGTTGTTTTTTTTTTTTTTTTGATTTTTCATTTAAAGTGTTTTTGTGGCCGTTGCTAATGAAGATGAGGTCAAGGGTGTCTGTGCTTACGACTGACTGCTCCATCACTTTAGTCATGAGTTGGAGTCATGTCCTTCATCAAAATTCTTAAGTCTTCTTTATAAGCTAAGGTAGTTGATCGGTAGAAAAAAAAAACATGGGCAATATCTGAGAAAAATTTGCCTCTTTATATGTCCCATTTGCCTCATTATCATGAGCTTAGCCTTCTTTATTGAATGTATTTTGGATATAAAATTCTGTTTTATTTTGACCCTTCATATGGTATGTAAGCGTGATATGCAATTCACTGCGCGCTTAAAGTTTCTAAGCATTCTGTAATTTTGCCTTAACGAAATTATTCAGATTAAGCGATTTATGTGAAATATAATTTTTGGCCACGATTGCGTATAATAATTATCATTATTATACCCTACACTACTACTGTGGTACAAGCCATTACAGCTTGGTGATTTTGTCTCTAACACCCAGAAGGAAGGGAGATGGAACCATTGATAAGTATACCAATCGACTCAGAATCACTTTCTGATTCGATTTAGCTATGTTCGTCTGTCTGTCTGTCTGTCCGTCCGTCTGTTTATGTTAATTTGTGTACAAATTACAGGTCGCAATTTTCATCAGAGACGAAGCCTATTGGATTTGGAAAAAATCGGTTCACATTTTGATTTAGCTGCCAAATATATGTTCGTCCGATTAGGACTAATATTCCAATAATGGTGTAATTTGTCAACCAATTTGGCAGGAAGGATATTCTTTTGACTCCCGATATTACTGGTGAGTTTCATAGAAATCGGTTCAGATTTTCACTTCTAATACCTTTGCAAGCGTATTTATGCCCTGATCTTCTCAAAAACTTGAAAAACGCAGATTTGGGTATTTTCGCCCGATTTTGACTGATTTTGCAATAGTGTGTGTAAATAGCTTATTGTGTCCTATTAGAATTCTTTTGACTGTTCGTAGATGTATCCTTTCCATCGATAAAAGCGCATCTATGTAACGGCTTGAGCGTTCGTCCCATACTTGTTTCGTATGCTCACAGCCTACTGTTGCGTTCCATTTGCTGAACCACGTTTCCTTACAACGCAGCCGGAGCCTGTAATAAATATGTGAGAGTAGAGGGAGATTATCCGCTATCGAGATCGTGGGAGGATTTGCACCCTCTCTCGCAAGCAAATCCGGGAAATCAGGGACCCAACACCCTGTCTCTCTGCGGTGCCAGTGCTTCGGAGAGTGACGACATTGATACAGCGCTTTTGCTCAGGAGCTGGGAAGGACAAAAAAACAGATATGATTCGTGCTCTACTCTGAAATAGCTTTTACTTAAGTCCTATATTTCCATGGTCAGTAAAGGGGTGAACCAAACAGCCATGGTCCCGAAAGTGTGTATCAATTTCATGCTCTACTCCCAAATACAATTCATTTGAGGCCTATATTGCCATGGTCGTTGAATACTTCAGATTTGGGGGTCTTGTGGGGGTGGGCCGGTCTCCCAAGCAGTTTTCCCCAAAATTGGATACCGGATTCGTTTTCAAGTATCAAATACCCTTCATTTGAATCATGATTGGTTTGAAAATATACATATATATTCGTTGGGTTTTGGAAGGTGGGGTGGTCCCCCTAGGCACCCAAGCCAAAATTTGCATACAAAATGTTTACTTATTTTTTTTAGTTTAGTTAGTACATAAAAAAATTAAAATAGAAGCTTTGGCTTCTATTATGTTGTTGTTAGTTTACTTTAAGAGAACAAACAAAATTTCGTCTAGATCGCACCATCCATTTCCGATATGTGGTGTTTCTGAAAACTGGGGTAAGGGGGTAGGTCCACCAACGCATGAGTTATCAAAAAATGAAATTACCTATTTTCACCACCGGATCATTCTGCATCATATGGGAAAATTTCAAACCAACCCTATAAAGTATATATGTATATTCTTTACCGTCGTGAAATTCTAGGACGATATAGCCATGTCCGTCCGTCCGTCTGTCTGCTGAAATTCTCTATAGTCTTTAAGAATAAAACATTAAGCCGAAACTTTCTTTTTTTGTCCCTAAGAAGCTTAAGTTCGTAGAGGGGCTATATCGGACTATATATTGATATAGCCCCCTATATAGACCGATCTGCCAATTTAAGGTCTAAGGCCCATTACAACCACATATATTACCTGATTTCGTTGAAATTAGGGACAGCGAGTTGCGTTAGGCCGCTCGATATCCGTGTTCAAAACGTCCCAGATCGGTCTGTATTTGGATATAGCTGCCATATATACCGATCTCCCGATTTAAGGTCTTGGGCAAACAAAGGCCCACTAATTATCCGATTTCGCTGAAATTTGCACAGTGCGCTATGTCCCGTTTTCAGTTCTTGGACCTATAAGAGGCGCATTTTCCAACCGATTTCCACCATATTCTTCCCGAATATGGTGGATATCGAACTATACTTAGATATAGCTGCGATATAGACCAATATTATATTTCCCATCTTAAACAGTAAATTGTATTAGAAGCCTCGACGTCTGTGCCGAGATTGATCCAAATGGGACCATATTTCGATGTAGCTGCTACGGGCTCACAAGTGATGCATTTTCACCGGATTATGACGAAAGGTGGTTAATATATAAATACGAGGTGGTGGGTATTCAAAGTTCGGCCCGTCTGAACTTAATTTCTTTTTACTTTTTATGTATTTATAAGATGGGCGCTGGTATGGTTGAAAACTCTGGAAAACTCTTTGACTCGTATGAAAAACTTCGAAAAGATCCAAAGCTTGGTCTGCGTTGGAATCACTGAGGTCTTTTCCAAAAGCTGGTTTGGAAGCGATGCTGATCATGCGGATCTGTGCGTGCCACCCAAGGACTGTGAACGCCTGGTTTCGAATCCTGGCGAGAACATCAGAAAACATTTTTTTTAGCTGTGGTTACACCCCCTTATGCTGGCGATATTTGTGACGTACTTTGCCATGCATAGAAGCCAAGTAAAAACTTCTTCCCAAGGAGGTGTCCCACTGCGGCACGCCGTTCGCCCTTGTCTATAAAGGAAGGACCCTTATCATTGTGCTTAAATTTGAATCGGAATGTTCATTGCCAAATTTTTTGCCAAGGGTGCGCTAAGGCTAAGGGATCTCAAAGTGCTGAAAGAAGAATGGTATACACATGAATTTATTGTAGATACCATTGATGCTGAAAGAAGCTTACGAGGGTCTCAGATCACCTGCCAATAAGACCGGTTCAGAATGAGGTCTTACCAACAGGGAAGAATAGTTGCAGAGTTCCTAGGTCCTGATACTTAACAGAACCCAGTACACAAATGGATGAAACACAACACACTGCTACAAATACATCGTTCGCATATGCAACTACGTTCATCCCCATACGTGGCAAATATATCGTTGATAACCAGTAGCCATGGTGAGATAGGGTCATAGTTGCATGCGTGGATGATGTGGTTGATTAGCATGAATAGCAGTGTGTTGTGTTTCATCCATTTGTCTCCTGGCTTCTGTTAAGTATCAAGACCTGGGAACTCTGCGACTATGTTGGGCAGTCAAACATGCGGTGTGTGTCATGTGTTCCCAATTTATAATTGGGACATACATCTAACATGCTCTTTAGGTGTTGAGACGGCTGCATCTGACGGAACTCATGCAAGCCAGAACTACTTTGAGTTGCCGAGGGAAGCTAACTTCCTTAGGTATAATGGATGACGATGGTTATACTCATCTCTGTCCTAAGATCACTGGATACCTGGGCCACTAGCTGTGGTCTTGGACTGAAAAATAGAGACGGTATGATTCCCCGCAAAAACCAAATATGCAAGCTTTTATGCACGTGCACGTGAAGTATTTGGGCGTAGGCGTGGATTCTAAACTAACATAGTTTCATTACACGTGTTGCTAAATGTTTCGCAATAGTTGGGGCCTCAAACCTCAAAAAGTTGCTTTAGAAGTACACCAGAATAATCAGTCAGATTCTTGCATATGGGTCACTTATTGGTGGCATACAATGGAAAAATAGGACCACACAAAAGAGACTTTAGAGCACACGGTGATCTGCATGCATCGGAACATGTGGTTGCCCTCAACATGTGGTTGCATCAAAATGAAAGTGGCATCCACTGCCGCAATACTGAGCGCTCTCAGAAGCTGGAGGTGCAGAGCATATGAACATGGCCGTATCTTCCAAGGGATATGATAACCCCGGCTGACTACTGCACAAGCGCCATGATCTTCGATCACCCATTGTAGGTTACATTTCCATTCAGGCGGAGATACCGACCACAAAGGAAGCTTATATTGCACTTTAGCAACCTCACAAGTCGAATTCTATAACAATTTTCCTCGATAGTAAAGCGGCCCTCCCAGCTTTGAGAGAGTATAATCGAGAACTTGCTAAGTTCAGTCGTTTAGCTATAGTAGTTCTCACTGGATGTCTGGACGAAAGGGGCTTGGCGGGAATGAAAAAGCAAACAAACTAGCCTGAGCTGGGTCCTCTTCAAACGAACTCCAGAAGGCACTGGGAGTTATTAAAAAGGACATCTTCAAGTACTGTCTTAGAAAAGCAGAAAATTGGTGTGAAAAAACTAAAACATATCGTGAATCAAAGAATATCTGGTCACTATACAACCTCAAACGCACAGAGTCTCCAATTAGCCGAGATTGATGGAACCTGCCACGACTAATGGCAGTGCTGACCGTCCACTGGTCTTTTGGAATTCATGTACGTCGTCTAAAATTCCCATACCCCTTCTATCGACCACTCTGCAGCTGCAGAGACGAAGAAGAGTAGACAGTTGACGACCAGCGACGTCTGATCAGGTTTCCGAAAACATCTTCTTTGATTCATGTGTTTTGACGAAATTTCGATTGGATGTACACGACACGGCAAGACAAATTCGATTATCTCTCTATCCTAAAGGTATCTAAAGTTAGTTAAAGTTAGTTTTTTTTTTAACAAATTTTTCCTAGGAACCTATGATTGGTGTCTATATTTGGATTATTTCCGGAAAAAGGCCTATAACTACAACTCCACGTTGAATATTGCAAAAGTTTGAAGTTAGTTATAAACCTAGGACATTAAGCTGGGAATTGTATTTGAAAGTTTTGTAGTCGCATACAATTTAAGTGCAAATATCTACAAAAGTACAAGGGATCTTGATTTGGCGGCAAACGCGTTGAACGGAGCCATTGTGAGCCACTATGAGGAGAACTGCCTTCTCATTTATCCAGGTAAGAGGTCACAGCCTGTTTGTTGGAAAAGGGAGCTGAGGAAACTATGGAGGCTGTACAGCAAAACCAGTCATACCAGTCTAGGAACTGATTGAGACCTCTATAAGGAGTCCCTGCACCGGTACAAACTGATTAGGTGAGATCGGCTAAGAGGGCGTCATCAGTCGGCTTCAGTAAGTCGGTGGAGTGGGTGAAAGAGTCATTTAGATTTCGGAGAGCTTTATCTAAGGGCACAAAGGCTCTGGGGAGTGTCCTGATAGGTGACGGAACTTGGACAGAGTCTTGTTCCGAAACTCACGAATTCCTGGCTACATCGCACTTTCCGGGCTGCTCGAGTGTTGACGGATGTCCCTCGGATACAAAGCAGTGCTGAGCCGCTGTCGGTTGTTGACGGGACGATAACGGTGGGTGGATAATCTGGAACATTAATTCGTTTGAGCTGTACAAACCAACCGGACCTGATGGGACATCGCCTGCCATGCAGCAAACAGCGGGGTTGTATGCCATCAGGCTTCCAGAGGGCGTTTTAAGGGCTTGCGTTTTGCTTGGTTTTCATTTCCCAAGGAGGGGAGACCGCGTCACTCAGAGCTCAAGGATTTTAGGCCGATCAGTCTGTAGTCTTTCGTCTTGAAGACACTTGCGAGGCTGTTGGATGCATACATCAGGTATCTTCTTGATCCATCGTTGGTAAGCGGCTAGCAGCACGCCTGGACCAAGGGTCGGTCCGTTGATGGTGCCCTCCACGGATCGGTGGGTGACATAGAGGAGAACTTGGGGACAGGCGACTTCACTTTGGCGGTCTTCTTGTACATAAAATCATAATCAGCCAGCCATAAAACTGGTTGATCTTCGGGTCAACCTGTTTGATGGCTGGCTGAAGGTTCGCTGAGGAAGATTGTGATTGTTTTATCCCGCCTCTTGTGGCTGTTGGTAATCAATGGGGTTTTCAGGTACCGGGCTATCGACAAGGTGTGTCTTCCCGGTATAATGGAGAGGGTACAGGGTATTGCGGTTGTGCTAATATCGGAGGCGAAGAGGAGTACTCTGAGAGTAGCGCTGAATACGATACTTGATCTGAAACCCTTGCCCTTCTAGGTGAAGTGGGTGGCTTTGAGGGCTGCCCTCAGGCTAAAGGAATCAGGGACATGGCAAAAATTCAAAATTTGCCCATGAACATTCCATTAAGGAACAGAGGCAATCTTCTCATTTTCTCATTTTGTTATGAAATTTTTTACTAATCTTTTACTAAAACTAAAATTTTTGTTTATGTAAGCGAAATGGATTTTTTTTAATTGGGGTAACAAAATAGAATAAGATCTTAAAGAGGACACAACTAAAACAACGGCAGGTTTGTCAACGACAGGTTTCACAAACATGAACATGTGGCTAGTACGGGTAGTTTTAAATAAGAGGCAAAAATAAAGCAACAGGATTTAAATTTTCAGCAGAGTGGATCTAAAAGGGCTTACTTGGGCCGCCCTAATTATTTACTTAGTGTTCTTCAGTGAAGTGTCCTGAATCAAAAAGGCTAAATTTCAATTGCATAAACTTTGGTGCAAGTTAAAAAATTTTGATTACTTTGTAAAAATGATTTTCGGCCCCTTTTTGGATACAGAGGATTTACATTTTCAGCAGAGTTGATCTAAAAGGGCCTACTTGGGCCGCCCTAATTATTTACTTAGTGTTCTTCAGTTAAGTGTCCTGAATCAAAAAGGCTACATTTCAACTGCATAAACTTTGGTGCAAGTTAAAAATTTTTGATTACTTTGTAAAAAATGATTTTCGGCCCCTTTTTGGATGCAGAGTTAAAAACTCCTTTAAATTGGGATTCTAGCATATCTAAATACAATATTCTACAAAAATGTTCGCCGGAAATTTCTTCATAGTTCCTTGGATACGCCAAAACCCAATTACAAATACCGGAAATCAATATCAGTATAACGTAAGTTTAAGTAAACGCCTTCTATTGGCTTAAGAACTCAAATCAAGAGATTGGTTTAAATGGGAGCTATATAAGGCTATATACCGACTTGGATCATACTAGGGGCAGATTTTGGGCCTCATAGCAGAAGCACTGTGCAAAATCGGGTAATAATTGAGACCTCTGGAGACTCAAGAAGTTAATTAGGGAAATAAGTTTATGTGGGATCTATATCAGATTATATACCGACTTGGACTACACTCCACTTTTTTCTATATTTCACTAAAAAATACCTCTGTGCAAAATTTTGCGGAATGTCCTGCCGTGGGACGACTACGTGGCTTTGGCGACATGACGGACTATGTGCCGCGTGGATCTTCGATGATGACCTGGAGGTTGAAGGAGAGGCAGCTGGATGGAGGCAACCCACCTTTCTTGTATACCTGTGTCTACACGGATGAGTCCTAGCTGGATGGGGGTACAGGAGCAGGTGTTTTTGTTCAACTCCTAGGAATAATGATTGTCATTTATTATCGTGCCATGCCTAAAATTCGGTGGCGAGTATTCACTAGCCTTAAAACTTTGTAGAATTCGTTAACTTCGACACAACGAATAAAATTAATCTTGGCGGCTGACCCACTCCAAAACCTACCAAATATACAATATATATACATCAATCACGACAATATGGGACTCAAATGAAAGGTATTTAAGTTTAGAAAACGTATTTGATATCCAAATGTCGGACCAAGTATTTGGTCCGACATGTCGGACCAAGTATTTGGTCGGAACACCCCAAGCCCCAAAACACCCATAAATCGGACATATTTACCGACCATGGCAACATGGGACTCAAATGAAAGGTATTTGCGAGTAAAATACGAATCTGATATCCAAATTTGGGACAAAGTTGCTGGGGGTCCACTCATTCCCCAAAACACCCCCCTCCCAACCAGGACTTATTTACTGACCATGGCAATATGGGGCTTAAATAAAAGGTATTTGAGTGCAGAACACGAATCTGATATCCAGATGTGGGACCAAGTGTTTGGGGGGCCGCCCATCCACGAGAACGTACCCCTAAGAAGACAAATTTACGACCACAGCAATATAGGACTCAAATGAAAGGTCTTTGGAAGTAAAGCACGTATCTGATATCAATGTTCGGGAAAAAATGTCTATAGGGCCGCCCCACCTCCATAAAATCACCCAAATAGGAAGTATTTGCTGACCATTGCAATATGAGGCTCAAATAAGAGGTATTTTAGAGAAGAACACGAATCTGATATATGTTTTTAAAGCCAAGTCACTGAGAGGCCGCCCCATTCCCCAAAAACACCCCCCGAAACCGGTCATCTTTGCCGACTGTGGAAAAATTGAGCTCAAATGAAGGGAATTTCGTTGAAATGTGTGGTATGTGAGATTAGAAAACAAATTTGACATCCAATTTTGAGGCCAATGGCAATATGGGGTTCAAATATATGAGAATAGAGCACAAGCAGCAATTTTTTACAGACCATAGCAATATGGGGCTCAAATAAAGGTATTTGGGAGTAGAATATGAATTTGATATCCAAATGTAGGACCATGTATTTAAGGCATCACCCCTTTCCCGAAACACCCCCAAAGGAAAAACATTTTTCGACTATGCCAATATGTGACTCAAATGAAAGGTATTTGAGATTAGAAAAAGAATTTGATAACCTATTTTGGGGCCATATGTTTGGGGGACGCATCATCGTGTAAACTCCCGTCAAAACCAATTGCAACATGGGGTTCAAATAAATGGTATTTATGAGAAGAGCACGATGCTGATATTTTTTCAGGGCCAAGTGTCTGGAAGACCGCCTCTCCCCCTAAAACACCACAAAATCAAACATCATGAGAATATCGGGCTGATATCCCCACCATAGGATGTGGATACACTAATTTCATCATTCTGTTTGTAACTACTCGAAATATTCGTCTGAGACCCCATAAAGTATATAAATTCTTGATCGTCATGACATTTATGTTGATCTAACCATATCCGTCCGTCTGTCTATCGAAAGGGCACTAACTTTCGAAGGAGTAAAGCTCGCCGCTTGAAATTTTGCACAAATACTTCTTATTAGTGTAGGTCGGTTGGATTTTAAATGGGTCAAATCGGTCAATGTTTTGATATAGCTGCCATATAAACCAATCTTGGGTCATAACTTCTTGAGCTTGTAGAGAGCGTAATTCTTATCCGATTGGAATGAAATTTTAAATTTTTGTTATGATTTTTAAATTTTTTGTTATGATATCCAACAACTATGTCAAGTATGGTTCAAATCGAATGGTAATCTGATGCAGCTGCCATATAAACCGATCTGGGGTCTTGACTTCTTGAGCCTCAAGGGGCGCAATTCTTAGCCGATTGGAATGACATTTTGTACGACGGATCCTCTCATGACCATCAACATACGTGTTTATTATGGTCTGAATCGGTCTATAGCCTGATACAGCTCCCATATAAATCGATCTTTCTATTTTACTTCTTGAGCCCCCAAAGGACGCAATTCTTATTCGAATTGGCTGACATTTTGCACAGGTCTCCAACATATAATTTAATTGTAGTCCGAACCGGACCATATCTTGGTATCGCTCTAATGTCAGAGCAAATTTTTTCTTTTATCCTTTCTTTTTGCTTAAGAAGAGATACCGGGAAAAGAACTCGATAAGATTCGGGACGGCCGAACTTAGCACGCTTTTACTTGTTCTAGTTTCTCTTTTTATTGAACTAGAATGCACACCATTATTTAATTTATTTATTTTTTTTTTTAGTTTCATTTTGTTAACGATCATTAAATTTATTTTTCCAGAACATTTATCGTTTCTGTAGAAATGCAAAAATGCTAAACTAAAATGCGTGCATAAAGCAAACAGCAAGCAAGCTACTTGGCTATCCAGCTCCAAAACAAATAGGAAAAGTAAACAACTCGAAACGAACAAAGGACACCTCAATAAATTCTTTAGAGATAATAGTCAATTTTATGATGAAAAATCATAAAATGAGAATTCCAACCGAGTTGGTCATAGGCACCAAAAACTAAATGGCCTGGAGAGGCATGAGGGTATTATGAAAAAGGAGGAAAGCATCACCAACTAAACCCTATGCTTATGCTGGATAGGCTTAATCCTCTAAGGCTTAGAACCTCGTCGAAGTAGAAGAAGATGAGGCTTCTATGGGGCATGTTATTGTTGTGACATTGGCAATAAAATAGCAATAGTTGCATGTAAACCCAAACTACTTACAACATTGCCAAAGACTACTGGATAAGCTGTTGCGGCTGCTGCTGTGCAGGCCCCTATATCACTTTGGCTGCTTAGGAAAGCATGACCAGCACCATCATCATCATCAAGAGCAGCATCATCCAATGCCACCGCCACATGAGATTTCAGTATCAAAATGTTGGGCCACTCGCTGCTTTTCTTTGGCATTAGTAAAAGAATTGTTTCTTTCTTTCTTTTCTATGCTGAAGGGGGCATATTTTGTCTCGACAAAACAAAAAAGGCCAGCTACTGGCTTGGCTGGAGACTTGGGGAGATGTGAAGATGCTTTCGTTTGATATTGATGACATCGCTACGGTGGAAGACATTTAACAAGCGATCAACGTGAATGGCGACATGTTTTTCATTCGTTCACTCATTCGTTGGCCGGCTGGCTGGCTGGCAGTCGGCCTGTTAGGCCAATCGATTCTTGTTGCACCATTTGCAGCTTTGTCTAAGATTTTTGTTATATGCTGAAGCAGCTAAACGACCATGCCGAATCCTAGGCAGTCTCCACCTCCCCCACCAACATCACCAACATCACCTTCATTTCATGTTGTTTCATTTAGAGAATGTTGCATGTTACAGCAATGAATGCCTCTTGTATTTATTTTTTGTTTTTTTTTCTGTTTCGTCTGAGAGCCCCATCACAAGTCCACAATTATAGCTTTGACATTGTATTGCGAGCCTGAAGTATCGACTATTGGCTACTGATCACGCTGTGGAGTTTGCGGTGGCAACCACCATTGCCACTGTTTCGCATGTTGATGCCACAAAGCTGATGATGAGATGAAGACGATGACGATGACTGCAACTGCGAATTGCAACAATCCACTAACACACAGAGTCTGTCGCCTTGACTTTGCTGCTTCTATGTGTGGTGGCATCCGCAATGTTGTCAATCGATTGTTATTTATTTTGTTTCTTCCTTTTTTTTCACTATGTAAAAAATATTTATAAATTTTGTCTTTGAAGATGGCAGAATAGAAAAAGGAAACCAGAGGAAAAAAACCAAACACTAGGAAACAAGTTCAATACCATGCTGGCGACAATTTCCAATTGCCACCACTTTGAAAGCCTGGCATACATACTTCAAAGGCACTTTTGCTGAACCTTAACCAAACGAAGGTACAGTGATGATCTTAGGAATTTTATATAGAACGTAATCTTCAAGGAATTCTAAGCAAATAGAAATAAGGGAAGAATATCTGAAAGCCGAAATCTTACCATTACGAAGAGCGCAGAACTTGCGAATCCAAGACCTTTATGACCTAAAAAAATGTAGCAGAACATGTGCCATCTTTTTTTTTTTTTTTTTGAAAAGGACAAAGACTTGAAATGCTATCTCAATTGCGAATTCGACCTCTACAATTTGATAGGATATGTGGCATTCTGACACAGATCCACTTACACAATTTTTAGTTCATGATGAAGTCAACGTAGCCACAGACCAAACCCTCCAACAGAAGAATCGAACCCGCGACCCTCGCACAGGTATTACGAGTTGGCTACCAACTCAGATCTTGGGACATTCGCCTAAAAACACCAGAACTATTTAAGACGAAGAACTTAAACGAAATGAATGCTTTAGCCGCTTGTTACAGTGAAAAGGATGTAAAGGGTGTAGGAGGGTTTTTCAAGATCTATAGGAAAGTTTTTCAAAAAAAAAAAAAAAAACACATAAAATTCAGAAAAATTAATGAAATCTATTTGAATTTATAGCACGGTCCATATAATGCAATGTTTAAAGATTATTTTATGCAAATGTTGACCGTGACTGCGCCTTAAATGGTTGACATACTCTTTTCAGCATTCCGATATCTCACGAATAAATGCTTCAATGTTGTCTTCCAATGGATGCATTGAAGGGGTCTTGTCTGTATAGAAATGGGCTTTGACATAGCCTCACAAAAAATAGTCTAAATGCGTTAAGTCGGACGATCAGGGCGGCTAATTAACCGGTCCCGAACGTGAAAGTCCATTTCGGCCGGTATGTCAGGAATAAATCGTTCAATGTTGTCTTCCAATGCATCCGATAGCACTCACCATTCAAAGTTACGTTACCCTTGCATCATCTTTGAAGAAGTACGGTGCAATGATGCCACCAGCGCATCAACCTGCGACATGATAATGAATGCTAGAAAAACGAAACTGATCCTGTTTACACGGAGAAGAAGGATTCCAGAGTTCAGATTACCCACGCTGCAGGGTGTAGCCTAAGAGTTGTCTAATCTGCCAAATTTCTTGGCAAATTCATTGATAGCAGATTGGACTGGAATTTGAATAGAGTTAAAGGCCCTTGCGGTTCTTTTCTCTAATCCGAAAGTCATAGGCAGTAGGTGGCTTAAGTTGATGCATTGACTGCACTCGGCGGTTGTCGGCGGCCGACTCTAGATTAGGGGACAAAGATACGGCATCTAGACTGCTTTCAATGTTCATCATTATGGGCACCACTGCGACAAGTTGCCTGAAGGTTTTAATTGCATCCAATCGTTCGATTTTCAAATGTAGCCCCAACGCTCTCATAGTATAACACTTTTTGCATTTTTAATCGAACTTGTTCATATGTTGTCATTTCGAACAACTTATACGGTAAAAATCGCATCCTCGTCTTTGGATGAAGAACTTTCTAGCAATGCACCTAATATGCTGTTAGCTAAATAAAACGCGTTCACTTTTTCCATTTTATATATTTATTTTTATTTTTTTTGCCACTTTTTTGCAAAAATTCAACAAATTTTGTCTTCTTCTGTTCAAACAAAATTTGCTCGAATGATAGCCGCTGATTTTAAATGCGACATTCTCCACCGTAAACTCGGCACGGTGTAGGAAATGCAACATTTTCCACTCTCTGTAGGCAACACCATTACAAACGAAGACTACACTACACCCGGTGGTGGGGTTACATTTTTTGGACAAACGAATACAAAATTTCGATTTCAGTGCAACATGTCGCAAAAATGCTATATTTTTTGCACAATCCAAATCACCATAAGATGGAATATGGGACCGTTTGTGAATGGATAGCTACATTGCAGTACGGTTATGGGAATCATAACAGGATATAACAAGTAAAAGCGTGCTAAGTTCGGCCGGGCCGAATCTTATATACCCTCCACCATGGATCGCATTTGTCGAGTTCTTTTCCCGGCATCTCTTCTTAGGCAAAAAAGGATATAAGAAAAGATTTGCTCTGCTATTAGAGTGATATCAAGATATGGTCCGGTTTGGACCACAATTAAATTATATGTTGGAGACCTGTGTAAAATGTCTGCAAATTGGATTAAGAATTGCGCCCTTTGGGGGCTCAAGAAGTAAAATAGAAAGATCGATTTATATGGGAGCTGTATCAGGCTATAGACCGATTCTGACCATAATAAACACGTATGTTGACGGTCATGAGAGGATCCGTCTTACAAAATTTCAGGCAAATCGGGTAATAATTGCGACCTCTAGAGGCTCAAGTAGTCAAGATCCCAGATCGGTTTATATGGCAGCTATATCAGGTTATGAACCGACTTGAACCGATTTGAACCATATTTGACACAGTTGTTGAAAGTAAGAATAAAATACGTCACGCAAAGTTTCAGTCAAATCGGATAAGAATTGCGCCCTCTAGAGGCTCAAGAAGTCAAGACCCAAGATCGGTTTATATGGCAGCTATATCAAGTTATGGACCAATTTGAACCATACTTGGCACAGTTGTTGAATATCATAACAAAAGACGTCGTGCAAAATTTCATTCCAATCGGATAAGAATTGCGCACTATAGAGGCTCAAGAAGTCAAGACTCAAGATCGGTTTATATGGCAGCTATATCAGGTTATGGACCGATTTGAACAATACTTAGCGCAGTTGTTGGAAGTGATACCAAAACACCACGTGCAATCAGTCAAATCGGACCAGAATTGCGCCCTCTAGAGACTCAAGAAGTCAAGACCCAAGATCGGTTTATATGGCAGATGTATCAAAACATGGACCGATATGGCCCATTTACAATCCCAACCGACCTACACTAATAAAAAGTATTTGTGTAAAATTTCAAGCTGCCAGCTTTACTCCTTCGAAAGTTAGCGTGCTTTCGACAGACAGACGGACAGACGGACGGACATAGCTAGATCGACATAAAATGTCACGACGATCAAGAGTATATATACTTTATGGGGTCTCAGACGAATATTTCGAGTAGTTACAAACAGAATGACGAAATTAGTATACCCTCATCCTACGGTGGAGGGTATAAAAAGCATAACAAGATATAATGCCTTGTAATGGCATAAGTAATGATGACATCAGTCGGTAGTGTCATGCCATCGATGCTTCGGAGGACAATTATCAATGTCTGCTTTAGGCAAAATAGAAATAGAAAGCTGTTTTCATTCCGGCAGTGGAGGCGTAAATTCGGGCAAGATCAAGGCGTTGGCATTAAACTTTATCTATCTAATCCTAGCAAGGTTGAACAAATAAAGACCGATTCAATGTCTTTAAGATACATATTTCCAGCACGGAAGTAGTATAGGGCAATCGACTTTCTGTTTACAATATATAAAACTTAATTATTGCTGAACGCGATAGAGAAGGAGTCAAAGACGAGTTGTCATCTTAACTATCCTAGACCGATAATAGGCAATATGTGGTTGCGATTAGGGCATTGGGCAGGCTACAGAGATCGCTATTTCGAAGCTAACCAAGCTCCATGATCAGTGTGCTTTGCCAAGCTCCATCATCAGTCAGCCTTTGTTATAAAGGGTGATTTTTAAGCTATTATCTTTTTGGCAATACTGGTTTATAAAGCTCACGCAAGCTTCGTGTCTTGCTTCAATTGCAAACATATTCAGGTTTTTTCTATAATTTAACCGTGAATCGTCTTAAAAACGAACAACGCTTGCAAATTTTTGAATTTTATTATCAAAATGCGTGCTCTGTTAAGAAAGTTCATCGCGATTTTTGGCTCAATAGGTACTTAAATAGCAAGATCGTCGATTTTAGAGTGGTGATCGAACAGAGCTATCAATGCATCCAGAAAAAGTGATAGTTCGGTGCTGTTCATGGGCTGGTGGCATCATTACACCGTACTTCTTCAATGATGATGCGAATCGTAATGTAATGGTGAGCGCAACCGTGAGGTGATATCCAAAATTTTTTTTGTCAAAATGAAAGAGCTTGACTTGCATGACATGTGGTTTCTACAAGACTGTGCAACATGCCACACAGCACGCGTAACAATGGACTTATTGAGAAGAGAGTTCGGTGAAGATTTTATTTCATGTTTGGGACCGGGTAATTGGCCCCCTAGATCGTGCGATTTAACGCCTTTAGGCTATTTTTTGTGGGGATAAGTTAAAGCTCATATCTGTACAGACAAGCCCGCTTCAATTGACGCATTTTAAGACAACATTGAAGCATTAATTCCTGAGATACCGGCCGAAAAGTTGGAACGAGTATGACAAAGTTGATGGACTATTTAAGGCGCAGTCACGGTCAACATTTGCATAAAATAATATTCAAACATTAAATTATATGGACCGTGCTATCGATTCGAATAAAGATTGCCTGCTTTTTTCTGAATTTAATGTGTTTTTCTTTGAAAAACTTTTCTATAGTTCTTCAAAAATACCCCTTTACCCAATTTTATTTTATTTTGTTTTACTTTATTTTATTTTGTTTCACTTTATTTTATTTTGTTTTACTTTATTTTGTTTATTTTATTTTATTTTATTTTATTTTATTTTATTTTATTTTATTTTATTTTATTTTATTTTATTTTATTTTATTTTATTTTATTTTATTTTATTTTATTTTATTTTATTTTATTTTATTTTATTTTATTTTATTTTATTTTATTTTATTTTATTTTACTTTATTTTATTTTATTTTATTTTATTTTATTTTTTATTTTATTTTATTTTATTTTATTTTATTTTATTTTATTTTATTTTATTTTATTTTATTTTATTTTATTTTATTTTATTTTATTTTATTTTTATTTTATTTTATTTTATTTTATTTTATTTATTTTATTTTATTTTATTTTATTTTATTTTATTTATTTTATTTTATTTTATTTTATTTTATTTTATTTTATTTTATTTTATTTTATTTTATTTTATTTTATCTTATTTTATTTAAGTTTATTTGATTTTCCTACTTTTTTATTTTTTTTTTTATTATTTAAAAATTTGTATTCTATTGTTTCACAAAATTAAGGTAGAATATAAAAAAAATTATTTTTTATTTCCATGAGAAGTTTTCAACAGAATTCTCTTTATTGACATTTTGCATGTATAGCATGCTGCTAACCTTCAAACATTGCCACAACCTTACTAACCATTTAATGACATTTTTCCACAAATTTTCTTTGGAAAAATTATTGAAAAATTCAAGCAACAGAAGAAGGGGTAAGCCAAGCACGAAAAAATTGCCATACAGAAGCGTTGCAAAGTAAATAAGAACACAACCACTGGGAGATAGCAGCCGCAGAAAGCCAAGGACTGCCAAGCACTCAGCAGTTGTCACACAGCTACTTGTGGCAACAGCAATAAAGCGAGCAGTAGTGACTGTTATTGTTGCCATGCTGCTTCTGTTGTCCCTACTTGCTCTGTTGTTGGCTGGGGTTGACATCTCTTCTAACAATCTATGTTGGCACACAGGAAGATAGCATGGCAGCAAAGTAACAACAAGAAAAGAGAACGACCCTTGATTGTCAAAAAATAAGCCAAGTGCCAGAAAAAGCGAATCGAATTCGAAAATGCTAGAAAACATGCAATCAACAGCCTATTTCATTTCAAAAGGCTTGCTGCTCACCAACCACCACAGATCATTGCCAGGTTGATGATAGCGGTGGTAATGATGACGGTGGCGGTGGCGGCTGTGCATGATGTTGTTGCAGCAACATCAACAAACATCAGCAGGATATGGTGATGCGGCTACAACTGCTGCTATGGCTAATGATGCTAATGGCATTGCAGTAAACGTGCCTTGCGTAGAAATCTGTTTTGATGCTTCTTTTTCACTCGCTGTGTGTTTTCTGAGAAGTTTGTCAACCTATTTCTATCTTTTTGGTACTTTCTGTTGCAAATGTCGCTGTTGCTTTTGCTTCTACTGTGGCAGCCACTGCCACATGCTGTTCAGAGACTATTGGCACTACACAACAGCAACAGTAGTCCGTTTCTAGAGCTTTAACATCGACAATGTCACTCTTTTCCACAATCGGCATTGAAACAAAATGCCATAGCACTGAACAACATGCTGCTGCATTCTATTTTGGCAGAAAACCAGTGGTGCATTTTCTACAGCAACCATTCATTATGTCCTAGATATGAAAACTACTTGCAAGGATATTTTTTCTAAAAATGTATTACGAGATAAGAAAGGAGGGCATCGCAAAGATGTCGCATTTAGAACATTTAAGATTTTGAAAATTTTGCATACGCTTAATCCCATCAAAGCTCAAACATATACTACATAGACATATGAAATTTCTTCAAAATCGTTCAAAAAAATTGAGGGTCAGACATCATTGGGTTAAAAGTGCAGAGAATTCAATTTTGTATACCCTCCACCGTAGGATAGGGGGTTTATTTATTTTGTCATTCCGTTTGCAAAACATCCAAATATCAATTTCCTACCCTACAAAATATATATATTTCGGCTCGTCGTAAAATTCTAAGACGATTTAACGATGTCCCATTTTTTTATCCGATTTTACTGAAATTTGAAACAGTGAATAGCTAAAGACCTATCGACAACTGACGCAAATATGGTTCAGAACGGGCTATATTTAGATATAGCTACATATCTATATAGACCGATCTCCCGATAAAGGGTCTGAAGGCCATAAAAGCTTTATTTATTACCCGATTTCAACAACAGTGGGTTATTTTAAGCTTCCCGACATCTGACGTAAATATGGATTAGATTGGTCCATATTTAGATATAGCTGCCATATAGACCGATCTCCCGATAAAGGGTCTGAAGTCCAAAAGAGTTTTATTTTTTATCCGATTTTGCTGAAATTTGGAATAATGCGCAGTTTTAAGCCTTCCAACATTCGACTTAAATATGGTTCAGATCGGACTATATTTAGACCGATCTCCCGATAAGGGGTCTGAAGACCTTAAAAGCTTAATTATTACCCGATTTCGCGAGTTTTTCTGAGTCTCACGATATCCGACCTTAATATGGTTCAGATCGGTTTATAATTGAATATATCTGCCAAAAAGACCAATATTTTGTTTTACAAAATTGAATAGTTGCATATATATATATGAGTGGTCTACTCAATGTCCGTGCCGAATTTCGGCGCTTAAGCTATCCAATTTTCACTGGATTGTGACGAAATGGGGTTTACATATATATCCGAGGTGGTGGGTATCCAAAGTTCGATCCGGCCGAACTTAATGCCTTTTTACTTGTTTTAAATTAAGCAGAGGATTTCAAAGTAAGTACCGTGTACATAGGCCCACAGATATGTGTAGTTCGATATATAGAAGGGGGAAAATATGAAAACATGATAGGTATAAGTCCCTCAATCTTAAATATGGATATGACAAAAAGGGAAGGTCTACATATGTTTTAAGAATGACCTGTGAGTATGTGAATCTCTTTAGGGTAATTGGCTACACGATTATTCTGCGCAACCACGTGCGATATAGGGAGATTTTACCGAGTCCCCTATTGTGGATGTCACCACATTCCCACGTGTAGATGAATTTCAGACTGCCTTGGCCTGTAAGATTTCCCAGATCAGAAAAAAACCGCTTCGTCAAGGTAAGGACTTTGTGCTCTTACAGACTCGGACACGAGATCGCTCTTTCCATTCTCGTAAGCTTCAACATCATCACTATGGGAATTCTCATGGATTCCTCCATTAGAGTACCCAGAGATGTCTTGGCATGGCAAACACAGAGCTCATCTTTTCTAGGCGGCTGTCCGGTTGTTTAGTTGTTACCTTACCCCCAGCGATTGATGACAACCATATAGTGGCAGACGGCTAACTCCCAAGCAGTAGAGATGCTATGTCAGTAAGAAGACGAAGGCAAGCACACGCAAATGAAATGTGAACAAGCTAGAACCATCCCTTCTCCTATCCGAGATCGAAAGACATATGCAAAAATCCGAATTTGGCGAAAACGCCTTAATAACAGCAAATTTTATCATGTCCATAATTGCTAAGGGGTGCGATAAGACAATGCCTAGGATTAAGGAACCGAGATCAAACTGTTTGAATAACTCAATCGATGACGTGATTGCATCCGAAAAAGCCAAAAGTACACCAGAGCTAAACGCAGGAGCGCAGCAGAAGCAAAACATTCCCAATGTAAAAAGGAAAACAGGGAACTCGGGAGCACCATTACCTAAAGCAAGTAAGGGGAAGAACCAAGATGAGACCTTCAACAAGACCTCTGAGGACTTGGATATGAAATCGTAATGAAAATACTTGGAATGAAAAGCCCTAAAATGTTGTAACCACTCTATTCCCCAAACACGATCCAAAATTAAACGACATTGGACACACACACTCCCCCATTCACACTTGAAGAGCTCTAACTCGCTGCATGAAGCTGCCAAAGCGGAGACCGCCTGATGCCGACGGAGCCTGAATAGAAGTCATGATGATAATAGTAGAAAAGTGACCAGAAATGCTTCTGAACTTCTATAACAGATGTCTGTCAGGAGGAATTTTGCAGATTCAAGGGGAAAGATGATCCAGAATCGCCATCGACTTACAGGCCACTGTCTATGCTGGACACAGCTCTTCACACTAGAAGAGCTCTAACTCGCTGCATGTAGCTGCCAAAGCGGAGAACGCCTGATGCCGACGGATTCTGAATAGAAGTCATGATGATAATAGTAGAAAAGTGACCAGAAATGCTTCTGAACTTCTATAACAGATGTCTGTCAGGAGGAATTTTGCAGATTCAAGGGGAATCGCCATCGACTTACAGGCCACTGTCTATGCTGGACACAGCGGGCAAGCTGTTGGAGCGTTGAATAAAGCCTCGACTAGCGAGGGCAATCGCAACATGGCTTCCGCCCAGGGACTTCGACAATAGGGGCCCTAAGGGACATAGTTGAGGTTGTGGAATCAAGCTTACAGCTGAACTCTCGTAGCAGACCCATCATCCTATTAGCTACGCTGGACGTCACAAACGCCTTCAACAGCCGCAGGTGGGTGAACTTATTCCGGGTCATGAAGAAGGACTTTAAAGTGCCGGAGTATCTGATGAGGATCACGAGAAGACATCTGAGAGACCGGGGTATGTCGAGGTATAAATTAATGAAATTCAGAGGACGGCCGCTCTCAGAGTTACGTCATCCGAAACCGCAGTTGCCAGCATGGTGCCAATAGACCTTCAGACCTTGGAGCGGATGAAAATATATGACGCCAAACTAAATCCCAAAGCAGGAGTCAATATTGGAAGATATTCGACAAGACACGCTGAGCATTTGGCAGTCAAGATAATGACCGGCGAGGCCGATGGAGAAAAAAGGCGACGTTAACTTCTATGTAACGCAGGTAACATCTTCAAACAAATGCTTCCGAAAACACCTTCACAGAATTGGAAAATGGAGCTCACCATTTTGCCTTTTTTGCTGTCACCGTTGGAACGACAGCCGGGCGAGACTAGAAGAGCAGATCGGTGAAATAAGAGCGGAAAACCAAGCAACGAAGATGAACAACATAGTGGAATGCTGAAGAGCCGTGACAAGTTTGTCCAAGAGATACTCAGGTCAAAGGAAACAGACCTTGAAGTGACATCATGATATAGCGAAACCTATGGCATAAGTGCCACAGAGGCATTTTCCTCGAAGTAATGCGAGAGCGAGGCCGAGGTGGTTTACATATACTGAGAGATAAGGTGGGTTTTAAGCCTGTAAAGACCGAGCCCGGCATACGACAAGGCGTTAGATATGTCGCTTAGATGCGCTTTTCCCCATCTGTTGATAGTATACGGCAGTTTCTTCGATAAGATCAGACAATGTACATAGAAGTAGGTCTCCAATTGTGTTCCCTACTCATTTCGGAGGTATTCGTTAAGATCGAAGTCGTTAGTATCTGCCGTCCAATATTCACTGTTGGGAATGCGAATGCTCAAGATCCGCCATAAAGGTCTCCGTGACATATAATGTGAGACTTTTCCTATTTTTTCCCGAACATTTTTCGTATCCAAAATTGAGTTGCTGCCTAATATATAACTATACTTCACTAGTCTGTATATTCAGTTCGCGTACAATCCAGCTTACCACGCAGATCCAATGGATCTGTAATGGCAGCATAGGACAGTCGTAAATCCAGCACAGGACAGTCGTGAACCCTGCATACGACAGTCCTCATCGTCTGGAATTCTCAAAGACAAATGTTGTACCTCGAAGACAAATGCCACTGCCGGATATGTCAGTATTAGTCTTACGATTGTTATGTGCATCCAGTAAATCATCCTTGCGCCAACCCTTAGTCTCTACTGGCTTGATTTACGGCAGCAGGGTAATTTGTACTTCTCCTCATGGGCTTCTTCAAAATTGCCGGGACGATTCCGTCCGGTTCAGTCGATCTAAACGGCTGAAATGTTTGGAGCAATAGTGCAATAGTCAACTGAATCTCCATTAGAAGTTCTACTGTCTCTCAGTTAACCCAGGGCGAAAGGCTGAAAAGGGAGCTGATTCTGAGGGTCTGAAAATCTGTTTTCATCCGAATTTCTACGATGTTCCAGTTGACCCACAGTGAAAGTCCTATAACCCTTCCTCAGGAAACAACCTGATTTCTGAACAAAATTGATGGTAAATTTGCCAGGTCCAAAAACACGCACAAGTCGATTAACAAAATGTACGACATAATGTACGACAAATTCTAAGAAGTTCTGACCATAAATCTTAAACCAAAATCAAGGTTCCTGGTTTAAACCACAAACTCTTTTTTTCAATTTAGCTTACAACCACAAAATGTGAGCCGCTCTAGGGCCAAGTGACACAATCTCTTAATTGTATATACTGCCAGTTGCAAGCAATTAATGTTAAGATTAATCTGACAAGCTCAAATGGTTTGTCAAAATAACGCTTCCTTGCTGTACAGCCAGTTTCTACATCTGCTACTGCTAGTTATGATGGCATTTGATACCAGTTTATTCTTTACATAATTGGCTCTAAATCGGCTTAAATCACAATACGGAGACGCTGCAGTCGATGGTATTTCTCTGTACCCCATACTCTTAATACGGATACCCAATATATGCTTCACTCAAATATTATTATCTAGTGGAATGTGAACCATTCTGATTATCTCAAAGTTTGTTTATACGTTGTTTGTTAAACAAGTACGGTTAAGTAACTAGGGGGACCTACCCTTACCAAGAAATTGTTCATGTAGAGATTACTACACACTGAGTTCTATGGCAATGTATGACAATATCTTAATATACTCCCAATAGAGACCGATCTCCCGACTTAAGTCTTGAGCCCATAACAATAAAAAAAAAATATAAAGCTCGGCCGGGCCGAACTTTGGATACCCACCACCTTTCGTCATAATATGGTGAAAAATGCATCATTTACATCTAAATATGGTCCGATCTTCACCATATTCACGAAGGCCATGCAAAGATCTAACACAAATCGTTGAACCAAATTCATCAGTTAAAAAATTTATAGGCCTAAGAACTTAAATCGGGAGATCGGTAAACGCACGCAAAAAAAACGTTTTTGGAAATTTTTAACGACAAAAAAAATGCTTTTATCACGAAGTTTTACTTGTATTGTAACTGTGTAACGTTATGCTTCAATATATCAAAGGTAGTATTATTGAAAGTAACTAACGTTGGTTACGGTAAACCCTTTAGCAGCTGCCTTGTCAAGGGTGAAAAGACCTTCCTTTTGTTGTAAAACCAAAAAAATTTTTGATTGCTAAAGTTCTTCGATAGCCACAACCGATTATTCGTGTACCGGACCAATAATTATTCGTTTATGTCTCTCTTAATAGAGAGAAATGGTGAGTAGATGAGCGTATAGACCAGTGGTTGGCAAAAGTATGCACTCTATTGCACATTACTTTGTACGTACAAAGAAAATAATCCCAACCAGACATATAGGCGTGTAAATAATTGCAATTGTGTGCTCGTCATTGGTATAGACGCATTCTCACCCACAGCATTTTTCCTTTTTTTTTTTGAATGAGCGGATGATGAACTCGGAAAGTGTTAATTTTTAAAGTTTCGTTGCAAAAAGATAGTATGACAACGAAAAAAACATTAGAGCAAGAATTTCTATGTCAAAGTCATTGTTTGGTAGCATTTACGCGATAAAGAAATATCCATCACAATGTAGGTATTTAAATGTGCGAAAACAACAACATAACGAATTTATAGCATAACGAATACAGCATATCATACAACAAAGCCATAATGGAATTGTGCGAAAATGGAAGGCTTTTAATATAATTGTGTATCACAATATCAAAATAAATCCAAATGTACTCCGAAAGAGTTAGAATTTCCGACTGAGATCTGCTTATAATTCGTATAAATTTGAGTTATGTCTCAAGATTAAATTTAACTTGGCATCCTTTTCAACATGCACAATCCATTTTAAACGTTTGACGTTAAATTAATTTATAAATACAGAAAAACTAGTTGATACCCCGAATAAAGGGTGATTTTTAAAAGCTATAGGAAAGTTGTTCAAAAAAATACGCAAAATTTAAAAAAATGCATGAAATCTTTCTTTGAATCGATAGTACGGCCTATATAATTAAATGTTTGAAGATAATTTCATGCAAAATGGTCCATCCGCTTAGTTCAATTTTGGCATATTCTTTCCAACATTTCGGACGGTAACTAACGAATAAATGCTTCAATGTTGTCTTCCAATACGTCAATTGTAGCGGGCTTATCTGTATAGACATAAGCTTTGACATTGCTCCACAAAGAATAGTCTAAAGGCGTTAAATCGCACTAAGTGGCCAATTGACCGGTACCGTATAAAATGTTCACCCGAACTCGCCTCGCCTCAATAAGTCCATTGTGAAGTCAAGCTCTTGCATTTTGGGCAAAAAAAAAGTTGTATAACATCTCGCGATGGCGCTCACCATTCACAGTTACATTACGATTCGCATCGTCTTTGAAGAAGTACGGTCCAATGATGCCACCAGCACATAACCCGCACGAAACTGTGACTTTTTCTGGATGCGTTGGTAGCTCTTGCAATGCTTCTGGCTGATCTTCACTCCAAAATCGACGATTCTGCTTATTAACGTACCCATTGAGACAAAGATGCGCTTCGTCGATAGAATGGAAGAAGCGCGCGATGAACTTTGATGATAAAGTTCAATAATAGACCAAACTGAAGATGTTTGACAGTGAAACAATACACGAAACGTGCGTGAGCTGTTTAAACCAGTGTTGCCAAAACGTACATAGCTAAAAAATCAAGAATGAAAGGTTTTGTTAGGATAAAAAAGTTATATGTTATGTTATGACTCAAATTCTTCCAAGAATTTTATTTTTTCCGTAAACAAAGTTCAACGTTTTTCAGGAAATAAGTTTACTTGACGAAAATTTCCTTTATGTCAACAGAATTTTTTTTGCGTCTGTATATGACAGCTATATCCAAACGTAGAACGATCTGAACTAGATTGAACAACAATTTCGAAAAGCCTAAGACAGCCCACTGTGTCATATTTCAGCGAAATAAACGTGCTTTCATTTGTTCAAGAACTTAAATTGGGAGATCGGTTTATATGGCAGCTATATGCAAATATACCTCGATCTTGACCTTACTTTCGTCTCGAAGGGCTTAACAGAACTCATTGTGTCAAATTTTAGCGAAATCGGTTAATAAATTCACCTGTTATGTTCCGAAAATCTGCAGATCAGTACATATGGCAGATGCATCCCTATCTGAACCGATCTGGGTGTATTTAACAGGGATATCGGGGAGCTTAACACAACTTGTTATACCAAATTTCAGCGAAATCGGCCATTAAATACGCCTGTTATGGGCCCAAGACCTTAAATTGAGATTTCAGTCTATATGGCAGTTATATCGAAATAAAGACCGATCTTAAACATACTCGGTACAAATGTCGAGGGGCTTAGGGCAGGAGGACTTGACATTGTGGCAAGTGATAATAATGAGCATCATCACATATAGGGAAGTTCGGATATCAAGGAAATAAACCAACCGTTATTACCAGCAAAAGGCAGGATGTGCTAGACGTTACCTTTGTCTCAAAGTCTTTAAGCGCAAGAGGCGATAGGGTAGTGTTGGAAGACCACAGCTTCTCTGATCATCGTTATAACCGAACACTGATTTTGGTAATAAAATTCAATGATTTGCAAGCGTTGCTCGTTAGTAAGTCTATTCATGATGAAATGTCAAAGCATACTGAGCATCTTTCTCTTTGACACCATGTCTGAAATCCCACGTGATCTGTCAAATACTAATGCATGAAAATCCTAACCTCAAAAAATCACCCTTTATTAGATTCAGTCTTAAAGAAAATATTGCAGAAGTGGGCCCTCGGCTCAACAGACACACATTCTGTACAACTACTCCCTCTAGAACAAAAAAAGGAAATGGAAGCCGCGCAGGACATCGACGTTATGGTCAAACGGATCACAAAGGTCCTAAATGACTGGCTTATGTCAGGCAAAACAACGACAAACGATCTAATTCCCGATGTTCCAGGCAGTGTGGATTACAAATTGCCTGAGCAGCTTTTTTAAAAAAGTACTGTACCACTATTCCTGATAGAACCGATTTTAACCATAATATCCCGGTCAGAAGAATTTACAAAGACTTTACAAAGGATGGATTCGTACACCCCAAAGCCTATCTTTGGGGTGTACTCCGAAATACTTGGACTGGTCATACCGAGAAGATTTCCTTACCACTGCAGTGTGTATCAAGCGGAGATCCTTGCGATTAAAGAAGTGGTGGAATGGCTAAGATATAATGTCATAACGACGATTGGCATTGAATCTCTGGGGAATATATTTCTGAATTCAAATACCGCTGTCTGAGCAGTTTTGTGAACACTCCAAATTTATGTGGCCTAATCTAGACTTGAAGAGGTCTTTCGCTCTTCTGTCGCTGTGAGACGTCTCAGTCATTGTGTCCGTCATAACAGGTCACTGTCTGATTGGAAGGTTGTAAGTAGTGGTTGCATTCAGAAGCTGTGACGACGTCGTGGAAGAAGAGACTACGCAACATTTGCTTTATGTGTGTCCCGCCATTCAAATTCAACGGAATCGGATAATACCTGCGTCCTCTAGAGGCTCAAGAAGTCAGAGCGAGAGTTTGGTTTATGTGGCAGTCATATCTGGTTAAAGACCGATTCAGAGAATACTTGGTACGGTTGTTTGAGTTTACGTTGTAAAATTTACTTGCAAAACTTGGGCTAAGTTGGTTGGTACTTGCGCCTTCTAAAGGCTTAAGAAGTCTAATCTGAAGATCGATTTAGTTGGCAGCCATGTCAGGTTATTATTTGAATCATACTTGGCACTATTGTTGGAAGTCAAAACATAACACCTTATGCAAAATTTCAATCAAATCGGATAAGAATTGCACCCTCCTGAGGCTAAAGAAGTGAAAGAGATTGTAATGTATATGGGAGCTATATCAAAACGTTCACCAAATTGGCGCATTTACAAATCCGGCCGACCTACACTAACATAACCTAGCTTTACTCCTTTGAAAGTTAGCGTGCATTCGACCCATAGATGGACGGACATAGTAAATCAACTAGGAATTGCAAGAGATCAAGATTATATATACTTTGTTGGCTCCCAGATCAATATTTTGAGATCAAACTGTCCACCACCTTTCTACGGTGGAGGGTATAAAAATGAGTTCTCGACCACTAGTTGTTTGAGGGCCACCGTAGCGCAGAGCTTAGCATGTCCGCTTTTAACGCTGAAAGCCTGGGTTCGAAACCTGGCGAGACCATCAGAGCAAATTTTCAGCGGTGGTTTTCCCCTCCTTATGCTGGCAACATTTTTGAGGTACTATGCCATGTAAAACTTCTCTCCAAAGAGGTGTCGCACTGCGGCACGCCGTTCGGACTCGGCTATAAAAAGGAGGTCCCTTATCATCGAGCTTAAAACTTGAATCGGATGGCAAGGAAAAGTTTGCCCATGTTCCTTAGTGGAATGTTTGCTTTATATAGGGACTACAATTATTTACGAATATATATCTGGACGGTATTTGTTGTAGGTGTCGGAGGCTATAAGTTTACTCCACGTACCATATTTTAACCAATCGGTCCAAAATTAGGGAATTCAAGTCGAGGAAAGTGAGCTTTGTTCAAATTTGAGCCAATATAACCAGGCAGGATCAAACAATGATTTCGACCGACGGACGAACATGGGAAGATCGGTTTAAAATAGCATGCCCACTTAGATTGTCAAGACTTCATAAGGCCACAGAACGATATTTCGAAGAGTAACAAATGGGTATACCACTTATCCTATAGTGGTGGTGGGTATACAAACTAAGGCGGTGTTAAAGTTAAGAAAATTTGTTCTTTCAATATCAGCCCCAACAACAAATTTCCTTCCCTTCGTTGTTCCCCTTTTAGATTCGTTTTTTTTTCGACCTTTTAGCCCAAGTTAATTAAAAGCTTTGGTCATTTTATTACTTAACTTTTTGTCATTTAATATTATCACCTTGCCCTGTCAGAGCTGTCAGGACAAACAACGGCAGACAAAGAAATCTATCTGTCAGATTTTTCAGGCGGTGCAACTAAAGTTTAATTAGTGTCTTAAACCTTTACATAGACTGCAGCCTTAAGGTGCTGGGAAGAGAGACAGGCATATGGGCAGAAAGCTAGCGACCCCAAACCACCATGAAAGGATGAAGAATGTTGAATGAAGACTATAACGAAAATCCTTTTTTAATAATGCGCCCATAAGCTTTATTTGTTAAAGTATTAAATCTCCACTTACATGATAATGTAATGTCCGCCTGTCGTGACTCTTGTGAGTGAGTGAGTCAGTGAGTAAGGGGCCAAAATGTGTGGGGCTGTGGGTATGCGCTGTAGCAAAAACTCCTTAAATGGGCCGAGTGTGTGTGTGTGTGTGTGTGTGCGTGTGTAAAAGTCTACATTTTAAGACTTATGGGCATAGATAACTAGATTAACGCATCTACTCATTTGCTTGGCAGAGACTAAAAATTCAAACTCTCGTATTCAAGACTTTGGCTTGGTTTCCATGCCATGCCATGCGATGCCATATTGGCCAAGCAACTCTTGAACCAAAGAGATGTTAACAATTTGACAGTTACTTTGGACGAGACGAGATTACAATGTTATCGGCGACTTTATAATACAACGAACACAAAACTACAACAACAACCTCAAGCTACAGCCATAGAACCCAAGTCAGAAAGGAAAAAAAAAATTTAAAAAAAAGTTCTACATTTTTTTATCATTTATTTTTTTTAAATAAAACGAATAATAGCCAGCATGCCAGCCAAGCTGCCTGCTCTATCTCGGCTGTTAAAATTCTGAGCGTCTCTGCCTAGCAAAGTTTTGGCATTTTGCCTGCCACCACCATCACCGCCAAAGTCCAGCGCCTTATGGGCTTACATAGTTTTCGTTTTCATTTCAGTTTTTTTTTTTTTTCATTTTGTTGTAGGTCTTTTTATTCTGAATTTTTATACTGCCTTGGCAAGACATTCGCGTGGCGATAAATAAATGCAAAAAGTTAAAAGTTAATTGGTTTTTGTCAATCTCAGTACAATGTCTGTATGTACAGCGCAGGTCTTGCAGATTTTTGCCACATAAATTGCCATATGCTGTTGTTATTCTTAGGCTGGAGGTTTTGAAAAATCGCAAAGAAAAAACAACCCAAAAAATAAGGGAACAACCGCCACTATGCTAAAGGAGACGAACTTCAGCCTTAAAATCCTCATGACAAATCCTTGCCTAGCTATTTGCCTATAAAACCTATTTTGTTAAGGTGTTATAGTCATATGCGCAGTCAGGGATTCCAATGGAAGAGAAATGAAGCTCTGTAAGGAGCACATCCGATGCAAGACAACTGGAGGTCATAGGATAGTGTGGGCCAGACCAGAAGGAATAGACACAACACCATGGCAGGAGTCCCTTGAAAATACCCTGTCATTACTGGAAGGGATGAAGAGGAGAGTCTGAGACTACCTCGAGCATAGTCATCGATTTATTGAAAGACGACAACCCTTCCCATATAAAAGCACCACCATGGAATGTTTTGCGGACTTGGCTGTTAAAATAGACACAAATACCATTAGCATATGCCATCTTAGCCAAAGGGCCTAAACCAAACCAAACAAATTTTCTGTTTGGCCAGAGTTTTAAATTCTATGCTGAGCCTTTTTTTAACATGTCGCTTACCTTGCCAGCATATCGACGATGACCATGCACGTATTCCAGACATTTTGCAGAAAACCTTTAAAGATTTATAACAGTTTAATTAGTCAAAATGTCCAAAACATTGACAGCCCTGAATTGAGTCCAGGCTATGGGGCAGATAACATTTCCCATAAATAACAAATAAATCGTAGATTACAATCTTTGTGTCCCCTGAGAGGCTGAAAAGGCATAAAGAGATAAATTAGAATCGAGGTGTAGTGTCAAGGAGCATCAAAGTGTTAAGAGGAAATAAAACAGAAAATTTGTACGATTTTGAAGCATAAGGAGTTTTTAACAAAACTCATTTGGGGAACTACTGTTTATACAACGATGCCGACAAGTTGGGCGCCAATGGTTGAGCAACAAAAACAAACAAATATTATTTTGTTCCCCTAGGCAATACTAACAAACAAGTTATTTATAAGCCAAATAGGATGAATACCGTAGAATGATGAATGAAAAGGAGTAAAAAGGTGAATATGTATAGAAATTTTGTATTGGAAATTTAACACGTAAAAAAAAGTTCAGCAGGACCGAATTATCATGGATCATTTGTCAAGTTCTTTGCCCGTTATCCGGATAATGGATAACAACTGTTATGCTATTGGAGCTATAACAGGTTATGAACCAAATCCGGCCATAATTGGCTTGGATGTTGGAAACCATAGAAGATGCCATTGTGCAAAATTTCGAACAAATCGGATAAAAATCGGCTTGTTGTGCGCTCTAAAAACTATAAAGTAACCTCTAAAAAGAAAATTTTAAGTTAGGAATTCCGTGCAACTACAAAAATTCTTAATTGTTTTCAATACCACTCCCCTAGGTTGGTTCATGTCTGATATTGTGTCCCCACCTAAGTACCGGTATCTGTTGGACGCGAAAGCCGGGCAATGACAAAGGAAATGCTCCAACGTCTCATCATCTTCCCCGCATGCCCTACATATGCTATCACTTTGCGCACCGATTTTGCATAAGTGAGCTCGTCGTCCTATGTGTCCCGTTATGATACCAATAGCTATACTGACCACCTTCTTGCTTCCTTTCAGTAATAGACTCGTCTTTACACGATCTGGATTCCCCCATAAGATTTTCGCCATCCTACCGACCGTTTCGCTGGTCCACAATGTTGCATACGCATTCGTCGCCCACTCCCTTTACTCGGTCTGCGTCGACCCGAAAGGATTCGGGTTAACCAAATTTATTGACGGCAGTAAAGGGCAGCCAAATCGTCTGCCCTTTCATTTCCCCTTACTCCGTTATGGCTCGGCACCCAAACGATGCGGATTTTGTCATCCTCAGAGAAGGCGTTAATCTCCTTCTTACACTGCAAGACTGTTCGCGTTAGCACAAACATACTGTCGATTTAGCCCTGTCCGTCCGTCTGTCTGTCGAAATTTACACAAATACTTGCAATTAGTGTAGGTGGATCGGGGATCTCGACTTCTTAAGCCTCTAAAGGGCGCAATTCATATCCGATTTGGCTATGAGGTGTATTGTTATGACTTTCAACAACTGTGCTAAGAATGGCCGAAATCGGTTCATAACCTGGTGTAGCTGCCATATAAACCGATCATCAGATTTGACATCTTCAGTTTGACTTTTACAGTTTTTCTATGACTTTCAACAGCCGTGTCAAATTTGGTTCAAATAGTTCCGTAATCCGATAAAGCTCCGTTACAATCCTATCGTCCGATTTGGTTTCTTGAACCTCGAGAGGGTGCAATTATTATCCAATTTGGATGAAACTTTGCCCATAGAGTTTTGTTTCGGCTTTCAAAATACTTGCTAAGTATGATCTTAATCAGTTCATAACTTTATATAGCTCCCATATAAATCGATCATCCGATTTGGTTTCTTGTGCCTCTTGAAAGCGCAAATAATATACGATTGGGCTGAAAGTTTGGACGTGGTGTCTTCTTATGACCTCTAACCACCATGACAACTACAACGGTCCATAACTTGAAAGAGCTCTTAAAAATTTGACAAAGTCATTTAAAGAACCTATCGCATGCGATCCACGAAGAGGGTATATAAGATTCGGCACGGCCGAACTTAGCTCATTACACCCTACACCACCAATGTGGTACAGGGTATTGTAAGTTTGTGCATTTGTTTGCATCGTTAAGGAGACGAGATAGACCCATTGATAAGTATACCGATCGGCTTAGAATCACTTCCTGATTCGATTTAGCTATGTCCGTCTGTCTGTCCATGTATTCTTGTAATCAAGGTACAGGTCGCATCTGTTGTCCGACTGTCACAACATTTTGCACAAGTCACTTTTTAGGTTCAAGGACGAACGCCATTGATTATGAAAAAAATCGGCTATATAAGCCACAATTTTAGTCCGATCTTTAAAAAAATATGCAGGAAATGTTTGATTTAATAGTTCAACATGTGTACAAAATTTCATAAAAATCGGTGCAGATTTAGTTATAGCTCCCATATATATCTTTTATCCGATATGGCCCATTAATGCTGTAGAACCACAATTTTGGTCCAATCTTTACAAAATTCTCCACGAGATGTTTTACTTGACGTCCCAATACATATGCAGAATTTCATAAAAATCGGTTTGGATTTAGATATAAAGGGTGATTTTTTTGAGGTTAGGATTTTCATGCATTAGTATTTGACAGATCACGTGGGATTTCAGACATGGTGTCAAAGAGAAAGATGCTCAGTATGCTTTGACATTTCATCATGAATAGACTTACTAACGAGCAACGCTTGCAAATCATTGAATTTTATTACCAAAATCAGTGTTCGGTTCGAAATGTGTTCAAATTTTGACAAATTTTGTTCAGCGATGAGGCTCATTTCTGGTTGAATGGCTACGTAAATAAGCAAAATTGCCGCATTTGGAGTGAAGAGCAACCAGAAGCCGTTCAAGAACTGCCCATGCATCCCGAAAAATGCACTGTTTGGTGTGGTTTGTACGCTGGTGGAATCATTGGACCGTATTTTTTCAAAGATGCTGTTGGACGCAACGTTACGGTGAATGAACACATTTCGAACCGAACACTGATTTTGGTAATAAAATTCAATGATTTGCAAGCGTTGCTCGTTAGTAAGTCTATTCATGATTAAATGTCAAAGCATACTGAGCATCTTTCTCTTTGACACCATGTCTGAAATCCCACGTGATCTGTCAAATACTAATGCATGAAAATCCTAACCTCAAAAAAATCACCCTTTAGCTCCCATATATATCTTTCATCCGATATGGCCTTTGTAGGCTATAAGAGCCACAATTTTGGTCCGATCCTTACAAAACTTTGCATGAGATGTGTTGTTTGACGTCGCAATACATGTGGAAATTTCATAAAAATCGGTCCACATTTATATATAGTTTCCATATATATCTTCCATCCGATATGCCCTCTTAAGGCTATATGTTGGCGACATTTGCGAGGTACAATGCCATGCATGGTCATTTCCCCAATGAGATGTCGCACTGCGGGACGCCGTTCGAACTAGGCTATAAAAAAATGTCCCTTATCATTGAGTTTAAACTTGACTCGGAAAGCACTCATTGATGTATGAGAGGCTTGCCCCAGCTCGATTCCTGGTGTTTTTAAAAATTAGGGTAATGAGAAGTGCTTTTTAGGGGTGGGATATTTCTTTATTCCCAAAGGAAATGACGTTTAGTTTAGGAAGTGCTTTAGGGCGTACCCCAAAACACTTGGCTCCAAAATTGGATATCACATTCGTTTTTTTCTCTGAAATACCTTTCATTTGAGTCCAATATTGTCATAATGGGTCAAATAACCCATTTAACGTATCTTTTGGAGGAAAAGCGCCACCTAGACTTGAACGCAAATTTAAATGTCATACTCGTAGTCTGGGTACTTGGACCCAAATTTTAATACCATATTCGTTTTCTGATCTCCAGTACCTTTTATTTGATTCCCTTATTGTGCCCATCGGACCACTTTCGGATATGGGTACATGATATGATTTTCGGATATGATATGATTTTGTATGCCAGATTCGAAATCTTCTCCCGAATACCTTTCATTTGAGGCCCATATTGAAATTAACGTCCAGTATGTCTGTTTGGGGGAGTTTTGGGGTTGGGGCGGCCCGATGGGTACTTAGACCCAAATTTTTATACATTCTACTCTCCAATACCTATGTTGTCCCGATCTAGCCAAGTTTGATTTTGGGTTGTGTTTTGGACATAAGAGGGAGGGTCCGTCCCCCTTCTGTTACCGAAAAATTATATAGCCCATGTTTCCTTCCAGACCAACCCACAGAATATGCGAAAATTTTGAGAAAATCGGTTCTGCCGTTTTTCAGTCTATACAGAACAAACAAACCGAGACCCATATATCCGTGACTGGCTAATGCGCCCATTTTGGTCGTTTTTTTGGGGACGGTATGGTCCCCTATATTTCGACATTAATTTGTATGCCAGATTCGTTATCTACTCCCGCATACTTTTCATTTGTTACCCATATTGTCCTTATCGGTCCACTTTTGATTTTGGGTGGTGTTTTCGGGGTAACGGTTGAGAGCCCGCCCCTTCCGTTATCAATAAATTATAAAGCCTATTCCTACTTCCTGACCATATTCGTAATCCACTCCCGAATACCTTTCATTGGAGTCCCATATTGTCATGATCGTCAAATAAACCTATTTCAAGGGGTTTTGGGGGCTGGGGCGGCCCCCAAGATACTTGGACCCAACTTTTATTATAATTCGTTCTCTACTCTTGAATACCTTTCTTTTGAATCCCATATTGTCCCAATCGGTTCGACTTTTTGGCTCTCTTTTTTCGCTCTCTTTTTCTTTGTTCGGGTTTGGTTGGCTATTCAAATAATTTCTATTTCCCAATAGATGGCGCTGAATTTGTTGTTGGTGATGCTCGCTGTTTATTCCCATCATATTGTCTATTTTTAAATTCAATCGAATTTCCAGTTTTGTCGGCCTATCTAATGTCAGAAAAAAATTTGACCACTGGATAATCTTTCAATAATAGTTATCCATTTAAGAATTCAGTACAAAAACTTAAGGACAGACCACTAAGAAATTTTGCACAAATACTATTAATGTGCGTGAGTTGGGATAGTAAATGGTTCATATTGGTGTATGCTTCGATATAGCTGCCATATAAACCGATCTTGGATCTTGACCTCTTAAGCCCCTAAATGCCGCAATTCTTATCCGATTTGTCTCAAATGTTGTATAAGATATTTTGTTATGACTTCCAACATCTGTGCCAAGTGCTCCCATTAAAATCGATCTCCTAATTTGACTCTTTGAGCCTCTAGAGAGCGCAATTCATATGCGATTTGGCAAAACATTATTTCAACGATTTCTCCTGCGACCTTCCACATACGTGTCAAATAGGGTCTTAATGGGTCCTTAACCTCATATAGCTCCCATATGAACCGATTGTAATTCTTGAGCCACTATAGGGCTCAATTCCTATTCAATTTTGGTTGACATTTTGCACAATTACTTTTACTCCAACAGCATAACCATGCATGGTCCGAATCGGTTGATAACTTGAAATAACTCCAATAGCTCTGCATTTTTTATCCTATAAAGAAATATCTTGCCTATAAAGAAATATCGGGCAAAAAAATGACAAATGAGATACATGCCCTCTACCATGGATATGTAAGATTCGGCCCGGCCGAACTTTTCACGGTTTTACTTGTTGTCACTCGATTCGTTCGCCAAGTCATTGAAAACAGCTATTTTCCCTTTAAAAAATCAGCTGTTTTCAATGACTTGGCGAACGAATCGAATGACAAAACGAAAAAAAAATGTGTGCTTATCGGCACGCCACTTGGGCTCGACTATAAAAAGGAGGCTTCTTATCTTTGAGCTAAATTTTCAATCAAAAAACAAGTAAAAGCGTGCTAAGTTCGGCCGGGCCGAATCTTATATACCCTCCACCATGGATCGCATTTGTCGAGTTCTTTTCCCGGCATCTCTCCTTAGGCAAAAAAAGGATATAAGAAAAGATTTGCTCTGCTATTAGAGCGATATCAAGATATGGTCCGGTTTGGACCACAATTAAATTATATGTTGGAGACGTGTGTAAAATGTCAGCCAATTCGAATAAGAATTGCGCCCTTTGTGGGCTCAAGAAGTAAAATAGAGAGATCGATTTATATGGGAGCTGTATCGGGCTATATACCGATTCAGACCATAATAAACACGTATGTTAGTGGTCATGAGAGAATCCGTCGTACAAAATTTCAGGCAAATCGGATAATAATTGCGACCTCTAGAGCCTCAAGAAGTCAAGATCCCAGATCGGTTTACATGGGAGCTATATCAGGTTATGAACCGATTTGAACCATATTTGGCACAGTTGTTGGATATCATAACAAAATACTACGTGCCAAAATTCATTCAAATTGGATAAGAATTGCACCCTCTAGAGGCTCAAGAAGTCAAGACCCAAGATCGGTTTATATGACAGCTATATAAGGTTATGGACCGATTTGAACCATACTTAGCACAGTTGTTGAATATCGTAACAAAACACGTGGTGCAAAATTTCATTTCAATCGGATAAGAATTGCGCGCTCTAGAGGCTCAAGAAGTCAAAACCCCAGATCGGTGTGTATGGCAACTATATCAGGATATGGACCGATTTGAACCATACTTGGCACAGTTGTTGGATATCGTAACAAAACATGTCGTGCAAAATTTCATCCCAATCGGTTAAGAATTGCGCACTCTAGAGGCTCAAGAAGTCAAGACCCAAGATCGGTTTATATGGCAGCTATATCAGGTTATAGACCGATTTGAACCATACTTGGCACAGTTGTTGGATGTCATAACAAAACACGTCGTGCAAAATTTCATCCCAATCGGATAAGAGTTGCGCACTCTAGAGGCTCTAGAAGTCAAGACCCAAGATCGGTTTATATGGCAGCTATATCAAAACATGGACCGATATGGCCCATTTACAATACCAACCGACCTACACTAATAAAAAGTATTTGTGCAAAATTTCAAGCGGCTAGCTTTACTCCTTCGGAAGTTAGCGTGCTTTCGACAGACAGACGGACGGACGGACGGACGGACGGACGGACGGACGGACGGACGGACGGACGGACGGACGGACGGACGGACGGACGGACGGACGGACGGACGGACGGACGGACGGACAGACGGACGGACGGACGGACGGACGGACGGACGGACGGACGGACGGACAGACGGACGGACATGGCTAGATCGGCATAAAATTTCACGACGATCAAGAATATATATACTTTATGGGGTCTCAGACGAATATTTCGAGTAGTTACAATCAGAATGACGAAATTAGTATACCCCCCATCTTATGGTGGAGGGTATAAAAATTAGTATACCCCCCATCTTATGGTGGAGGGTATAATAATACAGCAATCAATCGCAACGAAATTCCTATATAAAGATAAATGCTGCATGATCAGTTTTTTTCCACTCTGCCCTCTCTCTGTTCGTGGTGGCGTTTCCATTCAGTTGATCCATTTGCAAACAGATGACGCTTTTCTAAATGTTATCGCTGCCATCTATAAGAGAAAGGTTTAGACTTTAATACCCAAAATGCTTCTAAAATAACTTAAAAGTTCTCCGTTCCATGTCGCCCTAGATCCTTGCGCAAACACATATAAACGACTGAGAATTTGACATTTCTCCCATCTGTTAGAGCTTTTTTGCTACTCGCTTGGAGCGGCTTAGCGCCTATAACATTGATCGTCATGTGGTAGTTGTCTATAACCGACTATATGGCTACTTGTTGAATAGTCATAATTTAGCCTTTTTAAATCAAATCAAATTGCCATATTAAACGATTCTCAGTGGTAAAGAACTAATGTGCCGGTCTTTATATAAGGTGCGGTGGCGACAATTCTTAGTAATTAAACCGTGTAAAACTTTCAATCCTGAAAGTATCGCCCAGCAGCACGTTGTTTGGATTTGTCTGGGAAAAGAAGGCTCTTTGTCGATGAGCTAAAAATGGCGGCCACCATGACGTTAAGGTTTGCAACTGCTCCTATCCCACTGAACGTCATAACTTTGGAGGTATGGTGGCAGTGTCCTATTAGGTCGTTATAACTGTTCAACTGTTTTGGAGTGAGGTGGTCCCCTAGATGAATGAGCAGAATAAAGATTTCATATTCGCAGTCCACAAACTTATACAGTGAATTGAACCCCATATTGTCATAATTGGTGTATACAGCCGTTTGGTGGGGGCGTAGGAGAATTGTGCGCCTCACTCCGACTGCCACTTGAGCACAAATTTTAATAACGCACTCCACTTAAAAATATCTATGACTTGATCCCCCGATTGTTTTAATAGGCCAAATAAACTATTGGAGGCGACTTTAGGAAGTAAAGCTCCACCTAGATTCTTGGACACAAAGTGTAATGTCATATTCGTAATCTGCTATCAAATACTAAACGTATTTGAGGCGCATCTAGCTATGATCGAATTGTATTCTCATTTGGGGGTGGGGCGATCCCCAATTACATGGACTCCATTTTGTATGTTATATTCGTAGTCTAGTCCCGAATACATTTCATTTGATTCCGATAATAGTATTTACGTTCAATATATTTGTTTGGGGGAGTTTTTGGGGATGGATGACCCCTCGCATACTTGATCCAAATTTTTAATATCATATTCGTATTGTACTCCCCAATACATTTCATTTGATACCCATATTGTCCCTATCGGTCCACTTTTGATTTTAAGAGGTGTTTTTGGGGTAACGGGGGAGGGTCCGCCCCCTTCCAATATCAACAAACTAAAAAGCTTTTTCCTCCTTCCTGACCATTTTCGTAATCTACTCCCGAATACCTTTCATTCGAGTCCCATATTGTCAATATCGCCCCATAAACCTATTTTAGGGGAATTTGGGGTCGGGGCGGCCCCCAGTTACTTGAATCCAATTTTTAATATGAAGTTCGTAGTCTTCTCCTGAATATCTTTCATTTGAATCCCATATTGTCCCGATCAGTTCACTTTTATTTTGGGGTCGTACTTTTAGGGTAAGGGGGAGGGTCCGCCCCGCTACCGATATCAATAAATTATATAGCCTATTGTTCCTTCCGGATCATTCCCCACAATCTGTAAAAATTTAAAAAAAAATCGGTTCAGGCGTTTTTGAGTTTATACGGAACAAACAAATTTACAAACCCACAAACAAACAAACATACAAACAAACACAAATTCATTTTTATATAAATATATAGAAGCAGATGGCTATATTCATATTTGAATATAGCTCCCCTATAAACCGATCTCCCGATTTGGGGTGAGTCAATTGGTAAGGATCAGAAACATTCATCAGGCGGTTCTCGTTATCGTAATCTACCAAAAATTATAAGTAGTTATGCCCGACAATCATGGATCTAAGTTCAAAATCGGGTTTCCCGGTTTTAACGATGAACTTTTCATAATTTAGACCCACCTTAATTTAGATATAACTCGACATACGTTTATTCTTTACCCACTTGTCTCTGGTTTCTGGATCTGTAATGTATGTGCCCCTAAATTACCCTTCTACTGGAATACTCCATCGAACCAAAACTGGCCTCTGAGGGGGCGCCTCCTTCAATTAACCCATGCATACCAATTGTCAAGCAAACATTTTAAGCCTCGCAGGCCCCCCTAGTTGTTTCTATTTAAGCCATAGTTTTACATTTTGATAATCTACTGATGTAAAAGCTCCTTAACATTTAACTGCTTTAACTTTTCATGCCAATGCCAATAACTTGGCATGTCAGCATAATGGCTTAAACGTGTACGAAATACCACATTAAAACTTTTAGTTCAAGATTTTCCATTTTAGATCTTCCATAAATCTCTTTTAAGAACTTTCAAACATTTCAAATGAAAATGGCAGTGGAAATTTGATAAAGTGGTGAAAATCCTGGCAGACAATCAAATCAAAAAAAAAAAAAAAGAAAAATTAACTCAAATGCTTTAAAAAGTGCCAACTAGTCTTAATTTCAACGATTAGGTGTGTAAGCAAGCAAACACCGAACGTCCAGCCGCAGCAACTAAGGAGATAAATGTTGCATGTCTCATAAATAATGTTGCATATCATTACTGTCAGTGAAGGCATCGTTTGGTAGACCTCTACTTCATTTTGTTTTATTTTTTTCTTTAGCTCAAATGTTAGTGCAACAATGTTGCCAAAGATTCCTATATACCTTTGCGTGTCTATTTTTCTTAATAGTTTGCCTATATCATGATCCACGGGTCAATGGTTAGAGAATGAAGATGACGATGCCAATGCGAATGGGCAGGAGGTGGTTAGTAGGCAAAACAAAAATGCTACTTAAATTTCATGAGCAGCTAAATCGTTGACTAAGTCAAGTTCAATCTGGAGTCTCTATGGATAGATAGTTACTAATGGAGTTTTCACGTATGTCATGATGACTTTTGGCAATGAGGTTGTCGTGAAGTAACAAAACTCATCTTGCAAGAAATACTCTTCTTGCATTTTTAATTTTTCTTTTTTGACTATTAAGCAATCAAAAGAAGAAAAGTTGCATAATTTTCAATGAATTTTGTTTAATATTTATGAAGTTTTTTTCAACAGTATCAAACTGTTGCTGCCACATAAGCAATGGGGGTACTGATGGATTGCCGGGGGGTTCTTCTTATGGTGAAGGTAGAATACAAACATTCTAAGTCATAGTTGGGCAACAGCACGCAACCGCATATAAATAACTATGCTCGTGGGCATAGTTAAACCGAACAGTAGCACACGTACAGTATAAGCAACTTCGTGTGGCTTCGTTCGGTAGACGCATTGTTGTTCCTTACACAGCTTCTTTGATGGGATACTCATGGGCGAATTTGCTAAATGAAATAAACTCTAATAAAATAAGATAAAATTAAAAAAATTAAATAAAATAAAGTAAAACAAAACAAAATAAAATAAAATAAAATAAAGTAAAACAAAACAAAATAAAATAAAATAAAATAAAATAAAACAAGTAAGAGCGTGCTAAGTTCGGTCGGGCCAAATCTTATATACCCTCCACCCTGGATCGCATTAGTCTAGTTCTATGCGCGGTATCTCGTTTTAGGCAAACAAAGAATAATGAATAAGAACTGTTATGCTATTGGAGCTATTGGGTTGCCCAAAATGTAATTGCGGATTTTTTAAAAGAAAGTAAATGCATTTTTAATAAAACTTAGAATGAGCTTTAATCAAATATACTTTTTTTACACTTTTTTTTCTAAAGCAAGTTAAAAGTAACAGCTGATAACTGACAGAAGAAAGAATGCAATTACAGAGTCACAAGCTGTGAAAAAATTTGTCAACGCCGACTATATGAAAAATCCGCAATTACTTTTTGGGCAACCCAATATATCAAGTTATAGTCCGGTTCCGACCATAAATGAATGCTGAACATTGTAGAAGTCATTGTATATTATTTCACTTCATTCGGATAAGAATTGCGCCTTGCAGGGGCTTAAGAAACAAAATCGGGAGATCGGTTTATAGGGGAGCAGTATCAAGCTATTGATCGATTCAGACCATATTAGACACGTATATTGAAGGTCATGAGAGAAGCCGTCGTACAAATTTTCTGCCAAATCGAATGAGAATTGGACCCTCTAGAAGCTCAAAAATCAAGATCCCAGATCGGTTTATCTGGCAGCTATATCAGGTTATATACCGATTGGCGCCATACTTGGCACAGTTATTGAAAGTCATAACAAAATACCTCATGCAAAATTTGAGAATGAGAATTGCGAGCTCTATTGGCTGAAGAAGTCAAGATCCAAGATCGGTTTATGTGACAGCTATACCAGATTATGAACCAAATTCAATCATACTTAACACAGTTGTTGGAAGTGCCACCAAAACACTACTAGTAAAATTTCAAATCGGACGAGAATTGCGCCCTCTAGAGGCTCAAAAAGTCAAGACCCAAGATCGGTTTATATGGCAGCTACAACAAAACATTTACCGACTTGGCCCATTTACAAGCCTAACCGACCTACACTAATAAAAAGTATTTGTGCAAAATTTCAAGCGGCTAGTTTTACTCCTTCGAAACTTTGCGTGCTTTCGACAGACGGACGGACATGGCCAGATCGACTTATAATGATATGACGATCAAGAATATATATACTTTATGGGGTCTCAGACGCATATTTCGAGGTGTTACAAACAGAATGACGGAATTATTATACCCCCTATCCTATGGTGTAGGGTATAATAAATGGGAAACGGATTGTTCGATTTGATGAAATAAATATGGGCCTATCTAAACCATAGTTGGCACGACTTTTGTAAGTCGTAACAAAACTTCAGCTGAATCGGAGGCTAATTGCGCCTTCTAGAGGCTCAAAAACCAAATCTGAAAATCGGCTAATATATATCCGGTTATTAACCGAGTTCCACAGTTTTTGTTTAACCTCTTGTATAGACATGAGGTTTAACATAGCCTCACAAAAAATAGTCGATAGAAATAGGTTAATTGACTGGTCCCCAACTTGAAATATAGTGTTCACCGAACTCGCCTCTCAATAAGTCCATGGTTACTCGTGATGTGCGGAATGTGGCACCGTCTTGTTGAAACCACATGTCAAGTTCTTGCATTTTGGGTAAAAAAAGTTGAATATAATCCCATGATAGCGCTCACCATTCTCACTTACGTTACGGTTCGCATCATCTTTGAAGAGGTACGGTTCAATGATGCCACCAGCCCATGAACCGCACCAAACTGTGACTTTTTCTAGATGCATTGGTAACTCTTACAATGCTTCTGGCTGATCTTTACTCCAAAATCGATAATTCTGCTTATTTACGCATCCATTGAGCCAAAAATGAGCTTCGATGATGGATGGAAGAAGCGTGCGATGAACTTTCTTAACAGAGCACGCATTTTGACGTAAGACGATTCATGGCTAAAGTATAGACCAAACTGAAGATGTTTGACAATGAAACAAAACGCGAAACATGCGTGAGCTGTTTAAACTAGTGTTGCCAAAAATAATAGCTAAAAAATCACCCTTTATATACATAGTTTGGTTTGAAATCAATATTTCGCAGTGTTACAAACGGAATGACAAAATAGGTATACCTCCATCATATGGTATAGGTGTAAAATATTATAAAATAAAATTAAATTTAAATTCAGCTTTGCTGTCGATCACTAGAACGGTGATAGCCCACTGTCTAATTGGAAAACATGATGATAGACTAAAGGTGGCGAGTTAACTTTACTGCAGAAGCTGTGAGGACGTCGAGGAAACAGTGGAATTTAGTATTCCTGTTGCGGTGATGTTGCAAAGTGCCCAAGTGAATCTAACAACAAACCGACACCAAAATCTATCCTAACCATCTCGTTGGGCGCCACAGTGCCTATAAATGTCATGATTGACATTTACTTGGTCTTCATGTGAAAAGAAACCATATATTCCTATCTATTCAAGAATAGGTTATTAAAATTTCCAACCAATGACAAAAACATTTCCAAAGTAACCCAAGTTGGGCGCCACTACTGCCAACACTTAAGCAAAACATTCAAAATATTAAATAACAATTACATCATTACAACTTCCCTGAAAGCTCAAAATATCTCATTTTCCCAGTGTCTTAAATGCTCTTTGGCCATATTTAGCATTTAATTATATTTCCAATATATTCCCAAGGAAACATTTCGTATGCCAGACCTTATCACTTCCGGATGATGCAACTCAATGACATTAAAAGACAAACCAACAAATAAACCATCCTCTTTATGGCAGTGCGCAGAAATAGCCATTAAACCGATTATATGCAAATAATGATTAGGCCTTAATACAAATGTGTAAAATCTTGCAGAAACTCCAAAACGCAAAGAAATAAAAAAGCGAAGAAAACCACAAGGCACCAAACCCACAAAAAAAACACCATTATCCCATCGATAAAGCAACTGCCAAAGTCTATAACGTAATATTACCAAAAACAGAACTTTTATTTTGGGACAAAACCCAAAAATGGCATGTGGCGGCGGCAACAGCAGCAGCGGCAGCAATGACGACAACGGCAACAATTCATGTTCAAACGAGCGAGGAATATTCCTTTGGCGGCTCCAAAGGCTTTGATATCCGTTTAGGGCCCTTTTCGGTCAAACCACGCGACTTGGCACCACGAGAGAGAGAGAGAGAGCCAAGAAAACGAAATGATCAAAAAGCCTTAAAGCCGACAGACGTGGTTACAGCAGCAGCAATAGGGTCCACCATGTCGGCGACATGGGGAGAATGGGATGTACAATATGTTTTACAACTACTGAACCATAAAAAGTCATACAAAGCTTTGTGTGCTGTTTCCTTTTTTTTTTCCTCTCCTTCCTAAAGATGCGACCTAAAACAATAATACCTGAGAGAGGCCAACAAATAAACAAACAAAAAGAAGAAGAACGCGACGCATGATAACAAAAATGATGCTTTAGCGCATCCTTTTGTTGTTTGTGGATGCCTTTTAGTTGTTTGTTGTTTGTCCTGTGTTCTTTGTGGCTTGCTGCAATGCACATACCTCTTGCCTCTCTACTTGCACTGTTTCTCAACATGTTTGTCTTTAAGTGTCAGACTATCTGTCCGTATGTCCACCTGTCTTAAGTATTAAATGATGTTCACAAACTAAAAAAAGAAAACGCAAAAAACGACAAAAATATCTTAAAATTTCAAACTCAAGAACAGCCTTTTTAAGTTAAGGATTAAATGCTGATAGCAAAGGTTTATGATAGAACGACGAGAAATACCACACTCAAGAAAAGGAAAGTTAAGAGTTAGCGATGTGCAAGTGCCTGCATAAGTTGATGGAAAAGCAAAAAACGTACATCAAAGAATAGCCGAACGTCTTATATGTAAGTTAGAAGCAGGGATATCCGCCATTTGTTGAGAAGAAGGAAATATTTAAAACATTTGTGACATTCTCTTTTTCACATATCTTAATTCATTTCAACTACTTACCATTTGCCCCGATTTGTAAATTGAATTTAAAGACATTTGTATTACCTGAAACAAACAATAATTATAACATTTAGTTTAAAATTTAACAGAATATATATGCTGTTGTTTCCAAAAAAAAAACCAAAATAAAACTAAACTACGGTGAAAATTCAATTGGTACTACTTCGAGGTAAAAAACATCCATCCCAATGAAGAAATTCTGGCTCCGCTTTCCGTTCATACAGAAAATCTTCCAGCTAGTGTACATTGAAGCATGCCCAGGAATTCGGAGCGGGTACCTTTTGTCTGCTCCGCTCCGGCAATTTTTTCTTCGCCCTGCTCCCGCTCCCGCTGCCTTGCTTTTCAATTGACTACTTACTTTTAAATTTTCTTCTTCTGAAGTGATATATTAATTTTGTCATTACGTTTACGTATTCCTGATCGCCGTCTATATCGGGCTATTTCCTCATAAAGCCCCCATATAAAGTGATCTCCCATTGTACTTCTTAAGTCCCTAGAGGGCGCAATTCTTATCCAATTTGGGTGAATTTTTGCATAATTTTTCCTAACACCTCCAACTCCCTTATAATCCGATAATTCGACCTCCCGATATAACTCCCTAAGCGTCTAGAGGGCGTAACTACTATTTGATATGACCGACATTTTGCATAGTGATTACTCCTATAACCTCCAACATCCATGTCAAGTATGGTCTGAATCCGTATCTATTGCTCGTATAGAAACAAATCACCCCACTATACTTCTTAAGCACACACCGGATGCAATTCCTAACCAAATTTTAAAAAACAAGTAAAAACGCATCGAGTTCGGTCGTGCCGAACTTTGAATACTCATCAGTTTATTATCCTATTTTATTAAAAATCTATATTCTTGTGCAAGTATGGGCCGATTTGGATCATATTCGGTTCAGGTACCGAGAAGTTTATATAAGTCACAGTTTAAGACTTAAACGAAATCAGGTTAGGTTTAGGTCTACATTAGAGTGGCAGTCCTTTACAAGCTCACTTAGACAATTTTTATCCACAGTAGCGACAGACCATGGCCATGGGTGGGAATCGAACCCACGACCCCAGCCCTGGCAATCTGAGGACTCTACCAACCCGGCTACCGGGGCGCCTAAGGATATCATGGCATAAATGAGAATTTTATGGCTTAAGATCCCAGATCTGATCCATATGAGAGCTATATCCAAATGAGTTTAATATGTATATACGAGGTGGTGGGTATCCAAAGTTCAGTTCGTCCGAACTTAATGCGTTTTCACTTGTTATACCCACCACCGAAGGATGGGGGTATATTCATTTTGTCATTCCGTTTGCAACACATCGAAATATCCATTTCCGACCCTATAAAGTATATATATTCTATACCCTATAAAGTATATATACCCTATAAAGTATATATATTCTATATAATCTAAGACGATCTAGACATGTCCGTCCGTCTGTCTGTTGAAATCACGCTACAGTCTTTAAAAATAGAGATATTGAGCTGAAATTTTGCACAGATTCTTTTTTTGTCCATAAGCAGGTTAAGTTCGAAGATGGGCTATATCGGACTATATCTTGATATAGCCCCCATATTGACCGATCCGCCGATTTAGTGTCATAAGCCCATAAAAGTCACATTTATTATCCGATTTTGTTGAAATTTGGGGCAGTGAGTTGTGTTAGGCCCTTCGACATCCTTCGTCAATTTGCTCAGATCGGTCCAGGTTGGGTAAAGCTGCTATATAGATCGATCCTCCGATTTAGGGTCTACGGCCCATAAAAGCCACATTTATTATCGGATTTTGCTGAAATTTGGGACAGTGAGTTGTCTTAGACCCTTCGATTTCCTTCGTTAAATTGGCCCAGATCGGTTCAGATTTGGATATAGCTGCCATATAGACCGTTCCCCCGGTTAAGGGTCTTAGGCCCACAAAAGCCACATTTATTATCCGATTTTGATGAAATTCGGGACAATGAATTATGTAAGGCCCATCGACATTCTTCGTCAATTTGGCTCAGATCGGTCCAGATTTGGATATAGCTGCCATATAGATCGATCCTCCGATTTATGGTGTAAGGCCCATAAAAGCCACATTCATTATCCGATTTTGTTGAAATTTGGGACAGTGAGTTGTGTTAGGCCCTTTGACATATTTCTTCAATTTGGTCCAGATCGGTTCAGATTTAGATATAGCTGCCATATAGACCGATTTCTTGATTTATGGTTTTGGGCCCATAAAATGCTCATTTATTGTCCGATGTCGCCGAAATTTGGAACAGTGAGTTAAGTTAAGCCCCTTGACATACTTCTGCTATATCGCACAGATCGGTCCAGATTTGGATATAGCTGCCATATAGACCGATATCTAGGTTTTAGGTTTTGGGACCATAAAACACTCATTTATTGTCCGATGTTGCTGAAATTTGACACAGTGAGTTTGGTTAGGCTCTTCGACGTCCTTCTTAAATTTTGCCCAGATCAATCCAGATTTGCATATAGCTGCCATAGGTTTAGGGCCCATAAAAGAGGTTTAGTTTAGGGCCCATAGAGGCATTTATTGTCCGATTTCGCCGAAATTTGGGACAGTGCTTTGTGTTAGGCTTTTCGACATGTTTATGCAACTTGGCCCAAATCGGTTCAGATTTGGATAGAGCTCCCATATAGACCGATGTCTCGATTTAAAGTCTTGGCCCCATAAAAGGCGCATTTATAATCCGATTTCACTGAAATTTGACACAGCGACTTATGTTCGGCTTTTCGACATCCGTGTCGTATATAGTTCAGATCGGTATGAGGTTTATGAGTATAAGGTATGAAATTTTCACCGAATTTTGATGAAAATTGGTTTACATATATACCCGAGGTGGTGGGTGTCCAAAGTTCGGCCCGGCCGAACTTAACGCCTTTTTACTTGTTTTAATTTGATACTCCAATAAAAAACCCATTTTGTTCACATAAACATAAATTTTAAATTTTGGAAAAAATTATGTACCATTGATTTGTTAAAAAACCTTCGACGAAAACACGAATTAGTTGAAGGGGGACTTCAAATATAAATATATATTTTTTTCATTTTTGATGTTTGAATTTTTGTCTACCGGGGCAACATTGTGTGTCCTTTGGATCCAGCTGAGTACTGAACAGTGAGTCGACTTTTGAACCGCCGTCCACCAGACCACAACACCATATAGCATTATAGGTATGACAACTGCAGTATATACCCAGTGCATTGCATGCGGATTAAACTCCTAACTTTGCCAATGGCTCCCTTGCAGGTGCATATGACAAGAGTTGCCTCTCTTTCCCTTTCCAAAGTGTTTGATTTGAAGTTCAATTTCCCGTGCAGTTAAACACCCAGATATTTTGTGCTTTCAGTAATTGGAACATTTTCTCCTCCCAAGGAGACAGATGCCTCACGAATGTCGTGTTTAACGCAGGTGCCTGCCATCATTGCCCGATCCTTCGAGACCCAAGGCCCGAATACAATGCATCTGGCAACGCCTCATGCACACGTTGTTTGTTTAGTCACATGTACATGTACTGTACATGAGAACCAAACTGATCCCACGTATATGGACGTGTTTACCTTCCTGGTTAGGAGCGGAACTCTACCTAAACTCCTTTCGATCTATGGGTCACGGCACTCGGTTGAAAACGCAACTGCACGCCTAACTTGTGCTCTACTCTCGATGTGGATATAAACCACAGCCTCCACGTTACTCCCCACTGGGGCCTAACCAGGGCTTTCAGCGTCTCATGACACCCGTACTTCCAAATTAAAGTATTCGGTCGGACTTCGTAGCCATAAAAGACTATTGCTAGTTGAACCCCAAACAGTTTCGGACTAGTCTCTTATGCAAAAGCGAAGTCGCACACAAACAGGACAGTCCCTAACGGGCTAAACAACATGCATCACCCCAACATGGGTCTCACAATAAACGCGGCCACCCTCACGCATGGCCGATCACAAAAACAAAGGCAACTGGAATCAACACTCAAATAAAAATCAAATCAAACAAAACGCCGCAGCATCAACATGGGCAAGGCAGGTGCCACGCCATGTCAAACGCAGCACTCGGTAACGTGTATTCATGCCTCCACTAAGTCGGCGTTCGTCTCCTATTAAATACTTCCCGAGAAAAGGTGGCCAACATTGCAACAGTCGTCTCGTCCTTAAGGGCCCTTCTGAAATCCCACACAGTCTCGCTAATCCCCAACGCGTCTAAATCTCTAATGTCTGCATAGTACGGGCATTCTGTCAGTACATGCCTCCAATTCTTTGGCCGCCCACAGTAGTATCTATCGCGGACAAGTTACACTGATACAGAAAATAATTAAAGGAGCCATGTTCCGTCAGTATGAAACCCAGACGAAGGCCGAAGCCAACATCCAAGTGGTCCGCATCACGAAAAAATTGGTAAGTCACACGACCTTTATCACTATTAGACCATCTGGTTTTCCACCTACCATCAAGACGCTCCAAAAGAAGCACTTGAGCCGCCTAATATCCCCATCTGCCAGCTCAAAAGCCAATCCTCAATGGATTTCCCTTTCTCACCCTGTACAGAACGGCGGTGTAACTCACGAGTAAATTAAGCGGGGCCGATCCAAGCAATACCTGTAGTGCATCTGTGGAAACAGTCCTACACACAGGGAAGCAAGCAAGCCAGCATTGCTACCCTCTGAGAAGAGAGCAATTTCATGCCACACAGACGGTCCATAAGTTGTGCAAGCAACAACTAGACCACCATATGGACCGAATAACGCGACGACCGCAATCACTTCTCAGAACACGCTTAACTATTCCATCTACTCCAGTCATCTTCTCCTTCACTCGATCCAAGTGGACTAGGAAACCATTCAATCTGAAACAGTCACTCCCAGATATTTTATGAGCGCTACGTTTCTAATACGAATAATCGATCGAATTATGGGTGGACGTTTCACGACAAGATGCCCTTGAGCAACATTGTCAAGGTTTTTTCAACACGATCGCTCCATTTGCGCACAATGCCCACGGCTGGGTTTCCAGCGCAAGTCTGGAGTCTCCTTCAATCAGGATGAATAAGTCATTCGCATATGCACTGATTTTAAAGGACTCAGGGAAGCGTCTCAACAGTGGATCCATTTTAAGGTTCCATATATATAAAGCACAGAGGGATCTCTGAGGACAGGCGCGTTCAATATCCTTCCAAACCGTATAGCTAACACTAACCACACATGCTCTTTTATCACAGAATTAAGTACGCCAGAGAGAATGTTCCCGACAAACTATTTGCCTAATCTCGTGAGTACACTACGCCATGAAAGGTTATCAGCCAAGCCTTCGAAGTCGACAAATATGCCAAGGACGTATTTGGCGTTCGACTCGAAGCCGAGCTGGTACGGATCATAGTCCCCTCTAAATCTTGTCATCATTATCCTCTTATACTTGTTCATGTAGGGAAGACTGATACCCCGATACGATCTTGTATTGCTCCTCTATCGATTGGGCGACTTCAGAAGGTCTACGACTCAGGCACATTTCCACGTACGAGGGACATAATCTACAACTTAATTTGTATACCCTCCCCTATAGGATGAGAGTATACTAATTTTGTCTGAGACCAAAAAAATGTACATATTCTTGATCGTTTTGACATTCTGTCGAAAGCACGCTAACTTTGGAAGGAATAATGCTAGCCACTTGAAATTTTGCATAACAACTTCCTACGAGGTCGCTTAGGGTTGTAAATGGGATCGGTCCATATTTTAATATATCCGCCATATAAACCGATCTCGAATCTTGCCTTCTTGAACCTTTAGAAGGCGCAATTCTTATCCGACTTGGCTGAAATTTTGCACAATTACTTCTTCTATGGCTTTCAACATACGTGTTAAATATCGTCTGAATCGGTCGCTAGCCTGATATAGCTTCCATATAAACCGGTGTGCAATTCGTATCCGATTTGGCTGAATGCACAACGAATTCTCATACGACCTCCAACATATGTATCAAGTATGATCTGAATCGGTTAAAAACCTGATAAAGCTACCATATATATCGATATCTCGATTGCATTACTTGAGTCCCTATAGGGCGCAATTCTTATCCGATGTGGCTTAAAATATGACTCATATTGGTCCGTAACCTGATATACATAGCTTCAATAGCATGGGAAATCCTATCCATTATCTTTTGTTTGCTAATAATGAGATACCGGGCAAAGAACTCGACAAATTGTCGAACTTAGAACCCTTAGTAAGTACTACTCTTTGCTAGCGCAGAGGTTAGCATGTCCGCCTATAACGCTGAACGCCTGGGTTCGAATCCTGGCGAGACCATCAGAAAAAAATTTTTGCCAACATTTGTGAGGTACTATGCCATGTGGCACGCCGTTCGGACTCGGCTATAAAAAGGAGGTCCCTTATCATTTAGCTTAAACTTGAATCGGACTGCACTCATTGATATGTGAGAAGTTTGCCCCTGTTCCTTAGTGGAATGTTCATGGGCAAAATTTGCCTTTGCTTAGCTATTATTTATTGTACCCAGCACCATAGGATTGATCTGCGACCCAATCTTCTTATATATAAAAATCAATTTGTGTTTGTTTGTAGGTATGTTTGTGTGTTCCTTATAGACAAAGAAACGGTTGAACCGATTTTCTTGAAATTTTCACAGACGGTGCATAATAATACCGTGGTACTAAATTTTTTGATATCCAAAGGGGGGGGCGGACACTCCCCCTTACCCTAATTTTCAGAAACGCCAGATCTCGTAGATGGGTGGTGCGATTTAAGCGAAATTTCGTGTGCTCTCATATAGTACCCTATAAATAAAAATTCGGTTTCCAAATTTCGGATGGGGTGCCTAGGGCGGCCGCCCCACCCTAAAATCTACCAAACATATATTTAAACCAATCACGACAATATGGGATTCAAAGGAAAGGTATTAAGGATAAGAAAACGTATCTGCTATCCAATTGTCGGACCAAGTGTTAGGGGGACTACCCCAACTCCCAAAACACCCCTAAATCGGACATATTTACCGACCATGGCAATATGGGACTCAAATGAAAGGTATTTGCGAGAAGAATAGGAATCTAATATCCAAATGTGGGACCACGTTCTGGGGGTCCATCCTTTCCCCAAAACACCCCCCAAACAGGACTTATTTACTGACCATGGGAATATGGACCATGGAATATTCGAATCTGATATCCAAATATGGGACCAAGTGTTTGGGGGCCGCCCCCGACCATAGCAATATGGGGCTCAAATGAATGGTCTTTGGGAGTAAAGCACGAATATGATATCAATATTCGGGAAAAGTGTCTATAGAGCCACCTCACCCCCACAACACCACCCAAATAGGATTGTATTTGCTGACTATTGCAATATGAGGCTCAAATAAGAGGGGTTTTAGAGTAGAACACGAATCCGATATATATTTTTAAGGCCAACTCACTGAGTGGCCGCCCAGCCCCCAAAAACACCCCCCAAGCCGGTCATGTTTGCCGACTATGGAAATATGGGGCTTAAATTAAAGGTATTTGGGAGTAGACCACGTATCTGATATCAACATTAGAGATCAACGGTCTAGGGGACGTCCCACCACCATAACAACCCCCCATTGGACGTATTTGCTCACCAAGACAATTTGGGCCTAAAGAGAGTGGAACTAAAAACTTATAGTTTTAGGGCCAATACCTCAAACAGGACATATTTGCTGACTTTTGCAATAAGGAGTTTAAATGAGATTAGAAAACGAATTTGATATCCAATTTTGAGACCAATGGAAATGGGGTTCAAATAAATGATATATAGATACGAGAATAGAGCACGGTTCTGATATATTTTCAGGGCTTAGTGTTTGGGGACCCCCACTCCCCAAAACACCCCTAAATCGGGCATATTTACCGACCATGTGGATGTCGAGCTTAAATGAAAGGTTTTGGGGGGTAGAGCTAGAATTGATACCCACTTTCGGCACCAATTTTCTGGGGGTCTACCTCTTTCCCAAAATACCAACAAACAGCAATTTTTTAGTGACCATCGCAATGGGGCTGGCTCAAATAAAGGTATTTGGGAGTAGAATACGAATTTGATATCCAAATATAGGACCATGTATTTAGGGCATCATCCCCTTCCCCAAAACACCCCCCACAGGGTAAAAATTTTTCGACCACGCCAATATGTGGCTCAAATGAATGGTATGTGAGATTAGAAAACGAATTTGATAACCTATTTTGGGGCCATGTGTTTGGGTGACGCCTCATCCTGTAAACTCCCCTAAACCAATGGCAATATGGGGTTTTAGTAAATGGTATTTGAAAGAAGAGCACGATGCTTATCTTTTTCAGAGCCAAGTGTCTGGGGGACCACCTCACCCCGAAAACACCCCTAAATCAGATATCATGAGAATATCGAGCTGAAATAAAGTATTTTAAGAATGGAGTACACCTTACATCCATACTTAAATTCGTAGACCAATAAAGGTCATATGGGATTCAGATAAAGGCACTTATATTGCTAAACTGTTAGTCAAACGATATACTATTTTGGTAGCATGGTATTTCACTAAAAGCTCTTTAATTATCGAAAATAAATATTCCAAAATTTTGTTCCATATTTAGTAAAAGAAGGCGCAGCGGAGCGGGCCCGAGTCAGCTAGTAAAGTATATATGTTCTTAATCATTTTGACATTCCAAATGGATCTAGCCATGTTCGACCGTCTGTGGAAATCACAAATCTGGGGCGGTCCGCAAGCACTTGGACTCAAATTTCGACATCAGATTTCGAAAAGTTCACTTTTTTCAACAATGAGGTAAGAAGGAGGAAATGGAAAACAGACAGATAACGATATAGAGATAGGCACACGGACCTCATCTCTTATCATACAAAATATCAAAAAAAAAATTTTCTATCACGTCAGACTTTTTTCCAGAAAAGTTTCTGATACCATTGTGCATCATAACAAAGCAAGCTGTCAGAGTAACTGTCCGTTCCTAAGCATTTGATCGCAGCCATGGGTGGAAGACGGCTTAACAAACCACCCAACTCACACAGCCGTTAAGAAGTCTCGCAATTTGGGTTTATACAACGGGGTGATTTCCAATACTCGGATTAGGGTCCGAGGTTCTTGGGGCTTGATACTAGATTATAGTACCACTATGCGAGAGACGGGCAGTAAGCAGCTAATGTCTGGCAAACTGATGAAAAAACAGACGTATAAACCGCAAAGAGTAACGAATTGTAAAAAATCGATTTAGTATCAACTATCATTAATGCATTTTATATTCTAAAACAGACAAATGGATTTCATAAAACAATTTCATGATGTGGTATACATCTTAAATTCGTTTATTACCCTAAAGTGTTGCCAGAGATATTTTTATTTTATTACTTTTTTGTGGTCGAACTCATCTTCAGCTCTAAAAATGGTTGGAAAAATATTTCATTGTTTCGCCATTGTGAGTGATTAATCCAATGTCATAAATCATTTTTAACACAATTCCAATATATCCATAGAGCATTTTCGAAATATATCGCTGCGGCCCCAAAAGTTGATACCGATTACAGACTTTTAGCACCTGATGATGGATGACTGCAGCTGTTGTAGTTGGCGTTGTTGAGCGTCTCAAGTGTCGATGCCATTTGTAAAATGATTTCTATGTGAATCATTAAGGGGAAACAAAACAACCAAAACTTGCTTTGCTACGATGGTTTGTTCTACCCAACCCTAAATGCCCAAAGAACAGAGAACCCTGAAGTAGTTTCCCCAATTCCCCCCACTATCCTTCTGAAAGGTAGCCATAAAACATTTTAGGCAAGCAGTCATCCAAAAAATTAGGAGGAGTTAAACAAAATCCAGCATGGACAAAGAGGACACAAGTAAAGATACTCTGCTCCATCACAGAAATTCTATCTTCACTTAAGTATCCCACAACCAGTTGGTCATGCAGACAAACAAAGCAACAATAACAACATCTAAACAAAAACAATCCCAAAGACCACACATTGGAGGCCATAAAGTGGACATTGGCTCGAGTACGAAATGAGACAAGGCGCGTCATTATAGCACCGTGCCAACAACAAACGTAAGCAACATCAGTCCCCTCGAACGACGACGACGATGACGATGACGAGAACCAGAACGAGAACGACGCAGCAAACACCACTAAATCAATAGTCAACACTCCAATCCATCCGCATAAAAGTGTTACTTTTACATGGACACCCCAAGCCTGTTGACGTTTTAGTCCTCAGACATCATCAATGGCCGAAAAACTTCAGCTAAGGCTACTAAAAATGTTGATGGTGCGTAACATTGGAAAATTTAGCATAAAACATCTAAAACAACAACAAAAGACAAACAAACAGACAGACAGGCAAAAAGACATAGAATGCAATCATAAAAGCTCAACCAGCCTTTATGCATTCATGCACATGCTGTATGCTCATATTTCTATGCCCCACTTCGTTAGATCAGACTATCATCACTTTGAGTTGGTTTAGCAGCAGCACTGATGCTGACGATGAAGATGATGGTACTGCTGCTGATGGTACTGCTGTTGTATTTGAACATCTCTTCGGGAGATGTTTGTTAAATTGTATCTTCTGTAAATGGAAAATGTTACATGGTATTGTTAGCTTTTATTGCCCTGCCAAAATTTGAAAAAGGCAAGAACTCCATTAGAGCGTTGAAGTTGAGGTGTTCAATAATTGAAATGTGTTGGTCGATTGCTGCTTGAGCGAGGAGAGAGGACGAACCGAAAGTTTTTAGGCAAATGAAGACTAAAGTTCTAACAAAAGGAAAAAACCAAAATTTACTAAAGGTGGTGCTAGATAGGATTTAGAAAATATTTGCTGATCCTTCCATTCGGAAGGGCTACTAAAACTACCCATTCCACTGGGAAACGGTACCGAAACTAGTCTATTCATTGGGAAAGGATACAAAATCTATCCTATTTATTGAAAAAGGGCAATAAAACTACCCTTGGTATAGGAAAAGCCTACCATTCTATTAGGAAAGTGTACTAAACCTACCCTTTTTATTGGGATAGAATAGAAAAACTATTCTTTCCATTGGGAAAAGTTACAAAACCTATGCTTTTCATTGGAAAAAGGTACTAAAACTACTCTTTTTATTGAAAAAATTGCACTAAAAATACATGAAATGATACTTAACCTACGATCTCCATTGGAAAAGGAGGATAAAACTGTTCTTTCCGTTGGAAAGGGTACTAAACTTTCTGTTGGAAAAGATAACTAAAATTATGCTTTTCATTGGGAAAGGGTACTACAACTACCCTTTTCTTCGGGAAGGGTATTACAATTGCCCTTTCCTTGAGGAAGGGTACTAAACCTACCCTATTCTTCGGGAAGAATACTAAACCTAACCTTTCCTTTGGAAAAGGGTACTAAAACTGCCCTTTCCATTGGGAAAGAGTACTTAAACTATCCTTTTCCTTTGAGAAAGGATACTACTAATACCCTTTTCCTGGGGAAGGGTACTAAACTTATCGTTCCCTTATGGAAATTGTATTAAAAGTACCCTTGCCTTTGGAAAAGGCTACTATAACTAACCTTGCGATTGAGAAAAGGTACTACAATTACCCTTGCGATTGAGAAAGGGTACAACAATTATCCTTGCGATTGAGAAAGTGTACTAAAACTACCGTTTCCTTTGGAAAAGGGTACTAAAAAAACCCTTGTCTTTTGGACAGGGTACTAAAATTACCCTAAGGCTAATCAAATTTTTCCATTGGGAAATGGCAACTACCATTGTCTTGAGGAAACTGAAATAAAACTAATCTTTCCATTGGGAAAGAAAAACATTAAAAATATACTTTCCATTGGGAAATGGTACTAAGACTACACTTTTCTTTGGGAAAGGGTACTAAAGCTACCCTTTCCATTGGGAAAGGGTACTAAAACTACCCTTTCTATTGGGAAATAGTATTAAGACCACCCTCTCCTTTGGGAAAGAGTACCGTTTTCTTTGGGAAAGAGTACTAAAACTATAGTGTCTTTGGGAACGGACTAAAACTACCAATTCCCTTGGGAAGGGTACTAAAACTACCAATTCCCTTGGGAAGGGTACTTAAACTACCTTTTCCCTTGGGAAGGGTACCAAAACTACCCTTTTCTTCGGGAAAGGGTCCTAAATTGCCCCAGCCTTTTGGAAAGGGTACTAAAACTACCCTTTCCTTTGGGAAAGGGTACTTAAGCTTCCCTTTCCTTTGGGAAAGGGTACTTAAGCTTCCCATTCCTTTTGGAAAGGGTACTTAAGCTACCCTTTTCTTTGGGAAAGGGTTTTAGTAACCTTTCCTTTGGGAAAGGTTACTAAAACTACCCTTTCGTTTCGGAAAGGGTACTAAAATTACCCTTTATCTTAGGAACGGGTACTACAATTACTTTTTCCATTGGGAAATTGTACTAATACTTCCCTTTTCTTTTGGGAAATTGTACTTTGACTACCCTTTTCTCCGGGAAGGGTACTAGAACAAAAACCCTTGCCTTTTGGACAGGGTACTAAAATTACCCTAAGGCTAATCAAATTTTTCCATTGGGAAATGGCAACTACCATTGTCTTGAGGAAACTGAAATAAAACTAATCTTTCCATTGGGAAAGAAAAACATTAAAAATATACTTTCCATTGGGAAATGGTACTAAGACTACACTTTTCTTTGGGAAAGGGTACTAAAGCTACCCTTTCCATTGGGAAAGGGTACTAAAACTACCCTTTCTATTGGGAAATAGTATTAAGACCACCCTCTCCTTTGGGAAAGAGTACCGTTTTCTTTGGGAAAGAGTACTAAAACTATAGTGTCCTTTAGGAACGGACTAAAACTACCAATTCCCTTGGGAAGGGTACTAAAACTACCAATTCCCTTGGGAAGGGTACTTAAACTACCTTTTCCCTTAGGAAGGGTACTAAAACTACACTTTGCTTCGGGAAAGGGTCCTAAAATTTGGAAAGGATACTTAAACTACCCTTTCCGTATGGAAAGAGCACTAAAACTACCCTTTCCGTTGGGAGATGTTACTAAGACTACCCTTTCATTTGCGGAAAGAGTAAAATTACCCTTGCCTTTGGGAAAGGTTACTAAAACTATCTTTTCCTTTGGGATAGAGTACTAAAACTACCCTTTCCTTCGGGAACGGGTACTAAAACTACCCTTTCCTCTGGGAAATGGTACTAAAACAACCCTTTTCTTTGGGAAAGGGTTCTAAAACAACCCTTTTCATCGGGAAAGTGAACTAAATCTACCTTTTCCTTTGCATAAACTACCCCTTCCTTTGAGAAGGGGTATTAAAACTACCCTTCCTTTGGGAAAATGTTCTAAAACTACCCTGTGCTTGGGGAAAGTGAACTAAAACTAGAATTTCCTTCGGGAACGGGTACTTAAACTAAACTTTCCTTTAGGAAGATTACCAAAACTACCCTTTTCTTCGGGAAAGGGTCCTAAATTGCCCCAGCCTTTTGGAAAGGGTACTAAAACTACCCTTTCCTTTGGGAAAGGGTACTTAAGCTTCCCTTTCCTTTGGGAAAGGGTACTTAAGCTTCCCTTTCCTTTTGAAAAGGGTACTTAAGCTACCCTTTTCTTTGGGAAAGGGTTTTAGCAACCTTTCCTTTGGGAAAGGTTACTAAAACTACCCTTTCGTTTCGGAAAGGGTACTAAAATTACCCTTTATCTTAGGAACGGGTACTACAATTACTTTTTCCATTGGGAAATTGTACTAATACTTCCCTTTTCTTTTGGGAAATTGTACTTTGACTACCCTTTTCTCCGGGAAGGGTACTAGAACAAAAACCCTTGCCTTTTGGACAGGGTACTAAAATTACCCTAAGGCTAATCAAATTTTTCCATTGGGAAATGGCAACTACCATTGTCTTGAGGAAACTGAAATAAAACTAATCTTTCCATTGGAAAAGAAAAACATTAAAAATATACTTTCCATTGGGAAATGGTACTAAGACTACACTTTTCTTTGAGAAAGGGTACTAAAGCTACCCTTTCCTTTGGGAAAGGGTACTAAAACTACCCTTTCTATTGGGAAATAGTATTAAGACCACCCTCTCCTTTGGAAAGAGTACCGTTTTCTTTGGGAAAGAGTACTAAAACTATAGTGTCCTTTGGGAACGGACTAAAACTACCAATTCCCTTGGGAAGGGTACTAAAACTACCAATTTGCTTCGGGAAAGGGTCCTAAAATTTGGAAAGGATGCTTAAACTACCCTTTCCGTATGGAAAGAGCACTAAAACTACCCTTTACGTTGGGAGATGTTACTAAGACTACCCTTTCATTTGCGGAAAGAGTAAAATTACCCTTGCCTTTGGGAAAGGTTACTAAAACTATCTTTTCCTTTGGGATAGAGTACTAAAACTACCCTTTCCTTCGGGAACGGGTACTAAAACTACCCTTTCCTTCGGGAACGGGTACTAAAACTACCCTTTCCTCTGGAAAATGGTACTAAAACAACCCTTTTCTTTGGGAAAGGGTTCTAAAACAACCCTTTTCATCGGGAAAGTGAACTAAATCTACCTTTTCCTTTGCATAAACTACCCCTTCCTTTGAGAAGGGGTATTAAAACTACCCTTTCCTTTAGGAAAATGTTCTAAAACTACCCTGTGCTTGGGGAAAGTGAACTAAAACTAGAATTTCCTTCGGGAACGGGTAATTAAACTAAACTTTCCTTTAGGAAGATTACCAACACTACCCTTTTCTTCGGGAAAGGGTCCTAAAATTGCCCCAGCCTTTTGGAAAGAGTACTAAAACTACCCTTTCCATTAGAAAATAGTACTAAAGCTTCCCTTTCCTTTGGGAAAGGGTACTTAAGCTACCCTTTTCTTTGGGAAAGGCTACAAAAACTAACCTTTCCTTTGGGAAAGGTTACTAAAACTACGCTTTCGTTTCGGAAAGGGTTCTAAAACAACCGAAGGGGTATTGAAACAACCCTTTATTTTAGGAACGAGTACTACAATTAACATTTCCATTGGGAAATTGTACAATTACTTCCCTTTTCTTTTGGGAAATTATACTTTGACTACCCTTTTCTTCGGGAAGGGTACTAGAACAACCATTTGCTTTTGGGAAAGTGAACTTAAAATACCCTTTCCTTTTGGGAAATGGTACTTAATTTACCCTTGTCTTTGGGAAAATAACGCTTCTTTTGGGAAATGGTACAAAAACTACCATTTACTTTAATAAAGGGTACAACAACTAGCCTTTGGGAAAGGGTGCTAAAGTAAGCCTTTCCTTGGGGAAAGGATACTAAAACCACCCTTTCTTTTGGAAGAAGGTACTTGAACTCCCCGTACCTTTAGGAAAGTGTTATCTAAGGACCTTTGCCTTTGGGAAGAGGTACTAAAACTACCCTTTTCATTGGGAAAGGGTACTAAAAATACCCTTTCCTTTAGGAAAGGGTACTAAAAAGACGTTTTCCTTTGGCCTTTCCTTGGATAAAGGGTACGAAAACCATTTTTCCTTTGGGAGAGGGTGCTTGAACTACCCTTTCCTTTGGGAATTATTATAAATCTCCTTTTAGTATCTTTAATTCCTTACGATTGATATTCGCTCCATCGCATATAGGACTTCAATAACATGCGCTCCACATAGCGTCTATCCATCAATATACCCTATCTTGTATAGGGTTCATAAATCCCCTAAAGAAGCTAAAAGTAATAGCGATAATCCTCCTGCTCTCCCTCGGTATTCACCGGCTTCGCGTTTATTGTCGACAAACCTCTGGCCGCCCTTTCGTACTCTTCTTAACCATACCATAGTTTGCTTTAAAAATTTCCTTCAATACTGAAAAAGTTTGCGATTACCATATCAGTTGTTTCGGATGAAATTAACCTATGGACTCTTAGAATAATGAGGTTGATCGAAGGCTTATCGTTACAGAATTTATGGTAAATGAAGCCTTTAGCAGCTTCAAACCAATTAAGTCACTCGGACCTGATGGATTATCTCCGGCATTACTACAGAAGGACGTCTACTATCTGGCCACTTTTTTCACAGTGCGCCTTGGTCTTGCATATACTCCGAAATCCAGGCAATGGTGGTATTAATGCCCAAGCCCAGCAAGGCCAGTTATGCGACACCATAGGCCTACATACCTATAAGCCTTACGTGCTTTCTACTAAAAACCATGGAACATATTTTGGATACCATGATAAAGAGTAGGACATCAAGCGATCTGCTCGAATACAAACAGCATACCTATGTCAAGGGAAGATCCGTGGAGACTGCCCTGCACGAGGTGGTGCATACAAAAGAAGAATCCTTCGATGCCAAAACGTACACATTGGCGGTATGCATTGACATCGAGAGGGCTTTTAACAATATACGGAATGAAACACTGATTCAATCCTTAGGCCAGTACCGCACTGAAAAAAATGTTGGCCTTATTTTAAAGCTTCGAGCCAAAGATTAGCAAACTTATTTAAAGATGATCATTTTTCCAACTTTTAAAGGAAACATTCCCTTTGGGGAAAATATTTTCCTTCATTAAATTAAGAAAATAACTTCCAAGAACAATTTTTTCTTCTATGGACAACAGACTTTAGAAAAGAAATTTTGACGTTGAATAAATTTTGGTCTCAAATGTATACCATCTCCCTTTAGCAAATATTTTACCCAAAAAAATTAACTTCCAATTAAAATCATACTTCAGTTTTCGTAAGGAAACAAGCTGTCTTGCACAAATCCTTTCATATGTTTCTTTGGTTCATGGATTTATTGCCAATAAACTCCAACTTCCTGCTTTTCTAGGTGATTTCTTAACAGACATTTCTACCGAAGCCTAACTCCCATAAAGTAATTTTGTTGGCAAAAGTTGCAAATCTCTCTTACACTTTTACGGCATTTCAAAGGAATATCAACAACCTCGTTCACCCTCTCTCTCTTTTTGCCTCGCTTCATTCCAAAAAAAAAGAACGCTAGTAAAAAACTCAATTATTGCTACACCTTCAAGGCTGGCAAGTGATGCATGCAACCATGCACCACAGTGATTCTTTCATTCAAATTGTAAAGCAAAGCTGCTCGGTGTTAAATTCTTGAAAATAAAACCATACAACACATTTTGTTAAGTTGTTTTATTTGTGCAACGCTTATTTGCGGCAATTGTTGACGGCATGTGATTTGTGAATGATGCATTGCTTTATTACCCCCAAGCCTTTAGACATGTTTACCGATCAGCCAGCCAGCCAACCAACCAGCCAAGCAGCCAGTGCCGATCTGGCTGTGATATGATTATTACCCCAAACATAAAACTTCTCTTTGCGCACACACCATCTTATGTCCTGGGCGCCCATACATTTTTCTCCATTTGCAGATTTCTCTTCAGTTTAGTTGCCGTGCATAATTATGCGTAGTTACGCCCTCTGTCAGCAAGTTGTTGTCTGCCCTTTAGAACCGCATGGGTTACCTGTTCTGCCATCCTTTGCAAGTGTTCCATTTCGTTTGAATCACCTACAGAACCTAAAGCTGGCTAAACTCTCTCTCTCTCCCGCTTTCCCCATGTTTCGCCAAAGATATGAAATGTCAGAACATTGTTTCCTTCCTTCGGATTTGATTGTTGGCAATCTGACTCATGGTGCGTATGTGATTGCGTTTGAAGTTGGCAAATTCGCTATGGCTGTTATGGTTTGGGCCAATGTTATAAACCATGAAATATTATTAAGGTCCGGCCTTTTTATGTGACGCCGTTGAGGTGTTAATTTGATTTCATCACAGTCAGCCAATGCCAAGAAGAATTGTAATAATCTTGCAAGCGGGAAAATTGTGAGAACTTTCGCAGAGTATGAAACCCTTGTGAAACAATCAAAAGAAAAACAAGCAAAAAAGATTTCCAAAAGAAACACATTGCTCATACTTTCACGATAACTCAAAATTTTGGCAGTCGGACAAAAAAAACTTACTGACAAAACAAATCAGACAATCTTTTGTCTGTCCGATAGACAGCTAAAATTGTCTGTCCGTCAGACAGCTAAAATTTAATCTGTCCAACAAAATTTTAAAGGCCACAAAAAATTCTGTCTGTCTGACAAAATTTAATAGGCCAGCTAAAATTTGTCTGTCCGATAAAATTTGTCTATTCGACAAAATTTGTCTGTCCGACAAAATTTGTCTGGCCTCTATAAAATTTCACAGGCCGACAAAATTTGCCAAATTTGTCTGTCCTACCAAATTTTACAGCTAAGCTAAAATTTTGCCTGTCCGACAATATTTCATAGGTCGGCTGAAAATTTGATTGGCCGACAAAAGTTTATAGCTCAGATAAAATCTGTCTGGCCACATCTTTTCTGGGGGGGAGCTTAGCCTCTCTACGCTTATGAGCTCAGCTTAAATGTTTTCTATGCGACAAAATTGTATAGTCTTCTTATAGGTCAGCTGAAATTTTGTCCGACAAATACTAAAGGCAAACTCAAATTTTGTTTTGGCGGATTAAATCTCATAGAAGAGGTAAAGTTTCGCCTCTCCTGTAAACTTTTTTATCCATTAGTAAAATTTCTTTAAAAATTTTTCTATCTTTAATCCCTATACCCTTTTCTTCTGTTCTATTGCACTGCCTATCTTCCTTTACACTATCGTTAGACCATTTGTCTTCGTTTGAAGCTTTTTTTCACACATATAGACATTAACAACGAATTCAGTTGTTTGATAAATAGGGAGCCAACAGTGCTTGTTATTTCAAGATAATGGCGTGACATGTCGAAAGGTTTTAACAATGATTGATTGTACGGTCTAGGTGGCTGAATAGTCGCTCAGACTCTGAATGACCAACAACTGATGTAACAGTTGCAAAAATATTGGGATATTATTTAGCAGGATCCCAAACCTGGTAGGTAATGTTTGATGACAAGGCCTGACGAAACGTGACAGTCTTCTAAAGAGAAAGTCTTGTCGAGAGAAACAAAACGCAAAGTAGGTATGGTACTTACACAGGTTAATGAATAAAAGTCGCTAAAATTAATGGCCAATATTCTGTTCTACCATTAAGAAACCTCAACACGTTTTTGACCGTAAACTGCCAAAGTCATCATCACCATCATCAGTGGCAGAAAAAGCCGAAATTATTTACAAAAGCACGTCTTTTTGATTGTGAAAAATGCCACAAAATATTATAGCCACTGTTGCTGCCTCGTAATGTCCTTTAAGCATCAAGCAAAGCTATGGCGTATGAGGGTCGTGGCAAATGTCAAAATACCGTAAACCACCTCCACTGCCGCAAGAGAATGCAATTTACAACAATCAATGGCCGCCAAATGAATATTCGCTCTGAATTTGTACGAAGGAGACCAGCGCATGCGCGACATTCACTGCATTGAGGCAGCTTACCAACCATTCATATGCAATTCGCCAATGTTAATTTGCATGCTAAGCCCATCAGTAGCCATGAAATTGATAAATAACAAAAAAAAAGTCGTTAAGTTCGGCCGGGCCGAACTTTGGATACCCACCACCTCGGGTATATATGTAAACCAACTTTTTTCAAAATCCGGTGAAAGTTGCATACCTTATGTCCCAAAGCAGTTATATCGAAATAGGTTCCGATTTGGACCAAATGCTAATGAGTACAAGTTATTGTTGTATTGAGTATAACAAAATATTGGTCTTTTTAGTAGCTATATCTAAAAATAAACCGATCTGAACCATATACGACACGGATGCCGAAAAGCCTAACACAACTCACTGTCCAAAATTTTGGCGAAATGGGACAATAAACGCGCCTTTTATGGCGCCAAAACCTTAAATCGAGAGACCGGTCTATATGGCAGCTATATCCAAATCTGGACCGATCTGGGCCAAATTGAAGAAGGATGTCGAGAGGCCTAACACAACTCACTGTCCCAAATTTCAGCAAAATCGGAAAATAAATGTGGCTTTTATGCGCCCCAAAACCTAAAACCGGAGATCGATCTATATGGCAGCTATATCCAAATCTGGACCGATCTGTGCCATATTACAGAAGTATGTCGATGGGCTTAACTTAACTGACTGTCCTAAATTTTGGCGAGCCTTTTAGGCCCAAAATCTTAAATCGGGAGATCAGTCTATATGGCAGCTATATCCAAATCTGGACCGATCTGTGCGATATTGCAGAAGTATGTCAAGGGGCTTAACTTAACTTAACTGTTCCAAATTTCGGCGACATCGGACAATAAATGAGCATTTTATGGGCCCAAAACCATAAATCAAGAAATCGGTATATACGGCAGCTATATCTAAATCTGAACAGACGGACGGACATGTCTAGATCGTCTTAGATTTTTACGCTGATCAAGAATATATATACTTTATAGGGTCGGAAATGGATATTTCGATGTGTTGCAAACGGAATGATAAAATGAATATACCCCCATCCTTCGGTGGTGGGTATAAAAACAAGTAAAAGCGTGCTAAGTTCGGCCTGGCCGAATATTATATACCCTCCACCATGGATCGCATTTGTCGAGTTCTTTTCCCGGCATCTCTTCTTAGGCAAAAAAAGGATATAAGAAAAGATTTGCTCTGCTACTAGAGCGATATTAAGTAATGGTCCGCTTTGGATCACAATTAAATTATAAGTTGGAGACCTGTGCAAAATGTTGGAGATATTACCCGCACTTTAATTATAAGAATTTTATATTCTTGTTGTGCGGGTGTAAATAAATAAATAAATTACAAAATAAATAAATTACAAATGTCAGCCAATTCGAATAAGAATTGCGCCCTTTGGGGGCTCAAGAAGTAAAATAGAGAGATCGATTTATATGGGAGCTGTATCAGGCTATAGACCGTACGAAATTTCGGCAAATCGGATTATAATTGCGACCTCTAGGGGCTCAAGAAGTCAAAATCCCAGATCGGTTTATATGGCAGCTATATCAAGTTATGAACCGATTTGAACCTTATTTGAGACAGTTGTTGAAAGTAAGAATAAAATACGTCATGCAAAATTTCGGATAGGAATTGTGCCCTCTAGAGGCTCAAGAAGTCAAGTCGCCAGATCTGTTTATATGACAGCTATATCAGGTTATGGACCGATTTGAACCATACTTGGCACAGTGGTTGGATATCATAATAAAATACTTCGTCAAAAATTTATTCAAATCGGATAAGAATTGCGCCCTCTAGAGGCTCAAGAAGTCAAGACCCACGATCGGTTTATATGACAGCTATATCAGGTTATGGACCGATTTGAACCATACTTGGCACAGTTGTTGGATATCATAACAAAATATTTCGTGCAAAAATTCATTCAAATCGGTTAAGAATTGCGCCCTTTAGAGGCTCAAGAAGTCAAGGACCAAGATCGGTTTATATGGCAGCTATATCGAAACATAAACCAATATGGCCCATTTACAATCCCAACCGACCTACACTATTAAGAAGTATTTGTGCAAAATTTCAAGCGGCTAGCTTTACTCCTTCGAAAGTTAGCGTGCTTTCGACAGACGGACGGACATGGCTAGATCGACATAAAATGTCACGACGATCAGGAATATATATACTTTATGGGATCTCAGACGAATATCTCGAGTAGTTACAAACAGAATGACGAAATTAGTATAGCCCCATCATTTGGCGGAGGGTATAAAAAACCAAAACGCCAGAATAACACCTTAAGCCAAGTAAACGGGACACTGGCAAAAAAAACCCAAAATATTAGGCCATTGAACAATAAACATCAAAATCATGATATAATTTTCGCACGCAATCCTACAACTCCAAAACAGCAACAAGACAACAAAAATTCCCTGGGTCTGAGTCTACCTTGCACTAAAAACACAATCTCTCACCCAGAAATGGGCGACTGACTACCTTCAATACCATCCGCATAGCCTTGCTGCCCTCCAATTTAAGCTCTGCTGCGTATAATTTCACTTCTGACCATTGAATGTTTATGATTTGTAACAAAGTCTTGCGATTGTGGTCACTTGGGCTAGTCCATCTTCATTATCATTCCCTGCTGCATTGTCGTTCGTCGTTTCACTTCAACTCGGTTTGATGTGGGGCATTAAATCAAAATGATCTCCTCGCCACTTCTCAATGGCCTTTAGAAAGCATTGCCATTGAAAAAAGATGTGTGAAATAAATTTTGATCGCGGTTTTATGATTTCAAATTATTATGCGGTTAAATTTTGATCTGGGTTGTGTGGTCACTTATTTAGTGTGTCTCGCTGAATGTGAATATAATTAAATTTAGGGAATTTATGGGAAACAAAAGAAAAGAAAACTGGATAGAGATTGTAAGACGGATTTCATGTTAAAGGAAATTATAAAAAAATTTCTAGCCATTAATAGAGAAGAGCCACTAGAAAAAAAATTCTTTATCCATAGAAATGCATGGAACCACACGAGTATTCTTTCGAACAGGAAAAATAACAAAAAAAAGTAAAAAGGCATTGAGTTCGGCCCACCACCACGGATATATAGATTAACCACCTTTCTTGAAATTAAAAAATGCTTCATTTATGCACCCATAGCAGCTACATCTAAATATAATCCGATCTCCATCATTTGGTACTCATTGTACCAAATTCATCAGTTAAAAGATGCACTTTTTATGGGCCTAATAACTTAAATCGGGAAATCGGTATGTGTATACGACAGATATATCCAAATATAGACCGATCGGAACCACACTGAACACGAATGTCGAAGAGCCCAACACAGCCCGCTATGTCAAATTTCAGCGAAATCGAGTAATAAACGTGCTTTTATTGTCCCAAGAACTTAAATCGGGAGATTGGTATATATGGCAGCTATATCTCATACTCGATATGAATATCGAGGGACCTTACACAGCTCGTTGTGCTTAATTTCAGCAAAATCGCTTAATAAATTCACCTTTTAAGGGTCTAAAACTTTAAATTGGGAGAGCGGTATATATGGCAGCTATATCTAAATCAAGAGCGCTCTAAGATATATTCCACAGGGATGTCGAAGGACCTAACACAACTCGCTATCCCAAATTTCAACGAAATCGGTCAATAAATGCGCCCATTAGAGGCCTTAGGCCTTAAATACAGAGATCGGTCTATATGGCAGCTATATCCAATATAGGACTGATCTGGGCCAAAATTAATAAAAAATGTCGAGGACCTAAACGCAACTCACTGTCCTAAATTTCAGCGAAATCGAACAATAAATGCGCCTATTATGGGCCCAAGATTTCAATTTTAGAGATTGGTCTACAGACAGTTACATCCAAAAAAAAAAAAGACTGATCTTGTCCGAACTCGATACGAATGTCAAAGGACATAACGTAACTCATTGTGCTTAATTTCAGCAAAATCGATTAATAAACTCACCTTTATGGACCTAAAACATTAAATCGGGAGATTGGTATATAGGGCAGTTATACCCAAATCTGAACCAATCTGGGCCGTATTGAACAGGATTTTGTCGAAGGGCCTAGCACAACCCACTGTCGCAAATTGGAGCGAAATCAAATGCGCCTTTAATGGCCTGAAGACCTTAAATCGAAGGATTTGGATAAAGACACACTATCCAAAGATGCCGTCTTCAAACCTAGGGAAGAAGAGCCTCATTGTAGGAAGTGATGCTAACGCACATCACCAAATATGAGGAAGTTCGGATGTCAACGAAAGGGGTGAGCTGCATATTGAATATATTATAAGTTGCAATCGTGTGATTTGCAATAAAGGGGATAAGCCGACCTTCATTACCAGTAACAGGCAGGAGGTACTAGATATTACCTTTGTATCCGAAGATTAAGTGGAAAAATATGCGACTGGGAAGTGTTGGATGACCACAGCTTCTCTGATCATCGTTATATTAGTTTAAGTCTTGGAGAAAATACTGCAGTAGTGGTCCCTCGGCTAAACAGAAGAAAGGAGAATTGGGATAAATTTCTGCACAAATTCTGCACGTATATCCCTTCTACACCGGAAAAGGAAGGGGAAACTGCGGAGGATGTAGACATATGTTCAAGCGGCTCACGAAGGCTCTGAATGACTCGCTTGTGTCAGCATGTCCTAGAGCAAAGCCAAGGGGCAAACAGCCACCGCCATGGAGGACCCCAGAGCTCGTTGGTCTAGGAAGGACTGCAGAAAACTCTTCAACAGGGCGAAAATCACAAGAGCACCACACGATTGGGACATCTACAAGTCTGAGCAAAGAAAATATAAAAGCGAGCTGAGAAAGGTTCAGAACAAATCCTGGGTGGAATTCTGCAGCTCCGTTGAGGATACATCTGAGTCCTCTAAACCTATTATGGTGGGGTATATTCAGAAATCAGAGAATGTATGGACAATGTCTAGTGAGGAAACGCTTGAACTACTCGTTGATACACATTTCCCGGAAAATTCTCCAACGGACAACGTGGCGCCAGAACAGGTTGTCACTGGTCTGAGCCGAAAATCCTTTGGGCGATAAAAAGTTTCGATTCCTTTAAGTCGTCAGGCCCTGATGATGTATCACCGGTTGAATTACAAGCTGTGTCTGATAGACTAGTTCCCTGCCTTAGGGAGATATACTCGGCTTGTATCAGCATGTCATATATATATATAGCTGTTGGATGGAGGGACACGATGGTCATTTTCATTACGAAAGCAGGAAACCCCTACCACACGAAGGCGAAATATTTTCGTCCTATAAGTCCGTCATCCGTTATGCTGAAGTCTCTTGAGATATTGATAGAAACATATCTTAGAGCAAAGATCCCTGGAGATCGCCTGTCGCGGCAGCAGCATGCTTATGGCAAAGGCATATCCACTGAAGCAGCCCTTCACGACCTAGTCGGCTACATAGAGGGTTCTCTTGCTGTCAAGGAATATACAATGATAGCATTTCTTGACGTTGAAGGTGCTTTCAATAATGTTAAACCGACGTCAATAATGAAGGAGTTGGAGTTTCTAGCATCAACTCTACCGTAAGAAAGTTTATTAATGACTTACTTACTAAAAGATGCATTACGGCAGGCTTGGGATCTGTGGAACTTAAAAGATGGATCAGCAGAGGATCACCTCAAGGAAGTGTACTGTCTCATCTACTTTGGAATATAGCCATTAACAATATATTATTGTCTCTGGAAGACAATCAGCGTGAGCTGATGACGTGGCAATTGCGGTTAGGGGAAAGTTTCCCAGCACTCTAGAAGATATACATCAGGAAGCTCTACGTGCAATAGAGAAGTGGGCTACCGAAAGTGGTCTAGGCATAAATCCGTGCAAGACAGAAGTAGTCGTTACCTACAGTGACTCCTGTCTCCTTGGGAGAAGAGAATGTTCCATTTGCTGACAGCGGGTGTTTTGCTGGGCAGGAAATGGAACTTATATCCAATTGCCCTATACACCTGCAAGAGAAAGTTGAGGGTTTAGACCGCGCGTCATGCATTGGGTATATACTGCAGTTGTCAGACCCATAATGCTATATGGTGTTGTGGTCTGGTGGTCGGCGCTTCAAAAGCCCACCGACTGTTCAATAGTCAACCGGATCCAAAGGATGGCTTGTTTGTGCATCACAGCCGCACTGCGGACGACACCATCTGGTGCACTGAATTTATCTGAACATTGTGGCTAGACAAATTGCTGCGACCACTGCCATGACGCTAAGGAAGCTTTCTCATTGATCATGTGGCGGCTACGGACACTGTGTTATCCCTGATACAATGTCCGATGTTCCAGGCAGTGTGGATTACACCCTACCTGAGCCGCGTTTTGATAAAAAGTGCTCTACCACTATTTCTGGTAATAGAAGTAATATAAACTTCTATACGGATGGTTCCAAACTAGACGACCAGGTGGGCTTTGGGGTGTACTCTAAAGATTTAGAACTGGTCATATCGAAAAGGTTACCCGACCACTTCAGTGTGTGTCAAGCGAGGATCTTTGTAATGTCGAGGAATGGCTATAATGTCATAACGACGATTGGCATGAATATCTTCTCAGACAGCCAGGCAGCCATTAGATCCCTGGAGAACGTATTTCTGAACACAAAAACCGCCCTCGACTGTCGCAGATCCCGCAACGATGTGGCTAAACAGCTCAAAATTCTCCTGTTCTGGGTGCCGGGCCACAGAGATATTCCAGGGAATTGTATAGCGGACGAGCTTTCAAGACTAAGAACTACCTTGCACTTTCCAGGGAAACTGAAATCTGTGGGTATGCCTCTAGCGAAATGAAAGCTAAGATTTCCGGACAAGGCCTGAAAAACAAAGAATGATAGATGGTCATAAAGAGGGGGCAGTGAGCATTCCAAAACTATGTGGCCTAATCTAGACTTGAAGAGGTCTCCCGCTTTAGTGTCACTGGCAAGAACAGGTGTCTCAGTCATTGTGTTCGTCATGACAGGTCACTGCCTAATGGGAAATCATGCTGAAGGACTGAAGGTTGCCAGTAACGACTTTTGCAAAAGCTGTGAGGACATCGAGGAAGAAGAGACTGGCAGTCAGAAGGAGTTCCAATTTAGAACTTGTCTGATTTATCGGATGTGAACATTCGCAAGTTGTTGGGCTTTTTAAAGCGATCTGGATGGTTCAGCTCTAGGAACAAGAAGGCATCTTCCTTCTTCTGCTCCTGTGGTATCACACTGGACGAAAACTTCTAAGTGTGTCTGACGGCAGAATGCCACTTAAACCTAACCTAACCTAACGTATCTCTATTTTTAAAGACTGTAACGTGATTTAAAGGGACAGACGTATGGACATGGACAGATAGTCTTGGATTTTTACGACGATCAAGAACGTATATATTGTATAGGGTCGGAAATGGATATTTGGATGTGTTGTAACGAATTGACAATATGGATATACCTCCATCCTTCGGTGGTGGGCATAATAAAATAAAATAAAACACGTAAAAACGTGTTAAGTTTGGCCGTGCCGAACTTTGGATATCCACCACCAAGGATATAATAGTCATCGTATTTTTACTCCACTACTAAAGGGTGATTTTTTTGAGGTTAGGATTTTCATGCATTAGTATTTGACAGATCACGTGGGATTTCAGACATGGTGTCAAAGAGAAAGATGCTCAGTATGCTTTGACATTTCATCATGAATAGACTTACTAACGAGCAACGCTTGCAAATCATTGAATTTTATTACCAAAATCAGTGTTCGGTTCGAAATGTGTTCATTCACCGTAACGTTGCGTCCAACAGCATCTTTGAAAAAATACGGTCCAATGATTCCACCAGCGCACAAACCACACCAAACAGTGCATTTTTCGGGATGCATGGGCAGTTCTTGAACGGCTTCTGGTTGCTCTTCACTCCAAATGCGGCAATTTTGCTTATTTACGTAGCCATTCAACCAGAAATGAGCCTCATCGCTGAACAAAATTTGTCAAAATTTGAACACATTTCGAACCGAACACTGATTTTGGTAATAAAATTCAATGATTTGCAAGCGTTGCTCGTTAGTAAGTCTATTCATGATGAAATGTCAAAGTATACTGAGCATCTTTCTCTTTGACACCATGTCTGAAATCCCACGTGATCTGTCAAATACTAATGCATGAAAATCCTAACCTCAAAAAAATCACCCTTTATATCCGTAGTTATATCTTATAGAGGATGGTCTCGATCATATATTATTCAGGTCCCGAGAACTCATATGCAAGTAACATTCTGCTATCTTTGGGATTCAGACCCTAAATTGGAAGATCGGTCTATATGTCTGATCCGACTCATATTTGGATCGGATGTCGGGAGGCTTAAAACATTTATGGGCTTTAGGCCCTTTATCGGCAGATCGGTCTATATGGCAGCTATATCCAAATTTGGTCTTATTTGGCCCGTTCAAGAACTTAATCAGCGTGTATCAAAAAGACTTATTTGTGCCAAATTGCAGCTTAATATCTCAATTTTTGAAGGCTGTAGAGTGATTACAACAGACGGACGGACAGAAACGCTGACATTATTAAATCGTTCGAAATATATATACTTTGTAGGGTTGGAAATTGATATTTTGATGTGTTGAAAACGCAATGACAAAATGAGTATACTCCCATTCTTCGGTGGTGGGTATAAAAAGGGACCTAGCCTACTCCAGATGGAAACGTTTCAAGACGCCTGAACTTCATTTAGAATTTCTCACAGCTAGTAATGAAATTTAAGGCAATGAGACTCCTAGTAATAGTATTTTGCCCCTCGACATCCTTGGTTTTATTTTGATCTCTTACGAATACACAAAAACGACAAGAAGTGAAATAATTTTGGGTTGACCCCTGCAATTTTTTTAATAATTAACTTTGTATCGTATATGTTGTAAAACCGACCTACCAAGAGAATAAAATTCTACCAATTTTGGTAGAATGCAACCTCCCAGAAACTTGGTGTCAAATTTTGATAATTGGGCCCTATCAATGCGGCTTTAGACCTGGTAAATCCACACTAGACCAGAAATTCACACTGCGCCAAATCCTGGAAAAGACACGAGAAGGACAAATCAACACCTACCATCTCTTTGTTGACTACAAAGCCGCCTTCGATACTCCTTTACGTTCAAAGGTATTTCAAGCCATGTCTGAGTTTGGTATCCCTGCAAAATTAATAAGACTCTGCAGGATGACACTTGCTTATACGCACTCCTCAGTAAGAATAGGAAAGAATCTCTCCGAACCATTTAATACCAAACGATGTTTCAGTCAAGGAGACAGCCTATCGTGTGATCTCTTTCATATACAGCTGGAGAAGATTTTACGAGATGCAGATGCTACTCGCCCATGCCGACAACATCGACATCGTAGGCAAACAGATGCTACTTTGGACTAAGTAAGATTACACTATACAATACACTGATACTACCCGTGCTGTTATATGGTTCTGAAGCATGGGTACTGGTAAAAGCAGATGAGGCAGTGCTTGGAGTATTTGAGAGAAAGATTCTTCGTAAAATATATGGAATAGTTTGCGTAAATGAAGAATATAGGCGACGTATAAACCTCGAGCTGTATGACGACGATAGCATAGTTACACGCATCAAAATACAACGGCTGTGTTGGCTAGGTCATGTTGTCAGAATGGATGAAGAAGCTCCAGCAAAGAAGTCTTTTGAAGGCAAACACGATGGTACACGCAAACCGGGAAGACCAAAAGCCCGACGGAATGATCAAGTTGTCGGAGACACCTCGAAACTTTGTGTCAGAGATTTTAGAATGAGCGCAGAAGTCATGAGAAGTCTGTCATTGCCAATTAAAGTCAGTAATAAAGTTATTAATGTCGCAACATTACGATATTATTCAAACAAATATTTCCGGCGTTAGACACGAAAAGCAAGTGATAGGTTGTAAATGATATTGGAGTTGGAAATTCCAAGGCAATTTCTTCCTACCATGAATATATAAACGAATTGAATACATTTTTGTTAATAATCCGACTTTGAATATAGACACCACTTTCTATCCAATTAATAAAACTATTAATATATTGGGTTGCCCAAAAAGTAATTGCGGATTTTTTAAAAGAAAGTAAATGCATTTTTAATAAAACTTAGAATGAACTTTATTCAAATATACTTTTTTACACTTTTTTTCTAAAGCAAGCTAAAAGTAACAGCTGATAACTGACAGAAGAAAGAATGCAATTACAGAGTCACAAGCTGTGAAAAAATTTGTCAACGCCGACTATATGAAAAATCCGCAATTACTTTTTGGGCAACCCAATATAAAACTATCAATAAATATAAAATAAATATATAATAAATAAATAAAAAAACTATTAATAAAATTAATAAAGCCATGTATCATATATATGCAAATGCAAATTTGCCCATGAACATTCCATTAAGAAACAGGGGCAAACTTCTCACATATCAATGAGTGCAGTCCGATTCAAGTTTAAGCTCAATGATAAGGGGCCTCCTTTTTATAGCCGAGTCCGAACGGCGTACCGCAGTGCGACACCTCTTTAGAGAGAAGTTTTACATGACATAGTACCTCACAAATGTTGCCAGCATTAGGAGGAGAAAACCACCGCTGAAAATTTTTTCTAATGGGTTCGCCAGGATTCGAACCCAGGCGTTCAGCGTCATAGGCGGACATGCTAACCTCTGTGCTACGGTGGCCTCCATATATATAAATAAATAAAATAAAAACCAGTAATGAAAGGCAAAAGTCGGGCGGTGCCGACTTTATAATACCCTACACCTACACTATATTGTACAAAGTTTGAGCTATACCCAATTGTGAACCAATTTTGACGGACCTCGGCGGATGATTTCAGATGGCTTGTTAAACAATCCGTATCAAATTTCGAGCAAATATGTTCAAACTGTAATAAATACGGTTGACAAATGAATATACGGAAGGTATATCTTAGTTTGAACCGATTTTGACCAAACTGCTTACTTATTGTGCTACGCATCGAGGAAAGAGTTGTGAGCAATTTTGGAAATGTTCGTCAATATATGCGCTTGCAGCGACCCCAGAAGTGAAAATCGGGCGAAATACATATACGGCAACTATATATAATACTGAACCTATTTCTATGAAATTCACCAGCAATATTAAACGACATAGGTAAATCCTTATTGCCAATTCTTAGTCCAAATCTTACGAACATATATATGGGAGCTATATCTTAATCTGAACCGATTTCGAGCAAACTTTATAGATATTGTTGAAGTTGTCGAGGAAAGCGTTGTACAAAGTTTTGGGAAGAGTGGTCAATAACTGCGCTTGCAGTGGCTCTAGGAAATTAAAATCGGAAGATATCTATATATGAGAGCCATATATAAATCTGGACCGATTTCTATAAATATTTCGATATTGATATGATGTTTCGAGAGAATCGGTTAACAAATTACTATTGGGTTGCCTAAAAAGTAATTGCGGATTTTTTAAAAGAAAGTAAATGCATTTTTAATAAAACTTAGAATGAACTTTAATCAAATATATAATTGCCATTTTAATCCATAACCTTCTGCCATCTTCCTGGCAAGCTAAGTATTCCACGCTCATAGAACTTCTGGCCTTTATCTGCAAAAAACTGAACCAAGTGCGATTTTATAGCCTCATCATTGCCGAAAGTTTTACCATTTAAGGAGTTCTGCAAAGATCGAAATAAATGGTAGTCTGGTGGTGCAAGGTCAGGGCTATATGGTGGATGCATCAAAAGTTCCCAGCCAAGCTCACTCAGTTTTTGGCGAGTGACCAAGGATGTGTGCGGTCTAGCGTTGTCCTGGTGGAATATGACACCTTTACGATTGACCAATTCTGGTCGCTTCTCCTTGATGGCTGTATTCAATTTGTCCAATTGTTGACAGTAAACATCCGAATTAATCGTTTGGTTCCTTGGAAGCAGCTCAAAATATACCACACCCTTCCAATCCCACCAAACAGACAGCATAACCTTCTTTTGGTGAATATCAGCCATTGAAGTAGTTTGAGCTGGTTCATCATGCTTGGACCATGATCGTTTTCGACTAACGTTGTTGTAAACAATCCATTTTTCATCTCCAGTTATGATTCGTTTTAAAAACGGATCAAATTCATTGCGTTTAAGGTGCACATCACAAGCGTTGATTCGGTTTGTTAAATGAATTTCTTTCAATACATGTGGTACCCATATTAAAATTGACGCCAAACAAACAAATGTAAGAAAGATTTCGCGCACTTTTTTCTAAAGCAAGCTAAAAGTAACAGCTGATAACTGACAGAAGAAAGAATGCAATTATAGAGTCACAAGCCGTTGAAAAAATTTGTCAACGCCGACTATATTACTACTATATTACCGACAATTACTTTTTGGGCAACCCAATATATGACAGCTATATCAGGTTATGAATCGATTTGAACCATACTTGGCACACTTGTTGCATATCATAACAAAACATGTCGTGTAAAATTTCATTCCAATCGGATAAGAATAGCGCACTCTAGAGGCTCAAGAAGTCAAGACCCAAGATCGGATTATATGGCAGCTATATCAGGTTATGGACCGATTTGAACCATACTTGACACAGTTGTTGAATATCATTACAAAACACGTCGTGCAAAATTTCATTCCAATCGGATAAGAATTGCGCACTCTAGAGGCTTAAGAAGTCAAGACCCAAAATCGGGTTTTGACTCAAAACATGGACTGATATGGCCCATTTACAGTGCCAACCGACCTACACTAATAAGAAGTATTTGTGCAAAATTTCAGGCGACTAGCTTTACTCCTTCGGAAGTTAGCGTGCTTTCGACAGACAGACGGACGGACATGTCTAGATCGACATAAAATGTCGAGATGATCAAGAATATATATACTTTATAGGGTCTCAGACGAATATTTCGAGTAGGTGGAGGGTATAAAAATCAATTTGTTTGTTTGTTTGTGTTTTCCTTATAGACTCAATAACGGCTGAACCGATTTTGTTGAAATTTTCACAGATGGTGACAAATAGACCACCGTTAAAGGTGATCCCGTGGTGAAAATAGGGTACTACATTTTGTGATATTTTACGGAGGGAGGACCCTATCCCATACCCTAATTTTTAGAAACGCCAGATCTCGGAAATTGGTGGTGCGATTTAAGCCAAATTTTGTGTGCTCTCTTGTAGTAACCTAAAAACAAAAAATTGGTATCCGAATTTCGGATGGAGTACCTAGGGGGGCCGCCCCACCCCCAAAACTTATCAAATATATATATATAGACCAATCACGACAATATGGGACTCAATTAAAGGTATTTAAGATTAGAAAACGTATTCAATTGTCGGACTAAGTGTTTGGGGGACCACCCCAACCCCCAAAAACCTATAAATCGGACATGTTCACCGACCAGGTCAATGTGGGGCTCCAATGAAAAGTATTGAGGAGTAGAGCACGATATTGATACCCATTTTCGGGACAAATTTTCTAGGGGTCTACCCCTTCCCAAAAAACACCCCACAAACAGCAATTATTTATTGACCATCGCAATAAGGGGCTCAAGTAAAGGCATTTGGGAGTAGAATACGAATTTGATATCCAAATGTGGGACAATGTATTTGGGGCGCCGCTCCAATTTTGGGGCCAAGTGAATAGGGTACGCCTCATCCCATAAACTTCCCTCTAACCAATGGCAATATGGGGTTAAAATAAATGGTATTTCAGAAAAGAGCACGATGCGGATATTTTTTTCAGGGCCAAGTGTCTGGGGACCAACTCACCCCCGAAAACACCCATTAATCGGACATACATATTTACGGGTCAATGCAAAACGGGACTCAAATGAAAGGTATTTGGGAGTAGATCACGAAATTTATATCCACATGCGGGACCACGTTTCTAGGGGTCCACAAATGCAAATTGCAAATTTTGCCCATGAACATTCCACTAAGGAACAGGGGGAAACTTCTCACATATCAATGAGTGCAGTCCGATTCAAGTTTAAGCTCAATGATAACGTGCCTCCTTTTTATAGACCGTACCGCAGTGCGACACCTCTTTGGAGAGAAGTTTTACATGGCGTAGTACCTTAGCGGTGGAAGGGAAAACCACCGCTTAAAAATTTTTCAGATGTTCTCGCCTGGATTCGAACCTAGGCGTTCAGCGTCATAGACGGACATGCTAACCGCTGCGCTACGGGGACTTTCTGGGGATACACACCACCCCCTAAACCGACTAACCGCCACCCTGGGAGCCTTTTTACTCCCATAATCCCCATGGGAATGTCGGGCTCATTTTTCCCCAAAGACAAAATTTCTATGAAATTTTCTCTAAAGACAAAATTTCTATGAAATGTTCTCTAAAGACAAAATTTCTATGAAATGTTCTCTAAAGACAAAATTTCTATGAAATGTTCTCTAAAGACAAAATTTCTATGAAATTTTCTCTAAAGACAAAATTTCTATGAAATTTTCTCTAAAGACAAAATTTCTATGAAATGTTCTCTAAAGACAAAATTTCTATGAAATGTTCTCTAAAGACAAAATTTCTATGAAATGTTCTCTAAAGACAAAATTTCTATGAAATTTTCTCTAAAGACAAAATTTCTATGAAATGTTCTCTAAAGACAAAATTTCTATGAAATGTTCTCTAAAGACAAAATTTCTATGAAATTTTCTCTAAAGACAAAATTTCTATGAAATTTTCTCTAAAGACAAAATTTCTATGAAATTTTCTCTAAAGACAAAATTTCTATGAAATTTTCTCCAAAGACAAAATTTCTATGAAATTTTCTCTAAAGACAAAATTTCTATGAAATTTTCTCTAAAGACAAAATTTCTATGAAATTTTCTCTAAAGACAAAATTTCTATGAAATTTTCTCTAAAGACAAAATTTCTATGAAATTTTCTCTAAAGACAAAATTTCTATGAAATTTTCTCTAAAGACAAAATTTCTATGAAATTTTCTCTAAAGACAAAATTTCTATGAAATTTTCTCTAAAGACAAAATTTCTATGAAATTTTCTCTAAAGACAAAATTTCTATGAAATTTTCTCTAAAGACAAAATTTCTATGAAATTTCCTCTAAAGACAAAATTTCTATGAAATTTTCTCTAAAGACAAAATTTCTATGAAATTTTCTCTAAAGACAAAATTTCTATGAAATTTTCTCTAAAGACAAAATTTCTATGAAATTTTCTCTAAAGACAAAATTTCTATGAAATTTTCTCTAAAGACAAAATTTCTATGAAATTTTCTCTAAAGACAAAATTTCTATGAAATTTTCTCTAAAGACAAAATTTCTATGAAATTTTCTCTAAAGACAAAATTTCTATGAAATTTTCTCTAAAGACAAAATTTCTATGAAATTTTCTCTAAAGACAAAATTTCTATGAAATTTTCTCTAAAGACAAAATTTCTATGAAATTTTCTCTAAAGACAAAATTTCTATGAAATTTTCTCTAAAGACAAAATTTCTATGAAATTTTCTCTAAAGACAAAATTTCTATGAAATTTTCTCTAAAGACAAAATTTCTATGAAATTTTCTCTAAAGACAAAATTTCTATGAAATTTTCTCTAAAGACAAAATTTCTATGAAATTTTCTCTAAAGACAAAATTTCTATGAAATTTTCTCTAAAGACAAAATTTCTATGAAATTTTCTCTAAAGACAAAATTTCTATGAAATTTTCTCTAAAGACAAAATTTCTATGAAATTTTCTCTAAAGACAAAATTTCTATGAAATTTTCTCTAAAGACAAAATTTCTATGAAATTTTCTCTAAAGACAAAATTTCTATGAAATTTTCTCTAAAGACAAACTTTTTATGAAATTTTCTCTAAAAACAAAATTTCTATGAAATTTTCTCTAAAGACAAAATTTCTATGAAATTTTCTCTAAAGACAAAATTTCTATGAAATTTTCTCTAAAGACAAAATTTCTATGAAATTTTCTCTAAAGACAAAATTTCTATGAAATTTTCTCTAAAGACAAAATTTCTATGAAATTTTCTCTAAAGACAAAATTTCTATAAAATTTTCTCTAAAGACAAAATTTCTATGAAATTTTCTCTAAAGACAAAATTTCTATGAAATTTTCTCTAAAGACAAAATTTCTATGAAATTTTCCCCAAAGACAAAATTTTTATGAAACTTTCCCTAAAGACAATTTTTGTATTATATTTTCCCTAAAGACAAAATTTCTGTGAAATTTTCTCTAAAGCAAAATTTCAGTAAAATTTTCTCTAAATACAAAGTTTCTGTGAAATTTTCCAAGAGGAAAACATTTAAAAATTTTACAAATTCTTTTATACCCATCAAATGGTTTTCCCCCTACCTACCCTAAGCAGTATCCATCGGAAAGGCTCATTAAAATTCAGGCATTTCAATCCATTTTGCTTCACATAAAAGCAAAGCATTCAATAACTGTTAATTTTTATGGAAATGACAACTACAAATGAAATAAAGTTTCATTTCAATATGTTTGTTGCCAGAAATAGATAAATGTTTAGTCATAAATAGATAAAACAGCACAACCAAGGAAAAACTCTAATTACTATTTTTGGGGGAGTACCAACCACACCAGGCACGATGCATATGCGCCCTGGCAATCAATGCAAAGTAGCATTGAATTGACTGCCATAAAAGAAGGGTTGGCACACGTGAGCCTTTACTGAATGTGCAAGTCTTAGCGAGAAATGATATCGATATGATTTTGAACAAAATTTAATTAAAAATCGAAAGCCCCAAAACTGAATTTACAGAAACAAGCATTCAATTAACTCTCAACTAAAAGATAATTTCCATCAACGAAATCATTTGGGATGTGCCACAAAAGAACACTAATGATGGGAAATGGCTTGAAAGGAGTTGGTTTTCCACCAGGCTTTACAATTGCCAGAAGATAATTTTTTTTTAACATGTTTAACCTAAATTTGTGTCATCCACACTGTCTGAAATATGGCCTAACAACTTCGTTTTGCTATTGAATCCAGCAAAAACACATCCGCTTAAACACTTGGCAGTGAAAGGTGTCATGTTTAGAAAGTTCGCTAAAGGAACTGACATTTTCAAATGACAATTAAGCCTGCCAAAATAACATTACAGTTCAAATGAAACTTTAACATGTAAAAGAACATTAAATGTATTTAACTTTCCAAAAAAAAGCATTGCTACATAAAACGAATGCAGGGGCGTAGGTCAAAGGAGAATATATCTAAATTTTTGAGAAACTTTAATTTATAAAACAAAACAAAATTCTAGAAAATAAATAAAACAAGTAAAGCGGACGCGCCGAATCTTATATACCCACCACCATGGATCGCATTTGCCAAGTTTTTTGAATTTATATATATGAGCTACATCAAGTTATTGACCGATATGGACATTAGTTGTCACGGCTGTTAGAAGTTATAGAAAAATACCACCTTCAAAATTTCAGGCAAATCGAGTAAAATTTGCGCCCTCCAGTGGTTTAGAGTGTCAAATTGGGAGATCGGTTTATCAGGTTATCAACCGACTTAGACCATACTTGGCACAGTTGTTGGAAGTCGTACTAAAACGAAGTATGCAAAATTTCAACCAAATTGAATAACAACTGCGCCCTCTAGAAGCTCAAGAAGTCTTATCTGGAGATCGGTTTAAAAGGCAGCTATATCAGGTTATGGACTAATCTAGACCATACTTGGCACAGTTGTTGGAAGTCGTTCCTCAACGTTATTTGCAAAATTTCAGCAATCAAGAAGTTCAAGAAGTCCAGACCAAGGATCGGTTTATATGGCAGCTATATCAAAACGTGGACCGATTTGGCCCAACCGACCTACACCTATAAGAAGTATTTGTGCAAAATTTCAAGCGTCTAGCTTTACTCCTGCGACAGTTAGCGTTCTTTCGACACGGACATGACTAGATCGACTTAAAATTGCATGACGATCAAGAATATATATCCTTTATGGGGTCTCAGACGTATATTTCGAGGGGTTACAAAGGGAATGACAAAGTTAGTATACCCCCATCCTATGGTGGAGGGTATAAAAAATTTCATCTTTATTTTTAAGCTGAGAATGTACCTCTGCCTAAATTTTCGGTTGCAGCCAAGACATTTATATTGCTACTAAAAAATAGTTGTGTAGACTTCAATATGGCGACAAACATCGATTAATAATTTTGCCCGATGTTTAATCACTTTTGGGTAATAAAGTGCACATGTACTGAAATGAAACGTTTTTATTTGCAAATAATTTTATTTCATGTTGCATGAACCGTTCAAAATTTTCATCGTAGTTGCAAGAAAAAATGTTGCAATGCTTATTTTGTAACCCTGCAACGCAAAGGAAATTTCATATGAGCTGCGTACCTGCAACCGAAATTTTCGATAAAAGTATCGGTAAGGAAAATTTCGCTTAGGACATGTCAATCGATTTCTTATGGTAAAGAAAAGTTCGTGTCAATCCATTTCTTATGGTAAAGAAAAGTTCGCGAGAGGTGCATACTGGCCTTAAATGAAATTAAATGGGAGATGATTTTTCCCCCAGCACAATTTTCCAAAACAGATATCTTCGAAATGGGTACACCTATTTCAACGAAGTTTAGTTTGCACCCTTTTAGCCAAGTATCAAGGTGGAACGCCCCATTCAATGCTCCTCTGATGGCAATGGTAGAAAAGTATGGCTCAATGATTTGTTAATGATTTTTTTGAAAAATCTAATTTATGCAAAAAAATTCTATGAGCTAAATTTTTTGTTAAAGTCGTTTAATATAAAAACAAGTAAAAAGGCGTTAAGTTCGGCCGGGCCGAACTTTGGATACCCACCACCTCGGGAATATATGTAAACCACCTTTCATCAAAATCCGGTGGAAATTTCATACCTTATGTCCCATATCAGTTATATCAAAATATGTTCCGATTTGGACCAAATACTAAAAGTACACTAGCTATATCTAAAAATAAACCGATCTGAACCATATACGACACGGATGTCGAAAAGCCTAACATAAGTCACTGTGTCAAATTTCAGTGAAATCGGATTATAAATGCGCCTTTTATGGGGCCAAGACCTTAAATCGCGATATCGGTCTATATGGCAGCTATATTCAAATCTCGACCGATCTGTGCAAAATTGAAGAAGGACTTCGAAGAGCCTAACCAAACTCACTGTCTCAAATTTCAGCGACATCGGACAATAAAAGCGTCTTTTATGGCCCCAAAACCTAAAACGTAGATATCGGCCAATATGGCAGCTATATCCAAATCTGAACCGATCTGTGCGATATTGCAGAAGTATGTCAAGGGGTTTAACTTAACTCACTGTCCCAAATTTTGGCGACATCGGATAATAAATAAGCATTTTATGGGCCCAAAACCATAAATCAAGAAATCGGTCTATATGGCAGCTATATCTTAATCTGAACCTATCTGGGCCAAATTGAAGAAATATGTCAAAGGGCCTAACACAACTCATTGTCCCAAATTTCAACAAAATCGGATAATGAATGTGGCTTTTATGGGCCTTACACCATAAATCGGAGGATCGATCTATATGGCAGCTATATCCAAATCTGGACCGATCTGAGCCAAATTGACGAAGAATGTCGATGGGCCTTACATAATTCATTGTCTCAAATTTCAGCAAGATCGGGTAATAAATGTGGCTTTTATGGGCCTAAGACCCTAAATCAGAGGATCGGTCTATATGGCAGCTATATCCAAATCTCAACCGATCTGAGCCAAATTGACGAAGGATGTCGAAGGGCCTAAGACAACTTACTTTCCGAAATTTCAGCAAAATCGGATGATAAATGTGGCTTTTATTGGCCTAAAACCCTAAATCGTATGATCGGTCTATATGGCAGCTATATCCAAATCTGGACCGATCTGAGCCAAATTAACGGAGGATGTCGAAGGGGCTAACGCAACTCACTGTCCCAATTTTCAGCGAAATCGGATAATAAATGTGGCTTTTATGGGACTTAGACCCTAAATCGGATGATCGGTCTATATGGCAGCTATATCCAAATCTGAACCGATCTGAGCCAAATTCACGGAGGATGTCGAAGGGCCTAACGCAACTCACTGTCCTAATTTTTAGCGAAATCGGATAATAAATGTGGCTTTTATGGGACTAAGACCCTAAATCGGATGATCGGTCTATATGGCAGCTATATCCAAATCTGGACCGATCTGAGCCAAATTCACGGAGGATGTCGAAGGGCCTAACACAACTCACTGTCCCAAATTTCAGCGAAATCGGATAATAAATGTGGCTTTTATGGGACTTAGACCCTAAATCGGATGATCGGTCTATATGGCAGCTATATCCAAATCTGGACCGATCTGAGCCAAATTCACGGAGGATGTCGAAGGGCCTAACATAACTCACTGTCAAAAATTTCAGCAAAATCGGATAATAAATGTGGCTTTTATGGGCCTAAGACCCTAAATCGGCCGATCGGTCTATATGGGGGCTATATCAAGATATAGTCCGATATAGCCCATCTTCGAACTTAACCTGCTTATGGACAAAAAAAAGAATCTGTGCAAAGTTTCAGCTCAATATGTCTATTTCTAAAGGCTGTAGCGTGATTTCAACAGACAGACGGACAGACGGACAGACGGACGGACATGTCTAGATCGTCTTAGATTTTTACGCTGATCAAGAATATATATACTTTATAGGGTCGGAAATGGATATTTCGATGTGTTGCAAACGGAATGACAAAATGAATATACCCCCATCCTTCGGTGGTGGGTATAAAAAAAAAATCTGCTGCGACCCCCACAACCATAGGACATGCCCAAGCCAGTGACAAAATTAACATAAAAAATTAACATAAACAACAACAAAAAACCAGAAAACCTAAAGAAAAACAAAATTTTTTTTTTTCGAACGAACTTTTGTCACCTGATCTGAAAAAAACGAGCTAACACCCCATAAGCAGCAAACACGATATTTGTTTTGTCACTTCTTATTAAACAGCTAACAAGCAAATAAAAGTAAATTCACAACAACTTTGCTGTTTTGCCATTTTTATTTTGCTGCTTGCGAAGATTTCTTAGGAAATGATCTTAACCGACTAACCCAAACTTCAAACATCATCGCCATCACCGTCATCATCATCCTCTTCCATGCACCAAATTCCCGATTATTTTGAACCTAATGCCGCCACAAGCGCAGATGCCTCCGAATAGAGTGTCAAATTTTTCTTTCAATTCCCCATAAATTCTAAGAACTCTTAGATTGGAGACATTCTGCAAATGTGAGTTGTTGTGTTTCCAACATTTGGACGCAATTATCTGGCAAATACCTTACCGAGAAAACAAAAACAAAGCTATGCCGTCTTTCGGTTTGAGGATTTGGGTTTGGATATCATGAAAGTTTAAACTTACAGATGTTTTCCTCATGATAGCCAGTTGTTAGCAGCTCCCACGTATGCGGATACGGTAGCCAGCGTTTTAAATGATAATGTGTTGATGTTTTGTTTTGTTTGTGGGTAAATATTTTGCCCTGACAAAGATGGAATGATGGAATGTGGGAATAAGTAGGGAATTTTATTGTTTAACATTTTTGGGTATGCTGACTTCATCATTGCTTTGGAACATTTGTATCTTATTTTATGTTATACAAGCTGAACCGGTCCCGCTCCGCTGCGCCATCTTTTACTTTATATGGAACAAAATTATCCTTTAAATATTTGTTTTCGACAATTAAGGAGCTTTGAGTGAAATACCATGGTACGAAAATAGTATTCGTATATCGCTTGGCATACAGTTAAACAATTGAAATGCCTTTATCTGAATCCCTTTACTGATTTATAAATTCGCTCAACGCTCTTAAGAGACTTTAGTTGAGACCGATATTCTCATGGGGATTATGTGAGTAAGAAGGCTCCCAGGGTGGCGGTTGGTGGGTTTAGGGGGTGGTGTGGACCCCCGTAGCGCAGAGGTTAGCATGTCCGCCTATGACGCTGAACGCCTAGATTGGAATCATGGCGAGACCATCAGAAACAAATTTTTTCACCTGTGGTTTTCCTAATGCTGCCAACATTTGTGAGGTACCATCCAATGTAAAACTTCTCTCCAAAGAGGTGTCGCACTGCGGTACGCCGTTCGGATTCGGCTATAAAAAGGAAGCCCGTTATCATTGAGCTTAAACTTGAATCGGACTGCACTCATTGATATGAAGTTTCCCCCTGTTCCTTAGTGGAATGTTCATGGGCAAAATTTGCAATTTGCATTTGTGGACACCCAGAAACGTGGTCCCGCATGTGGATATAAATTTCGTGATCTACTCCCAAATACCTTTCATTTGAGTCCCGTTTTGCATTGACCCGTAAATATGTATGTCCGATTAATGGATGTTTTCGGGGTGAGTTGGTCCCCAGACACTTGGCCCTGAAAAAATATCCACATCGTGCTCTTCTCTCAAATATCATTTATTTTAACCCCATGTTGCAATTGGTTAGAGGGAAGTCTATGGGATGATGCGTACCCTAATCACTTGGCCCCAAATGGGAGCGGCGCCCCAAATACATTGTCCCACATTTGGATATCAGATTCGTATTCTACTTCCAAATACCTTTACTTGAGCCTCACATTACGATGGTCAATAAATAATTGCTGTTTGTGGCGTGTTTTTGGGAAGGGGTAGACCCCCAGAAAATTTGTCCCGAAAATGGGTATCAATATCGTGCTCCACTCCCCAATACTCTTCATTGGAGCCCCTCATTGACCTGGTCGGTAAATATGTCCGATTTAAATCCCTTATTGCAAAAGTCAGCAAATATGTCCACTTTGTGGACAAATTGCCATGGTGAGCAAATACGTCCTATTTGGGGGGTTGTTATGGAGGTGGAACGTCCTCTAGACAGTTGGTCCCGAATGTTGACATCAGATTCGTGGTCTACTCCAAAATACCTTTCATTTGCGCCCCATATTTGCATAGTCGGCAAACATGTCCGGTTTGTGGGGTGTTTTGGAGGATTGGGTGGCCATTCAGTGACTTTCGATTCAGTGATATTGTAAATAAGTCCTGTTTGGGGGTGTTTTTAGGGAGGGGCGGCCCCCCGCAACACTTGGTGCCACATTTAGATATCAGATTCGTATTCTACTCGAAAAAACCTTTCATATGAGTCCCATATTGCGATGGTCGGTGAACATGTCCGATTTAGGCGTGTTTTGGGGGTTGGGGTGGTCCCCCAAACACTTAGTCCTACAATTGGATATTAGATATGTTTTCTAATCTTAAATAGATTTCATTTGAGTCCCATATGATCGTGATTGGTCTATATATATTTGATAAGTTTCGGGGGTGGGGCGGCCCCCCTAGGTACTCCATCCGAAATTTGTATACCAAATTTTTGTTTTTAGGTTACTATAAGAAAGCATACAAAATTTGGCTTAAATCGCACCACACGTTTCCGAGATCTGGCATTTTTAAAAATTAGGGTAAGTGAGAGTGTGTTGCAATAAAAATTTGAGATTTGAGCTGAAATTTGGCACAGATTCGTATTTTTTCCATACGCAGCTCCTTCGGTGGGTTTATCTATGCCCATCGACATACATGCCAAATATTGTCCTGATCGGACTATATTTAAGTATAGGTGCAGTATAGGCCGATCTGCCATCTATCGAAGTCACCGTAGCGCAGAGGTTAGCATGTCCGCCTATGACACTGAACGCCTCGGTTCGAATCCTGGCGAGACCATCAGAAAAAAATTTTTTTCAGCGGTGGTTTTCCTCTCCTAATGCTGGCAAGATTTGTGAGGTAATATGCCATGTAAAACTTCTCTCCAAAGAGGTTTCGCACTGCGGAACGCCGTTCGGACTCGGCTATAAAAAGGAGGCCCCATATCATTGAGCTTAAACTTGTATCGGACTGCACTCATTGATATGCGAGAAGTTTGCCCTTGTTCCTTAATGGAATGTTCATGGGCAAAATTTGCATTTGCAATTTGCATAGGACGATCAGCCGGTATGGGGCCGGTAAGATCATAACATGGGAAATTATAACCCAATTTCGCTAAAATTTGGAACAGAAAGTTTTATTAGGCCTCCCGAAATCCAAAACGAACAGGGTCCAGATCGGACTAAACTTCGATATAGTTGCCAAATAGACTGATATGGCAATTTTGGGTCTCAAGCCTATAAAAGCCTTTCTTATTAAACGATTTCATTGCAATTAGGAACAATGAGTTCTATTACAATTATTATTCTATTATTTTAGATCAAATATTATTTGTAGAAAAAAATATTATTTAGAAAATGTGTTTAAATGAATTATTGGGTTGCCTAAAAAGTAATTGCGGATTTTTTTAAAAGAAAGTAAATGCATTTTTAATAAAACTTAGAATGAACTTTAATCAAATATATAATTGCCATTTTGTTCGATAACCTTTTGCCATCTTCCTGGCAAATTTAGTATTCTACGCTCATAGAACTTCTGGCCTTTATCTGCAAAAAACTGAACCAAGTGCGATTTTATAGCCTCATCATTGCCGAAAGTTTTACCATTTAAGGAGATCTGCAAAGATCGAAATAAACGGTAGTCTGGTGGTGCAAGGTCAGGGCTATATGGTGGATGCATCAAAAGTTCCCAGCCAAGCTCACTCAGTTTTTGGCGAGTGACCAAAGATGTGTGCGGTCTAGCGTTGTCCTGGTGGAATATGACACCTTTACGATTGACCAATTCTGGTCGCTTCTCCTTGATGGCTGTATTCAATTTGTCCAATTGTTGGCAGTAAACATCCGAATTAATCGTTTGGTTCCTTGGAAGCAGCTCAAAATATACCACATCCTTCCAATCCCACCAAACAGACAGCATAACCTTCTTTTGGTGAATATCAGCCTTTGAAGTGGTTTGAGCTGGTTCACCATGCTTGGCCCTTGATCGTTTTCGACTAACGTTGTTGAAAACAATCCATTTTTCATCTCCAGTTATGATTCGTTTTAAAAACGGATCGAATTCATTGCGTTTAAGGTGCATATCACAACCGTGGATTTGGTTTGTTAAATGAATTTCTTTTAATACATGTGGTACCCAAATATCAAGCTTTTTCACCAGTCCAAGACTTTTTATGTGATAATGAACGGTTGATTTTGGTATATTTAACTTCTCTCCTATCTCACGCTCAGTTACATGACGATCCAATTCGATTAATGCTTAAAATTTGCTTAAAATTTGTCAACGCCGACTATATTAAAAATCAGCAATTACTTTTTGGGCAACCCAATATTTGCTTGTTATTCTGAAAAACTTTTCCAAAGAATAATTCGAAATTTTTGGTTTTGTTTCTCTTTCGAAACGAGCTCTACGACGTGTCTACGACACGTTTTCGACACTTAAACAAGTCTAACACCTTTCACACTAGCTGTTCTTTTCCACCGCATGTATTTTCTTTGTAGTGATAGACATTTTGTCTTACGACTACTTAGCTTCCATTCTTTCAGGTTTTCATTTTTGCCTGTTCGGGTGAAGATCATTTAATTTCGTTTTGTTTCTCTTACGGTGACAATAATCCGAGATTCTAATGGCTGGGATTCAAACCTGGGCACACGGAGCAGCAACCGTTGCCGTTGTCTAGCGTTCGAAGCCATTAATACTACTTGCTAAAGATATCTGCAACCACAAGATATGACAAACCACACTTTGAAGGCTGTGAAAGATTACATACGGCCTATAGAAAGTGTGTTGGCAATCAGAGCAAAATTCTGCTCTGACTTTATGACCAAATGTCACCGCCGATGGGTCAGTTCCTGCAACCAATAGCGAACACAATTTTCAAAAAAAAAATGAGATATCTTTAGCAATTTAATAGCAACAGAAAAATTTTGTAAATTTTGAAAATGTGGACGATTTTGAAAATCTGGGGTGGGTTTGTTCAGTTTTAGATATAGCTCCCATATATATGCATCTCCCGATTTTATCTTCTAAGGTCTTTGCTAACCCATTACTCAATCGATCTTCTCAAAAATTTGCCCAACGATTTACGTATCAAATTTAAGAAAATTTTAAATTCGATGACTTAGCCTGGGTTTCAAAAGGTCGGCTTCGCCCGACTTTAGCCCGTCCTTACTTGTTTTTATACCCTCCACCATAAGATGGGGGGTATACTAATTTCGTCATTCTGATTGTAACTACTCGAAATATTCGTCTGAGACCCCATAAAGTATATATATTCTTGATCGTCGTGAAATTTTATGCCGATCTAGCCATGTCCGTCCGTCTGTCCGTCCGTCCGTCCGTCCGTCCGTCCGTCCGTCCGTCCGTCTGTCTGTCGAAAGCACGCTAACTTCCGAAGGAGTAAAGCTAGCCGCTTGAAATTTTGCACAAATACTTTTTATTAGTGTAGGTCGGTTGGTATTGTAAATGGGCCATATCGGTCCATGTTTTGATATAGCTGCCATATAAACCGATCTTGGGTCTTGACTTCTAGAGCCTCTAGAGTGCGCAACTCTTATCCGATTGGGATGAAATTTTGCACGACGTGTTTTGTTATGACATCCAACAACTGTGCCAAGTATGGTTCAAATCGGTCTATAACCTGATATAGCTGCCATATAAACCGATCTTGGGTCTTGACTTCTTGAGCCTCTAGAGTGCGCAATTCTTAACCGATTGGGATGAAATTTTGCACGACATGTTTTGTTACGATATCCAACAACTGTGCCAAGTATGGTTCAAATCGGTCCATATCCTGATATAGTTGCCATACACACCGATCTGGGGTTTTGACTTCTTGAGCCTCTAGAGCGCGCAATTCTTATCCGATTGAAATGAAATTTTGCACCACGTGTTTTGTTACGATATTCAACAACTGTGCTAAGTATGGTTCAAATCGGTCCATAACCTTATATAGCTGTCATATAAACCGATCTTGGGTCTTGACTTCTTGAGCCTCTAGAGGGTGCAATTCTTATCCAATTTGAATGAATTTTGGCACGTAGTATTTTGTTATGATATCCAACAACTGTGCCAAATATGGTTCAAATCGGTTCATAACCTGATATAGCTCCCATGTAAACCGATCTGGGATCTTGACTTCTTGAGACTCTAGAGGTCGCAATTATTATCCGATTTGCCTGAAATTTTGTACGACGGATTCTCTCATGACCACTAACATACGTGTTTATTATGGTCTGAATCGGTATATAGCCCGATACAGCTCCCATATAAATCGATCTCTCTATTTTACTTCTTGAGCCCACAAAGGGCGCAATTCTTATTCGAATTGGCTGACATTTTACACACGTCTCCAACATATAATTTAATTGTGGTCCAAACCGGACCATATCTTGATATCGCTCTAATAGCAGAGCAAATCTTTTCTTATATCCTTTTTTTGCCTAAGGAGAGATGCCGGGAAAAGAACTCGACAAATGCGATCCATGGTGGAGGGTATATAAGATTCGGCCCGGCCGAACTTAGCACGCTTTTACTTGTTTCTTCTAACATCCCCTTGATAATTAAGCAGCAGTCATTTTCAGCAAACAACAAACTTTTCGGCAGAAAGCCTGCTACTCTGCAATTGCGTTACTACTGCTGTAATAGCAGAACTACTGTTACAATAGCGGAAAAATTAACTACTAATATTCAGCAGACATTATTTGCTATTTTCAGCAAACTTTTTTCTATGAGCGTAGGGTCTTAAGGCAATAACAAACGCGTCCATCACCCGAATTCGTTGAATTTAGAAAAAGTGAGTTTTACTAGGCCTCTCGATATATGGATCGAGTATGATCCACATACGACTTTAGTTAGACATAGGTGTCATATACACCAATCTACCGATTTAGGGTCTTAACTCATAAAAAGCGCCTTTATTAATCGATTTTCTGGAACAGTGAGAGAAGTTTGGGAGATATGAATATGACTCTAATCGGTCCGTTTAGCTATGGACATAGTGGAGTTATATTAAAATGGGATAATAAATTTATCCATGGTGGGGGGCATCCAAAGTACGCACGTCCAAACTGAATACGTTTTTACTTGTTTTGGTTTACGAACTTGTTATTTTGGCAACACTAAAAAGCATCAGGCTAGGAATTGCTTACGGAATATGCTTAAGAAGTAAAATCGGGTGATCCGTTTTTATATGGGAGCAATATCAGGTTAGAGACGGATTCAGACCATACAGCCAAATTGAATAAGAATCGCGCCCCATAGGGCTCAGGAAGAAAAATCAGCAGGTTGGAGTTTTATCAGATTCTAGAACGATTCAGACTATACTTAACAAGGATGTTGGAGGTACGAGATAATATGCAAAATTTCACTCGTAGCGGATATGGATTATGTCCTCTAGGGGATCAAAAAGTATAATCGGAAGATCGGTTTGTATGGGAGCTATATTCGGTTATGGACCGATTGAGACTATAGTTGACAAGAAGTTTGCAGGTTAGAAAAGAAACCAGTTTGCAAAATTTCAGCTAAATCGGATAAGAATTGCGCCCTCTAGAATCCCAAGAAGTCAATTCGGGATATCGGTTTCTAAGGGGGGTTTCATAAAGATATAGCCCGATAAAGACGGCGATCAAGTATATATAAAAACGGAATTGAATGTTGCGTGATGTTATTAACGTATTTAACTTTGTATTTAACTTTTATTTGCTCTCCGCAAAAGAAAAAATATAGCGATTTAAATAATATTACAATGAAATAAATTCTACAATAGATAATATTTAAAATTTTTGTATAAAACAGGTTAAAAATTCGAACCACAAAAATTTAAATAAATTTAAATTTGTACAAATATATATAATATTTATTAAAATAACAAGCAAAATAAATATAGAGACAATATTAATTTGAATAGAAGTTACATAAATTTGTTACTTTATGTTTGAAAATTATTAATTAGTTCAGATTTAAACCACCGTTCGTTGGAGATTGAAATATCCCTCTTGTCTATACTCGCCCTTAAGTCCTCAGAAACTTTTTGCAAAGCCGTCAGGCAGCTGTGCTTGGTCGTGAATCCGGACTGAAACTCTGTTAATAACCGGTTTTCGGATAAATACTCCTTTATATGTTTACTCAAAAGCTTTTCAAATAACTTTGAAAGAAGTGGAAGTATAGCTATATTCGTACTTGTCTTTTGGAATCGGAATTATTTTTGCGTGTATATCCGCATAGTACCTCTTCCTTTTAAAATAGCAAACATACTAAATTTCCCATGAACATTCCATTAAGGAACAATGAACACTTCTCTCATATCAAAGGGTGCAGCCCGATTAAAGTTTAAGCTCAATTAAACCCATTTTTATGCAGAGTCCAAACGGAGTGCCGCATAGCGACATCACTTGGTAGCGACAGCATTTGTAAGGGGATAACCACCGCTAAAAATGTTGTTGATGTTCACGACGGGATTAGAATACAGGCGTTCGGCGTCATAGGCGGACATGCTCGCCTCTGCGCCACGGTGAAAAACATTCTGTTAGCAATACTCAAAAAGGGAAACAGATTCTTTTTAAAGTTGACAAACCTCCAGGGGTCAAAGGTAAACACTGCCGTCCTCTTGAGCAGCTGTGGATACCTCCCGATTATTTTGGGGTACCAATCGAGATCGGTCCCTATGAGACCTATATCTATTTACGGACATATTCAGACTGAGTTTAATTTGAATATTAAAGCGCGTTAACGTACTTCACATGAAGTCAAATCGAAGGACCCCTTTATGTGGGAGCTGTATCCAAACTTGAACTGATATGGCGCATTTGCCATCCCCAAAGACCTACATCAATAGCAAATAAATATCTGTGCAAAATTTCAAGCGGATAGCTTCATTCGTTCAAAACGCTATCCTGATGGACACACGGACGGACAGGGCTAGGTTTAGATTAAGGTTGATTGGGTATCCCACAATAAAAGGTGAGTTCACTCGGTGGCCAGTCTGACCCATTGTGTACCCCAGTGAGAAAAGGTGTAATATATAGGCAATAAAAGATAGGAAGAGAGCCCAAAAAAAAATTTGGGCGTTTTGACCGATCGCCACCATTTGTCCCTTTACTAAAAACTATTTAAAATTCTTCCCCCTTTTTTAACAAAATTCCTAAAAGTCTCATTGTATCTGCAAAACTTCCAGATAATACTGAATTTAATTGTCTTCAGTTTGTTCTCAGAACTGTTTCCTTGAAGTCTCACCAGCAACTTCTAGAAAATGTCTACAGCATTGCACAAAAGATCATCACAATAATCGCAGCTGGCATCTGTTTCCAGGCATTGCATTGCAGCTGGGACTTTGATGTGATCTTCATATTGCTGAGGAAAGTAAACAAATGTTATAACTTCTGTTTATGTTCTTGATGACGATTCGCAAGACATGTTGTTTTTCATGTTTATATGTAAAACTTGGCAATACGATGTTAAACAGCCTCAAGCATAGAATGCATAATCAGGGACATGACATTGCAAAAGGGATTGCTACAGGGTGGTTACAAAAGAGGTTTTATTCTGTTTATAAACAAAAAGAAAATGAGCATGATAATCAGTAGCAATTGGCTTTTAGATCCTTATTGCAATATAAGAAGATGAGTTAATCAAAAGTCATAGAGGTTTTAATACTTATGAAATTAAAGTTAATATAGAAACAACATTTGGTTAAAAATTCAGATCGAAAAACTTTAAACGTTTTTTTGAACTCCTCTCTCCTAACATCATTTTAATCTATGAAAGATCTGTAAGCTGTTGAAATCTTATGTTGAGAAATCGTGCTACATTGAGATGCAGTCTAATATAGCTCCAAGATGGGATTGAATTATCGATACATGGATATTTACCGGATGACAGACAAATGTGGCTTGAATGTAAAGTCTTCTCCAACATTCCGTTAGTAACAGCGCGTTGTCTAATATTTGTTTGGATAGGTTGGAAAGAGAGAGCGGATAGTAATACGCCCCAAACCACTATGCGGATGCTTTGAATTTTTTCTTCGGAAAAAATTGGCATACTATTTGCATCACCCCTTATTCTTAAATTAACTTTTATATTTGTAGTTCTATGCCGTATGTAAAGCACTGTCATAACAAATGTCATACACATTGTGGAAGAATTATGACAACTGACTAGGCAATGACGACCTTTCCAAGCTTGCATTAAATTTTCTTGAGCTACTGCATAGATAGTGGATAACGACACAACTTCATGCTGTTTTGTTGTCATAGTCGTTGTTGTTATGTTGTGTGTTGCAGAGCCATCAAGCAACACATCGTTATTGTCAACACCATAACTACTAAGTGGAAGATATAGCAGTTAAGTTGACAACAAAAGGGTGTGAGAAAGGATGTGACAATCATTAAAAGAAATACAAATTGTATACAAAGGAAAATGCATAGAATTTGTTGTGGTTTTATAAAAAAAATTGCACAATTTAAAAACAAGTACAAGCGTGCTAAGTTCGGCCGGGTCGAATCCTATATACCCTCCATCATGGATCGCATTTGTCAAGTTCTTTAAATGACTTTTTCAAATAGAAAAACATCAACTATATTGGATAAGAATTGCACCCTCTAGAAACCCAAGAAATCTAATCGGGAGGTCGGTTTATATGGCGGTTATATCAGGATATAAACTGATTTAGACCATTCTGGACACAGTTGTTGCAAGTCAAAAAAAAAAACACTTCGTGCTAAAGTAAGCCCAAGTCGGATAAGAATTGCGAACTCTAGCGGAAGAAGTCAGGACCCACGATCGGCTTATATGGCAGTTATATTAAGTTATGGACCGATTTTAACCATGCATAGCACAGTTGTCATAAAGAAACACGTCATGTAAACCTTCAGCCAAATCGGATCGAAATTGCGCCCTCTAAAAGCTCAAGAATATAATCGAGAGATCGGTTTATATGGCGCCTAAATCAGGTTATAGACTGACTTTGACCATACTAGACACAGTTGTTGGGACTCATACCAACACACCACGTGCACAATTTCAGCCAAATCGGATAAAAATTGTGCCCTCTAGAAGCATAAGAAGTCAAAACCCAAGGTCCTTTGTTTCTAAATTTAAAGAAAAATATTATGGAAAGTATATATTCAGTGGTGATTATAAACATCTACTGAGACACACATTTGGATTTGTATTTTATTTTTATACCCTCCACCATAGGATAGGGGTATACTAATTTTATAATAGTTTATAATCTGGTATAGCTGTCATATAAACCAATCTCGGATCTTGACTTCTTGAGCCAATAGAGCGCGCAATTCTCATCCGATTTGACTGAAATTTTGCATGATGTATTTTGTTATGACTTCCAATAAATGTGCTTAGTATGGCGCAAATCGATACATAACCTGATATAGCTGCCATATAAACCGATCTGGGATCTTGACTTTTTGAGCCTCTAGAGGGCGCAAGTCTCATCCGATTTTGTACAACGGTTTCTCTCATGACCTTCAACATACGAGTCTAATATGGCCTGAATCGATCAATAGCTTGATACAGCTCCCCTATAAACCTATCTCCCGATTTTGCTTCTTGAGCCCCCACAAAGCGCAATTCTTATCCGAATGAACCAAAATATTACACAATGACTTCCAAAATAATCAGCATGCATTTATGGCCCGAATGGGACTATAACTTGATATAGCTTCAATAGCATAACAGTTCTTATTCAATATTCTTTGTTTGCCTAAAAAGAGATACCGCGCTTAGAACTCAACAAATGCAATCCGCAGTAGAGAGTACAAAAAATTTGGCCCGGCCGAACAGCAAGCTCTTACTTGTTTTTATACCCTCCACCATAAGATGGGGGGTATACTAATTTCGTCATTCTGTTTGTAACTACTCGAAATATTCGTCTGAGACCCCATAAAGTATATATATTCTTGATCGTCGTGACATTTTATGTCGATCTAGCCATGTCCGTCCGTCTGTCCGTCCGTCCGTCCGTCCGTCCGTCCGTCCGTCCGTCTGTCTGTCGAAAGCACGCTAACTTCCGAAGGAGTAAAGCTAGCCGCTTGAAATTTTGCACAAATACTTCTTATTAGTGTAGGTCGGTTGGTATTGTAAATGGGCCATATCGGTCCATGTTTTGATATAGCTGCCATATAAACCGATCTTGGGTCTTGACATCTTGAGCCTGTAGAGTGCGAAATTCTTATCCGATTGGAACGAAATTTTGCACGACGTTTTTTGCTATGATATCCAACAACTGTGTCAAGTATGGTTCAAATCGGTCCATAACCTGATATAGCTGCCATATAAACCGATCTTGGGTCTTGACTTCTTGAGCCTCTAGCGTGCGCAATTCTTATCCGATCAGAATGAAATTTTGCACAACGTGTTTTGTTATGATATCCAACAACTGTGCCAAGTATGGTTCAAATCGGTTCATAACCTAATATAGCTGCCATATAAACCGATCTTGGGTCTTGACTTCTTGAGCCCCTAGAGTGCGCAATTCTTATCCGATTGGAATGAAATTTTGCACGACGTGTTTTCTTATTATATCCAACAACAGTGCCAAGTATGGTTCAAATCGGTCCATAACCTGATATAGCTACCATATAAACCGATCTTGGGTCTTGACTTCTTGAGCCTCTAGAGTGCGCAATTCTTATCCAATTGGAATGGAATTTTGCACGACGTGTTTTGTTATGATACCCAACAACTGTGCCAAGTATGGTTCAAATCGGTCCATAACCTGATATAGCTGCCATATAAACCGATCTTGGGTCTTGACTTCTTGACCCTCTAGAGGGCACAATTCTTATCCGATTTGAATGAATTTTTGCACGAAGTATTTCGTTATGATATCCAACAACTGTGCCAAGTATGGTTCAAATCGGTTCATAAACTGATATAGCTGTCATATAAACAGATCTGGGGATTTGACTTCTTGAGCTTCTAGAGGGCGCAATTCCTATCCGATTTGGCTGAAATTTTGCATGACGTATTTTATTTTTACTTTCAACAACTGGGTCAAATAAGGTTCAAATCGGTTCATAACCTGATATAGCTGCCATATAAACCGATCTGGGATCTTGACTTCTTAACCCCTAGAGGTCGTAATTATTATCCGATATGCCTGAAATTTTGTACGATGGATCCTCTCATGACCATCAACAAACGTGTTTATTATGGTCTGAATCGGTCTATAGCCCGATACAGATCCCATATAAATCGTTCTCTCTATTTTACTTCATTCTTAAACGAATTGGCTGAAATTTTACACAGACCTCCAACATATAACTTAATTGTGGTCCGAACCGGACCATATATTGATATCGTTTTAATAGCAGAGTAACTCTTTTCTTATAGAACTTGACAAATGCGATCCATGGTGGAGGGTATATAAGATTCGGCCCGGCCGAACTTAGCACGCTTTTACTTGTTTTTTTCTAACAACCCCTTAATCTCCCATCTCCCAAACAACATACTTTTATGCAGTCAGCCTGCTTCTCTGTAAGTGAACTACTGAACTACTGCTGTAGTAGCAGAACTACTGCTATAATAACAGCTAAATTAACTACTAATATTCAGCAGACAGTGTTTGCTATTTTCAGCAAACTTTTTTTTATGAGTATACCCTCTACTATACGAGGAGGTATAAGTATCTAACATTTGTTTGTAGTTGTTGGTTTATTTATTTTGTTTGTTTACGTGGTCCGTATAGACTCAAAAACGGCTGAACTGATTTTGTAGAAAATTTCACAGACACTGTAAAATTGACACCGATCAGCCCAATATGGGACTCAAATGGATGGTATTTGAGACAAAACAAATGGAAGGTATTTGAGTGACAACAAGTAAAAACGTGTTAAGTTCCGCCGTGCCGAACTTTGGATACCCAACACCATGGATATATGGATATATGATACATGGATATATCCATAGTTTTATCTAAATAGGGGCTGGTATGGATTATATTTAATTCAGGTCCCAAGTATTGTTATACAAGTGACAGTTTCAGCGAAATCAGGCGATAAATCCTTTTTTTTTATAGAAATAAGACCCTAAATTGGATGATCGTTCTATATGACAGCTATATCTAACTATAGTCAATTGTGGTCGGATGACAGGAGGCTTTATACAAGTCACTGTGTCCAATTCCATCGAAATCGTATAATAAAGGCGTCTTTTACGTGATGGGCAGAACCCGATTTGGCAGCTTTATCTAAATATCGTCCGCCTCAAATGGTCCATCCGCTTAGTCCATATGCCATCCATGGCATACTCTTTCCAACACTTCGGCCGATATATTACGAAAAAATACTTCAATGTTGTCTTCCAATGCGTCAATTGAAGTAGCTTGTCTTTATTGACATGAGCTTTGACACAGCCCAACAAAAAATACTTTAAAGGCGTTTAATCGTACGATCTAGGCGGCCAATTGACGGGTCTGAAACGTGAAAAAAATGTCCACCGAACTCGCCTCTCAATAAGTCCATAGTTATGTCACGCAAGTCAAGCTCTTGCATTTTGGGCAAAAAAGTTGGATATCATCTCACGTCAGGGCTCACCATTCACTGTTACGATTCGCATTATCTTTGAAGAAGTACGGTTCAATGATGCCACCGGCCCATAAACCGCACCAAACTGTGACTTTTTCTGGATGCATTGGTAGCTTCTGACTGATCTTCACTCTAAAATCGACGTTTCTGCTTATTTACGTAGCCTTTGAGCCAAAAAATCTGATCTGATTTGTATGCCAGTTTCGAAATCCACTCCCGAATACCTTTCATTTGAGCCCCATATTGAAATGATCGTCCAATATGACTGTTTGGGGGAGTTTTCGGGTTTGGGCGGCCCGAATTTTAATGCCATATTCGTATTCTACTCTCCAATACATTTTTTTTGATAACTATATTGTCCCGAGATCGGTCCTATTTTGATTTTGAGTTGTGTTTTTGGCATATGGGGGAGGGTTCGTCCCCCTTCCGATACCGAAAAATTATATAGCCTACTAGCTGACCCGGGCCCGTTCCGCTGCGCCTTCTTTTACTTTATATGGAACAAAAGTTTCCTTGGAATATTTATTTTCTACAATAAAGATCTTTTAGTGAAAATACTAACTTGACTAACAGTTTAACAATATAAGTGCCTTTATCTGAATCCCATATGATCTTTATTGGTCTACGAATTTAAGTTTGGATGTAAGGTGTACTCCATTCTTCAAAAACTTCATTTCGGCCCTATATTCTCATTATGTCTGATTTAGTGGTGTTTTCGGGGGAGAGGTGGTCCCCCAGATACTTGGCCCTGAAAAAATATCAGCATCGTGATCTTCTCTCAAATACCATTTATTTAAACCCCAAATTGCCATTGGTTTAGGGGAGTTTACACGATGAAGCGTCCCCAAACACATGGCCCAAAATAGGTTATCAAATTTGTTTTCTAATCTCAAATACCTTTTATTTGAGCCACATTTTGGCATGGTCAAAAAATTTTTTCCCTTTGGGGGTGTTTTGGGAAAGGTGTGATGCCCTAAATACATGGTCCTACATTTGGATATCAAATTCGTATTCTACTCCCAAATACCTTTATTTGAGCCCCATATTGCGATGGTCAGTAAAAAATTGCTGTTTGTGGGGTATTTTGGGAAAGGGGTAGACCCCCTGAAAATTGGTCCCGAAAATGGGTATCAATTCTTGCTCTACCCCCCAATACCTTTCATTTAAGCCCCACATTGTCATGGTCGGTAAATATGACCGATTTAGGGGTGGATTGGGGCTTGGGGTGGTCCCCCTACCACTTGGTCCGACAAACACTAAGCCGGAAAATATATCAGCAACGTGCTCTATTCTCATATATCTATATATCATTTATTTGAACCCCATATTGACATTGCCCTCAAAATTGGATATCAAATTCGTTCTAATCTTATTTAAACTCCTTATTTTAAATATGTCCGGTTTGGGGCCCTAAAAACTATGAATATTTAGTTCCACTCTCTTTAAAACCCAAATTGTCTTGGTGAGCAAATAAGCCCTATTTGGGGGTTGTTATGGTGGTGGGACGTCCACTAGACAATTGGCCCCTAATGTTGATATCAGATACGTAGTCTACTTCCACATACCTTTATTTTGAGCCCCATATTTCCATAGTCGGCAAACATGACTGGCATGGGGGTGTTTTGGGAGATGGGCGGCCACTCAGTGAGTTGGCCTTGAAAATATATATCGGATTCGTGTTCCACTTCAAAAACCCTCTCATTTGAGCCTCATATTGCAATAGTCAGAAAATACACACTTTTCCCGAATATTGATATCAAATTCGTGCTTTACTCCCAGAGACCTTTCATTTGATCCCTATATTGCTATGGTCGTAAATTTGTCCCCTTTGGGGGATGTTTTTGGTGAGAAGCGGTCCCCCCAAAAACTTGGTCCCATATTTGAATATCAGATTCGTATTCTACATTCAAATACCTTTTATTCAAGCCCCATATTCCCATGGTCAGTAAATAAGTCCTGTTTGGGGGGTGTTTTGAGAAAGAGGTGGACCCCCAGAAACGTGGTCCCACATTTGTATACCAGATTCGTATTCTACTCGCTAATATCTTTCATTTGAGTCCCATATTGCCATGGTCGGTAAATATGTCCGATTTAGGGGTGTTTTGGGGCTTGGGGTGGTCCCCCTAGCGCTTGGTCCGACAATTATTTATCTTAAATACCTTTCAATTGAGTCCCATATTGTCGTGATTGGTCTAAATATATGTTTGGGGTACCCCATCCGAAATTTGGATACCAAATGTTTATTTGTAGGGTACTATATGAGACCACACAAAATTTAGCTTAAATCGCACCACCCAGCTCCGAGATCTGGCATTTTTGAAAATTATGGTAAGGAGGAGGGTCCGCCCCCCCCCCCCCCCCCCCCCCCCCTTAGATATCTAAAAATGTAGTACCCTATTTTCACCACGGGGTCATTATGCACCATCTGTGAAAATTTCAAGAAAATCGGTTCAGCCGTTTCTGAGTCTATAAGGAACACACAAACAAACAAACCTACAAACAAACACAAATTGATTTTTATATATAAGAAGATGTTTCCTTCTAGACCAACCCACATATTTGCAAACTCCTCCCGAATACCATTCATTAGAGTCCGATATCAAAAAATTATATATCCTATGTTTCCTTCCAGACCAATCCACACAATCTGTGAAAATTTCAAGGTAATCGGTTCAGCCGTTTTTAAGTCTATACGGAACAAACAAACAAACCGACAAACAAACAATTAAACAAACACAAATTTTATAGATAAGATATACCGATTTGACTTCTCAAAGCTCTAGAGGGCAGTAGGGAAATTTTGCGTTATCACTTCTTCTGCGACCTCCAATATCCGTGCCGAGTATGGTCTGACATAATCATATCGTAAATGAGAAGCGTAACTTAGCTAAAACTTTTTTTTGTGCTATGAATCGCAATACCCAGTTACGAATGTTATCTCACACTTAGCCAAGTTGCTCTATACATTTTTCCTTAACTCTGCCAGTCAATGTATGTTTTCCACCTAAACAATTATCCCGATTGAAGCCCTTTTCCAAACCCAAAAATTGCCTATACAAATCCTATTGCCATTAATCTAAATTCCTGGCAAACGAGTGTCTGTTTTCGACATCATTTGGGATTGGGTGTTCTGGCATTTTAGCCATTTTAAGCAGCTGGGCTTAATAAAAGCACAAACGAACACAAAAGGGGCAATTAGGCAAACCTTGTCAATTGGCACAGACATAAAAATCATATTTATTTCGAATGATTCGCTAGCCACAGGCCAAAGGCAGTACGGGCTTTTTTAACTAGAAGAACAAAATTAGAGTGATACCTATGCTAGACTTGCATGGCTACACAGGTTAGCCTTTTTCCCTCAGTGTGGTGGACCGATCAAATATTCTAAGCACTGCAGCCCACTACTACTAGTCTGTGTATGGGAATTATGTTTTTGTTATCCTCGGGAAAATGGGCGTAGATTGTTAACAACGTTTTTTTCAGTTTTGCTGCTCGACTCCCTTCTGGCTTGGTTTTTTGGGTGGCTTACATTAATTTCTGTTTGTTATCGGCAGCAGCAAGCAGCCACAAATGCACTTAGTTACCTCCCAACACCAACAAAACCAAACAACATGGAAAATGCCCAGAACCATATAAAAATCTAAGCAAACAATGTTTCAATTTGTTTGTTTACACCTATTGTCTGTCTATTTGCAGTTTTGGTCAATCCAGGGTTTTCGTTTGGATTTTCACCAACGCCCCACGCCCAATGAAAACAGCCATCACACCCCACACACATAGAGGTAGGTGCCCTAACATCACCGACCGCAATCAGCAAGGCTGGCAAAAGATGCAAAAGTTTCGTGAGAGTGCATGTGTATGTGTTTTTACGCCTGAGTACCCAAAAAGTGTGCTATCTGGTCAGTATGCGGATATTTCACTGTCGTTTTTGTTGTGATTTTAATTAGAAATTCAAATATTCCGTTGAAATCAATTAAATCGAAAAGCTGTTAAGTGGTTAGGTGGTTTCCCTTAATGAAAAACCAACAAGCAATTGCAATAAATTTACAATTTTTTTAAGGCTTTAATGTTGGCTTAAGGCTTTATTGAAAGGTGAAAACTAAATAAAACAAACGATATATTCACTGTGGGGGAGTTTTTATGGTCGTGGACAATGGTTTTTCTTAATTTGGGACAAAACCAAAGGTTCTGTGCTAAGACAACTTGTTATGGAAGTTTTATAATTTAAATCATAGAGAAATACAGGGAATCGATTGGATTTAATGGAACAAATTGACCATTATTATGAATACCTCCAGAATAAAGGATTTTATGCCAGATAATGGGCTACTGGTTACCAGTACTATGTCATTAGCAGACTGACAAACCCAGTGAACGAAACGTTCAGGGGTCAGACGACACTACCAAGGTCGGTAAATTCGTCGCAATTCGCATCAGAAGTCTGGCCGAGTTCAAAACGAAAAATATATGAAGTGCTCTCTGACCGAACTGTCGGAGGGAAATGTGATACTTTGCCGACATGTCGTACAGAATTCAGACAGAATTCTGAACCAAAATTATGGGAAATTTGGAAGGGAAATAAGAGTTTAGTCTGAATGATAACGGACATGTTTTTCGACTTGTCTGTTGGATGGGAACGTACCTTCCGACTTGTCGTATCGAATGCTAACTGAATTCTGAAGGAAATCGTTTACAATTAAAATGAAATTTCCGATGGCCGAAATTGCAAATTTGCCCATGAACATTTCATTTTGGAACAGGGGCAAACATCTCATATATCAATGAGGGCTGCCCGATTTAAGTTTATGCTCAATTATGAGGGACCTCCTTTTTATAGACGGATCAGAACGTCGCGCAGAGAGGGTAACCAACGTTGAAAATGTTTTCGAATGTTCATGTCAGTATTCCAACCCAAGCGTTCAGTGGCATAGACGTCGTATCCTGTGGAAACTGTTTTTATACCCTCCACCATAAGATGGGGGGTATACTAATTTCGTCATTCTGTTTGTAACTACTCGAAATATTCGTCTGAGACCCCATAAAGTATATATATTCTTGATCGTCGTGAAATTTTATGTCGATCTAGCCATGTCCGTCCGTCTGTCCGTCCGTCCGTCCGTCCGTCTGTCTGTCGAAAGCACGCTAACTTCCGAAGGAGTAAAGCTAGCCGCTTGAAATTTTGCACAAATACTTCTTATTAGTGTAGGTCGGTTGGTATTGTAAATGGGCCATATCGGTCCATGTTTTGATATAGCTGCCATATAAACCGATCTTGGGTCTTGACTTCTTGAGCCTCTAGAGTGCGCAATTCTTATCCGATTGGAATGAATTTTTGCACGACGTGTTTTGTTATGATATCCAACAACTGCGCCAAGTATAGTTCAAATCGGTCCATAACCTGATATAGCTGCCATATAAACCGATCTTGGGTCTTGACTTCTTGAGCCTCTAGCGTGCGCAATTCTTACCCGATCAGAATGAAATTTTGCACGTCGTGTTTTGTTATTATATCCAACAACTGTGCCAAGTATGGTTCAAATCGGTCCATAACCTGATATAGCTGCCATATAAACCGATCTTGGGTCTTGACTTCTTGAGCCTCTAGAGTGCGCAATTCTTATCCGATAGGAATGGAATTTCGCACGACGTGTTTTGTTATGATATCCAACAACTGTGCCAAGTATGGTTGAAATCGGTTCATAACCTGATATAGCTGTCATATAAACCGATCTTGGGTCTTGACTTCTTGAGCCTCTAGCGTGCACAATTCTTATCCGATCAGAATGAAATTGTGCACGACGTGTTTTGTTATGATATCCAACAACTGTGCCAAGTATGATTCAAATCGGCCCATAACCTGATATAGCTGCCATATACACCGATCTTGGGTCTTGACTTCTTAAGCCTCTAGGGGGCCCAATTCTTATCCGAATGGAATGGAATTTTGCACGACGTGTTTTGTTATGATACCCAACAACTGTGCCAAGTATGGTTTAAATCGGTCCATAACATGATATAGCTGCCATATAAACCGATCTTGGGTCTTGACTTCTTGAGCCTCTAGAGGGCACAATTCTTATCCGATTTGAATGAATTTTTGCACGAAGTATTTCGTTATAATATCCAACAACTGTGCCAAGTATGGTTGAAATCGGTCCATAACCTGATATAGCTGTCATATAAACTGATCTGGGGATTTGACTTCTTGAGCTTTTAGATGGCGCAATTCCTATCCGATTTGGCTGAAATTTTGCATGACGTATTTTATTTTTACTTTCAACAACTGTGTCAAATAAGGTTCAAATCGGTTCATAACCTGATATAGCTGCCATATAAACCGATCTGGGATCTTGACTTCTTGACCCCTAGAGGTCGCAATTATTATCCGATATGCCAGAAATTTTGTACGACGGATCCTCTCATGACCATCAACAAACGTGTTTATAATGGTCTGAATCGTTCTATAGCCCGATACAGATCCCATATAAATCGTTCTCTCTATTTTACTTCGTGAGCCCCAATGGACGCAATTCTTATACGAATTGGCTGAAATTTTACACAGGTCTCCAACATATAATTTAATTGTGGTCCGAACCGGACCATATCTTGATATCGTTTTAATAGCAGAGCAACTCTTTTCTTATATCCTTTTTTGCCTAAGAAGAGATGCCAGGAAAGAACTCGACAAATGCGATCCATGGTGGAGGGTATATAAGATTCGGCCCGGCCGAACTTAGCACGTTTTTACTTGTTTTTTTTTATCAAAATCCTGAACATGTCCTTCGTTGCTCTTCTCCCATGTCTTCTACTGTCGTTTCAGTTTGGACATGAGTTTTTGGGAGAAACTTGTTCATCTTAGAGACGCCATTAATGCTATCAACCTGTTGGCAGAAAAACTTCCAGGAGGCACGTTTTGCAGCTCTGATAATCTTATTGTATTCCTTGGGCATTGTGCAATACATTCCACTTTTTTACGCCGTGCTCTGTTGTAAAGTCTACGGACCCCTTTCCCAATGTTCCGAATCTTCCCGGTCATCCAGGGTTTTTCTTGGGCTGATTTCCTTTCTCGAATTGCAGTCGTAATCCTGTTGACATTGTCGTCAATGTCTTCTATGCTTGGACAATCTAAATTATCTTGCCCAAGCCTTCTCTGATTAGTCTTCCGAATTTTGTCCAGTTGGTTTTTAACTTATTCCCGAAGCTTATCGAACTCGGAGCTGACCATACTATTCGAAACCTAATGTAGCGATGGTCACAGAAGGAGCCATCCACAGATTTCCGAACATATTGTGACATCTAAAAACTCCTCCCTAATCCTAATAACAAAGGTAGCGGTGTTACTAATATTAAGTGTTATTAGGCCGTTAGTATTCAAGAAATCTGGGCTCCGCTTATTATCATTTAATTTGATGAGAGTTCGTATCGCACCCTATTAGTACCTCATTTCCTGACTGTTTTGCCTTCCTTATGAGTTGTTGCAGCATCGACGTGGGTGGCAGTTTCGAAGAGTCAGAAGGCAGATATTGTGATACCAAGTATGCTCCACTGCCTCCCTGTCTCGCCACTGTTGCGCCCGATGTTGACAACTCTGTGGAGACTACATAATTTAAATTTTTATGACAAATAACGCAGGTCCTAGGCCGAGAACCAGTGTAAGTACAGAATAATTGGTAGTTAATATGATTCAGTCCAGAAACTTTGTTCCGGGTCGTCAATAGCTCCTGAATTAAAGCAACATGAATCTAGCCCTTACTGATTATCTCCATCAGAGCATGAGTATCTATCTCGCTCCGTTGGAGGTCTATCTGGATGACCTCAATCATTGGTCCTCCAGTAAATGGGCTTCTTGGAATTTGGTGATGGTATCATCTTCTGCTCGCTATTCCTTAGACTGCATTGAGTTTCCTGTCACTGCACTGCCTGATGCTTCAATATTAGGATCTTTGCCTGTCCTAGTCTTCCTAATATTGAGAGATGTCGGTGTTGGTCTCGTCGTCGGGCCCCTGTTCGTTTCGCGGTATTGAGTCCCCCGCGGCCTGATGTGTCAATATGAGGATATTTGCCTATCGAAGTCTACTCAATCTTAAAAAGATTTTCTGGCCCCCGTAATACGCCATGCCTTTGGTCTTAGCCAAACTTGAAACGGTGGCTTGATCAATGCCCGCCACAAGGAGAGTTCCTTCCTCCATCTCCTTCCTGTGGAAGACCTCCCATTTCTACGCGGCCAAACCTTGGTTTTACTTGCCCAAAAATCCCAACATGCATTCCGTAGCAAATTTACTGCCCGATCCCTTGATGAAGACTGCGCCTTTGTGAGCTGAGGGATGTCCATCCTTCTCGCCCCAGGGAGTGTAGATACTTCTAACGAACTTTTTGACCGTATCAGTATTTTTTGCTAGCCCAAAGTTTAGCGTTAAGATGTCCCCTCTATACTCGCAGCTCATAATTTGTATGGGTGGACCTCTTCAGAGTTTAACACATGTACGAAAATCCGTTTGTCAACCTCTAATTGGGACCGATGATCTGGTGGAGTCCTACGGGATGCACAGCTGATATCGACGACTGCATACGTCAGCCACTCTGGCGTAAGAGGGCGGCACCTTACCTTTTTCAACGACCAGCTTCTCCTTACATGATGGCTGTGGCTTGCTTTTGGAAATCACAGTCCTCCATGAAGACTCAGGGGCCGTGCGCGCTTCCTACGTTCCCGTTCCGACTTTGTCTCCCTCTACAGGACACTGTCTGGTGTCTCCATTGCGGAGGGGCTGGCTTGGTTCTCCCAGAGTACTTGAAAGTGGGGAGCTCTTTTTCATCTTCAGCATTTTAGTAATATTATGCTCTTCGGGAGATCTGATTCTCTTTATAGCTTCCGTTGAAGTGCTTGAAATTTCAGTTCCATCCCTTCAAGCAACCCGCACTTTCACCCAAAAGCGCTGCCGCTGCATACTCCTCAGTCCCTTTGGTCATGCCCCGGATTGCTTTCTAGGTCTTCTTGTGAGCTTTCCAAAGCCTTCGCTCACTACTATCATCATCCCGCTGTCCTCATCTTTTGATTCAGTTGCGATGACTGTTTCATTGACAATGTCGCTGTCGGAATCGGAAACATCACCTATACTTAAAGACTGGGGACGAACTCCGCAACAATCAGCGTTTCCGTCTCTTCCTCATTTGTTTGTCTGACGACTAGTTGAGTACTTGAAGCATTACGCTCGACTACAATTGTCAAGATACCCACACCTATAGCACCACCGCAGCTGTAGAAACTTTTGAGCCCATTTTGAGCCTACTCCTGAAAGACTTTACAATACAAATATTCCGAGACATAGATATGTTTTTTGACGGGCGAAATGAAACACGTCCGCTCTGCTCACCGGTTACTTTTGATTTTCTCCACCTCTATTGGGTGACAAAGATTCTTCCCGTTAGAAGATACAAGAATATGTTGCCAAAGCAGTAGCCACTGCATTGTTGGTACTGTTCAGACCGTCGACAGACTTGCAGCAGTCATTCAAATCACCTCCAGTGGATGTCAAGCAAAACGTTTAAGATCTACGTATTTAACAGAAATTTAGCAAACAAATAGATGACGAGAACTCTACAACCCCGATACGGCCCAATTTGGCCTATGGGAAGCACTATGGCCGCCGGTTGTACGTACCGGTTTGGCCCGATTAAGTCACTATCAAGATCAGTCTTTTCTGATTTCGTGATACTGCCTAGATGTGTCTATAGGAAGGAGGCTCCGGTTTTCACATCGGGAGGTCCAGAATTCCGAAGCCCAAACCCTTATAACCCAAAAATGTAAGCGGACTAACTGAGTCAATTTTTATACCCTCCACCATCGGTAAAAAACATACCAATTTCGTCATTCTGTTTGTAACAAATCGAAATATTGATCGATCGATTTAGCCATGTCTGTTCGTCTGTCTGTCCATCGAAAGCACGCTTACTTTCGTATGATAAAACCTACACAGATAAAAATAATTTGGAAAAACAACTTTTGTCGAAACAACTACGACAAAATTTGTTAATTTTCCTTCAACAATTTATTTTGAATCTCAGCGACCGAAAGTACTAGTTTGTCGTCGAAAGGCAAGGTCTTTGCAAGCCAACATATAATAACAGCCCAGCTAACAAAATTTTCCGATTTCGGTCCAACAATCGGATGAATCATTCGATATCGGATACGATGTCTAACCGACATCGCAACTAAATACGAGGGAAGTGCTTGTCATATTGTCGAGACGACACGGCTGAGGGAAATCTGATATATTTAACGCCATATCGAACCGATATCAGAAAAATGTCAGAGCAAAATTCCAGGGAAATTCTGATGGGAAATTTCATGTCGTACCGAATTGAGACCGAAATCGTAGACGATTGCGGACCGAATTTTTGACGGCTGCAGCCACCACATGTGCTTTGCTGCACAGTAATAAATGTCTCAAAAGTCGGGCGGAGCCGACTATATAACACCCTACACCACCTGGTGTACGTAGTACCTTTGATATGTAGAACTTATCTCGAAATTTAGTCAGACTTTAATTTGGATACCTATTGAAATATCAAATAGAACCTTGTAAGATTTTCCTACGATAGGACAACAAATTTAGATATCCACCTCCCTAAAAGACCATATCGGATAAAAGATTACATGGGAGTTATATCGAAACCTGTGGCAATTTTGATGACACACACTGGGACGTCAAATAGAACATCTCACGTCGTAGATTGTAGAGATGAGACCAAAATTATATACATCGGAACTATATCTAAATCTGGGCCGATTTTAATAAAATGTTGCGCACGTATTGGAACGTCAAATAAAACGTCTCGTGGTTTATACAGGCGAAAGTCTGAATCTAAACCGAATTTTATGAAATTTTGGACACGTATTAAGACGTCAAATAAAACACCTCGTACTGGATCTTATTAAGATCGGACTGGAATTTGGCACACATATGAAGACGTCAAATAAGCACCCGATGCCAGGCCATACCGGATGAATGTTATATATGGGAGCTATAGCTAAAACTGAACCGACTTTCATGAAATTTTGCACACAAATAAATCACCTCTTGCCAAATGTTATAGATATCGGACCAGAATTGTGGCTTCTACAGCCTTAAAAGGCCATATCGGATGAAAGATGGGAGCTATATCTAAATCTGAACCGATTTTGTTCAAAATCAATAGCGTTTGTCTATGGGCCAAAAAAGAGACTTGTGCAAAATTTCATGACAATCGGAAAATAAATGCGACCTGTAACGACGGACATAGCTAAATCGAATCAGGAAGTAATTCTAAGCAGATCGGTATACTTATCAATGGGTCTTTAGCCGAAATTTCTAAACTAAGTTTAAAGAAAAAAACATGGGCATGGGAGTCTGTGTGCTGCATGGTAGGTAGCTGGCGTGTTTTAAAAACTAACTTAAGAAAAGAATTTGCTGAAAATTCACAAACTTTCAATTATTTTTTCTCTCAAGTCTCTACGAAACTAATTCAACAAGTCTTCAATTCAATGCTAAAATTCGTAGAGAATTTGAAGTTTCAAATACAAATTGGGTAGTTGGATTTTTCTTAGAGTTTTTATTTTCTATGTAGGTCTTTGACATTATGCGAAATGTCAAAGACCTTCCTATTAGTGTTGGTTGGTTGGTATTGTAAATATTTGACTTGCTCAGCCTCTAGAGGGCACAGTTCTTATCCGATTTGGTTGAAATTTCGCATGAGGTATTTTGTTTTGACATCCAAGCATAGTTTTAATCGGTTCATAACCTGATTAGCTGCCATAACAACCGATCTCGAAATTTGACTTCTTCAGTCTGTAGAGGGCGCAACACTTATCCCAACTGTCTGAAAATTTGCATGAGGCGTTTTCTTTGTACAATAATTCCAATAACTGTCCCTAGAATGGTCTAGATGGGTTTATAAACTGAGACAGCTGCCATATAAACCATCCGCAGATCTTGACTTCTTTCGCCCAAGGTATTTTGTTTTAATTTCCAATAATTGTGCTAAGTATGGTCTTAATCGGTTCATAACCTCATATAGCTGCTATATAAACCGATCTTCAGATTTGATTTCTTGAGCCTCTAGAAGGCGCAATGACCTCCCGATTTAGGTAAACATTTGCAAGTAAAGTTTTACCATGGCTTCCAACAGCCGTGCAAAGTATGGTCAAAATAGGTTCATAATCTGATATAGCTCCCATAAAAAGCCGGTCGCCCCATTTGTCTTCTTGAGCCCTTATAAGGCACGATTCTTATTCGATGTAGATGAACTTTTGCACAATGACTTCTAGTATGGTCCATCTAAACCATTATCCAAAAAAGGTGTGACCCGAATTGCCTCGTAATCTGAAATAGCTCCAATAGCATGACAATTTTTTCTCTTATCCGTTGTTTGCCTATAAAGAGATACGGAACAAAAATCTTGACAAATGCGATTCGTGGTGGAGGGTACATAGGATTCGTCTCGGCCGAACTTAGCACGCTTTTAGATGTTTTTTTTATGCCCTCCACCATAGGATGGGGGGTCATTCTGTTTGTAACTACTCGAAATTTTCGTCTGAGACCTCATAAGGTATATATATTCTTGATCGTCGCGACATTTTATGTCGAACTAGCCATGTCCGTCCGTCCGTCCGTCCGTCTGTCTGTCGAAAGCACGCTAACTTCCGGAGGAGTAAAGCTAGCCGCATGAAATTTTGCACAAATACTTCTTATTAGTGTAGATCGGTTGGTATTGTAAGTGGGCCATATCGGTCCATGTTTTGATATAGCTGCCATATAAACCGATCTTGTGTCTTGACTTCTTGAGCCTCTAGAGTGCGCAATTCTTATCCGATTGGAATGAAATTTTGCTCGTAGTATGTTGTTATGATATCCAACAATTGTGCCAGGTATGGTACAAATCGGTTCATAACCTGATATAGCTGTCGTATAAACAGTTCTGGGGACTTGACTTCTTGAGCTTCTAGAGGGCGCAATTTCTATGCGATTTGCCTGAAATTTTGCAAGACGTATTTTATTCTTACTTTCAACAATTGTGTCAAATAAGATTCAAATCGGTTCATAACCTCATATAGCTGTCATATAAACCGATCTGGGATCTTGACTTCTTGAGCCTCTAGAGGTCGCAATTATTATCCGATTTGTTTGAAATTTTGTACGAAGGATTCTCTCATGACCATCAACGTTTATTATGGTCTGAATGGGTCCATAGCCCGATACAGCTCCCATATAAATCGATCTCTCTATTTTACTTCTTGAGCCCCTAAAAGGCGCAATTCTTATTCGAATTGGCTGACATTTTACACAGGTCTCCAACATATAATTTAATTGTGGTCCAAACCGGACCATATCTTGGTATCGCTCTAATGGCAGAACAAATCTTTTCTTATATCCTTTTTTTGCCTAAGAAGAGATACCGGAAAAAGAACTAGACAAATGCGATCCATGGTGGAGGGTATATAAGATTCGGCCCGGCCGAACTTAGCACGCTTTTACTTGTTTTTATACCCTCCACCATAAGATGGGGGGTATACTAATTTCGTCATTCTGTTTGTAACTACTCGAAATATTCGTCTGAGACCCCATAAAGTATATATATTCTTGATCGTCGTGAAATTTTATGTCGATCTAGCCATGTCCGTCCGTCTGTCCGTCCGTCCGTCCGTCCGTCCGTCCGTCCGTCCGTCCGTCTGTCTGTCGAAAGTACGCTAACTTCCGAAGGAGTAAAGCTAGCCGCTTGAAATTTTGCACAAATACTTCTTATTAGTGTAGGTCGGTTGGTATTGTAAATGGGCCATATCGGTCCATGTTTTGATATAGCTGCCATATAAACCGATCTTGGGTCTTGACTTCTTGAGCCTCTAGAGTGCGCAATTCTTATCCGATTGGAATGAATTTTTGCACGACGTGTTTTGTTATGATATCCAACAACTGCGCCAAGTATAGTTCAAATCGGTCCATAACCTGATATAGCTGCCATATAAACCGATCTTGGGTCTTGACTTCTTGAGCCTCTAGAGTGCGCAATTCTTATCCGATAGGAATGGAATTTCGCACGACGTGTTTTGTTATGATATCCAACAACTGTGCCAAGTATGGTGGAAATCGGTTCATAACCTGATATAGCTGTCATATAAACCGATCTTGGGTCTTGACTTCTTGAGCCTCTAGCGTGCACAATTCTTATCCGATCAGAATGAAATTGTGCACGACGTGTTTTGTTATGATATCCAACAACTGTGCCAAGTATGATTCAAATCGGCCCATAACCTGATATAGCTGCCATATACACCGATCTTGGGTCTTGACTTCTTGAGCCTCTAGGGGGCCCAATTCTTATCCGAATGGAATGGAATTTTGCACGACGTGTTTTGTTATGATACCCAACAACTGTGCCAAGTATGGTTCAAATCGGTCCATAACCTGATATAGCTGCCATATAAACCGATCTTGGGTCTTGACTTCTTGAGCCTCTAGAGGGCACAATTCTTATCCGATTTGAATGAATTTTTGCACGAAGTATTTCGTTATAATATCCAACAACTGTGCCAAGTATGGTTGAAATCGGTCCATAACCTGATATAGCTGTCATATAAACTGATCTGGGGATTTGACTTCTTGAGCTTTTAGATGGCGCAATTCCTATCCGATTTGGCTGAAATTTTGCATGACATATTTTATTTTTACTTTCAACAACTGTGTCAAATAAGGTTCAAATCGGTTCATAACCTGATATAGCTGGCATATAAACCGATCTGGGATCTTGACTTCTTGACCCCTAGAGGTCGCAATTATTATCCGATATGCCAGAAATTTTGTACGACGGATCCTCTCATGACCATCAACAAACGTGTTTATAATGGTCTGAATCGTTCTATAGCCCGATACAGATCCCATATAAATCGTTCTCTCTATTTTACTTCGTGAGCCCCAATGGACGCAATTCTTATACGAATTGGCTGAAATTTTACACAGGTCTCCAACATATAATTTAATTGTGGTCCGAACCGGACCATATCTTGATATCGTTTTAATAGCAGAGCAACTCTTTTCTTATATCCTTTTTTGCCTAAGAAGAGATGCCAGGAAAGAACTCGACAAATGCGATCCATGGTGGAGGGTATATAAGATTCGGCCCGGCCGAACTTAGCACGTTTTTACTTGTTTTTTTTATTTAATTTGAGCAGATATCGGTCAAACTATTTTGTTCCTGGAAATTAATTGCCTGAAAAAAGTTGTCGAGTCTTCTAAAGAATTTCAATAAAAGTTCAATGTAAATCCTTAAATGATATTTAAAACAATCTTTCTACTCACCTTCAATTTTATTCTTATCTCGCTCCTCGGCAACTTTCATCTCCAGGGTATCCTGCTCCAATGATTTCAAAGATTCCTCCTCATCAGTTGTGGGCATGGTGGTCACTTCATGGTCTTCAATTGTTTCCGTTACACTTTGTATAGAATCCATCGAAGAAGAGGTTAAAATATCCCTAGCCGCTTGTGTCACATCCGAGGCTGAAGAGACATTTGGCAAATGTATGGTCTCCAATAGATCTCCCGAAGCAGTTTGTGTTAGCAAGGGGAAATTTGATTGTATGGGCGATTGGTTTTCAACCACCGAAGGTAAATTTTCACTGGCCAATGTTATGACCATTTGGGAAGGTACGGTTGCAACTGGTGACGTTGTAGGTGTGGGATCACTTTTCAACACTGCCGTGGGTATAACAATGTGATGTTCTACACCCACTATTATACGCTCCATGGGTGTGGGCATTTCAATAATCGGAGTTGTGGTTTTGATTTCCTCTTTTAACTCTTTAGGTGATATAACAGTGGTAGATGTCTCCAGAGAACCTCTTCTCTTGGGTATGGGTTTAACGATATCAGCACTACCTCTGCGTTGTGGAACTGGAGGTTTGGGCTTGGGAGCTGGTTTGGGTTTGAGTTTAGATGAAGTGGATTCCTCTTGTGTGGTATCCGTCTCATGTTTGGATTTCTTTTCGCTTTTCTTTAATTTGGGTGAAAGTTTAGGAGAAGTTTTGGGAGAGAGTTTCGTATGGGCTTTGGGAGAAATCTTGACAGATTTCAGAACTATTTCCTCAGTGGTTATTTCCTCAATTTCTATGATTTCCTTGGTTCCGCCAGGACTAAGGGGGACAGTTTCCTTAGGGGAAGTTACCTCTTTATCTATGTGGTTTACAATTTCTGCAATTTGGGATTCTTCTTGTGTTTCCTTGCGATCCAGATTTTCCTCTACTTTGTTTTCTTCAAGTATATTTTTGTGCAACACGTAACTGGGTTCTTCTTTAAGGAAATCTTCCGAGGAACTGGGAGATATGACTACAGGGGATGACAAAATGTCACTATCTGATTTTTCGGCATCTTCAGGTTTACTTTCAATTTCTATGTTTTCTTTAATCTCTATTATCTGTTCGGGTTGAATTGATTCTGTCTTTATTGGCTTTTCATCCTTTTCTTCCAAACCACTCAAATCAAAACCATCGTCCTCATCTTTGAAGCTATCATATTGGAATAGCTTCTCAGCTTCTTTGCGCACCTTCTGATAGCTATCGATAAGTTTTTGAGCCTCCATTTCCAATTTCTTTTCCTCCTCGGTTTTCTTAACCAATTTGGGACCCTTCTTTGAAACTGGTCTTTGTTTTTCGGTCTGCTTTAGAACCTGTTTCTCAGCATCCTTGAGCACATCTTCAATCAGCTGCTGGGTTTGATCTTCCAACAAACTTTTGGCCTTTTGCTTTTGATGGTCTATGTCGCTTAGCTTCTCTTGGCTTTCAGATTTAAAGAGCTGCTCTTCTTTGGCCGCCCTGAAGATCTCCTCATTGGGCACCTCCTTGGTGATCTCACTATGTTTGGTCACTTGGGTATCACCATCTTTGGAAACAGTCAAAGTCTCACAAATCTCTCTTATCAAGCTGGGTTGCTCCTCAGTGTTTAGCTTGTTCTCCTTTTTATCGGCGGAGAGTGTATGCTCGGAGTCTTCAAAAGTCTCCAACACCTGATGTTCACATTCCACCATATCCACCCCACCCATGTTGTTCGGCTGCATTTGTTTACCACACTCCGATAAATTCAAAATACCTCGGACAATACTTTGCTTATCTTGTGGATTATGGGCCTCTTCCGATAATCGTGTTTCCGCTTGGGCGGTAACCGTTAACGGTTTCGCTGAGGCCTCCTGATCATCGAGACTATCATGGGATTGGACTTTCTTAAGTTTGGCCCTCTCCTTATGAGTTTCGGAGGATTTTTGTACCTTTTCCTCGCCGGTTTTTGAGTCCTTGGTCCTTATCTCGGAATAGGCCTTTTGATCCGATTCAAATTGGCGTTCTTCGAGCACAGTTATCTTGGTGTTGCCTTTTCGTTCCGCATAGGGTTGCAAGGTAAACGAAATCGTTTTGTTCTCCAAAGGAGATTTTGAGGCAGTCAACATTTTCTTAAACTCCTCGGGTATGGATGACTCCGTGGCCTTGGAGGAGGAGTTTATAAGCTGTGTAAGTTCTTCAGGCATAGCCTCCAAACTTAAATCGCTGACATTTGTTTCCACCACTTGTGACGTGGTGGTCGATGATGATTTGATAACCTTTTTCATAGTCGTGGTAGTTTTGGTTTCGGTTTTCATGGTGCTATGTTGAGTTTCCGTTGTCATTTCCTGGGAGGAATGGCAGGCATGGGAACTGTCCTGGCTTATGGCGGTGGAAGAAGTCTTCACAACTTCGCTGTGTTCTTGTTTTTGCTCTTCCTTTGTGCTTTCAAAAGCTGAGTGAATTTCAGCTGTGGGCTTAGCTTCCTTGGACTGCAGTAGAGGAGTTCCAGTGTCAGCTTCAGATTTCTGTAACTTCAAGCCATCAATTTCTTCAATGGCCTTGGTTACTTCATCAGGCTTTATCTTATCACCTGCTTTTAGTTTCTCCTCACTATTTTCGCTCTTTTCATTCGTCTCCCCTTCCCCACTAATGGTCATAATCTTTACATCCTCCTTCGATTCGCTCATTTTTTTGTCAATCGCCTTGGCTTCCTTCAAATTTTTTTTTAGATTCTCCAACTGCTCAGTGGGCACAGTGGGTGGCAATACAGGCACTCCTATAAAAGCGGGCTTCTTTAATTTCACCAAGGAGGTATTATTAGCCGGTGTTTTCGTTTCGTCTTCCGTTGCTTTTTGTTCCGTTTTCACTACCTCAGCTAAGCTGGAAGATGATTTCTGCTGACTCAAGTCATCAACTATGACAATTGGTCTAAAGAAAAAAGAAAACAAAAATGCAAGAAGCGTTTAATTGAAGGTGTTTTTTTTTTTTTTTTTGCTCAACATGTTCTCAGTACTAGTCAGATAATGTCTGTGGATTGTTTATTTACCCTTCCAACGGAAATTAGCTTGTAATGATCGTGTTTTGCGAGAGTGTTGGGGTGCGTATATTTCCTTAACACTTTGACTTTTCCTTCTCGCCCTAGAACACCTCATATAAGGTAACCTTAACCTTTTCAATTTGAAATGTATACTAAAGGTCTCAATTTCTTTACTAACTTCTGGCTAATGCTAACTTTGCTTGCTGTTGGCTGGTGCCCGGTGTTCTAGCATTGATGATAAGTAAACCACGAGCACCTGTATATGGGTTGCAACTGATATCAGTTGATGTTGTTTTTTTTTTTTTATTTGTTTGTCACTAATTTTTTTTTATTTCCCATTATACTTTTGGTTTTTTTTTTTTTTTTGGTCTGTTTACTTTTCGCTAGATTCATAACATATATGCTAGGGATGGGCAATGGAAACTCCCACAAGTACCCTAGAAGTGGATATAGGCAGAACGGTAAGTAGAGGAGCAAATCGAGCAAAGATAAACAAACGTTTGGTAGAAGCTGAGCTTCATATACTTCTCATCATTCCCTAAACAGTGTATTGGGATATGATACTTTAAGCATTTTTTTACAAGAAAGTATATTCCTTGCTAGTCATTGTAAGTAAACATGGGTTAATATTTTAGTACCACCTTCCGCATAGAAGAATCTGTCCGTGTGACCGTCAGTTGTAATCACGCTACATTCTTAAAATTGAGCTATAAAGCTGTACTTGGGCACGGACACGCACTTTTTCACCGTTCTTAAATGGACAAGATCGGACTATATGTAGCTGCCATGCGAACCGATCTGCCGATTTAGGGTTTTAAACTCATAAAAACCACATATGTTAAACGAGATCTCTGAAATTAGAGTTGAACCCAGCCTTTCGAACAGTCCTATATGGAACCGAATATGGTCCATATAGGACTTTATTTAGATATGGCTGACATATAGGCCAATCTACCGTTCCTGGGTATTAAGTCCGTAACAGCCGCATTTATAGTCGCTGAAATTTCGTACAGTGATTTTTTTCGGTGCTCCCAATATTCGGACAGAATATGGTCCGCACCGAACTTTGTTGGTGCCATTTAGACCAATCTGCCGATTCAGGGTCTTAGGCCAATGAAAACCGCATTTATTATCTGATTTTATTGCAGTTTGGAACAGCGAGTTGTACAAGAGCATCCGATGTCTAAACCTAATTTTTTCCTCATCGGGCCATATCTACATATAGCCGCCATATAGGCCGATCTACTGTTTCTAGGCATTAAGTTCATAAAAGCTGCATTTACAGTCCGTTTTCGGTGAATTTGGAACAGTGAGTTGTACCGGGGCTCCCGATATCCGAACCTAATATGGGCTATATAGGACATTATTTAGATACAGCTCTCATCTATACCAATCTACCTTTACTGGGTATTAAGTCCATAAAAGCCGCATTTATAGCCTGATTTTGGACAGTGATTTTTATCAGTGCTCCCAATATTCAGACCGAATATCGTCGCATTTCTTGCCCGATTTTACTGAAATTTAGAACTTGTACCAAGGCCCCTGAAATCCGAAAAGAATATGGTCTAAATCGGACTTTGTTTAGATATAGCTGCCATATAGACCGTTCTGCGGCTTTAATAGGTCTTAACTCCATTAAAGCCGCATTTATTGTCCGATTTCGCTAAAATTTGAAACAGTGAGTTGTACAAGAGCTTCAGAATATTCCGAACGTCTGACTTCTTCAATCTGATTGATATTGTGGGTTTACCATAAAAACACAAATTTACGTGCAGTTAACCTTGTTAGGCACCTTATAGATCCGCCCATGCTTGATAAGTAGGTTAAGAACTGCTACGCCTCAAGCTGTCGTTGGCCACGGCATTAGCAAGGCACCCAATAGCTTTGTTGAAGCTGTCCCCAAGGCTTCACAATACATAAAAGAATTTATGAATATAGAAGCGCTGAAAGTCTTTTAAAAGTCCCGCCTGATATCCTTAATAAAGAATTCTGTTGGCACACTACGAACTCAAAAGAGGTTTTGTGTTTTTCTGGGAGATATGCCAAGAATCATCACTAAAGCGGAGTATTCGGTTCAGCTTTCGGAATTGTTAGTGCCCCCAAAAAAAAAACTTTACAGGAGAAGGTGTTTGTTTAATAAATCATAGCCTATCTTAGATTGAAATATGATTTTTATATACAGGGTGGCTGATGAATATTGCTACAATGATGAATATTGCTACATTTTTTTTTCGGTGTATGGAATACATTTTTCTTTTATTCATGTTAAATTAAATTATTAAATTAATTATTAAATTATTATTAATTAAATTAATTAATTAATTAATTAAATTAATTATTAAATTATTATTATTAAATAGAAAAAAAGTTATTACATTTTTTTTTGGTAGCGGCTTTCATCAGCCACCCTGTATGTATCACTTTTTTGGCTGATGCATATAGTGGTAAAAAAAATGTTGTGCGTTTAAATTGGAATAACGGTATTTTTAGCACTTACATCTTTTTCGCTGTCGCATAAACGACCTCGTAATTGAGAGGTAAGTGCATTTTATACCATTGTTTGAAAGTGACAATGGAAGTCTCAATTTAAATCAGATTCAAATGCAATTTGGAACAGAGAGTCATATTACACACCTACACATTTATGGCAACTTTCGTCCATATCCGATCATATTAGGATATAGCTGTCGTATAGACCGATCTCCCGATTTAGGGTCTGAAGCTCATAAAAGCCGCATTTATTACCCGACCAGATCAGACTATATTTCGATATAGCTGCCCTATAGACTGATCTTATGATCTTGGGTCCGTAAGGATCCTGAACATGCTTTCTAAGTATGGTCCTGATAGGACTTTTTTATACGGCTGTCGTATAGACCGATCTGCGATTAAAAGTAGAAAGAATGCACCCAAATTGTACTTAATAACCGATATCAATGAAATTTGAAAATGTGAGTTGTTTTTGGCGCCTCAAAACCCTTGCCCGGTATAGTCTAGATCGGAACGTGATATGATATAGATGTACAAATATATAAAGATTTCTCGAATAAAATTCTTTCGTTCTAAATATTGTTTTTTTTTATCGAACTTAAGCTTGGTCGATCATAACGTGTTTCTACTTACTTATAATCGGGGATTTGGAGGCTCCGCTCCCTTCGTGCTGTAAATCGTCAAATCCGTAATATTCTCCCAAAGTCGTTCAATTTAAATGCTATATTTTCCAATCAACCCATAATTCCGTCTTGGGGAGTTTCTTTGGATGTCCCCAAATTTGGTATGACCTTCGTACCTTACTTCCAAACGCCCATATTGTCCCGGATGACCAATATGGGTTTATTGGTGACCGTACAGTGGTCCAAAGACTTTAAATTTTAATCCAATATTGTCTCGGTCGGCCAATATTTCCCATTGGCGGTTTGCTCGAGGGTGGGACGCCCCTCAGAACTTAGTTAGCCCTACTTTTAAACAACCGTTTCGTGCTCTAGTTCCAAATATAAAACGTTTCATTATGATAACTTGCATTTTTTGCAGTTTTTGTGTAATTTGTTTAAGGTTTAAGGACACAAGTCGTCAGTTATCGATTCCTATTGAAAACTAAAAATCCCAAAATTCGGCGGTAGGGGTTCGTATCATAGTTTTGTTAACATAATTCCTTGAAATTATTTGTACTAACTCAATCTTACATTCATATTACATTACGATTAATTATTTCACCCACCACCGTAGGATAGGGGGTATATTCATTTAGTCATTCCGTTTGCAGCACATCGATTTCCGACCCTACAAAGTATATATTGGGTTGCCAAAAAAGTAGTTGCGGATTTTTTAAAAGAAAGTAAAAGCATTTTTAATAAAACTTAGAATGAACTTTAATCAAATATACTTTTTTACACTTTTTTTCTAAAGCAAACTAAAAGTAACAGCTGATAACTGACAGAAGAAAGAAAGCAATTACAGAGTCACAAGCTGTGAAAAAATTTGTCAACGCCGACTATATGAAAAATCCGCAATTACTTTTTGGGCAACCCAATATATTTCGGGTCGTCGTTAAATTCTAAGACGATTTAACGATGTCCGTGCGACTGTCCGTCTGTCCGTTCATCTGTTGTAATCACTCTACAGCCTTCAAAAATTGAGATATTGAGCTGAAATTTGGCACAGATACGTCTTTTTGATGCACGCTGGTTAAGTTATTGAAGGGGCCAAATCGGACCATATTTGGATATAGCTACTGCCCATAAATGCTGTAGTTTTCATCCGATTTCGCTGAAATTTAAAACAGTGAGTAGTTTTAGGCCACCGGCGCCATCCGACCCAAATATGGTAAAGATGGGACTATATTAAGGTATAGCTGTCATATAGACCGATGCGCCGATAAAGATCTGAAGCTCATAAAAGCTTTAATTATTACCCGATTTTGTTGAAATTTGAAATAGAGAATTCAACAGTGACTTATATTAATTAGACCACACAATATCCGTGTCGAATTTGGGTGCATAAGTTATCCAATTTTCACCAGATTATGATGAAAGGGAGTTTGTATATTTACCCGAGGTGGTGGGTATCCAAAGTTAATGCCTTTTTACTTGTTTTTAAATGCTCTTCTTAAGCCATTACCGCAAAAGAGGCTTTTATTTATTTCGCAAATTTTTGGCTTAAACGTTTTTTATGTGGAGTTTGACAGTGGTTCTTGTGAAAAGCCGAATAGAGTACCAGCCCTAAAGGCCTGGTTATGCTCCCGTAAACATACCGTAAATGTAGGCTGTTTTTTGTTTTACTTTATGAAAACGCAAGCAATCGATTACCGAGTAAAAATAAAATTTTACGTTCCGTTTTCATGTCAGATGATAAAAGTATTTTAAGTAAGTATTTTATTTCTCTGTGGCAATTATTACAATTTATTGTTAACAATAAAGGTCAATTGGGTAGCTCACCATGAAAAGGTGGCCAGGCTGACCTGTTGTGAAAGGTAAATGTTTTGAATAAAAGTGAGACATATATGATAATAAGAAATTACAAGAAGAGAGTAGGGGTGAGCGCCAATACGGCGCTGCACAGTGGGCCAAATGGCAAAAAAATTGGAAATAAGTCTACAACTTTTTATCTGTTGATTTTAGCCATACAAAATGTTCTAGACATTTGTAGAGGAGGACATAGGCTTTCAGAAAAGTGCTGTTGTTGGTCCATATCTTTAATACAGGGTGAGCTACAGGGTGTCAAAGTTGACCACTTTTGACTTCTCCAAGCTTCTGGGGGCCATAACTTTTGATCTACTCAACCGATTTACATGATTTAGGACTCTAGAGAAAGAGCTTGACAAGATCTAAAAAACTTATGCATAAAGTACCATGCCATCGTGTACTGTTAAGGAGTTATGAATTGTTTAATTTTAAAATATGAAAATTTGGCCTTGGTTTTTTTCAGTGTTTTTTTAATAACTCCGTCAATTTTAAAGCTATAAACTTCATACTTCACACAAATTATGCCAGCATATGTGTGCATAAAATACAAAAGGAATCACGTGAATATCTTTGGCGGTTTAAAAATGGCATCGTTTTCAATATGAAAAATATTTTTTTTGTCAAAAAATTGCAAAATTTTTCAAAAAAGATACTCCCATTTCCTTTAAGTTTTCGCAAACTTTGGCCGTCAAAGCATTATCATTTCTTTCCATTTTCACAAAGTCGAGGTATTAAGAAAAGTTTTAAGTGCTAATTTGGCTAATTTCGATATCAAACAACACCGTTATCTTAAGACCAAAATGGCCAATTTTTTTACTAAACTTCAAAAGTTTCTCACTGGAAAAAAAGTTCCACGGGGATTTTTTCGCTTTTTTTGAACTTAAATGAAAGCTTAAAATGTTCCCAACATTTTAAGGTATGTCTCGCCATATCCTAGCCATAAATGAGATCGTAGCGATCAAAATACTGAAAAAAGTCAATTTTCAAGTAGTGCTATATTCATTGCTAAAAAACAAGTATTACGTCACATTTTATTGCAAAGATGTTAAATAAACTTTTATTTGGTAACACTTCTTCTACAAAACACAAAAAGAATCATGGAAATATCTCTATTCTATTCCATTTTATGGAACCGGCAATAAAAAAGTCAATTTTTCAAAAAAGTCGAATTTCCCAAATTTTGTTTTTGTTGTCCTAATTGCACATGACACACTATAGCCATATTTACGCAACATACCTTATCGTAAAGGAAATTTTCATACCTTTCCAACGATGTATAAAACATTTCTCAACTCGGATTCTATCTACTCTAAAATTCATTTACACTTCATTAAACTCTATATAAAAATGTCTATTTGTGAAATGGAACCTTATATGGGGCCTACACTAAAACATTGATAGATTTGCCCAGGGTTTACAATACAAATGTGTTAGAATAAAAAAAGGTCTCCTGCCAAAGTTTAAAAAAATTGGAATAAAAATATGTGTTTTAGAGCGAAAACACTTCGCATCGGCGTGCGTTTGTATAGTACCTACATCTATTTTTAATGTAAGCTGATGATTTTTGAATAAAAAGTAACCTAGAAATATACCTGCATATATATATATATTTGTGTTAAGATTTGATGCAGACAAATGTTACCTGTTTCGCTATGTCGAATTCCCAGGAAATCCACCGTATCAATGAATGTGAAAAAACCTACCCATAAAAAATTCATTGTCATTTTTTTTAACCAAATTCGAGTCCAGGTAAATAATTATAGAAGAGTAAGTAAAAAGAGGCACTTTGGACCCCTTTTTACGATTGCGTCTGATACCTGAAATGGGTCATTAATTGTGAATATATTGCATAAATATTTGAACAAAATCCAAATTTTCTTCATTATATTTTGTAGAGGCGTAAAGGACATTTATAAGTTATGGAAGTCATACTGAAGTATTCCACTCTTTCGAAAATTGTATGGGACATCAAAAATGATTCCAAATCATACACGGAGTCATTTAAGGAACTTGTTTACACTTTGGACCACATATATGGAATAAGGCTAAATAAAGACGCTTTAGACAAACTTGAAAAATTCTACAAATCATTTGAGAGAAGGTTGCCAGAATGTTCATTCGCAAAAATCAAGTTTTTCAAAATGTATGAGAAGTGGCTGAAATCGGATCTACTTATTGAAATTAAACCGCTGATTCCCGGCCGGCCTAGCAAAGCATACGACGAAGTTACGGAGAAAACCAAAAAGAAAAAACAAGAGGAACTATTGGCGGCACATCCGCCAAATTTAATAAAAGATACGTTCAAAACAGCATTGTTAAAAACACAACCAAAAAATGTTGGACGAATTGTCGATGTTTTACCATTAGCATCTCCGAAAAGGGTAAAGAGAATGGTAGAAAGTATTCCAACTCCAAAATCGACTACAGAATTCACGGAGGAAGATGCACTGGCCCTGATTTTGAACCTAGGCCTCTCAAGAAACAAATACTCAACAATGAGGAAGGCTCTTCGTGAAAAAGGATGGGGTTGTTTACCCTCAAAACATAAATTGTACAACACCAGGACGAAAATGGTGCCATCAAATATATACGTGGACGAATTAAAAGCAAGAGTGAAACTTGCTGATCTTGTTGAAAATACAGCTGTTAGAATTATTTCTAATTTTACTGAAGAACAGTTGAACACATGTAATAATTCCGAAGTGGTTTTGATCAGCAAATGGGGTTGTGATGGATCATCTGGATTTTCCGAATATAAGCAACAAACAGAAATAGATACCAACTTCGCATCAATTTTCATGGCATCATTAGTACCATTGAGAATGAGATTGTACAAGGACCAATCTTCATCATCGAAAGAAAATGCATTTCAAGATATATGGATAAATAGAACACCTGGGTCAAAATATTTATGTCGCCCAATTCGGTTTGAGTATACAAAGGAAGACCGGAACACAACACGATCTTTGGTGAACGAAATAAAGGAAGAAATTGCTGCATTACCCATGATTGTTATAAACCAATTGGGAAGAAATATAAAAGTTTCGTTTCAACTACAACTCACTATGATCGATGGAAAGGTGGCAAACGCATTAACTGGCGTTATGTCCAATTGGAGATGCAATATTTGTGGCAAGAAGAATGGGCAATTCGAGGACAAGTCTGATGAAAATTTAGTAAACGAAAATGCGCTCAATTTCGGTATTTCGCCCCTGCACTGTAGAATTCGATTCATGGAGTATTGTTTGCATTTATCGTATGACCTTAAATATCGGACTAGCCCTGGAAACCGCGATGTCTCTGCTAGAAACAACCAAGATCTTCACAAAATGAGGCAGGAAGAGAAGAATCGAATCCAGTTGGAGTTTAAACAAAAGGGACTTATAATAGATAAACCTCTTTACGGATACGGAAGCACAAATGATGGCAACTCGGCAAGGCGGTTTTTTGAGGACCCCGTATCGACATCTAAAATAACCGGTCTTGATGAACACTTGCTAAGACGATTCAAAGTGATTTTGGCTGTAATCAATAGCAAAAAGATGATAAATTCAACCAAATTTGAAGCTTATAGTAATGACACAAAAAACATTTTATCTGATTTATATTCGTGGAAAGCTTTAACACCGACAGTACATAAAGTCTTACATCATGGCAAGGAAATTGTGGAATACAACATACTTCCGTTAGGAGAACTTACAGAAGAAGCTCAGGAATCCCGTAATAGAGATGTTAAACAGTTCCGGCTTTTCAATACCCGAAAGAGCACCAAATTTAACCAAAATTATGATTTACTTCAATATTTATTGTTATCGTCTGATCCGGTACTATACAGCATCAGAACTAAATGGCTACCAAAAATATGTGACGATATAGATAAGGACGATCCCGATGCCATTCAAATTAAAGAGCTTTTAAATTTTGATACCTTAGATTATTTGGTAGAGAATAAAATCAAATAATACAAAACTAAAATGCTTTTTTATTTTGGGAGTAGCTAATATACATATAAACGCACGCCGATGCGAAGTGTTTTCGCTCTAAAACACATATTTTTATTCCAATTTTTTTAAACTTTGGCAGGAGACCTTTTTTTATTCTAACACATTTGTATTGTAAACCCTGGGCAAATCTATCAATGTTTTAGTGTAGGCCCCATATAAGGTTCCATTTCACAAATAGACATTTTTATATAGAGTTTAATGAAGTGTAAATGAATTTTAGAGTAGATAGAATCCGAGTTGAGAAATGTTTTATACATCGTTGGAAAGGTATGAAAATTTCCTTTACGATAAGGTATGTTGCGTAAATATGGCTATAGTGTGTCATGTGCAATTAGGACAACAAAAACAAAATTTGGGAAATTCGACTTTTTTGAAAAATTGACTTTTTTATTGCCGGTTCCATAAAATGGAATAGAATAGAGATATTTCCATGATTCTTTTTGTGTTTTGTAGAAGAAGTGTTACCAAATAAAAGTTTATTTAACATCTTTGCAATAAAATGTGACGTAATACTTGTTTTTTAGCAATGAATATAGCACTACTTGAAAATTGACTTTTTTCAGTATTTTGATCGCTACGATCTCATTTATGGCTAGGATATGGCGAGACATACCTTAAAATGTTGGGAACATTTTAAGCTTTCATTTAAGTTCAAAAAAAGCGAAAAAATCCCCGTGGAACTTTTTTTCCAGTGAGAAACTTTTGAAGTTTAGTAAAAAAATTGGCCATTTTGGTCTTAAGATAACGGTGTTGTTTGATATCGAAATTAGCCAAATTAGCACTTAAAACTTTTCTTAATACCTCGACTTTGTGAAAATGGAAAGAAATGATAATGCTTTGACGGCCAAAGTTTGCGAAAACTTAAAGGAAATGGGAGTATCTTTTTTGAAAAATTTTGCAATTTTTTGACAAAAAAAATATTTTTCATATTGAAAACGATGCCATTTTTAAACCGCCAAAGATATTCACGTGATTCCTTTTGTATTTTATGCACACATATGCTGGCATAATTTGTGTGAAGTATGAAGTTTATAGCTTTAAAATTGACGGAGTTATTAAAAAAACACTGAAAAAAACCAAGGCCAAATTTTCATATTTTAAAATTAAACAATTCATAACTCCTTAACAGTACACGATGGCATGGTACTTTATGCATAAGTTTTTTAGATCTTGTCAAGCTCTTTCTCTAGAGTCCTAAATCATGTAAATCGGTTGAGTAGATCAAAAGTTATGGCCCCCAGAAGCTTGGAGAAGTCAAAAGTGGTCAACTTTGACACCCTGTAGCTCACCCTGTATTAAAGATATGGACCAACAACAGCACTTTTCTGAAAGCCTATGTCCTCCTCTACAAATGTCTAGAACATTTTGTATGGCTAAAATCAACAGATAAAAAGTTGTAGACTTATTTCCAATTTTTTTGCCATTTGGCCCACTGTGCGCTGTCGTATCTGCTAATCCATGTTAGCACTGATACACATACTAATATACACCATATACACATACTAATTTCGACCCTGCACGCGATGATTATAAGCACCACATCAGTTGAAACTCTGAGCTCCAATTTGTTTGGTGTTCATCGTTATTACGAGAAGCTCAGCTGAGAGCTACTGGGCGAGTCCATAGGTTGCAATTAGGCTTTGTATACGGAGTTGCTGCAATTAAAGTCGCGGACAATCAGCGGTATCGAAGGAAGAGTCTCCGCGAGAGGCCGGGCGGCAACGGCTGTTGCTGAAATACTGAGTGCCTGTGATGCTCGATGTGACAAGGCGATCTATTGATGTCTTTTAATAACCAATGGCCATAACATTCCCGCGGCGATCGCTGACCGGAACGAGCTTGAAAGAATCGCTACCCCCACATACAAATGTGGCTACGACATTATCAACAACAACTGATTTCGAAAACTGTAAATCCCTTTCCAGAATTTCTTTTACGTCTACCATTATGGTACATTGCTCTCCCTGAAATGTTGTGTGTGTCGCAGTATAGTCCCAATCCAGTCCCTATCACCTGAAACCCTCCTTAGTCTGCCCACCGCATCCATAGTGTCCATAAGGGAAACTTGGCCGTATTCTGCCTCCTCGTGCGGATGCCCTCTCAATATTCGAGAAGGCCGCCACTGCGTACTCCCTCAGTTGAAGAGACGTCTCAACTTCAAGCACCACTATTGCGCTTATGAATCAAATCGTCTTAAAGAGCCCTGTTCAAATTCAGATGTGGGCTTTGCGACTTACTCTTGTTGGAATGGATGTAAAGCACCATGATCCTTTTGACATCTCCTGCCGATGATTTTTCGTGGTCAAAAATAAAATTGGGATACGGGAAACCAGTCAAATGCTTCTAGCAACAACTCACATTTTGCCGAATTTTATATTTTTTTGCTATACTATTCTTTGAATAGAAAGCATTCAACAATGGTGTAAAGCCGGCAACGGAGTCTCAAAAAATTTTTTTTCTTTGAAATGTCAAATTCTGCGTTTGGTAATAAGCAAAATTGCATCTTTACATTTACGCTACATTTGTTGTACATTTGCGAGAGCATAACTAGGCCTTAAACCTTAAAACTACAGAAACAGGACATTTTAAATTTTAATCAAATGAAGGACTACTACTTCGTTATAAAAAACCCGAGCATTCCCTCATCGTCTTTTACTAAATATAAATTTCTGCAAGGTATCCTTCCTGTTTATAGTATTTTTGTGAAATAACCATGACTGATCCGAAGAGATGCGACAGGTTGTTCAACCGTCAATTTATTGTGCATCCCGAGAGAGACAGGGCAAGGCAGAGAGCCATTCACCGTATTCGTGGTCTCCGAGCCGATGAACAACCATCACAATTTACCGCGGGCGAAGTTACGAATGTCATCCGTGGCGCCAAATCATCTAAGGCGTTGGGCCCCGACGGAATCTCTACATTGTTGTTGAAGAATCTGGATTCACCTGGAGTTGAGTACCTTACCACTGTCCTCCACCTGTCTTTGAACACACTTATAGTTTCCGATGTCTGAAAAATGTGCAGTAGCCTGGTAAGGACCCGAGTTTGGGGGAGTAGTACAGCCCGATCTCCCTTCTCTCACCTGTAGCAAAAGCGCTTGAGGCATTAATCCTTCCGAGCCTCGTAGGAGAATTTCCATTCACCGAGATCGTATCATATGCGGACGATTGTACGATCATGGCATCAGGCCACCACCCATTGACGACATCTGCGATAGGTTGAACGTCTACCTCAACGAACTTGGCTCATATTTCACTACAAGAAATCTGAAGATATCCGCCACCAAATCTTCAGCCACATTGTTCACTACACACATTGGAGAAATGATTCCGACCATCAAGTGTCCCAAAATACTTGGCGTCATATTTGACAGCTCTTACACATTTTCCCCACATGCCACAGCAATCTGCGTGCGAAGACATAACTACATGCTGTCTAAGCAATACCATTTGGCCTGTTATCGCAGAGACTATCCCAATTACCATCTTGTGGATAGATATCCATCGCCCAGAAGCCTTAAGGTAGATCTATTACATGATCTAGAGCGTGAGGTTCAGCGCTACAAGAGAGAACCTCTAGATCAAGCGGCATATCAAGCAGGTCTAAACAACATTCATGCAGACACGGTAGCAGATGCGGTAATTGCCTACCGAGTGAATGTAGTCCTTGGAGAACGACCGCCTCACATTGCACCTGAAGAAATCGACCTCCCCCGGCAAACCAGAGCCGTTCTGGCTCAATTACGTTCCGGTAGATGCAGCCGCCTCAATTCTTAGAGAGCTAGGATTGATGCTGACTTGCAAGATGTATGATACGATACGCACGATACACGTCACCTGTTTAACTGCCCGGCCAGACCCACTCGACTCAGACCCAGATCCCTGCGGACGCAACTTTAAACTTCAATTTTATCCGTGCCCGATGTCCGTCGATGGGCCCCTTGGTCTGTTTTTCCACTGGCTTGCTACCTAATCACATCGTCGCGAATCCCCACTCCATCCCATAAATAAAATGTAAATTATACCCACACATCTGGTCTTTGCCATTTGAAAGGTTGTTGCCGTAATATACTAACGACGTCCCCACACCACCCTCAGGATCGCTGTAAAGAAGCCGATTCCTTGAAGCCTAAGTTCCACCATCGGAATTGGACTTTCCCAACTAGGAAAGGACAAACGATTCTACACTTCCCCCGTTATTCGTACCCGATAAAGCGATTTTACAACATTTTCTGTCCAACATTATGTCAGAGAAACACTCCCTTGTTGGCTTAACTATAGCTCATACCCATTGTCAGATATGCAGCTCTACTCACCTCTCAAATAAGTTTATCGAAAAAATTCATTTAAGTTTTATATTCTCGTCTTGCTCACCTCTTTCTCTCTTGCCTTCCCTGTTTATGTCATATGTCATATGTTTTGCCGCTCTTATCAGTGTCGAGATATTGGATCACCACCTTATCACCTAAACAACTCATTTCGATGAGTAAAATAATAAAAAAAAGCAAATTATAACGCAGTTATTGCTGTTCTCTCCCAACGCAAAGGTTTCTTTGAAATGGTTGGCTTTTTTTATTCAAAAATGTGTCAGCCGCCTTCCACTGCAATCTGTAGGGCTTTGATGGCGTCTACCTTTCAGACCTTTTCAGACTTTAACTCACCAATAATTAATGCTCATGGTCATGATTTGCAAAATGTTCCCCCTCAAAAGAGATTGGAACACTTTTGTATATGGGTTAAACTGATAAAGATCAGCAACAATGTAAAAATTGCAATGCCGGGAGGCGTAGAAATGATGCGATAAGTAGGCCTTATCAGACCTATTATCATAAATTATAAAAGATAATAATAATAGTAGTAAAAAAAAGTAACAAAGTTTACATTCACATTAAAAATATTTTTTGGCAAACAGCTGATGCCAAACTGCTGGGAAATGGAAATGCATTACTTCAACACTGTCTGGGCATACAACAGTGACCAAATTTTCATTTATAAAAGAAATTTTATCAACATTTTATTTGATTTCAAAAAAAAAAATTAGAAATTTAATGTCCCCGGAAACATTTTTCTGCATTTCTATTGGAATTTTTTTCAAAATATTTTTTTCTATAAAAATTGAATTTTTTTTTAAATCGAATTCCGAATCGAATTTTGTAAAACATTTTCAGAAATTTCATTAATATAGAAAATTTTCCGAAAACTTTTATTTGTTAAACATTTGCGAAATCTGATTCTAGAGGAAATTTTCCACAAATTTCATTTTAACTTTAAATACATTTTTGTATGGAATTGTATTTTTTATAAAATTGTGACGTATGATGGAGTAACGTAACGTACAGTGACGCAAAGTCAAGTGAGATAACGTTAAATAGCGTAAACTATAGTTAAACTGTTAAGTTACGCAACACAAAGTAACGTATTATAACGTAACGTAACATTACTTAAGATGGCGTAACGAAATGCAATATGATGTAACGCAACGTTCGGTTACGTAATATAACGTAACTACAAAATGTACGTAAAAAAACGGAAGATGTGCGTTTCGAAATGTATGGGACGGAATGAATATATATTATTTCGTTAAAGGATACTTTGGTCATTTTGCATGTAGGGTTAAAATATAACAAGTAAAAAGGCATTAAGTTAGGCTGGGCCGATCTTTGGATACCCACCACCTCGGGTATATATGTAAACCCCTTTTCGTCACAACCCGGTGAAAATTGGATAACTTAAGCACCCAAATTTGGCACATACATCTAAAATATATAAGTCTCTATTCAATTTTGTTGAACAAAATATCGGTCGTTTTGGCAGCTATATCCAAATATAAACAAATCTGAACCATATTAAGGTTGGATATCGGTAGGCTCAGAAGAACTTACTGTTTCAAATTTCAGCGATATCAGGTAATAAATAAAGCTTTTATGGGCTTCAGTCCCTTTATTGGCAGATCGGTCTATATGACAGCTATAAATTAATATAGTCCGATCTGTACCATATTTGGGTCGGATATTGGTAGGCTTAAAATTACGCTCTGTTCCAAATTCAGCGAAATCGTATGAAAAATAAACCATTTATGGGCATTAAACCCGTTATCGGGAGATCGGTCTATATGGCAAATATCAAATTTTGCCTATGAACATTCCACTAAGGAACAGGGGCAAACTTCTCACCTATCAATGAGTGCCATCCGATTCAAGTAGCGCAGAAGTAAATCCGTAGCGGAGAAGTTAGCATGTCCGCCTATAACACTGAACGCCTGGGTTCAAATCCTGGCGAGACCATCAGAACAAAATTTTCAGCGGTAGTTTTCCCCTTCTAATGCTGGCAACATTTGTAAGGTACTATGCCATGTAAAACTTCTCTCCAAAAAGGTGTCGCACTGTAGCACGCCATTCCGACTCGGCTATAAAAAGGAGGCCCCTTATCATTGAGCTTAAACTTGAATCGGACTGCACTCATTGCTATGTGAGAAGTTTGCCCTTGTTCCTTAGTGGAATGTTCATGGGCAAAATTTGCAATTTATCAGTAGGCTTAAAATAACCCGCTGTTTCAAATTTCAGCGCAATCTTCTATGGGCTTCAGACCCTTTATCGGCAGATCGGTATATATCGCAGCTATATATAAATATAGTCCGATCTGAACCATATATGGGTCAGATGTCGGGAAGCCTTAAACTACTCAATGTTTTAAGTTTCAGCGAAATCGGATAAAAAAAAGCATTTATGGGCATTAGACCCTTTATCGGCAGATCGGTGTATATAGCAGCCAGGGACGTAGCCAGGATTTTATTTTTTCGGGGGGGACCCCCCCACATTTTTTCAAAAATCGGAAATTGCCAAAATTCTTGTTACTGTGAATTTGGTGAAGATACCTCAATTTTTTTTCTTTTTTTCAAAATTGTTGTAGCTATTGGGTGCAGGAACTGACAGACAGAGCTGAATTTAACACTGATTGCCAACACTGCAAATATCTATTGGAAGTTATATTAATGACTTCGAACGCTAGACAACGGCAATGGCTCTTGCTGCTGCTCCGTGTAATAGCTCAATCTCTAAATAAAGTACCATTTTGTACGTTTTAGTGCGAATATCAACAAAATCTTCTAGTCGTCCGGTCCATACTGCCAAGCTGTGCTTGTATCATTCCTTCTCTGACCATCATCACATTAGATTTAGAATAGCACGCCAGCGCCGAATCCGATAAGCTTCCGTAATAAGTTGAAAAGCAACTGGCCAAAAATACTCAGAAGAAGACTTGGACAATATAATTTAGCTTGTCCAAGCATAGAAGACATTGACGACAATGTCACGAGGATTACGATTGCACTGGTGGAGCCTTTCGAAGATAGTTTTCCTCTTCGGGGAAGGAAATCAGACCAAGAAAAACCCTGGATGACCGGGAAGATTCGCAATATTGGGGAAGAAGTCCGCAAACTTTATTACCGAGTACGTCGAAAGGAAGCGAAAGTTTATTGGGATGTGTTATACATACGGCTTTAGGAATAGAAGATAGAAGATTATCAGATCGATAAAACGTGCCTCCTGGAAGCACTTCTGCGAACAGGTCGATAGCGTTAATGAAGCCGCCAAGATAAAAAAGTTTCTCTCAAAAACCCATGTCCAATCTGAAACGTTAGTAGACGACATGGGCGTGAGAGCAGAGACAACGGAGGTCAAGTTAAAGCTTTTGATAAAAACGCATTTCCCACATGATACGCCACCACTCACGGAGACACCGGAATCGTGGAATAATGAGGTTTGTCGAATGCTTATCATAACGGAATTTATGGTGAAGGACTCCTTGAGGCACTTCAAACCATTTAAGTCACCCGGACCTGATAGAATTCTTCTGGCGTTACTACAAAAGGAGGCCTCCTCATCTTACAGCTATTTTAACAACGTGCCTAGGACTTGCACACATGTACTCCGCAAGCCTGGCAGGAGGCAAGGGTGGTATTTGTACCCAAGCCCGTCCAGGCAAGTTATGCGACACCAAAGGCCTACAGACCTATAAGCCTTACGTCCTTTCTACTCAAAACCATGGAACGTATTGTGGACACCATTATAAAGAGTAGGAAATCCAGCGAACTGCTCAAATACAGACAGCATGCCTATGTCAAGGGAAGGTAAAATAGAAGAATCCTTCGATGCCAAGACGTACACATTGGCGGTTTGCATTGGCACCGAGGGGGCGTTTAACAATGTGCGGACCAACACATTGATCCAATCCTTAGACCAGTACCGGGAGGACCGGGTCCTTAGAGACTAGATAAACCATATGCTAAGAAACGCACGCCACAGGGCGGCATCATAAATAACCTATTACGGATGCTGACTGAGGAGGGACTTGAACCCGTGTGCTATGCAGACAATGTAATAAGACTTTTTAGGGCGTGTCAAATTTGCCAACTTACATACGATTCATCATTTTTGCTATTATACTACAATAGTATGCTATTTTTGTATAACACAACTTAAATATATGAGCAAAAGCTGATTGTTACTAGTTGTTAAAGTTGTGAAAACAATTTAATTTGGGGTTGCTTTCATTCAGCTTACAACAAAAACAGCTGATTTCTTTGTGCTTTTATCAGAAGGAATAGAGCACCACTCTAATCGAAAAAATAACAGTGCTGTTTTCAAAAGTGATTTTTTAGTGTTATTTTTATTCGTATCTACGTGTGCAACTTTAACAATGGCAAAATTGGACATGTCATAAGACAAGAACATGTAGTGTGATGGCACCTTCAGGGGTAAGGATCCCAACCAGAAAGGGCGCAGAAGGGCCGAAAGGGTGCTGCAGATGGCATACGACTGTGCTAGACCCAGAGGTCTAAATGTTAACCCAGAAATACCGAAACCAGCTTGTTCACGAGGAAGACAAAGGTGTGCTAATTTAACACACCACGTTTCCGCAATAGAACGATTTCGATATCTGACAATGTCACATTCAGAAGCGTACCGAGAAGGCTCACAGATGATGGGCACTATGTAGACGGGCCGTAGGCTCGAAATAGGGCCTGAATACGAGGATAGTCCACTGGCCCTACAGTAGTTTGGTGGACTTCGATTTGAGAAAAAGTGCAAAGTTAGGATTATACAACAGGTTCAGAGAACATGTTGTACTGACATAGGCGGAGCGATGAGTACCACGTCCACTGGGGCAACGGAAACCATTCTAGGTATCCGAACCATAGACATACAGATAAAGTGTAAGGCAGCCATTGCGGATATGAGATTAAAGCGATGGGAGAATGGATTGAGTATGGAAGCATACTATCGCGGAATAATCGAGACGACGCTAGGAAACCTGGAAGGAATGGAAGAGTTTTCCGATCGAATACCTGAAACGACACTTGAGGTCGAGTGCGTGGCACTGCTGCCAGAGGCGCAGTCTTGGATTGAGGGAACCCTAGTATTGCCATCTGGAAGATCATGTTACACGGATGGATCAGAGCTAGAGGATAGAGTGGTCCTGAGGGTCTACATTGAGAACCCAGGGACTGCGATCTGTTTTAGACTGCCTGACCATAATACGGTCCTGCAGGCGGAGATGCGGGCGATCACGGAATGTGGTGTGGTGCTAACGGGAGGACGTCGAGTGTGAACATCTCTACGGACAGTAAAATGCCCATTATAGCAATAACAACCAGGACGGCAATGTCACGAAAAATCTTGGAATGTAAGAAGGAGATTAACGCCTTCTCTGAGGATGGCACAATCCGCATGGTTTGGGTGTCGGGCCATAACGGAGTAAGGGGGAATGAAAGGGCAAACGATTTGGCAGTGCAGGCCAGAGAACTGCCGTCAATAAACTTAGTTAACCCGAAGCCTTTCGGGTCGACGCAGTCTGTGTTAATGGCGTGGGTGACGAACGCGCATCCAACACCGTGGAATAGCGAAACAATCGGTTGGACGGCGGAAATCCTATTGGGTGATCCGGATCGTGAGAGGACGAGGCTATTACTGAAAGGAAGTAAGAAGGATGTCAGTATAGCTTTTAGTATCATAACGGGACACATAGGACAACGAGCTCAACGGTGCGACATGTGGGCTAGATGATGAGGCGTTGGAGCATTTCCTAAGTCATTGCCCGGCTTTCGCGGCTAAAGGACACCGGTACTTAAGTGGGGACACAAATTAAAGGTGTGGAATGGAAAACAATTAAGGATTTTGTTAGTAGCACCGAATTCCTAACTTGGATTTTCTTTTACGAGGTTACTTTTGTAGTATTTAGAGCGCACAACAAGTCGATTACTGGATTAAGGGTATGTCCATAGTGGCATGCGGTGGATTAATATCCGCACCCTCTTTTCAACGTAACCTACTCCGAAGACCTTGCTGTGGACACTGTAAGATGAGTAAAGGGTCTTACAAGCGGAGGTGTGTGCCATAGATTAGGTTAGGTAAGAGTGGCAGTCCTTTACAGACTCATTTGGAAATTTTTAAGTCCATTTTGATACCACAGTGGCGAGAAACCAAGGCCACGGTTGAAATCGAACCGGACCAATTTCGTGAGAGTGTGACATTCGATGTGCAGCTTGTGGCGCCGTCCTGTTGGAACCATATGTCCTCCAAGATCATATTATCCAATTGGGGCCAAATATATTTACAGTAACGTGCCAGTATTGATCATCTCGGAAGAAGTTCGGCCCAATGATGCTGCCGGCCCATAAACCGCTCCAAACGGTAATTTTTTCGGGAAGCTTGATGACTCGTGGAGTACAAGTGAATTGCTGTCTGCCCAATAACGCATATTTTGCTTATTGACGAAGCCATTCAACCAGAAATGAGCCTCATCGTAGCGCTCTTAACGTTGCTTGCAAATTACCCCGATTTGAGTTCCTGGATATGGAGAAACTCCACAAAATAGGTAAACGGCCGAATATAAGGACAGGTGTCTTCCGCAAGCGATCCGGATACCAATCTCGCTTGTGTGCTATTTGTCGAACTATTTAATCTTGTAGAAGGGATGATCAGTTTCGAGGCGAGGTCAATGTGAAAAACTATATGCCGGACTACCAAGATTTTCTGGCCTGGCAATTACCACATGAGTATCAATGTTAAGCCACGCCAAGCAAGTAGCACTAATATTTAAATAAGCGCCATCTACTGCTGTTTTCGATCGAATTTTTGGATGGCCCTAATTTAGATAAGCCAACATGAACAGAAAGAGGACAGAGTGGTCAAAACTGATCGTTCAGCAATTATCTTTGTTATGAAAACCTATCGGTCCTTGGAAAAAAGAAAAATATAACATAAGAATTTCGTTGCGGTTGTTTGCGGCATTAGTTTTTAACTTTCCCACCCTCCTCCTTACCATAATTTTCAAAAACACCAGATCTCGGAAATGGGTAGGGCGATTTAATCGAAATTGTGTTTGCCGCCCACCCCCAAAACCCATCAAACGGATTTATTGATCAATCTCTACAATATGGATATCAAATTAAAGGTGTTTGAGAGTAGAAAACGAATCTGATATCCAATTGTGGGACTAAGTAGGTCACCCCACCCTTAAAAAAACCCTCAATCGGACATATTTACCGACCATAGCAGTATGGATCTATAATGAAAGATCTTGACTCCCACTTCCACGAAATTGACTTCCACTTTTGAGACCAAGTCTCTGGGAATCCACCACACCCTTAAACAGGACTTTTACTTATTGGGGTTCAAATAAGTGGTATATGAGAGTAGAAAAATCCACAGGAAAAGTGTAATACATTTTCAACTGAAATTAGGCAGAAATTTCCAAATTAAGAGTTCTTTCCAACAAAGCATTATCGGGTGCAGCAGAGCGGGCCAGGCTCAGCTAGTAAAATTATATATGCGTATTATTGGGTTGCCCAAAAAGTAATTGCGGATTTTTTAAAAGAAAGTAAATGCATTTTTAATAAAACTTAGAATGAACTTTAATCAAATATACTTTTTTACACTTTTTTTCTAAAGCAAGCTAAAAGTTACAGCTGATAACTGACAGAAGAAAGAAAGCAATTACAGAGTCACAAGCTGTGAAAAAATTTGTCAACGCCGACTATATGAAAAATCCGCAATTACTTTTTGGGCAACCCAATACATTTGTAAAATTTTCCAAAAATAGAGGTTAGTAGTTTTTTACCCTTTTTAAAATTTGTTTACGCTTTATTGCAGGTAAATTGTTGGCATCATTGTCCTTGACAACTGCAGTTGTTGGTCAGCTTTTGATCGCATAAACCAAGAAGGACATAAGACCAATAAAATCTACTATCTCGAGACCATTGCAATTCAATTTCAAGAAAGGTACATTTCCCGGCACTGGCTCGGCAATATTGCGCTTAGGGTGTTGCACAGAGTCATGGCCGGGTATTGCGCAATTGTCCCTGTGACGGCACTCGGGGGAATATTGTAGTGATTACTTTAAATCTGTGGAATGATGATGAGGCGATCAAGTTTTTACTGATCACCTCATAATCTATGGATACATAAGCTCTTCGCAAGTGATAACTCTTAAAGATCTTGCGCAGTTTTCAATAGTTCAGTGACAAGACGGAAGACAGGAGACACGATAAGATCACCATTCACCTCGAACCCCAGTATAGGGAATAATAGGACCTCCACAACTTTTGACAGGCCATTTGTCGCTTTTTTCCCCACCGAGCCGATGAACAATTATTTTATGAAGTTGCAAATTTCATCCGCAGCGCCAAGTCATCGAAAGCTCTGAGTTCTGATGGAATGTTAACACTGTTGCTGAAGAACCTAGTATACCGGGAGTAAGTACTAGACCTAAGTCCTCAACCTGTCTCTAGACACTCTTATAGCTCTCAATGCCTAGAAAATGTGCAAGGACAACTCGTTACACCGAGTTCTAATCTCTTGCCGCTAAGAGGCTTGAAGCACGACTCCTCTCGAGCCGTTTTTGGGTGATTTCCATGTGCCGAGCATCAGGAAAATTTCAAAGTGCTGAATTTGAATCAGCATTGAAATTCTCCAATAATTACACAGCACAATGACTGTTTCGCACGCCATCACTGTTCATATCAACCGAGGTCTTAGCCAGTCCCCAAGTCCTGTAGAGTGAAGTAGGAAGTTCCCCATTATGGGGAAAAGAACTATTTTCTATTCCACACCCTCCAGACGGCATGGAAACCGTATCATATTCTATGATAATGGCTTCAGGCACCCACGTTGATGACGTCCGATTTGTTTTCTCAGGAAGAAATTTTGAGATTTCTGCCAACAAACCTTATCCCACATTGTTCCCTACGTGGAAATGGGAAACATGCCGGAAGATGATTATGAAAGTGGATGACGAACTGAATCTGGGGTAAACTTCTCACAAATCAATGAATGCTGTCCGATTCAATTTTAAACTTTCTAATGAAATGTTCATCGGCAAATTTGCATAACGTACCCATTCCTATCCCAAAATACTTGGTGTCACATTTGACAGTCTACATCAGATCCACCGCACTTGATACTGAAATTTGTTGTTGTTGCAGCCACACTTGCATGTGGAGGTAGCGATCTTCATCAAGCTCCTATAGATAAGTCATCGGCATTGGGTATTTTAAGGCTCCAATAACTCGCTTTGTCATATCGACCATCATAGGCACTATGTATTTAAGCAAGTGCCGCTACCGCCCAACTTCTGACTGAGACTCACCACTCGACATCCGCTACCTGTGGACGCGACCGGTAGCTCGCAGCTGAGCATCTCATGATTGAGATATACACCACACAAACCAGAGCTCAAAGTTCCACTCAGTGTGGTGCTTATAGCAATCCCGTGCCCATGGAATTTGTAGAAAGTTAGAAGAAGAAACAAGGTCTTCATGTCACTTTCCGGCCGCACTTGGAGTGCTGAAAGAGAAACCGCGTTGATTACATATAAGACTACTGACGGGTCAGCGCCAGTGTGGACTCGACAGCAGAGCGATCCTTCTCTTACGAAGACATAATTATATACCGGCCAGTTTTGGCAGCAGTCATCCAAAATAAGTCATGAGGTTGGATCGTCATGGTCTATTCACGAGGAGATGGTAGCAAAAGCGGTAACCAGGTACCGTGTGAATGCTGTTCTTGCAGACAATTCGGCCCCCATAGCACCCGAGGTAGTTAAACCCCCTCAGCAAACCGTAGCAGCTCTGGTTCAAGTACGTTCCGGCAGATGTATAGTTGCTTTAATTGCCACTGAACTGGTATTAAAGATGATGTGCGATTTATGTGTCCTGCTTGTAACCAGGAAAATACGTCACCTCTGCATCTTCCTAGCCAGTCTTACTCTTACTACCAAATCACTCCAGACGCAACCCAGCCTAGTCACACAGTTCGCAGATCTGGATATTTGGCGAATTTTGCGACATGAATTAACATGAAGACACTGCATATTCTTACAACCAAAACAACGAGCCTGGACTTTCTCCAGGCATTTATTCATTCTGGATTTCTGTAGAGGACTGAAATGGAAAACTGATCCATACTCTCATCGGAGAGAATTTCTTCCCGGTCCGACAATTTCCTGCGTTGGTTTCATTTTTTGTTTTTTCCAGTCTTGTACCATGATATCTTTATCTTTTTGGTCTTCTCTTTATCTTTCACCTTCTTCAGGGTCAAACACAATGAGCCTAACGTCTCTGAGTGGAGCAATTACTAAATGTAACTAACGTAACGTAAAGTCACAAAACTTTAAGAAACCCAACGTTAACTACAGTAACGCAACGTAGCATTAATGAAAAAGAAACGTCCATTTTGTCGAGATGTAGACGCACTAAAGCTATTTTGGTTAATGGCGCAATTAGATACAGAATTAAAATATGGAAGTCTAAACGAAAAAATGGACTTTGAAAAGGTATTGTCTAAAAATGCTACTATTCCACCAAATATCCCGTTGAGTGACAAAATGTAACTAACGTAACGTAAAAGCACAAAACTCCACGAAACGCAACGTAAAGTACAGTAACACGCCACGTTAATTACGTTAAATTAAATATAACGTCCATGAGCACACGCACTGACATTATATTGGTTAAGGGCAGAATTGAGTGTTTTGACGAAAAAGAGTGGAACGGTATATTTGGCTCTCAAAAATTCTGCTATTCCAACATTTATCCAATTGCGCACATTATGGGGTCTACTCCAATGCACTTGCTATTTAGATTGCCGGACTAGTTAAAGGGTTTTTCAGATGGAGCTTTGTGCCATGGCAAAAATAGCAATCAAAAACTTTGGAAGGGATCTTTTGCCCTAGAAACCCAGGATTTATGCTGACAGTATCAGTAAGGACCTGAAAATCTCATTAAGGAACCCTTGAAATATTTCACTTATAACAATGAGTGTTGTCAATGAAAATGGACCTCCTTTTGACAACCGAGTCCGAATGGAGTGCCGCTGAGAGACATCACTTGAAGACCTCATATATATGGCCAACATTACTAATGGGTTACCATCAATAAAAATATTTTGTGTTGTTCTCGCAAGGATTCGAACCCAGGCATTCAGCGCCATAGGCGGACATGGCTTAGGTGGAATGTTTATCATCCCTAAGATCCCTGATATTACGCTGAATTGGGTTTCTGGAAATAAGCGAATTCTAAGAATTGAAAATGCGGAAGAATAAACTAACTTCTCGGGGAGCATACCGATTGTTCGTTGTGAATTGTTGAACTATTGAACGTTGTAGTACGTTTGGTCAGTTTGGAAGCAAGCTTAAGTCTCCCACACTGACAGAACGGCATCTATCTGAAGAAAGACACGATAAGATCCTCAACACAAGCATTATATATGGGAGCGCAGAGTGTCTGTTAAACCCATGAGCGGAACGGATACTTAGCTGAGGGCAGGCCAAGTGGGCCACAAAGGACAAAAACAGCCCTCCGAGTGAACTCATCGTTTAGATGTGCTACACATTTAGCTAAACCTAGCCTGGGGTAATTACTTTATTGAGTGACATATCATCGTAGCGATGTTTTACATGACTGAAAACCTTGGAAATTGTGCCAGCATTAGAGTCCAATCCCATTCAATGAGTCAAGAGTCAGCGTCAAATTGTTAGCACACATTTCATATGGGAAACAAAAAAAAGCTGACGCTAGCATCAGAGACCATCGGCATGAGAGCCCCATATGATATACTTGTTAAATCACGTGACGCTGACTCTTGACTCTGTGATTGGGTTTAGACTTTCAGTTGTGCGGTTACTACCGTTGAGTATTATGGTGAGTTACAGAGTAATGGTGAATCTTCAAAAACTTTTAAACAAAGATGGACTTTTAGAGGGGTTTTTCTGTTCCCTACAATCCCAGATATGTTTACCAAAATTATTGTCTAGTAAATTCTACTTTTCACTCCGTCCTTTGACCCTTGTAATTTCGTTATCCTTTCGCAAATACCTCTCAATTTCTACTTACCCATTTGTTGTCAAAGACTGCATTTCCATCGAGGAACATTCTTCTTCAACTTCTCCTATGGTGGGCAGCATATTTGAATGCCAATACAAATTAAAATAGGCCTCCGAAGGTCCGGGACCATTGATCAATTCGGGTGGTCCTAACTTCTCACCATCCTCGCATATATATTCCTTTTCATCATCGCCAAAAGCACCACCACCATCGGCTTCATTCTCCTCATCACTGCTGGAGCTGGAATAGTATGTGGGTGCTGTTTCATCCACTTTCACACACTTACCCACCACCATGGGGGGTGGTGTTATACGATCCAATTCATCTTCCAATTCCTGCTTTGCCTTGGCCACACTCTTAAAGGTGGATAAGTCCTCTACATTCTTTCTAGACGTATCGGGGCTATTGCGTCGTTGCAAATCAAAAAGGCTAGGCATTTCCTCTGGTTCTTGGAAGGAGTTATTGCTGGAATTGCTGGCATAGGTTTGAATTTTGAAACGTATCTCCCGATTTGGTGAAGGTGGGGTCAATGGTTTGTCGTTGAGTTTGGGAGGTGATGCTTGCTTCTTGAAGGTTTGCATCGAAGGACCAGCAGAATTTTGAGGTGAAACTGAGTTTCTATCCACCACGGTAACAGTGGTAACATTGTTGTTGCCAGATAGCTTGGGTATTTGGGTTTTATTTAAGGATTGCACCCTCTCCGGTGGCTTGGGTTTAGGACCTCTATTGCCTTTAGTTGAAGGCGATGAATTGGAGGAATTTAAACTTTCTGTGGATGAATTGGTGTTTGCGCTAAGGCTTTGATGTAGAATGGGTATCAGAGTTTTTTGTTCGGGCATTTTGACTTTCGACTCTGCAGAAATGGTCCTTTGCAGTGGTATCTTGGAGCTACCCACAGGGCTTGATTCCTTGAAACGGGTGTTGCAATAAGCCAGCTTGAGGTCAGTCTCCGACTTCTGTTTAGTCAGCAAACGTGGTATGCTGGTGGGAGACTTGTGCAGAATTTTCTTCTCCAATGCGGATTCCAAATCAAAAGATCTTTTGGGGGTTAAAACTATGGGTATTCTTGATTTGCTAGGCGGTGAGGGGGTTTTGTTCTGCTTGGCATCCTTTTGCAAAGACGTTGAAGATTCATTGGCCAAAAATTCGGAGGTTTGCAACTTCAATTTGTCGATTTTTGACTCTTGCTTGAGTTTGATTTCACTTTCAGTTTTGGCCCTTTCCAATGAACGATATTGGCTACTGGGCGATTGTATGGCTTTGGGAATTTTTGTGGTAAATTCCTTGGGTTGAGTATTTTCGTTGGTAGGAGTATTTTGGGGAGTATTGGAGGCGGTAGTCGCTTGATTGTGTTTGTTAAAGGCACTATCGGGAATTTTTGGTGGAGGCACTTCTATGGCCTGCTTGCCATTGATACTGAGTTTGCGGGGCATGGGAATGATAGATCTTTTCTTGGGCTCCACAGGCGACAGGGTCACTTGCCTTGGTTTGGGTGTAGGAGTAGTTTGCTTGGCATTTTCCTCTTTTTCTTCGTTGTTTGAGGACCCGTTTGCCATGGTTTCATTCTCCTCCTTCTTATCTTCCTTCTCTTGGTAGTTATTTTCTTTACCCTTCAATTGCACATTTTCATAGACATTGATTTTTTCTGTCTTGAACTCTATATTTTCATAATTATTGCCTGGTTTCAGTTCCATTTCCAATACCTCAGTATCCAAAACACTCTTAAACGAACTCTCCAATGCAGCATTGACTTGAAATTCTTGCTCTAGCAAAGCAAAAGGTTTCAAAACTTTGGCCAATTCCGGTTTGTTCATAACCACCGGTGGCCCATTGTTGAGGGAAGCAAAACCCGACAGATCTGATTCTGAGGAATAATTGGAAGTCATGGAATAACGATCGATGACAGTGGAAATGGTGCTGGCGGTATCATCGGATTCTGATTCACCATTGCGTGAAGGATTTCTCAGCACCACATTGGAGCTGTTGTTTTCGGCAAAAAGGTTTATGTAGTACTCCGCATCTGGGGGCGGGGTAAATGAACGCTCACTATTGGCCATATCCAAAGGATCTGCTTTATTCAAGGCCATATCCTTCAAGTCATTGTCCTTAAAGGATCTTTGCCTTTTCACCAATTTTCTAGGAGGCACTGGAGGTGGTGGTGGGGGAGCAGCTTTCACTTGTCCATTGCTGCTGCCGCCCGACATATGCAAACCATTTGTGGCAGAGTTTTCGGCATCTTCCTCTAGATCTTCGGGCTTCAGGCCACGACCATTGCGCACCACTAATTTTATGGCCACATTATCCTTGAGGCATTTCACACATTCAATGCGTGTCATATCCTTAACAAGAAACTCATCGATTTGCAAGATTTCATCGCCCTCTCTCAATTGGCCCCAGGAGGTTATAACCTGAAATTAACAAAAAAGGCCAATTGAAAGTTCTTCAGATTGTTTAAAATCTTTATATCAACTCACCTTGGATGCTGGACTATCTGTGGCACATGATTGTATGAAGAGTTTTTGTACTTTTTCCGCACTGCGAGTGCCACCTTGAAATTTCAGGCCAAAACCCAAGCGTTCGCCAACCAAACGATAAACCACCACTGCTTCCGTTTCCGCGGCTTGCGATTGGTTGTTGTCTGCGACACTCGTTCCCAGCAATTGCTGGTTGTTAATGTTGTTGTTATTGATCGATAATACCGTTATGAAAGATGGATCATCGGTCGTTAATGCTGTTGTGCTATGCCGTGTTGAATTTCTATGCAAATGGTTATTGTCTTTGGAAGAGGGATCATCCACTTCCACCACAGTAACATAATCAGCCATGTTGAGTTTGATACATAGGGTTTTGAACTAAACTTTGTTCTTTATAGGCAATGTTTGATTGTTGAGCTATTCTCCAACAGATGGAGTCAGGGAACTGGAAAATAAAAAAAAATTACAATTAAAAATTTTTAACACAAAGGGAAAGTGAAAAAAAAAGAAAAAAAAAACAATCTATAAAAATCATGATTTGCTAAACAAAGAGATTTTTTTAAAAGAATCACCTATTATCATCACAAGTGGATGCTTAGTGTTCAACAGTAAATTTTTACTGTAAAACAAAATTTTTTAAAATAAAATCCCGAGGTTAGTCTTTTCCCCAAGACTATATGACCCTTAATCCGCCATCTCTCTTACTGATAACACTGGAAAGACTGATCGTCCTAAAGGTGAGGAAGGGACTGATAACGGATAACTTCCGTGGGACTCAGTACGCATACTTCAAGGTTGGCTAGTGAAAACGGCCCTCAAATAATCGATGAGAGAGGTCGCAATGCCTCTTAGCGGCCTTCCTGGATTTTGAGGTGGATTTCAACTACGCGGACATAGAATCGATAGTCAACGCCCTAAACCGCATGGGGATTCACCCTAGTACCTTTCAATGGGCGAACAATATGCCAGGATTATTAATTCAAACTTGCGATATAGTGTGAAGAAGGCAGTAGAATCGCTTGAAGGAGAAGTGATCTCGGCGTATAGCAGCAGCCTAGTACTAAACCAAGTCCTATTGGATCTTCATAGGGATGGCATGACATTAGTCGCATTTGCGCCGATGTCGCTATTGATCCGAGACACGTTTCGTTCGATGATCAATGATATCATTGAAATGTCACTGAGAAGACTGTTGAGATGGTTCACTAGGAAAGGATTTGGGACGACGCAGGGTTTTATCGCTCGAAGATATAAGGGGGTTCTCTTTTATATTTGGGGATGGTACAACCCTTCTGTTGCAATCTGCCAACTGTTAGCTCTATCGTAAAGCTTGACATTTTTGAGGTTATACGTACCCAGAACGTTTTGACATATGAGCGCTATTTGTGTTGTTTACAGAAACTTAAAAATTCATCTAGCCCAAAAAAATGGCAATAAATCGTGCGATTATTTTTCAACTTTTGACGTGGATTAACTCAAAAACAGTGCATCGATGAACTTAATTAAATTGTTGGCGATGAAGCTCCATCAAGGGTCAGTGTTTATCGGTGATATGGTGAATTCAACCGAGGTCGTAGTTCACTCCACGACGAATTTAGTGAAGGTTGGTCCAAAAACCAATGATGCTGTATGCCAACTGATATTGCAAGATCGTCATGTGACCTATCGTGAGATTGAGGCAACCTAAGGCATTAGTTGGACCAGCATACCATAGCATTCAATATTGCATGAACATTTGACCGTCAAAAAAATTCATTCGCGTTGGATTCCACACAATTTATCGATCGCTCAAAAAAGGCTCCTGTCGATTGGTCGAAAAGTGCTCCACAAATACGAAACTGCATTTTGAGCATACAAAACATCGATTTGATAAGTCATCCGCCATATAGTCCTGACTTGGCAGCGAATGACTTCTTTGTAATCCGGTACGTAAAAAATAAAATGAGAGGTCAACGTTTTTCGACACCTGAAGAAGCGCTTGTTGCGTTCAGAATCCATGTTTTGGAAATAGAGTGGCAAAAGTGCTTCGACAATTGGTTCAAACGCATTCAGACGTGTATAGATCTTAATGGGGAATATTTTGAAAAACAATAAAGCGATTTTCGATGATTAATATTCGGTTCAAAGTAAACGCGTGCTAAGTTCGGCCGGGCCGAATCTTATATACCCTCCACCAAGGATCGCATTCGTTCTTTGTTCTTTGAAATACTTTTTCCAATATATTTGAGCTATATCAAGTTAGTGAAGGATATGGACCGTACTTGTTAAGTAGCCATATTAGGCTATGAACCGATTTAGACCATACTTAGCACAATTGTTGGAAGCCGTAGTCGTTGTATGCAAGATTGGATAAGAATTGCGCCGTCAAGAAGTTAAATCGAAATATCGGTTTATATGGTGTTGGCGTGCTTTCGACAGGCAGATGGGCGGACAGACGGACGGACATGGCTAGATCGACTTAAAATGTCATGACGATCAGGAATATATATACATTGTGAGACCTATGCTGGCATATGGGGCACTAGTATGGTGGAAGGCGGTGGATAGATGGACATTCTAGAGTTCAACAAGTTCAAGACAAACTCGCAAATATATGACACCGGACTTTAGGTTACCGTCTCTGGACGAGATCATTATGCAGATGTGGAAGAATATGAAGTTACCAGGCCTAGTCATCGAACCAGAGCTGTCCGGAGAAATGAAACTGAAAGGTATTGTGCACCTTTACTACTGCAAGTCGATGTTCAGTAGAAGCTGGCAAGTTAACCCAAGGATAACTTAATAGATGGTAACAGCCGTTGTGAGACCTGTGCTAGCATATGCGGCATTGATGACGAGATGAGACTGAGGATTGGAGGACTAATACAGGAGTTGGACAAGTCGAAAGACAAACCTGAGTTGGGGTCCACTTGGCAGGCAGGTTAAGGAAACATATCTAACATGGTGACAAAAAGGACAAGGACAACACCAAACTACAATACTCGGTTGCAATAGCTTAAAGTGAAAAAACGATCTGTGATACTAGATTAAGTTTTTTACAATTAATTAATTATTTATTTTTTATATAAAATGTGTGTTTGTGCAGCTGGTTGGTCTAAGGAAGAACTGCAGAAAACTCTTCAACAGAGCAAAGGCCACAAGAGCACCACAGGATTGGGATCCCTGGAGGATACATCTGAGGCCCCTAGGCTAAGGAAGATTCTGTCCTCGAGACCTATTACGCTGGGGTATATCCAGAAGTCAGAGAATGTATGGACAATGTGTAGTGAGGAAACACTAGAACTACTCGTGGCGCCAGAAGAGGTTGTCACTGATATACATTCGTCGGAGGCCATTAAATTGGGTCTGAGCCGAAAATCCTTTGGGCGATAAGAAGTTTCGACTCCTTTAGGTCGCCAGGCCCTGATGATGTATCACCGGTTGAATTACAAGCTGTGCCTGATAGACTGGTTCCCTGGCTTAGGGAGATATACTCTGCTTGTATCAGAATGTCATATATACCTGTGGGATGGAAGGACACGAAGGTTATTTTCATTTCGAAAGCAGGAAAACCCTACCACACGATGGCGAAAGATTTTCGTCCTATAAGTCCGTCATCCTTTATGCTGAAGTCTCTTGAGAGGTTGATAGAAACATATCTTAGGGCAAAGATCCCTGGAGATCGCCTGTCGCGACAGCAGCATGCATATAGTAAAGGCAAATCCACTCAAACAGCCCTTCACGACCTAGTCGGCTACATAGAGGGTTCTCTCGCTGTCAAGGAATATACAATGGTAGCATTTCTTGACATTGAAGGTGCTTTCAATAATGTTAAAGCGACGTCAATCATGAAGGAGTTGGAGTTTCTAGGCCTCAACTCTCTCGTAATAATGTTTATTAACAGCTTACTTACTAAAAGATGCATTACGGCAGGCTTGGGATCTGTGGATCTAAAAAGATGGGTCAGTAGGGGAAGAAGGTGTACTGTCTCGTCTACTTTGGAATATAGCCATTAACAATTATTATTGTCCCTGAAAGAAAAATACGTAAAAGTGTTCGCGTATGCTGATGACGTGGCAATTACGGTTAGGGGAAAGTTTCCCAGGGCTACCAAAAGTGGTCTGGGTATAAATCCTTGCACGACAGAAGTGGTTCTTTTCAGCAGGAGATACAAGTTGCCTACAGTGGAACCTGTCTCCTTGGGTGTAGAGAATGTTCCATTTACAGAAGGCGCAAAATACCTGGGTGTTTTGCTGGACACGAAATTGAGCTTCAAATCCAACATTATGGAAAGGGCAAGAAAGGCCACTCTTGCCCTATACACCTGCAAGAGAGCCATTATCAGAAGTTGGGGGTTTAGACCGCGTGTCATGCATTGGGTATATACTGCAGTTGTCAGACCCATAATGCTATATGGTGTTGTGGTCTGGTGGACAGCGCTTCAAAAATCCACCTACTGCTCAATACTTAACAGTATCCAAAGGATGGCTTCACAGCCGCACTGAGGATGCACTGAATTTAATGCTTCATCTTATGCCTATGGACATTGTGGCTACCCAAATTGCAGCGACCACTGCCATGAGGTTAAGGGAGCTTACTCATTGGTCATGTGGCGGCTACGGACACTGTGTCATCCTTGATACAATATGCGATGTTCCAGGCAGTGTGGATAACACCCTACCTGAGCCGCTTTTTGATAAAAATTACTGTACCTCTATTTCTGATAGAACCGATTGGAACTACGATATCCCTGGTAACAGAAGTTACATAGACTTCTATACGGATGGTTCCAAACTAAACGACCAGCTGGGCTTTGGGGTGTACTCTAAAGATCTAGAACTGATCATATCGAAAAGGTTACCCGACCATTGCAGTGTGTATCAAGCAGAGACCCTTGCAATTAAGGAAGTGGTGGAATGGCTAAGATATACAATAATATCATTACGACGATTGACATAAATATCTTCTCAGACAGCCAGGCAGCCATTAAATTCCTGGAGAACGTGTTTCTGAACACATATACCTCCCGACGACTGTCGCAGCTCTCCCAACGAGATGGCTGAACAGTTCAAAATTCACCTGTTCTGGGTGCCGGGCCACAGAGATATCCCAAGGAATAGTAAAGCGGATAAGCTTGCGGGACTAGAAACTACCCCTCACACTCCAGGGACACTGGAATCTGTGGGTATGCCTCTAGCAACATGTAAGCTAAGTTTTCAGGACCAGGCCCAAAGGACAACGAATGATAGATGGTCACAAAGAGGGGGCTGTTAGTATTACAAAACTATGTGGCCTAATCTAAACTTGAAGAAGTCTACTGCTTTTCTGTCATTAGCTACAACATACGTCACAGTCATTGTGTCCGCCATGACAGGTCACTGTCCAATCGGAAAATATGCTAACAGACTGAAGGTTGCCAGCAACGACTTTTGCAGAAGCATAGGGACATCGAAGAAGAAGAGACTATAGAACACCTTTTGTGTCCCCCACTAGCAGTTAGAAGGAGAGCCTGTCTGATTTAGCGGATGTAAACATATTAAAACATTTCTGGGGGGTGTTAAGCCCACCCCCTAGAGGCCTTTCTACGCTTATGGCCACCCTATCCTAAAGAAAACTCTTCAGGATTTGCTTTCTATTGGCAATATTGCCGTTACAGCCATATAAGTGCCGTTATAAGTCCAGGAACTACACGCAAAAAAATAAACCGTTAGAGATATTTTTACGAGAAAAAAAAATACTTTATTACAAAGTTTTTCATTTAAAGTAACTATGGAACGTTTCGCTTCAAAATATCAAACGTTAGTCATAAACGTAGTATTATCGAATGTAACTGACTTTGTTTTTATACCCACCACCGACGGATGGGGGTATATTCATTTTGTCATTCCGTTTGCAACACATCGAAATATCCATTTCCGACCCTGATATATTCTTGATCAGCGTAAAAATCTAAGACGATCTAGACATGTCCGTCCGTCTGTCCGTCTGTCTGTTGAAATCACGCTACTGTCTTCAAAAATAGAGATATTGAGCTGAAATTTTGCACAGATTCTTTTTTTGTCCATAAGCAGGTTAAGTTCGAAGATGGGCTATATCGGACTATATCTTGATATAGCCCCCATATAGACCGATCCGCCGATTTAGGGTCTTAGGCCAATAAAAGCCACATTTATTATCCGATTTTGCTGAAATTTGGGACAGTGAGTTGTGTTAGGCCCTTCGACATTCTCCGTCAATTTGGCTCAGATCGGTTCAGATTTGGATATAGCTGCCATATAGACCGATCCTCCGATTAAGGGTCTTAGGCCCATAAAATCCACATTTATTATCCGATTTTGCTGAAATTTAGAAAAGTAAGTTGTCTTAGGTCCTTCGACATCCTCCGTCAATATGGCTCAGATCGGTTCAGATTTGGATATAGCTGCCATATAGACCGATCCGCCGATTTAGGGTCTTAGGCCAATAAAAGCCACATTTGTTATCCGATTTTGCTGAAATTTGGGATAGTGAGTTCGACATTCTCCGACATTCTCCGTCAATTTGGCTCAGATCGGTTCAGATTTGGATATACCTCCCATATAGACCGATCCTCCGATTTAGTGTCATAGGCCAATAAAAGCTACATTTATAATCTGATTTTGCTGAAATTTGAGACAGTACGTTGTCTTAGGCCTCTCGACATCCTCCGTCAATTTGGCTCAGATCGGTTCAGATTTGGATATAGCTGCCATATAGACCGATCCTCCGATTAAGGGTCTTAGGCCCATAAAAGCCACATTTATTATCCGATTTTGCTGAAATTTAGAAAAGTAAGTTGTCTTAGGCCCTTCGACATCCTCCGTCCATATGTTGTCTTAGGCCCTTCGACATCCTCCGTCCATATGTTGTCTTAGGCCCTTCGACATCCTCCGTCCATATGGCTCAGATCGGTTCAGATTTGGATATAGCTGCCATGTAGACCGATCCTCTGATTTATGGTCATAGGCCCATAAAAGCCACATTTATTATCCGATTTTGCTGAAATTTGGGACAGTATGTTGTCTTAGGCCTCTCGACATCCTCCGTCAATATGGCTCAGATCGCTTCAGATTTGGATATACCTCCCATATAGACCGATCCTGCGATTTAGTGTCATAGGCCAATAAAAGCTACATTTATAATCTGAATTTGCTGAAATTTGAGAAAGTACGTTGTCTTAGGCCTCTCGACATCCTCCGTCAATTTGGCTCAGATCGGTTCAGATTTGGATATAGCTGCCATATAGACCGATCCTCCGATTAAGGGTCTTAGGCCCATAAAAGCCACATTTATTATCCGATTTTGCTGAAATTTAGAAAAGTAAGTTGTCTTAGGCCCTTCGACATCCTCCGTCCATATGGCTCAGATCGGTTCAGATTTGGATATAGCTGCCATATAGACCGATCCTCCGATTTAGGGTCATAGGCCCATAAAAGCCACATTTATTATCCGATTTTGCTGAAATTTGGGACAGTATGTTGTCTTAGGCCCTTCGACATCCTCCGTCAATATGGCTCAGATCGCTTCAGATTTGGATATAGCTGCCATTTAGACCGATCCTCCGATTTAGGGTCATAGGCCCATAAAAGCCACATTTATTATCCGATTTCGCTGAAATTTGGGACAGTATGTTGTCTTAGGCCTCTCGACATCCTCCGTCAATATGGCTTAGATCGCTTCAGATTTGGATATACCTCCCATATAGACCGATCCTCCGATTTAGTGTCATAGGCCAATAAAAGCTACATTTATAATCTGATTTTGCTGAAATTTGAGACAGTACGTTGTCTTAGGCCTCTCGACATCCTCCGTCAATTTGGCTCAGATCGGTTCAGATTTGGATATAGCTGCCATATAGACCGATCCTCCGATTAAGGGTCTTAGGCCCATAAAAGCCACATTTATTATCCGATTTTGCTGAAATTTAGAAAAGTAAGTTGTCTTAGGCCCTTCAACATCCTCCGTCCATATGGCTCAGATCGGTTCAGATTTGGATATAGCTGCCATATAGACCGATCCTCCGATTTAGGGTCATAGGCCCATAAAATCCACATTTATTATCCGATTTTGCTGAAATTTGGGACAATATGTTGTCTTAGGCCTCTCGACATCCTCCGTCAATATGGCTCAGATCGCTTCAGATTTGGATATAGCTGCCATTTAGACCGATCCTCCGATTTAGGGTCATAGGCCCATAAAAAGCTATATTTATTATCCGATTTTGCTGAAATTTGGGACAGTACGTTGTCTTAAGCCCCTCGACATTCTCCTTCAATATGGCTTAGATCGGTTCAGATTGGAGTATAGCTGCCATATAGACCGATCCTCCAATTTAGGGTCTTAGGCCCATAACAGCCACATTTATTATCCAATTTTGCGGAAATTTGGGACAGTGAGTTGTGTTATCCCCTTCAACATCTTCCGTCAATTTGGCTCAGATCTGCACTGAAATTTGACACACTGACTTATGTTATGCTTTTCGATATTCGTGTCGTATATAGTTCAAATCGGTTTATTTTTAGATATAGCTACTAAAAAGACCAATATTTTGTTATATACAATTGAACAATGACTTTTACTTATTAGTATTTGGTCCAAATCGGAGCTTATATTGATATAGCTATATATATATATATATATATATATATATATATATATATAGGTATAAGTTTTGCACCGGATTTTGACGAAAGATGGTTTCCATATATATCCGAGGTGGTGGGTATCCAAAGTTCGGCCCGGCCAAACTTAACGCCTTTTTACTTGTTTGTAAAACCTTTAGCTGTTTCGCCTACGGTTAAATGACCTTTCTTTTGTTGTAAAACCAAAAACTCTGTAATGGCAAAAGCGTTCGATAGCAGCAACGACCATACGTTCGTCGAACCAAAAATTAAACTCTTGTGTGTCTCCTACTATTTGAACGTATAAGCCAGGAATGATAACGTTAACACTTTGGTACTTTTTTTATTCTATTTAAACCTTAAACAAGTAAAAGCGTGCTAAGTTCGGCCGGGCCGAATCTTATATACCCTCCACCATGGATCGCATTTGTCGAGTTCTTTTCCCGGCATCTCTTCTTAGGCAAAAAAGGATATAAGAAAAGAGTTGCTCTGCTATTAAAACGATATCAAGATATGGTCCGGTTCGGACCACAATTAAATTATATGTTGGAGACCTGTGTAAAATTTCAGCCAATTCGTATAAGAATTGCGTCCATTAGGGCTCACGAAGTAAAATAGAGAGAACGATTTATATGGGATCTGTATCGGGCTATAGAACGATTCAGACCATTATAAACACGTATGTTTAATGTCATGAGAGGATCCGTCGTACAAAATTTCAGGCATATCGGATAATAATTGCGACCTCTAGGGGTCAAGAAGTCAAGATCCCAGATCGGTTTATATGGCAGCTATATCAGGTTATGAACCGATTTGAACCTTATTTGACACAGTTGTTGAAAGTAAAAATAAAATACGTCATGCAAAATTTCAGCCAAATCGGATAGGAATTGCGCCCTCTAGAAGCTCAAGAAGTCAAATCCCCAGATCTGTTTATATGACAGCTATATCAGGTTAAGGACCGATTTCAACCATACTTGGCACAGTTGTTGGATATCATAACGAAATACTTGGTGCCAAAAATTCATTCCAATCGGATAAGAATTGCGCACTCTAGAGGCTCAAGAAGTCAAGACCCAAGATCGGTTTATATGGCAGCTATATCAGGTTATGAACCGATTTAAACCATACTTGGCACAGTTGTTGGGTATCATAACAAAACACGCCGTGCGAAATTCCATTCCATTCGGAAAAGAATTGCGCCCTCTAGAGGCTCAAGAAGTCAAGACCCAAGATCGGTTTATATGGCAGCTATATCAGGTTATGAACCGATTTGAACCATACTTGGCACAGTTGTTGAATATAATTGCAAAACACGTCGTGCAAAATTTCATTTCAATCGGATAATAATTGCGCACTCTAGAGGCTCAAGAAGTCAAGACCCAAGATCGGTTTATATGGCAGCTATATCAGGTTATGGACCGATTTGAACCATACTTGGCACAGTTGTTGGATATCATAACGAAACACGTCGTGCGAAATTCCATTTCAATCGGATAAAAATTGCGCCCTCTAGAGGCTCAAGAAGTCAAGACCCAAGATCGGTTTATATGGCAGCTATATCAGGTTATGGACCGATTTGAACCATACTTGGCACAGTTGTTGGATATCATAAAAAAACACGCCGTACAAAATTTCATTCGAATCGGATAAGAATTGCGCACTCTAGAGGCTCAAGAAGTCAAGACCCAAGATCGGTTTATATGGCAGCTATATCAAAACATGGACCGATATGGCCCATTTACAATACCAACCGACCTACACTAATAAGAAGTATTTGTGCAAAATTTCAAGCGGCTAGCTTTACTCCTTCGGAAGTTAGCGTGCTTTCGACAGACAGACGGACGGACGGACGGACGGACAGACGGACGGACATGGCTAGATCGACATAAAATGTCACGACGATCAAGAATATATATACTTTATGGGGTCTCAGACGAATATTTCGAGTAGTTACAAACAGAATGACGAAATTAGTATACCCCCCATCTTATGGTGGAGGGTATAAAAATACCATGGTAACCCCGCGAGTCTTTAGGATCTTTTCGAGAATAACAATTATTCATTACTTATGTACACCTTACATGGGTGAATTCTCTAATTGGCATTTACAAAAAAAAACATTTCTTATTTCCAAAGTATTTCCTTAATATTAGTACTGTCGTCGAAATGTGGTTCTATGGGACCATGTTTGGAAGAGATAAGATATTATTCCTTGTTTTAAAGCAGTCTAATGCACAATAAGCTCTAAGGGAGCTATATTTGGCTATAGTCCGAGTTTAGACTCGGCTCTAACAAGGAGGTCCCAATGTGCTAGAAACTCTAATCAGACTGCACTCATAGACATGAGAGAAGTATCCCCGGCGTTCTTTAATGCATTCACGCCGAGTGGTAAGAAAATACTCAAAAATAGGATACAGCTCTAGAAAAATGCTAGTTCAAATTAGATAAGAAGTACCCAACGCAGTTCGGACTGGCATAAAGGGGACGAATGATTTTCTGAAAATTCTTGGGAGTGATATTTCTGGAAACTTTTTGCATTTGATGGTTTCAATATTCAAAAATACATTTATGTAGATAAGCCTACTACTTATGACAACAGGTGGGATTTTATATAAAAGTCATTAAAATCTACTTTTCATTGCTAAATGGTCGTTAAAAAATTAGGAAAAGAATTCAGTTGTTGTAAACAGAAAGTGGTTTAAATTTTTTTTTTACATTTACCCAAAAATTAGTTTTTATCAAATTTTTGGTAAAAAAATGTTTCAAAAAGAATTATAAAAATTTCTACGCAGTTTGCACTACAACCTAAATCCCATATTTGAGCAAACCGTTAGATTAAAAAATTGTATCTTTAGACTACAAAAAGTACCGTTTTAAATAGTTTTAATCTTCTTTAATATCCCTGGTATAGATCAGTGATGGGACAATATACTCACACTATTGCACAATACTGTGTATGTACACAAGAAAATTATGCTAAGCAAGCCCATGGGCCTGCACATAATAGCAATTATGTGCTCGCCACTGGTGTATAGACACATTCTCTCACACAACATTTTTTACTAGGAAAACTTTTTTTTAAGGTTTTGCTTTATGTACAAAAATACTGATATGTCCGATGACAAAAAAATCATTAAAGCAACAGACAAGTGGCTGCTAGGTACAAGAAAACACAACTACAAGTTCTAAGGAACATACAGTGTTTGGTAATATATACACGATTAAGAAACACCCATCCCAAACTAGATATTTAAATGTGTGAAAACAACAACTCCCATAAGTGCTTCTATACCCACCACTATAGGATGGAGAGGGGGGTTTAATAACCCAGTCAATCCCTTTGTAGCAGCTCGAAATATTGACCTGAGACCCTATAGGATATATATATATTCTTGATCCTCTTTTAGTCGATCTGTCTGTCACAATAGCGGTCGAACGAATAAAGATATTCGCATGAAATTTTATGCAGAGACTTCTTATTGATGTAGGTCATCAGGGATTGCAAATGGACCATACCGGTTTAGATTTTGATGAAACTCCTATATAAAACGAACATCTGATTTGACATCTTAAACCCCTGGAAGGCGTAGATTTCTTTCGACTTGGCTGAAATTTTGCACGGAATATTTTGTTTCGACTTCCAACAGCTGTGCCAAGTACGGTCCAAATCGATCTATAACCTGATATAGCTCCCATATAAACCGATTAGTCTTCTGCGGCTTCTAGAAACTTCAATTTGTGCCTGATTTACAGATATTAGTAACGTTAGATACACATATGTCTTGAACTAAGTTTATTTGTGGAAATTTTTGGCCGAATCCATGGTGGTGCGTTCCCACGATTCGGCCGGCCAAACTAAGCACATTTTTACTTGTTTTGCTTCATTTATAGCATAACAAATACAGTAGATCACAAAACAAAACCAAAATGGACTCCCATGTCTGGATGAGATTAATTTACAGTTGTCGAAGGAGAAGAAAATCTTGGGCCTAGTCTCTATGCGAAACCGGCGTGGAAAATAAATAGGGAAAGAAGCCGAAAGACACTGTGCGCTTTTTACTCCTGCAGGACAAAGTTCGGCACGAAGGGGAGAGTTAAGACAAGGACGATATGCTGAATGTGCAGGGCCACTACGTGATCAGTTCTGTCTTAGGGGATAGCTGGAAAAGTGGAAGCCTGCAAATATGACTTCTGATTGAGAGTTCGAGAAGGTCTAAAGATGGAAGTGCATCGGAATCACGGAACAAACAGGGGCCAACAATTTTGTTGTGGATACATTTGCATTTAAAGTTATTTTCCTGCGCTCTCCTGAACAAAATCCTTATTATCCTATCGAGCACTAGTTTTGTTCGTATCCACGTCTACAGGGGCACAAGATTTCCACCTTATTGAGGTGGCTTTTCTCCTAGGTTAGGTTTAAGTGGCAGTCTGCCATCACACTCACTTAGACGTTTATGTCCATTGTGATACCACAGGAATCGAAGAAGGAAGATGCCTTCTTGTTCCTACCGTTGAATCATCCAGATTGCTTAAATAGCCCAACCACTTGCTAATGTTCAAATCCGCTTAATCTGACAAGTTTCTTAAGAAATGAGAAGCTAATGAGAAACTTCTTCTGACTGCCAATGGGACACACACAACAGTTGTTCTTTAGTCTCTTCTTCCTTGACGTCGTCACAACTTCTGCAAAAGTTGTTACTTGCAACCTTCCGATCAAGACTGTGACCTGTCATGACAGACACAATGACTGAGACATCTGTTCTAGCCAACGACAACAAAGCGTTAGACCTCTTCAATCTCGATGTGTCCACATTATTTTGGGGTGTTCGCAACCCCCTCCTAAGACTGTTGGGTTCCGACAGTGATCGCACTAATCTACTACACGCGGTTAGGTATTCGCAAGACCTCTAGTTGGCACATACCGAGTGGACACTTAGGTTGGTATGTATAGGTGATCCTCCAGGAATGCGCGTACATGTGGACGTGCTTCTTATATCACTTCATCTCACCCTAGACAGAAATAAACTATGATAGGGTTCAATCACGTAATTAATTGATCCAATTAGTTTTTTAATTTAAACTGCTTCAATCACAGAAATTAATAACATCAATCACCGTTTTTGAAGAAATCATTGAACAATTTTTAGTTAAAAAAATTACATTTTCAATTAAAAAATTATTGGAAATTGATTAAACAAATTTATGGAATGTTTTTTTAAACCGATTCGTAGACGCATGGAAAGTTGAAATCTTCTTCCTGTTGTATCGTAGGGGACGCTATGCAATACGGTGCGTAAGTAAAATCAATTGAAGGCTACATTGCAGACAAGAAGGGCTATAGGGTATAAAATTTTTTTCGATTCAATTAAAAAATGATTGTTTCAATTTATTTTTTAATTGAAAATAAACAAGTAAGAAGGCATTAAGTTCGGCCGGGTCGAAATTTGGATACCCACTACCTCCGGAGAAAAATGCATCATTTATAAATCCATACCAAATGTTAAAGTTGTTAAAACAGAATATTGGTCAATGTGGCAGCTATATAAAAATATAAACCGATCTGAACTACATATACAGGGTGGCTGATGAAAGCCGCTACCAAAAAAAAATGTAATAACTTTTTTTCTATTTAATAATAATAATTTAATAATTAATTTAATTAATTAATTAATTAATTTAATTAATAATAATTTAATAATTAATTTAATAATTTAATTTAACATGAATAAAAGAAAAATGTATTCCATACACCGAAAAAAAAATGTAGCAATATTCATCATTGTAGCAATATTCATCAGCCACCCTGTATAGGGCACGGATGTCGAAAAGTCTTACATGGGTCACTATGCCAAATTTCAGCGAAATCGGATAATAAGTGCGCCTTTTATGGGCCCAAGGCCTTAAAACGGGAGATCGCTCTATATGACAGCTATATCCAAATATAGATCGATGGAGGCCATATTGAATGCGGATGTCGTAGGGCCTAACACAGCTCACAGTGTCACAAATCACCAAAATGGGGTAAGAAACGCTGCTTTTATGACTCCAAGGATTATAATGACAGCTATATCCAACTATAGACCGATCTGAACCATATAGGGAACGTCAGAAAGCCTAACATTGGTCCTTGTGCCAAATTGCAGCGAAATCGGGTAATAAATGCGCCTTTTGTGGGTCCAAGACCTTCGATCGGGAGATCAGTCTATATGGCAGCTTTATCTTAATAAAGACCGATCTGAACCATATAGGAGAAGGATATCGGAAAGCCTAATATAGGTCACTATGCCAATTTTCAGCGAAATCGGATAATAAATGCGCCTTTTATGTACTCAAGACCTTAAATCAGGAGACCAGTCTATATGACAGCTGTATCCAAATATAGGCCGATCTGAACCATACGGTGCACGGATGTTGAAAAGCCTAACATAGGTCAATAAAAGCGCCTTTTATGGGCCCAAGATCTTGAGTCGGGAGATCGGTACATATGGCAGCTATATCCAAATATAGACCAATTTGAACCATATAAGGAACAGATGTTGGAAAGCCTGACATAGATAATCGTGCCAAATTTCAGCGAATTCAGATAATAAATGCGCCTTTTATGGACCCATGTTCGGGCTTAACTATAGCCCGATCTTGACCATACGCAGTACGAATGTCGAGAACTAACATTCTGCCAAATTTCAGCGAAATTTGATAACAAATGTGACTTTAATGGGCCTAAAGCTTCAAATCGGAAGATCGGTTTATATGGGGGCTGTATCAAGATATAGTTCGATATAACCCATCTTTGAACGTAACTTGCCTATGGACAAAAAAGAATCTGTGCAAAGTTTCAGCTCATCATCTTCATTTTTAAAGCCAGTGGCGTGATTTCAACAGACAGACGAACAGACGGACGCACATGGCTATTTCGTCTTCGATTTTTCAACAATCATATATACTAGGGTCAGAACTGAATTTATTGATGTGTTGCAAACGGAATGACAAAATCTTCAATCACGAGTGTAAATGGAAATTCTTTCAGATACAATGAATCAATAAATTTTTTAATATCGGAATACTGAGATTTGAGTTATATATACGAGTATTCTAGTTCGTCTTGACATTCGAAGTCGGTTGAGCCATGTCCGTCCGTCTGTCTATCGAACGTACGTGACAGTTCGAAGGAGTAAAGCTAGGCGCTTAAAATTCTGCACAAACACTTTTATTAGTGTAGGTCGGTTGGGTCCATGTATCGGTCCATATTTTGATATAGCTGACATATAAACCGATTTCGGATTTTATCTTCTTGAGCCTCTAGAGGGCGTTATTCTTATCCAATTTGGCTAAAATTATACATGAGGTGTTTTGTTTAAATTTCAACAATTGTGCCAAATCGGTTCATAACATCCTATCTTGACTTCTTGAGCCTCTAGAGGGCGCAATACTTTTCCGATTTGGCTGACATTATGTATGAGGTGTTATGTTTTGACTTCCAACAATTCTGCTTATTATGTTTCAAATCAGTTCAAAACCTGATATAGCTGCCGTATAGGCCGAGCTTCAGATTTGACCTCTTGAGCGTCTACAAGGCACTGTCTTGACTTCTTGAGCCTCTAGAGGGCGCAATTCTTATTGAATTTGGTGAAAATTATGCATGAGGTGTTTTGTTTCGATTTCCAACAATTGTGGCAATTATGTTTCAAATCGGTTCACAACATCCGATCTTGACTTCTTGAGCCTCTAGAGGGCGCAATTTCTATCCGATTTGGCTGACATTATGCACGTGGTGTTATGTTTTGACTTCCAATAATTCTGCTAATTATGTTTCAAATCAGTTCATACCCTGATAAAGCTGCCATATAGTCCGATCCTCAGATTTGACTTCTTGAGCGTCTACAAGGCGCAATCTTGACTTCTTGAACCTCTAGAGGGGATCTTTTTCCGATTTGTTTAAAATTTTACATGAGATGATTTGCCCAACATCTGTGCTAAAAATGGGTCAAATCGGTACATAACTTGATATAGCTGCCATATAAACCGATCTCGGATCTTGACTTCTTTAACCTCTAGAGGACTTAATTTTGATCCAATTTAGCTTGCATTGTGCATGGGGTGTTTTATTTCGACTTCCAACAATTGTGCAAATTATGGTTCAAATCAGTTCATAACTTAATTTAGCTGCCTCATAAACCAATCTTCAGATTTGCCTTTACCTTCCGATTGGGCTGAAATTTTGCATGTAAAGTTTTACTTACTATGGCTTCCTACAGCCGCGCCAATAGAGCTGGCCAAATATCGATGGTACTATCGATATTAAATTATTTGTCTGAATATCGACGGATATTTATCGATATCGATACTATCGGCAAAGTCAAATTTTTTCCAAAATTTAACAAAAATAAGCGCTTAAGATACATTGTGCCTATACAGGGCATAATTTTCATCCAATTGGGCTAAATTTTTTTACAATTATTGCTCTCATGACTTCCAAATAACTTTATTAAATTTGGTTTTATTCGGTCTGTGCATTGTTATTACTTCTATTTTAGAAATATTGAAAATATCGATTGTTGCGATTATCGATAGTTTGCCAGCTCGACGTGCCAAGTTTGGTTCGAAAAAGGTCTTTAACCTAATATAGCTTCCATATAAACCAATCAACCGATTTGATTTCTTGGGCCTCTAGGGGGTGCAATTATTTTGCTGAAATTTTAAACGTGGGTTTTTCAAATGCGATCTTTGGCAGAGTCTATATAAGATTCGGCCCGGCCGAACTTAAGTTGCTTTTACTTTATCCCTATACCCCTTTCCCACTGATCTATAACAATGCGCCGAAAATAGAATGAACTCACCTCAACCTAAGCCCAATGACCCTATACACGGAAGAAATCACTGCAAGAAAAATTTAACAAGTGTGGTTGGGTTAGTCCCCTTACCCAGGACGAAACGCATCCCACAGTGTTTGGTGTGTTGTGATCTCTGGCTTTCCTTTTCCATTGCAATAAATTTTCGATCATTAAGCTCGTCTCGATAGAGAAATAAACGAAAAACTAATCTAGTTTGTTTAACATACATTTTATAAATTCTGCCACAGATATTCCATAAAGTGACGGAAGATATTTTTCTCATATCAATGAATGGAGTCCGATTAAAGTATTAGTTCAATAATCGGGGACCTTTTCTTGGAATTTGAACGGCGTGCTCCTTAATGCATTGAATTTTTAGATGGCTGCATACCTCAAAGGAGGCCACCATGGCGCAGATGTTAAGAGTTGATTCTCAACAATTTTGGTGATTGCATCAATGGCTTATAGAGTTATTGAAGTGTGTCTATTGTCACTTGACAGAGAAAATTGTAAGAATTTCATCAAATTTGTTTTTTGAGTTAGCAGTTGGTAGTCAAGCGACATTTTCTCAACAAACATCATACCAATTTTGTTGTTAAAACTGTAATATATTTGTTAAATAGCAAATCTACGACGCACCAGCAAACATTTTTGCACTCAAATTTTGTTGTTGAGAATACATTTTATTTGTTGGCTTGGTAAGCGGATGATTGCTAGCACCTAATTCGTACTTTGGGTTGCTATTAAAATTGTAATTTGATTTGTTGCAGGAAAATTGAAAAATTTTTTAGTTGATATTTCAATAAAAGTTGCTGATTTTCAAAACTTATTTTTATCTGTGCACGAGTATATCTATATTAGCAACCGTACTCTTTTCCCACTCACAAGATTGGCTATCAAAAATATTAATTTATATTTTTTATTTATTTTGTTCTTCTCTCTTTAACACTGATATAGATATTTGTCTTGTGTTAATCTCCTCCTTTCCCTTGGCGATCACCAATCAATCTGATCGTCAGCTCTCCTTTTTAGCCAAAAACCATTTCTGCTGCTGCTGCCGTATTTGCTTACTGGGATCGTGTCAAAGAAGTATGTCAGCCAATCACTTAAGATCTGTGTTTTTTTTTCAATTTTTTTTTTAAGCAACCACCTCAAACCGCAAGTCTGCTCAGTCAGCAGTCAACTCGTAACAACATAAATCCCCTCAAAGAGATCAAATATCAACCAAACATCACCGTTGTATATTTCTTTGGTGATCTTGTTTGAAACGAGTACAGCAAACACGCGGGTGAAAGAAACAGGGTGAATCACAGAAATCAATTGAAAATCAAAGTTCAAAGCCGGTTTTGTAAAAGAGATATGTCAACCCAAAAAAAAGAAAAAACTAATAAAAATAAAAATGTTGACAAAAATGCAGTTGGTTTGCATTCCTTAGGTTAGCACCAGCACCACATGGAGGGTTTTACTAAGGAAATAGAGAGGAAACTAAGAAGTTATAGAATTAATTCAGGAAACGGGGAACATTTGCTGCATAACAACTGAATAGGTGCAGATTTGTTTTTTTAAGAGAGAGAGAGAGAGAGGTTGCTCGACGGTTTGTCTTCCCATGGTTCAATTTAATCTGAAATTGAGAAATCTCAAAAGAAATGAAGAACAAGTAAAAAGGCGTTAAGTTCGGCCGGGACGAACTTTGGATACCCACCACCTCGGGTATATGTGTAAAGCACCTTTCATCAAAATCCGGTGAAAAATGCATACCTTATGCCCCATAGCAGCCATATCGAAATGTGTTCCGATTCAGATCAAATACTAATAAGTGCAAGTCATTGTTCAATTCAATGTATAACAAAATATTGGTCTTTTTAGTAGCTATATCTAAAAATAAACCGATCTGAACCACATACGAAACGGATGTCGAAAAGCCTAACATAAGTCACTGGGTTAAATTTCAGTGAAATCGGGTTGTAAATGCGCCTTTTAAATCGAGAGATCGGTCTATATGACAGCTATATCCAAATCTTGACCGAGTTGAGCCAAATTGAAGAAGAATGCCTAAGGGCCTAACTTGCCTCACTGTCCCAAATTTCGGCGACATCGTACAATAATTGCCCTTTTTATGGGCCCAACACTTAAAATCGAGAGATCGGTCTATATGACAGCCATATTCAAATCTGGACCGATCTAGAACAAATTGAAGAAAGATGTCGAAGGGCCTAACACAACTCATTGTCCCAAATTTCGGCGACATCGGACAACAAATGCGTCTTTTATGGGCCCAGAACCTTAAATCGAGAGATCGGTCTATATGACAGCTATATCCAAATCTAAACCGATCTGTGCCATATTGCAGAAGTATGTCGAGGAGCTTAATTTAACTCACTGTCCCAAATTTCGGCGACATCGGATAATAAATGTGCATTTTATTGGGCCTAAACCTTAAATCGAGAGATCGGTTCAAATCTGGACCGATCTGGGCCAAATTGAAAAAAGATGTCGAAGGGCCTAACATAACTGACTGTCCCAAATCTCCGCAAAATCGGGTAATAAATGTGGCTTTTATGGGCCTAAGACCCTAAATCGGCGGATCGGTCCATATGGGGGCTATATCAGGATATAGTCCGATATAGCCCATCTTCGAACTTTACCTGCTTATGGTCAAAAAATGGATCTGTGCAAAGTTTCAGCTCAATATCTCTATTTTTAAAGACTGTAGCGTGATTTCAACAGACAGACGGACGGACATGGCTAGATCGTCTTAGATTTTTACGCTGATCAAGAATATACATACTTTATAGGGTCGGAAAAGGATATTTCGATGTGTTGCAAACGGAATTACAAAATGAATATACCCCCATCCTTCGGTGGTGGGAATAAAAAGACTTGACGTTTAGTTGAGGTTCACATTCAACATCGAAATTTAAAATTGAAACACCCTTTGTAAAGGAGTTCTCCGCCCACTAAGGGCTTACGTTGACACCCCTAGCGCTTGCCTAGTTATATCTCCAAATGACGATCGGCTATCCTACAGAGGATGATGTAGATTTTAGACCAAATTAAGCCACCCTAATGTACATCCCCGCAGAAGCACCCATTCACTCTCAACTAAGTGTATACTCGGAGTTTGTGCCGACCAGTTATACCACGCGGCTACTCACACATGATCACGCGTGTAGGATTTCATTGCTTCACCTGTCGAAACCATACCGTCTTGCCTATGTATCTGAGGAGACCTTCTAGATATACAGCTACAACAAAACCCTTCTAGATATTCAACTTATCGGTAGTTCAGTATAAAGGGTACTATATCAAGATATAGGCCATCATTGAACTTAGTTTGAGGGGTGATTTCAACAGACAGATGGACGAAAATGTCTAGATCGATATAGCAACGATCTTGTATGTAAAAGTTTCTAGGGTTGAAAATTTATAATGTGTGATGTGAATGATGTGATGTGTTGCAAATGGAATGGCAAATGACCAACTCTTTGGTGGTGGGCATAAAAACATATGCCGCATTTTTGTCTTGTAGAACATTTGTTAGGTTTCAGTTGGGTTTGGCAGGATTTTTCGTAAATTTTGGCAAGAAATAATTTTCTTGAATGGCAACACTGGCATTAATATGTCTTTGGCATGAAATATCACCACCATTAACATGTCAAGGCATAACATGGTGGTGACCATGCCATAACATGGCATTTTTATTTTAGTCTGTCCATTCGGCACGATCACTGAACTTATGCAGACAAAACTGAGGCATCTGTCAACATGAGCCAAGACCAATGGACGCACACTTAAAGGAAAACGCAAGCGAAAGTTCGGTAGCTTCACCGGACCGATTCTGAAATGCATGGAAACGAAACTACACCACCTTCTGAAATATAGAAAAAACACCGGGGTCTTAATTACTTGTTTTTTAACTGATGACAGGCCACGGACAACGTTTAGCAGAAGAGCTTCTATGTACATAACGCTAGCTGGCGAAGCACACCAAAGTAAGCTTTATTTGAGCTTTTAAGCTCCGTGAATCATGTGTGGGGCTGGACTCTGCGTTTGGGGATTTTGAAGCAAAATGCAAGGAAAAAATGCCTCTACAGGTGAATTGAATGCCTTCGAATTTGTCTTTCTCTGCAGATGCCGCAATCATCATTCACAGAATAAGCTCGGGCAAAATTCCAATTTTTAGAGCATGTTGTTTGTACTCATGGTCCCAAATAAACATAGGCACTACAGCCACCATCTTTAGGGATTTATTAGGCATAGACCGAGCTTGCGACTGAGAGATACATGCAGCATTTTGCAGAAGGAGCTCTATGTCGTACTGAAGACTCTTTGTCGTAGGCAATACCTCATAATATATCTTGTCTTGACATAACAGTGCCAATTTCATAAAATATCACTACCAACGATAATGCCACAACTAACTATTTGAAATGACACTGTCACTAACGATATCCAGCCATGTCTTAACATACTCGTATAACCATGATTGTGATATGACATTGCATGAGATTGGTTGCGATATGTCACAGCATGACATTGGTAGTGATATTTCATGATGTGACACAGCATAGCTTTGTTGATGGCAATGCCATGTAATGGTATGGCATGGCATGGGTAATATGTCATGATATGACATAGCACTAAGGCATCTGTCAGCCAAATTTATTTGGCCTGGTCTATGCCAAACGGACTTGGAGTCACAAACTGCTAGGCATAGATGATAGTATCGTACGGAGCACCATGTCGCTGCGATGTGGCTAACCAAGCTGCATTGCCTGTATCACTTATGAATGACCCAAGTGACCAATAACTGACCAATCCATCTTTGTGTGAGCTTTGCAGCAAACTATTTGATATCTACAGAGATATTGCATGGGACACATTGCATGGGGGCTTTCTTTTTAAGGCCGAGTCCGAACGGCGTGCCGCAGTGCGACACTTCTTTTGAGGAGAAGCTTTTACATGGCATAGTACCTCACAAATGTCGCCAGCATTAGGAGGGGATAACCACCGCTGAAAATGTTACGATGGTCTCGCCTGGATTCGAACCCAGGCGTTCAGCGTCATATTCGGACATACTAACCTCTTCGCTACGGTGGCCTCCATTGGAGCACATTACAGGATTGATAAAAGCAGCGCGTTCCAGAATAAATCAGGCTGTAAGATCTCTAAGACCCTATGGTAGGCTGTGTTGCCGCCGAAAACAGAGATCATTGCAGACTATGAGAAGACGTGGGGGAAATATAGATGATAGAACACAACCAGCGCCAATGTCGGGAAAATGCTAGAAGAAGATTTCCAGGAGAAATCCTCGAACTCGAGAATCTGGCATATCCGAGTCATGTGAATTAAAAATGATCCTGGCTTTCAGCGTGGGTTTGAAGTGACTAGAGATTATTAACTTGAAAACCCCAAAGACTTTCGGATTTCCAAGAGTTGCATTTTCCGGGCGACCAGAGAAGAGGTGATCAGTGACATCGTTGACAAGGAGAAGATAGTGTGGGCGGTCCGTACTTTCTGCCATTTAATTTGGGATAATACCTAACGGTATTATCCCAGCACTGCTGCAGTAGTCCCTTGGAGTTACCCTGCCCTGGCTAGAATGGATTTTCCGAGCGAGCCTGCCATGGTTCTACATACCAAGAGCATGGGAGGAGGCCAGGGTGGTCATTTTCCCTAATGCGGGAAAAATAAGCTACAGCAAGACGAAGGATTGTAAGCTCATTAGTCTGACTAATAGTATGGTGGAGGGCCATGGTTAAGAGGACTCGAGAAAGTCCAGATATTGCCCTGCGTCAGAGTCACAGGGGCACTGAGATCTCCACCACAGGCAGGTCTGGAGACGATGATGGATATGGAGCGGGAAATATTCGGAACAAAGTCGCGCCATTTTGATGGAGGACAATGCGGCCACAGTTCTGCCATTACAGCAATAGTACTGCAATTTCAGGGTAGCAGGATTACTGCTGGAAAGTCTGAAAGGGATGTTAGAAGAAAAAATAGAACACAAATGGCAATGTGCCTCTCAATCACCAATGATTGTATACTTAAATTTAGATACAAAAGGTGCACATTAGTACAGAAATAACAAAAAGTTCAGCCACATTTCGAAATGAATACCAGTGGATGGATCAGGTAGCTTTTTTATAAATTAAAATCATCTCTTCCAACAAAATTTATAAAAAATGCCTAAAGTAAACAAAACAGGTAACAGGAAACCATAAAAATTAGCATACAATTTTTTTCAGCAGACTTGTGTACTCTTCACTGCAGATTTTGTTAGTTGAAATAGCAGTAAGAAATGTTTGCTAATACAGCAGCCCAATGTTTGCTGAAACAGCTGTTATGTCTGCGTTCTTATTTTCACCAGACAAAAACTGATGTTTTAGCAAACATTTTTTGTTGTTTTAAATAAGAGAATTTTATTGAGTATGTGTTTTAAGGGGGATGAGACCTCGATCTTCACTGATGGCTACAAAATGGAGTCTGGATTGGGGGTCTACTCCGACGCACCCAACATCGGTATGTCTCTGAGACTACCGGACGAATGTACGATCTTTGAGGCTTAGGTTTGTGCCGTTACAGCAGCCACAAGAGAAAATCTGGTAAGCCTTGGATACGAGGACGGTGAGGTTGAGGTATGTGGCGGAATGTTTGAAGTCCCTGGGTAGGGTCGGGGTTCACGATGTGAAGCTGATATTGGTTTCCAGATATGACGGGATTCCGGGGAATGAAGGTGCGGAAGGCTCGTCTGCGCCGGGCCGAACCACTCAAGGGTCTTGCCTACGTGGCATATATCGAACTACCGAACATAGTAAAGGAGATGGCCAGAACGGGGTCGGTGGCGAGATGGCACACAGCGCATCGTTGCCAGACCGCAAACGTGCTCTGTATCATCCACAGAAGTAGTACGAAAGAGTTACTAGCGTTCAATTAGAGGTCGCTGAGCAGATTGACAGGGGTCATAATCGGACACTGTACCATAGGCCCCATGGCGGAGCGCATTGAAATACCGCACAATAACTTCTGCAGCACTTGGTTTGCTCATGCCCGGATCTGCAGGGACGAAGGCTCTCTTTTCTGGAGAGGCGGTTCTTCTGCGATCTGGGTGATCTTGCGGGCGTACCCCTGGGATGTCTCTTGAGATTTGTGAAAGGAACCGGATAGTTCCGACGGAGGGTGCGACATGATCTGGCGAAGGTACCTATATGCTTTCATAAGGGATAGGCGTTTTCAACCCCCGCTCTGGTTCTCCATACTCTCTGTTTTTTTTTATTCGTGTATAACATCTGGACATGGTCCGAGGTCTCATATCTTCTTTGTCCTCTCTTTCTCTCTATAGTACCGCAATGAGCCAAACTGGCGTCCGAGTGAACTCACTTATGGTGGGCAACCCATTCAACCTAACCTAACCTTGTTATGCGGTAACCGTAGAGTTGACGTCCAACAAACAATAACACCAATAGCTATTTGCAATGCAAATTTCCCCGTCAACATTCCATTTAGGCACAAGAAGGTCACCCAAAGAAGTGTCGCACTGCTGCACGCCGTTCGGAATCAGCTATAACAAGTAAAAAGGCGTTAAGTTCGGCCGGGCCGAACTTTGGATACCCACCACCTCGGGTATATATGTAAACCACCTTTCATCAAAATTCGGTGAAAATTTCATACCTTATACTTATATACCTCATACCGATCTGAACTATATACGACACGGATGTCGAAAAGCCGAACATAAGTCACTGTGTCAAATTTCAATGAAAACGGATTATAAATGGGCCTTTTATGGGGCCAAGACTTTAAATCGAGATATCGGTCTACATGGCAGCTATATCCTAATCTGGACCGATTTGGGCCAAGTTGCATAAACATGTCGAAAAGCCTAACACAATGCACTGTCCCAAATTTCGGCGAAATCGGACAATAAATGCCTCTTTTATGGAACCTTAACCTTAAATCGAGAGATCGGTCTATATGGCAGCTATACGCAAATCTGGACCGTTCTGGGCAAAATTGAAGAAGGACGTCGAAGAGCCTAACCAAACTCACTGTGTCAAAAATCAGCGACATCGGACAATAAATGCGTCTTTTATGGCCCCAAAACCTAAAACCTAGATATCGGTCTATTTGGCAGCTATATCCAAATCTGGACCGATCTGTGCGATATTGCAGAAGTATGTCAATGGGCTTAACTTAACTCACTGTTCCAAATTTCGGCGACATCGGACAATAAATGAGCATTTTATGGGCCCAAAACAATAAATCAAGAAATCGGTCTATATGGCAGCTATATCCAAATCTGAACAGATCTGGACCAAATTGAAGAAAAATGTCAAAAGGCCTAACACAACCCACTGTCCCAAATTTCAGCAAAATCGGATAATGAATGTGGCTTTTATGGGCCTTACACCATAAATCGGAGGATCGATCTATATGGCAGCTATATCCAAATCTGGACCAATCTGAGCCAAATTAACGAAGGATGTCGATGGCCCTTACATAATTCACTGTCCCGAATTTCATCAAGATCGGATAATAAATGTGGCTTTTGTGGGCCTAAGACCCTTAACCGGAGGATCGGTCTATATGGCAGCTATATCCAAATCTGAACCGATCTGGGCCAAATTGACAAAGGATGTCGAAGGGTCTAACACAACTCACTGTCCCAAATTTCAGCAAAATCGGATAATGAATGTGGCTTTTATGGGCCTTACACCATAAATCGGAGGATCGATCTATATGGCAGCTATATCCAAATCTGGACCGATCTGGTCCAAATTGACTAAGGAAGTTGAAGGGCCTAACACAAATCCCTGTCCCGAATTTCAGCAAAATCCGATAATAAATGTGGCTTTAATGGGCCTTAGACCCTAAATCGGAGGATCGGTCTATATGGCAGCTATATCCAAATCTGGACCGATCTGAGCCAAATTGACGAGGAATGTCGAAGGGCCTAACAAAACGCACTGTCCCAAATTTCAGCAAAATCGGATAATAAATGTGGCTTTTATGGGCCTAAGACCCTAAATCGGCGGATCGGTCTATATGGGGGCTATATCAAGATATAGTCCGATATAGCCCATCTTCGAACTTAACTTGCTTATGGACAAAAAAAGAATCTGTGCAAAATTTCAGCTCACTATCTCTATTTTTAAAGACTGTAGCGTGATTTCAACAGACAGACGGACAGACGGACGGACATGTCTAGATCGTCTTAGATTTTTACGCTGATCAAGAATATATATACTTTATAAGGTCGGAAATGGATATTTCGATGTGTTGCAAACGGAATGACAAAATGAATATACCCCCATCCTTCGGTGGTGGGTATAAAAAGGTGGTCCCATATCATTGATCTTAAACTTGTATCGGACAGCACTCATTGATATGTGAGAAGTTTGCCCCAGTCTCTGGACTCGCCACAAATATCGACCGGCTAAGAAGCCAGTTCCAAAAGTTAAAAAACTTTACTAATTTGTTTTTAAAATGATTTTTCTCACACTTTGAGTGGTGAAATTTCAAATTGCCTTCATTCAAAGGATGGTAATTACAAGTCTGCCATTTTTCTTCAAAAATCTCATGACTTTTCTCTCCCTCATCACAGGCGAAACTTCAATTATCATTTTGAAAATTAATCATTGTAGCCGAAAACGACTAATCAAACCATCACCAGCGAAATAAAATTTCCCCCATATTTTCTCTTTCAAATTCCCACTTCACATTCAAAAATGGACGTAAGTTCAGAAAAAAACAAACACAGATATGCAAGATTATGGCTTGACTAATAAATTTAAATGAACAAAGAAGCACATCGACAGCAGACTGAAGGTGGCTGCTAAATTTGCCATCAGCCTCAACGAATTAAGGCTTAAGGTGCTATGCTAACTAACCAAACAATTAGACTTTTCAAACTGGCTTGGAAGGCAAAGAGAAAAAGTCGCCGGTCAACCAGCCATTTAGCCATCCAACAAGACAGCCATCCACCTACTACACATAAGACACGTTCCATGGAGCAAAAAAAAAAGATTTCCTAAGATTTCTTCTGTTTCTCCTTTGTACATAAATGTAAAAAAAAAACTCTTCCCACTAGGCAACATTTAAGACCTGTTGATATGGCTATTGCCTGGGAAGCAGGGTGAGGGAATATAGGATTTTTGTCTTACAAAAACCGGTAAAGAAAATTTTGTGGTAAAATTTTACAGTTTTTGTACTTTTTTTGACTCTTAGGAATGCTGTCGTCTGCAGAGTTAGCCTTCAAAAATCGACACGACAAGTTGATAATAAACCCAAATACAAGGGGGAAAAAACAGAAGACTGCCAAAACTGCCAACTTGTTGCAAGAAAGTTGCACCAAAAGTTGTTTTTACCAACACAACTGTGGTAATGGTATTTTCTTTGTAATTTTTTTTTTTTTGTGTTAAGTGGAGAAATGGATGTCTGCTTGATCAGTGGAGTTTCGATTGTTTTTAAAAAGACTAACATCAAAAAAATTACGACTGCATTTTAGGATTTCTAATTTAAGGATTTTTTCACTTCCATAAAACTGGGCTATAACTTGATTTTTCTTTAAAATGTTGAAAATTTAGTCAAAATGTTCAATTCATAGAAACTCGGCTTTTTCGAAATGTTGTTTTTATTACACATTTCATTGAATTTAAACTTTAATTAAGAAATTTTTTATAAGAAGAACATTTTTTAAACTTTAAAAAAAACATTGTCAAAAAAATGAAGAAACGTGTTTTTATATACCATCACAAAATTACCTTGTTTTTATAGAAATTTCGGTCGCCAATACGATGTCATGCTAAGGCTTCGTTTGTGATAAGTCATGTCATGACATTGGTGGAAATGCATCATGACATGGCATAACATAGTGTTGGTGGTGTTATGTGATGTCATGTCTTGATATTGGTAGTAACTTGTCACGACGTTGTTTGTTGTATGACATATCATGCAGTAGCACGCCAATGACATAACAGCAGGCTAATATTTTTCCATGATCATCGGACTTATGCAGACCTCACATCGAATTCTTTCAACAAGAATCAAGTCGAATGAACTTGAAGTCAGATTCTACGGGATAGGGATGACGATATCTGAATGAATGCATTGTTGGTAAGCAGCAATCATACACCAAGGGTCGGTCAGTTGATAGTGTCCTCCACGACGTGGTGGGTTCAAGGGGTTCGAAGGGAACTTGGTTACAGGCGACTTCACTTTGGCGGCCTTCATCGATTTAAAAGGGGCTTTTAATAACGTGGAGTTGAGGTCCATTCGTCGTTCTCTGGTTGATATGAGAGTCCCCTCCTCATGTGGTGAACTGGATTGATGTTATGCTCAAGGGCAGATTTAACAATGCATCGGTTAGGAAGATTGTGACCAGGGGAAAGCCATAGGGGGGTGTTTTATTCCTTTATGGCTTTTGGTTACCAATGGAATTCTCCAGTCCTTCGAGCTGGAAAAGTGGAAGTGGTTGCCTATGGCAGTCGCTTTCTCTCTACTGTCACGGATACCCTTCATGGCACGCTAAGGAAGCTGTCGAAATGGGCGAACCAATGGGTTTGGAAAAACCCCCAGGAAGACAGAGCTGGTGCTGTTCACTTGAAGGAGGTGTTACAGCAAGTTTTGGGGGATGGTTGTTCATACAGTGGAGATGACGTTATTCTTAACCAGAAAGTGAGCAAGATATAAAATTTTGAAGAGAGAGTCAAAAGGGGGCTGAATGCGCTCTACTCATGCCGCAACCCGGTGGGAAGGAGTTGGGTACTAGGCCAAGTATGGTCTACTGGATTTACACTGCTGTGGCTCGACCCGGGTGCCTGGTGTGTTGGCTATCGTTGGCAAGGAGGAATGCTCCGAGAGCAGCGCTGAATACAATACTTGATCTGCACTTATACGTAGAGTGCGCAGCGTTGAATACTTCCCTCAGACTCAGGGAGTCAGGGACATGCACTCTTTGGATTTTGGGCATTCGTTTGTTCTGCGTGGGACGACTACTTTACATTGGCGACGCGACGAACTATGTGCCGAACGAATTTTTCTTCGATAGCGACCCGGGAAGGGAGCATTGGTCTAGGACGTCCCGCCAATCTTGCACCGGGGAAAGGGTATTAGCTAAGCACCTAGGAGTTAGGATACTCAGAGCCTTGAATGTGATCTTGAGTCAGGAAAGGTGGCCCTCCCAAACTGTCACGATTAATGTGGACAATCAGGCGGTGCTGAAGGCCTGGCTACAAGTCATGTGAGGTCGAGACTTGTCGGCAGATGCAAGGAGCGTTTCGGACCTTTGGGGGCTGCTGTCAGATTGTGCAGGGTTCCGGGCCATCAAGGGGTGGCGGGCAACGAAACAACTGACAAGCTGACCAACTGGTTTTGGTTACGGATGGACTCTGGGAGTGTGACGCCCATGGTGAAGCCCCTTGAATTGTTGGTGGGAGTCCTGACTGCCACAGCAAAGTTAGGTAGCTGACATGGCGATGATCTTGGGAAGATGAGGATTTCTGTGGGGATAAGGAGGATTTAGAGACGGTTGAGCATCTTCAGTGCCAGTGCCACGCGTTGACGGAATAAAGGCATAGGATAATGGGTCAACATATTTCTTTTCACTGAGCTCTCTAAAGTCTTTTGACCCCGCAGTCCTTCGGGAATTCTGCAAGGGTCTGCAAGGGTCTGGGATGGCTGACGGGGCGATCCTCTAGTCTTTTTCATTTCTTTCTAGGACAAACACTATGGACCAGAGGTCTCCGAGTCAAGCGGTTAGCAACTGGGACAGGGTATAGCGTTCATCAGGCGGAGATAGTGAAGGCACTGGAGACGATATCGATGTGGGAGCAAAGGTCCGAGACTGTCACGATATATGTGGATAGTCAGGCGGCGTTGGACCATATGAGGTCGAAACTGATTAAAAGATGCAAGAAGTTTCTTCAAACCATGGGAGAGGCTGTCAGGCTCGAGAAGGCCCCGGGCCATCAATGAGTCGCGGGGAAACAGAGTGGCCGCCGAGCCGTCCAGGAATGCATAGCTGATTGGCGATGTGAAATTAGCAAGCCCTCCCCTGTGCGAGATCCTTGATAAGGTGGACGCCTTCCATGATGACCGGGTGAATGAAGTGTGAATTGGTGCTGTGGGTGGCAGGGTGGAAAAGGCCCTGTGGCCGAGTATTTCGAGGAACAGAACGATGCTAATCCTGGGGCTAAGTAAGCAAGACTTCAGAGTCCTGACTGGTCACTGGAACATCAGAATTTCGATATAGCGCCGGACTCAAAAGAGGCCGACTTTTGCAACTATCATAGCTTCCATATAAACCGATCTTGGGTCTTGGCTTCTTGAGCCTCTAGAGGGCTCAATTCTTATCCGATTTGACTGAAATTTTGCACATTTGTGTTTTAGTATCACTTCTTACAACTGTCCTAAGTATGGTTCATATCGGTCCATAACCAGGTATAGCTGTCATATAAACCGATCTTGGGTCTTGACTTCTTGAGCCTCTAGAGTGCGCAATTCTTATCCGATTGGAATGAAATTTTGCACCACGTGTTTTGTTATGATATCCAACAAATGTGCCAAGTATGGTTCAAATCGCTCCATAACCTGATGTAGCTGCCATATAAACCAATCTTGAGTCTTGACTTCTTGAGCCTCTAGAGAGCGCAGTTCTTATCCGATTGGAATGAAATTTTGAACGACGTGTTTTGTTATGATATCCAATAACTGTGCCAAGTATGGTTTAATACGTATGGTTTAATAAGTATGGTTCAAATCGGTTCATAAACTGATATAGCTGTCATATAAACAGATCTGGGATCTTGACTTCTTGAGCCTCTAGAGGTCGCAATTATTATCCGATTTGCCTGAAATTTTGTACGACGGATCCTCACGTGGCCATCAACATACGTGTTTCTTATGGTCTGAATTGGTCTTAGCCCGATACAGCTCCCATATAAATCTATCTCTCTATTTTACTTCTTGAGCCCGCAATGGGCGCAATTCTTATTCGAATTGGCTGACATTTTACACAGGTCTGTGTAAAACATATAACAACATATAATTTAATTGTGGTCTAAACCGGATCATATCTTGATATCGCTCTAATAGCAGAGCAAATCTTTTCTTATATCATTTTTTGCCTAAGAAGAGATGCCAGGAAAAGAACTCGACAATTGCGCTCCATGGTGGAGGGTATATAAGATTCGGCCCGGCCGAACTTAGCACGCTTCTAATTGTTCTATGTTACTTTTTTAGTATGTAGAGCGCACAACAAGCCGATTACTGGCTTAGGTGTATGTCCATAGTGTCATAGGGAGGATTAATATCCGCACCCTCTTTTAAACCTAGCCAATGTCGTCGTAAAAAAGTTGGCTGCCATATAAACCGATCCTCTGATTGGACTTCTTAAGCCTCTAGAAAGCGCAACTACCAACCGAGCTGAAAGTTTGTTCAAGGTGATTTGGTTTGAATTCCAATAACTGTACCAAGTATGGTTTGAATCGGTCCATAACCTGATATAGCTCCCATATAAACCGATCTCGGATTTTGTCTTCTTGAGCCTCTAGAAGGCGCAATCAGCACCCGATTTGGCTGAAAAATTGCACAAGATGTTTTACTTGGACTTGACCAACAACTTTGTCAACTGTATGTTCCGAACTGGTTCATAACCTGACATAGCTCCTATGTACTCGTAAACCAATCTCCCGATTTGACTTCCTGAGTTTCTAGAGAGCGCAATTACTTGGCTGGTATTTTTTTATGAATTCTAATAGTCCTGACAAGTATGGTCCATCTGTATCCGTAGATGTATCTATATGTTTGAAATGTCATTCAAAGAAAGTGTCAAATGTGATCCATGGTGGGCGATATATATACTTTCGATCCGATCGAACATAACGGGATTTTGGTTGTCGTTCTCTACCTTTTTCTAAGGCGAACACAATTGACCTTAGCTCTCCGCATGCATCGGCTAGTGACCGAGGTTGCGAGTCGCGTGCCCTCCAACCAAGCTCAATCCAATGGGACGATTACAGTCGACCCTCGTGACTTTGAGACTAATGCTAACACAAGGGCATCTGAGAGATCAGATCACTGACTTCCGGGTGGCAAGGCGATACTACAGACTACTGCAGGCTAAGGATCCCTGAGGGATTCCTTGATCTGAAATCTTCGAGATTCCTTGGTACGCGTTATCCTTAAAGTTTAATCTAAATCCTCATTAAAAAATCAAAAGTTGGCTTTTATTCAAATTCTTTCCAATGTTTGATTGTCGTACAAAACTTCGTTAATATTTGTTTTCATATAAAATTTTGTCAAATTATAAATCCAACTTCTGTTTGTGATTCTCTTTGTTTTAACCTAATTAAGGAAATCCTCTCTTTGAAAAAAAAAACGACTTCCCTTTGCTTAAATATTCAGACAACGTATCATGCATGATCGTCATGGGAATCTTTTGTCCCCGTCTTCAATATGTGGGGAATTTTTCAACTCTTTTTTTCCTCTCCTTATTTAATGTTTAACATAAAAACAACAATCCAAGACTGTTCATTTTATTTTCATTGCAAATCCCTTCGTGTCGTTGAAAGTTCCTTTGAATTCCCCAAGTGTGAGCACCAAAAGTCACATTGAAACATTTGTTGCAAGTTAAAAAAATGTCCCTAAGGTAATTTAATCCCTTTTTGCAAGTTGGTCTCCTCAAGACAAACCGAGAGGATTTTCTACATTGCTTTGGTCATTTAAGTTTTTTCCTCTTTTGGTACGTTACAATTTGGACAATGTTTTAATGATCGCTGACAAATCCCTTCAAGGTCTTTTGGCAATAGCAACAGCAGACAGCGCCTCTGTCAGTTCATTACTTTGTCTTTAAATGGTTAGGAGGAAAGGTAAGGCATACGTGTTTGGCATTCTTAGCACTTGTAACTTAGGGCTATGAAATATGTCAAACATGGGCGTATGAACAGTTGCAGTGGTAGGGAAAACATCATAGTCCTACAAAAACACTTGACTAAACTTTTGAATTTTCATGTGCATGTGAGCATCAGCATAGATTTCGTTTATTGCAAAGCACACTCTGGCTACCTATAAGAAATCCTTGTTGACTGCATAAAAAACAATTGTAAACTAGCCAGAGCCGGTGTGGGATGAAATCCAAACCTGAAATCACTTTCCGCACCGATTTAACATAAGTGAGCTCGTAGTCCCATGTGTCCCGTTATGATAGCAATAGCTATACTGACCTCCTTCTTGCTGCCTTTCAGTAATAGCCTCGTCTGCTCACGATCTGGATCCCCCATAGGATTTGCGCCGTCATACCGACCGTTTCGCTCTTCCACAATGTTGCATGTGCATTCGTCGCCCGCTCCTTTAACTGGGACTGCGTCGACCCGAAAGGCTTCGGGTTAATCAAGTTTATTGACGGCAGTTCTCTGGCCTTCACCGCCAAATCGTCTGCCCTTTCATTTCCCCTTACTCTGTTATGGCCCGGCACCCAAACGATGTGGATTTTGCCATCCTCAGAGAAGGCGTTAATCTCCTTCTTACACTGCAAGACTGTTTGTGACCTTACCGTCCTGGTTGTTATTACCCTTATGGCAATTTATATGTCGGTAAAGATGTTCACACTCGACGTCCTCGTGTTAGCACCATACCACTTCACGCATTCCGTGATCGCCCGGATCGCCGCCTGCATATCCGTATAATGGTCAGGCAGTCTAAAACAGAGCTCAATGCTTGGGTTCTCAATGTAGACCCCCAGGCCCACTCTGCCCTCTATCCGTGTAACATGATTTCTTAGCTGGCAATACTAAGGTTCCGTCTATTCAAGACTATGCCGCTGGCAAAAGTGCCTCGCACTCGACCTCAAGTCTCGTATCAGTTATACGATCGGAATATCGTTCATTCCTTCCAGGTTTCCTATCGTCGTCTCGATTATACCGCTATGGTGTTAGCTGCTCCCATCCTCAATCCATTCTCCCATCGCCTTAAGTCTCATAGCCGTCTCATAGTGGCTGCCTCACACTTAATCTGTATGTCAATGGGTCGGATATGTTAAATAGTCTCCAGTGCTCTAGTGGTCGTGGTCCTCATAGGTACGCCTATGCCAAGACAACATGTTCTCTGAACCTGTTTTATGGTCCTTATGTTCCACTTTTTCTCCATCGTAGTTCACCAAACTACTGAGGTCTAAGTAAGTATTGGTCTAATCACGCTCCTTTGGAGCCAGTGGACTATCCTCAGATTCAGGCCCCATTTCGGACCTACGGTCCGTCTACATAGTGCACAACATCTGTGAGCCTCCTCAGCATGCTCCTGAATGTGACACTTCCAATTCAGTTTCCTGTCTTAGATCACACCTAAGTATTTTACCATTTCAGATATCGAAATCATCTTATTGAGGAAACGTGGTGCGTTTAATTAGCCCACCTTCGTCTTCCTCGTGAACAGGCATATTTTAGTCTTCTCTGGGTTAACATTGAGACCTCTGGGTTTGGCCCAGTCATATGCCATATACAAGACCCTTTCGGCCCTTCTGCATGGCTCGTTCGGCTCCTTACCCCTTAGAAGTATTATAGCATCGTCTGCGTAGCAGACGGGTTCAAATCCCTCCTCAGTCAGCATCCGTAATAGGTCATTTATGGTGGTCACCCATAGGAGTGGCGATAAAATGCCCTCCTGTGGCGTTCCCTGTACCACTTTCTCCCTTATATTTATGCCATGCGACACACAATTTATCCACCTTTTCCTTAGCATATGCTTATCCAGTCTCTAAGGACCGGGTCCACCCGGTAGTGGTCTAAGGATTGGATCAGAGTATCGATCCGCACATTGTTAAAATCCTTCTCGATGTCAATGCATACCGCCAGTGTGTACGTTTTGGCATCGAAGGATTCTTTTATTTTATGCACAACCTCCACTGACCTTCTCTTGACATAGGCATGCTGTTTGTATTTGAGCAGTTCGCTGGATCATGGTGTCCATCTTCATCATGGTGTTCACAATACGTTCCATGGCTTTGTGTAGAAAGTATGTAAGGCTTATGGGTCTGTAGGACTTTGATGTCGAATAACTTGCCTTGTCGGGCTTGGGTATAAACACCACCCTTGCCTCCTGCCAGGCTTTCGGAGTATATGCAAGTCCCAGGCACGCTGTGAAAATTTTGGCCAGACGAGGCGCCAGATAGTCTGCCCATTTCTGTAGTAACGCCCGAAATATTCCATCGGGTACGGGTGACTTAAATAGTTTGAAGCTCCTCAAGAATTCCTTCACCATAAATTCCGTAATTATAAACCATCGATCAACGTCATTATTCCAAGATTCCAATGTCTCCGTGAGTCCGTGAGTCCGTGAGTCCCTTCGTATCCTGTGGAAAATGGGTTTTCATCAAAATCCTCAACATGTTCTCCGTTGTCTCCGTTCTCACTCCCATGTCGTCTACTAAAGTTTCAGTTTGGACATGGGTTTTTGAGAGAAACTTTTTTATCTGTTCACTATCGGCGAACAGGTCGATAGCGTTAATTATCGACCTGTTGGCAGAAAAGCTTCCAGGAGGCACGTTTTGCCGCTCTGGTAATCTTATTGTAGTCCTTGAGCCGTGTATAGTACACATCCCAATAAACTTCCCCTTTTTTACGACGTGCTCTGTTAAAGAGTCTGCAATCCCCTGTCATCCAGGGTTTTTCTTGCGATGATTTCCTTTCCCGAAGAGGACAACTATCTACGAAGGACCCCACCAGTGCAATCGTTATCCTGTTGATATTTTCGTCAATGTCTTCTACGGACCTTAGGACTTTAACAAGAGAGGTGGGTCGGTTAATAATTTGGACTTTACATTGATTTCTGGCCACCGTATTTTTAAAATTTGCAATGTTTCGATTTTTCAGTTACGTAGCAGCTCAGAGGTGATAAACACAACTTTGACGAATCTCGATGATACTATCTTAAGGGATTGGACTCCTCTCTTCCTGTTTATTCTTTGATCTGATTTTGTGTACGGGTAAGGACCTGCCATACAAGAACTCCAGAATGACCAACTGGAATCGCTACGCGAAGAGCATTGACGGGTAGTTTTGGATCAAAAGTACGACGCTTATTGATAACAATTGGATTAAACTAGCAGCTGACTGGAGCTTGTGGAGTATAAATGAAGGCAACCAAAGGAAAATACAGCCATGAAACGGGGACGAGGAGGCTCTATAATATAGCAAATAAAACCAAGCTGCGTGCGCACAGGGATCTGTGCAAGGAGTCCCAAAATAAGTATAAATGCAAATGCCCATGAACGTTCCACAAAGAAACCGAGGCAAACTTCTCACATATCAACGAGTGCTTTCCGATTCAAGTTTTAAGCTCAATCTCTTTTTTATAGCAGAGTCCGAACGGGGTGCCGCATTGCGACACCTCTTTGGGAAGAAGTTTTTACATGGCTTAGTTCCTCATAAATATCACCAGCATTATTAGGGGTAACCATCGAACCGAGACGTTCAGCGTCATGGGGGGACATAGTACGGTGGTTTGGAAAATTGTGTAAACTGATGCTGAAAGTCAGGATTATCAACGCATTACTGTTGGAGTGCTTGATAAGGAAGTTTGTGACCAGAGGAACTCCATGTGTATGTGTTTCTTTACCAGTAACTAAGCTGGAGAAGGAACGTCGCGGAAAGGTCAAAAGGGAACTGAATGCGCTCTGCTCCTGTCGCAACTTGATAGGAAGGAGATGGTGGCTTCAGCCGGAGACGGTCAATTTAATGTTTACGCCAGCTGTTCAACCGATTGACACGTAAGGATGTATGGTTTAGCATAGAGGTCTGGACAACCGTGCCCTCCCCAAGATGATCCAGAAGGTATAGGGTACGGAGGCGGTGCTGATCTCTAGGGCAAGGAGGCAAGCCCCGAGAGAAGAGCTGAATGCCATACTCGATCTTAGACCTTTACATCTGTATGTTGGCTTTTTAGCAACTAAGATTTTCCTTGGACAGATAGTTACGCTACTTAAAGTTTGGACACTCTTCGATTTTGCTGCAGGATGGGGATGCATGCCGCTTTATGAGGCGCCACGTATTATTCACCACGGGAGTCTTTCCAAATTGACAGATCCGACGTAGTTTTCCCAGAAAGGGATCCCGGGGAAACCAAATTGAAAGTTCCCGGGAATGGCGGGAACTTCTGTGCACACGTATGGGTCTAAATTGGATGAGGGCACCGCGGTAAGGCTCTTCATTAGTTTTTTAGAATCAAAGATTTATCAAAGACAAACTTCCGGACGGGGAGGTCCTGCGGGAATCGAAAGAATGTAAATGCAGGAGTAGCGGCCCGATCGGACTATCATGTTATATGTCGACAGTCAGGCGTCGCTGAATGCTCTAGAGTCGGACCACGCCAGTCAAGACTTGAAAATGGTTCTGCTGTTTCCCAGGCCTTCAAGGAGTGACGGCCAACAACCTGGCTTATCACACATCGGTGATAAGCGCAGATCGTGCAACGAAATCAATAAGGGGATCTCCGGGAATGTTTACCCCAAAGATTTATTTCTATAAACCTCTCTAGAGTCATCAGCATAAACGATGATAGACTAATAGGACGAAAATCTATCTTCCCGGGAAATTTGTTTCCAGAAGCAGTTCTAGTGTTAACTCACTAGACATTGTCCCTTCTAAATTTACCTTACCGTAACAGATATGGAACTTAGGGCCTTGCGTAGCTTAGAGGAGCTGCAGAATGTCATTCAGGATTTTTTTGTGAACCCTTTTCGGCTCGCTCTTGTATCTTCTCAGCTCAGCGTTATAAATATCACAGTTCTGTCGTGTTCTTAAATAGTCTTCTGCAACCCATCCTCTAACCAACTGGTTCTGTCACTCACCTTGATGGTCGTTGTTTGCCCTTTGGCATAGGCATGCAAATTTAAGGGAGCCATTCATGATTCTCTTGATTAAGATGCTCGGACTGGCCTAAACTTTGCTACATTAAAGCCGTTACTAGGTATGCCACTTCACCTACGTCAACCCTTATCCTTATAGTAACCCAAATCCCATTTAAAAACTTTGGGGAGAACGTCTCACCCAAAAACCTTTCGAAGGCATGTAGACCGATCAGGACAATATAGGCGCTAAATGAAAGGCATTACAGAGTAAAGTATGAATCTAAAACAAAAATTGTACCCCGAGTAACTGAGAGGAGTTTTCACTGGGGAAATCAGTATTCACTGGAGAGGTCAGTGCCCACAATTGATATACGAGAGAGGAACCAAGATCCGCCTTAAATGTGCCAAGTAAATGCCACTCAAAATCGTTACTTGATATCCCTCTTCCCCAACGTCTTTTATGCTTGCAGTAATTCAAAAATTATACCATACTGGACGTTGGAACTTAGGGGAACGCCCGGCCCTAAAACCCCCAAAAGGACATTTACGCAGATCGGGTATCAAATGAAAGGTTTTTGAGACTAGAGTATGAAATTAGTACAAATATGCACACCCAAGTAACTGAGGGGAGCCTTCGCTGAAGAGCTCAGTGCCCACTTGAGAGGTCAGTGCTCCGCACCATGAGTAAGGAATCAAGATCGGCCTGGACCTTGCCCAGTTAAAGACACTCAGAAGCGTTATCTGGTATCCGATATACCCTATGTCACTCAGGGCGATGATGAAAACCTAGTCGAAGTTTTATGTAGACTCCTTCGAAAAATGTCCCTTCCACGCCACTGAAGTCAAAGCTGAAATGATAGATTTATAAGAAACTAAGGCAAATGAAAGGAAACAAAGGCTAGAAAATGCCATATCCGGTAGAAGCCAACTACAAAATAATTGAAAACTCGTATTCTTGCAAGCTTCTCATATGAAAATTCTAGTTCTATATTTAATGACAACAGGAAGTGTTGGCATAAATATGAGCAAAAGGTTATTACATTTAATTAGAATGAATGCATTCATATGAGTGGAGAGATAAAATTCAACTTTGGCATTTAATGGTAATATCAGTGGTAATTGCTGCACAACACACAGTCTCAGCTAAGGGGGAAAGCCAAAGTTGTGAATAATAAAATCGACATAAACAAATTTTATGATTAAACGACCACAATAACATATCCACTAATTATCACATTAAAAAAATACTCCATTCAATGTTATAGACGCTCGTATAAATATTTCGTACCAGAGAAAAGTCCTCGGCCGAAGCGTCGGCTTTGGCTTTGGCTTGGGGTTTATCTATGTGCATTTATCTTAGCTGTATGCTGTAATTAGACAATCAGCAAACATTTTAAATGACTATGAAAACCCCAGTTTACATTGGGCTAAAAAAAAACACACACCCAACAAAAAACGTATATGAGACAAGTTATTCGTACATATTCCTCATTCCATACAATGCCATGCCACTAAATACTTCCCACATTTTTTTCTTGGCTGGTTGAGCAGCAATTGAGTGGCAAGTGGGGCCGGAGTAGTTTTAGTACAAAGAAATGATGGGGACTAATGCATGCTTGAAGAAAAGAAACTAACTTTGCCACTTGCAACTTTTGCCACGCTGTGACCGGTCCACCATCACCATTGACAGTCAAGTGTTTGCCTTTTTACATTTCTCCAGCCATTTATTTTATGAATGCCATAAGCGGTGTCTGTATGAGGCGGGGAAGCTAAGTGGCCGGTAATTAAAACACAGTCACAGGCAACTGACTTTTGTTTGATTAAGGAAAAAGTCAAAATACACCAGAGAAAAAAATGATAGGTGTTGAAAAACCAAAACAAAAAAACAACCGCTAAAATCTCACAGGCTTAAGACTAGAACTCACCATACCAAACAAAAAAACATTTAGCAGCATAAACTATGACCATATTTTATTTTTTTTTTGAAAAAATTATAAATAAACTTTAAAAATAAATTAATGTCCTTCCTTCATCATTGCAGCTTCTCTCCCCCTCTCTCTATCTCTATCTCCCCTTCTCCAGCATCTCTATCTGACACAGTAACAGGCATCACGTGTGTTGGCCGCAATCCAATCCAAATATTTGCTGACACGTGTATAAACTCCAGGGGCATCGGGACTGGCACAGCCATAACCAAAGGACACCACACCAGCTAAGCGGAAGAAATTACTTTCGCGAACTATCAAAGGGCCACCACTGTCACCCTAAAACAACCACAAACATTTTAAAGGCAATAGAGAAATCTCTACCCTATACCAACCTGACAAGCATCTTTGCCCCCCTCCAAATAGCCAGCACACAACATAGTCTCCACAATCATGGATTGATATGAGGTAGCCTTACACTGGGCATTGGTGAGTACCGGCACTGTGACTTCTCGCAAATAGCTCGAGGAAGAACCTCCATCTGAGGTTAAACCCCAACCCGCCACAATGGCTGGTTTAAAGTCAAAATTATGGTTGGTCCCCACCGGCAGGCATATGGGTCTAATGGGATCTCTCAAGGGCACCGGTTGATCCAACTTTAGCAGAGCTATATCATGTTGCAACGTTGTGGTACTATATTGCCGATGCATATTAACGGCGGTGACACGACGTAAAATTCCTTCGGAGGCAGCATTTTTATCCAATTGCAGCAGACGTATGGTAATTCCTTTCATATCCATACCATGCACACAATGGGCAGCGGTGAGAGCATAGCGATCGTTGATTAAGGTGGCACCACAAAACTGAAAGGAGCCACGCAACATTTGGGCAATCCATGGATATTTATTGGTGCGCACCTTTGTGCCACCAACGATGCGATTGACATTGGGAACACCACAATCTATTTGAATATATATATTTTTTGTTAAATTTTAAAAAATATATTTTATAATTTTAAGAATAATCGATTTTACTTTCTAGAAAAAAAATATATGGAAATTTAGACCATCTATTCTCGTGACTTAAAAGTACCGCAAGTAAGACGCCTTATAAATTGTATCTGATGATTGATCTATGACATATTTCACAAAATGTTGTTTAGAAATGAAACATTATTTGCCATAGCTTTGCAAAAGCTAAAAAAACTCTACTCTACTCTACTCTACTCTACTCTACTCTACTCTACTCTACTCTACTCTACTCTACTCTACTCTACTCTACTCTACTCTACTCTACTCTACTCTACTCTACTCTACTCTACTCTACTCTACTCTACTCTACTCTACTCTACTCTACTCTACTCTACTCTACTCTACTCTACTCTACTCTACTCTACTCTACTCTACTCTACTCTACTCTACTCTATGCATATTTAGACCTATCACTACAATATGGGACTCAAATAAAAGGTATTTGAGAGTAGAAAAAGAAGTTGATGTCCGATTGAGAGGTCACAGGTTTGGAGTCACAGGCATTTCACAAAGTCCTGTACATCGCGAAATGACGGAAAATTTTATGATGAGAAAGCTGTGCCCAAGATGGCTGCCGCGTTTGCTTAATATGTGTTGTTTCATCAAGACAATGCTGACAATAATGCTCGGCGGAAAAATATTTGCCAGTAATGAAGTGGTGAAACTTGCGATTAATGGCTATTTTGAGGAGCTGGACAGTTCTTACACCATGTCTACCTATGACGCTAAACGAATGGGTTCGAATCCTGGTGAGAATACCACAAACATGTTCCTAATGCTGGCGAACATCAAGGCGCTTGGAAAACTATTCTACGTTCGGCTAGCAGAATAAGTGTTCTGTAATGATCACCTTAGTAAGAATGTGGTAATGAGGTGTTCCACGAAGCTGTAGAAGGCCATCAAGGACTTATTCTGCACAATTTCTATTATATTATTGTGTTTCCTTCTAACAGTATTAGTGCTTTCCCAGGTCCATGTATTACTAGAGCCCCTTGAATTATTCCATAGACTGCAGTATTTGTTGGACAATATCGACTGTAGCTGTTGAACTAACGGGTTGACACTTAGACCATTCTTAAAATGCCCAACATAATTTTGAAATCTTTTTTAATCCTATTTTTAAAAGTCATGTTAAAAGCGTTTTACCCACGCTTCAAGAACGTATTCCAATCAACAGCGTAAACTACTTGGTATCTGCATCAATCCAAAAGAGCGGCAGTAGTCCATTTGGAAATTAATCTTTACAGGGCCGCCTAATATTTCCTTAGCGTAGCCTTATAATTGCCCTAGTCCTATAGGTTGCACAGTTAGCAGACGCACTGTGACGGTTGCTCTTTGCTTTTCTATTGTGTAGGAGGATATGCAGACAAAAGTTCAGGGTGTTTAAGATATATTCGGCCACTCCTACAAGGTTTCCAGATACGAAATAGGCAGAACGAAGCCATTTGGGGTCCAGGTCATTCTAGTAAGGGTTCGAAGTTCGAACTAAAAAACAACTTCTTTGTTGTTACCTAGAAGTGAGGAATCCGGCAGTAACACCCAGTACCTCCCGCATAATTCTAGTTTATGGTTTACATGACTTTTGCACATTATGGGATGATTTGTTAAACGGTGAGGTTATACTAATCTCGTCATTTTGTTTGTATGAAAGCCATCAGAGTCCTGCAATGTTCCGTGTAATATTAGTCATATTCAGGAAGTCGAAACAAAAACCTTTTTTGTGGTTCCATAAGAATTACCACCCACCGTCATTTAATAGGGTGGCAGCCGGTTGTACGTACCGGGTTGAGCCGATGGCGTCTTTTATCGGCAAGGGCTGACGCCTCAGTGTACAACACACAGCTGCAACAACAACAACGTAGACATGGGTATACTAACCTCGACATTCCGTTTGAAAATCGCTCAAAATCTTCAACAACGACCCTAAAATCTTAATTAATTTTTACCATTTTGACGCTCTTAGCCTATTAGCGTTCATCCGACCATCTGTCGAATGAAAGCTGTTGTCGATCTAAGAAGCTATTGGCCTCAAAATTTTGCACATATACTTCTTTTTTGTGTTGTTGTTATTGGGGTTTGCCAATGCGATAAATCGATTTCGTTTTGGATATAAAGGGTGATCTCGTAGCTATTATCTTTTTGCAACAGACACGTTTCGTGTTTTGTTTCACTGTCAAACTTCTTCAGTTTGGTCTATAATTTCACCATGAATCGTCTTACAAACGAACAACGCTTGCAAATTATTGAATTTTATTATCAAAATGCGTGCTCTGTTAAGAAAGTTCATCGCGCGCTTCTTCCATTGAACGACGAAGCTCATTTTTGGCTCAATGGTTACGTAAATAAGCAGAATTGTCGATTTTGGAGTGAAGAACAGCCAGAAGCATTGCAAGAGTTACCAATGCATCCAGAAAAAGTCACAGTTTGGGGCGGTTTATGGTCTGGTGGTATCGAATCGTAACGTAACTGTGAATGGTAAGCGCTATCGTGAGATCATATCCAATTTTTATTGGCCAAAATGCATGACATGTGGTTTCAACAAGACGGTGCCACATGCCACACAGCACGTGTAACAATGGACTTGTTGAGAGGCGAGTTCGGTGAACATTTTATTTCACGTTCGGGACCGGTCAATTGGCCGCCTAGATCGGGCGATTTAACGCCTTTAGACTATTTTTTGTGGGGCATTTATTCACGTTCAACATTTGCATGAAATAATCTTCAAACATTAAATTGTATGGACCATACTATCGATTAAAATAAAGATGTCATGCCTTTTTCTGAATTTTATGAGTTTTTTTTTTTTTTTTGAAAAACTTTCCTAAACGCCTATATGATTTCTTGAGCCCCTGGACAACATAATTTTTATACGATTTGAATGAAATTTGATATGTGAAGTACTTATATGCCGTCCAACACCTGAACTCATTTTGTATGAAAATTAAGGTATGAATATGCCGACACTTGGAGCCTTTTCATTTCATTTATTTAACACCAAGCACAACAAGATTATATCTTATATTTTACTGTGCTGGTTCACAACAGTGCAGTTTCATCAATTGACGTTTTTTTTTACAAAATGTTGGTGGATTTTACTTCTTATCGCAGGCAATGAGTTATTCACCTACTTCTTGCTGCTTTTATTGACCTCCTAGTTTAAGGCTACAACTAGGATCAATAAATTGTTTCCATAAATTGTATTCCCCAGCAAGAAAAAAGATTTCCCGATTTTTTCTTTTAGTTTATAAGAACTTACTACAACTCGCACACTTATTAACACTGAATGATTTGCCGTCCCCAGCGAAAGGTAAGTTTTGAGCAATCGATTCACCCAAAATTGAACTCAAAATCTGCTGTTTATGTTCAGTAACCAAGTCGTCGATGAAATCACCTTGGACCCCAGGAGGAGGTCCAGATTGGGTAGTAGAATTTTCCTCAAAAACTCGAATAGGCTTGGGATAGTCATAGCCCTGGAACTAAAAATCAAAAACTTTAATTAATCACAAGCACTAGACAAGAACTTGAAACACAACTTATATGAATTACCTTGGCATAGGTCACACGATGAAGGACAACTTGCCATAGACACAAAATTATGAAAACTAATTTCATTCTCTGATTTTTTTCTTTCCACTAAAATGTCGCAGAAAAAGAGAATGTATTTTTTGTGTGTTTTCTTAGAGACAAAAAATTAATAATTTCCAATGCCACCTATTTTTCTTAATTCTTTTCACTTTTGTTTTTTAGATATAAATTTGATGCTGCCCGCTTAATCTCGTCGTTAATACTGCCAAAGAAAGTTTTGTGTTAACGGTTCTTATATCACTTGGTAGTAGATTTCGATTTCTACACTAAAAAAAAATACAAACAGCCAAAATGCTCAAGAGTAAATCAGATTATCGCCCCTCACATTTGGCAGAATGATTAAAACGTCCAGCACCAAGACCATAAAAAGAACAACAGCAGCATTCTCGCATGATTTCATCTCAGGGCTCTCCCTACCTTCCCACATTCCCATGCCAAAATGGCATCATGGCCGCAAGCTGAGCATTGAAACAGTGCCGAAACAATTCTTTAATCATCCATTTACAAAAAAAATGCTGCCGGCAATTAAGTTGTACATTTTACGTTTCTTCATGACTTTTTTAAAAACTCTTTTCTGATGTGCTATTCTTTTAGCCGGCGACTAGAGTTAAGTGGCGTTTTTTGTTTGTTTGGTTTTCTTTGGGACTGGAGCTTTTTATGCCACCACTAGATGTAGAGTTAAACTCAAGATGCTTCTTTCGCTTTACATACGACATATGGATGCTTGGTTTTATTTTTTGTTATAACTCCATACGTCTCTTCGCAAAGTGTATATCTATCTGTCCGTTTATTTTGTTTGACATTTTGCATAATTTATTTGGTTTTAAATGGTTTATTAATTTTTTTTTCCAAATTGGGCATTAATATTTGATAACAAGAACCTTTCATTTTTTAACTGATACTGACCTAGATCAGAGAAATGAGGCAGATATTGACAGATATCTAAGAGAAATGCAAACCACATGTATGATAAAAGCAAAGGCTGCGTTAAATACAAAAGACTTTAGACACAAGCAGTAAACGAAGTTCGCAAAACAATCTTATATATAAAAATTAATTTGTGTTTGTTTGTAGGTTGGTTTGTTTGTTCCTTATAGACTCAGAAACGGCTGAACCGATTTTCATGAAATTTTCATAGATAGTGCATAATGATCCCATGGTGAAAATGGGGTACTACATTTTTTGATATCGGAAGGGGGGGCGGACCCTCCCCTTACCCTAATTTTCAGAAACGCCAGATCTCGGAGATGGGTGGTGCGATTTATTCGAAATTTTGTGAGCTCTCATATAGTACCCTAAAAATATAAATTTGGTCTCCAAATTTCGGATGGGGTACTTAGGGAGGCTGCCCTACCCTTAAACCTACCTAACATATATTTAGACCAATCACGACAATATGGGACTCAAATGAAAGGTATTTACGATAAGAAAACGTATCTGATATCCAATTGTCGGACCAAGTATTAGAGGGACCACCCCAACCCCCAAAACACCGCTTAATCGGACATATTTACTAACCATGGCAATATGAGACTCAAATGAAGGGTATTTGCGATAAGAATACGAATCATATATCCAAATGTGGGACCACGTTTCTGGGGGTCCACCCCTTCCCCAAAACACCCCCAAACAGGATTTATTTACTGACGATGGGGCTTAAATAAAAGGTATTTGAGTGTAGAATTCGAATCTGATATCCAAAAACATTCCCCAAAGGATGCAAATTTACGACCATAGCAATATGGGGATGAAAGGTCTTTGGGAGCAAAGCACGATTCTGATATCAACATTCCGGAAAAGTGTCTATGTGTCCACCCCTCCCCCACAACACCACCCAAATAGGAAGTATTTGCTGACTATTGCAATAAGAGGCTCAAAAAAGAGGGTTATTAGTGTAGAACACGTATACGATAAATATTTTCAACGCCAACTCACTGAGTGGCCGCCCATCCCCCAAAACACCCGCCAAGCCGGTCATGTTTGCCTACTATGGAAATATGGGGCTCAAATTAAAGGTATTCGGGAGTAGACCACGTATCTGATATCAATATTAGGGACCAACTGTCTAGGGGACGTCCCACTACCATAACAACCAATGGCAATATGGGGTTCAAATAAATGGGAATAGAGCACGTTGCTCATATATTTTCCCGGCTTAGCGTTTGGGGGACCGACCATGTCAATGTGGAGCTTAAATGAAAGGTATTGGGCGGTAGAGCAAGAATAGATATCCACTTTCGGAACCAATTTTCTGGGGTCAACCCCTTTCCCAAAATACCCCACAAAAAGCAATTTTTTGCTGACCATCGCAATATGGGGCTAAAAAAAGGTATTTGGGAGTAGAATACGAATTTGATATTTTAAGAATGGAGTACACCTTACATCCAAACTGAAATTCGTACACCCATAAAGATCATATGGGATTCAGATAGAGGCACATATATTGTTAAACTGTTAGTCAAGCGATATACTTTTTCGGTAGCATGGTATATCACTAAAAGCTCTTTAATTGTCGAAAATAAATATTCCAAGGAAACTTTTGTTCCATATAAAGTAAAAGAAGGCGCAGCGGAGCGGGCCCGGGTCAGCTAGTCAATCAATAAAAACCGTATTTCTGTGGTATTACAATAGGAAAGATTATTAGGTTCAGGTTTCCTGACAGATAATTTCATTTCAGCCTGGTTGAATAGGCTTTTCCATAGGAAAACTTCAATTCAGCCTGGCTGAATAGGGTTTTCCATAGGAAAACTTCAATTCAGCCTGGCTGAATAGGGTTTTCCATAGGAAAACTTCAATTCAGCCTGGCTGAATAGGGTTTTCCATAGGAAAACTTCAATTCAGCCTGGCTGAATAGGGTTTTCCATAGGAAAACTTCAATTCAGCCTGGCTGAATAGGGTTTTCCATAGGAAAACTTCAATTCAGCCTGGCTGAATAGGGTTTTCCATAGGAAAACTTCAATTCAGCCTGGCTGAATAGGGTTTTCCATAGGAAAACTTCAATTCAGCCTGGCTGAATAGGGCTTTCCATAGGAAAACTTCAATTCAGCCTGGCTGAATAGGGTTTTCCATAGGAAAACTTCAATTCAGCCTGGCTGAATAGGGTTTTCCATAGGAAAACTTCAATTCAGCCTGGCTGAATAGGGTTTTCCATAGGAAAACTTCAATTCAGCCTGGCTGAATAGGGTTTTCCATAGGAAAACTTCAATTCAGCCTGGCTGAATAGGGTTTTCCATAGGAAAACTTCAATTCAGCCTGGCTGAATAGGGTTTTCCATAGGAAAACTTCAATTCAGCCTGGCTGAATAGGGTTTCCCATAGGAAAACTTCAATTCAGCCTGGCTGAATAGGGTTTTCTATAGGAAAACTTCAATTCAGCCTGGCTGAATAGGGTTTTCCATAGGAAAACTTCAATTCAGCCTGGCTGAATAGGGTTTTCCATAGGAAAACTTCAATTCAGCCTGGCTGAATAGGGTTTTCCATAGGAAAACTTCAATTCAGCCTGGCTGAATAGGGTTTTCCATAGGAAAACTTCAATTCAGCCTGGCTGAATAGGGTTTTCCATAGGAAAACTTCAATTCAGCCTGGCTGAATAGGGTTTTCCATAGGAAAACTTCAATTCAGACTGGCTGAATAGGCTTTTCCATAGGAAAACTTCAATTCAGCCTGGCTGAATAGGGTTTTCCATAGGAAAACTTCAATTCAGTCTGGCTGAATAGGGTTTTCCATAGAAAAACTTCAATTCAGCCTGGCTGAATAGGGTTTTCCATAGGAAAACTTCAATTCAGCCTGGCTGAATAGGGTTTTCCATAGGAAAACTTCAATTCAGCCTGGCTGAATAGGGTTTTCCATAGGAAAACTTCAATTCAGCCTGGCTGAATAGGGGTTTCCATAGGAAAACTTCATTTCAGCCTGGCTGAATAGGGTTTTCCATAGGAAAACTTCAATTCAGCCTGGCTGAATAGGGTTTTCCATAGGAAAACTTCAATAGGAAAACTGAATATAGTTTTCCATAGGAAAAATTCAATTCAGCCTGGCTGAATATAGTTTTCCATAGGAAAACTTCAATTCAGCCTGGCTGAATAGGGTTTTCCATAGGAAAACTTCAATTCAGCCTGGCTGAATAGGGTTTTCCATAGGAAAACTTCAATTCAGCCTGGCTGAATAGGGTTTTCCATAGGAAAACTTCAATTCAGCCTGGCTGAATAGGGTTTTTCATAGGAAAACTTCAATTCAGCCCGGCTGAATAGGGTTTTCCATAGAAAAACTTCAATTCAGCCTGGCTGAATAGGGTTTTCCATAGAAAAACTTCAATTCAGCCTGGCTGAATAGGGTTTTCCATAGGAAAACTTCAATTCAGCCTGGCTGAATAAGGGTTTCCATAGGAAAACTTCAATTCAGCCTGGCTGAATAGGGTTTTCCATAGGAAAACTTCAATTCAGCCTGGCTGAATAGGGTTTTCCACAGGAAAACTTCAATTCAGCCTGGCCGAATAGGGTTTTCCATAGGAAAACTTCAATTCAGCCCGGCTGAATAGGGTTTTCCATAGGAAAACTTCAATTAAGCCTGGCTGAATAGGGTTTTACATAGGATAGGGTTTTCCATAGGAAAACTTCAATTCAGCCTGACTGAATAGGGTTTTCCATAGGAAAACTTCAATTCAGCCTAGCTGAATAGGGTTTTCCATAGGAAAACTTCAATTCAGCCTGGCTGAATAGGGATTTCCATAGGAAAACTTCAGTTCAGCCTGGCTGAATAGGGTTTTTCATAGGAAAACTTCAATTCAGCCTGGCTGAATAGGGTTTTCCATTGGAAAACTTCAATTCAGCCCGGCTGAATAGGGTTTTCCGTTGGAAAACTTCAATTCAGCCCGGCTGAATAGGGTTTTCCATAGGAAAACTTCAGTTCAGCCTGACTGAGTAGGGTTTTCCATAGGAAAACTTCAATTCAGCCAGGCTGAATAGGGTTTTCCATTGGAAAACTTCAATTCAGCCCGGTTGAATAGGGTTTTCCATAGGAAAACTTCAATTCAGCCTGGCTGAATAGGGGTTTCCATTGGAAAACTTCAATTCAGCCTGGCTGAATAGGGATTTCCATAGGAAAACTTCAGTTCAGCCTGACTGAATAGGGTTTTCCATAGGAAAACTTCAATTCAGCCAGGCTGAATAGGGTTTTCCATAGGAAAACTTCAGTTCAGCCTGGCTGGATAGGGTTTTTCATAGGAAAACTTCAATTCAGCCTGGCTGAATAGGGTTTTCCATTGGAAAACTTCAATTCAGCCTGGCTGAATAGGGATTTCCATAGGAAAACTTCAGTTCAGCCTGACTGAATAGGGTTTTCCATAGGAAAACTTCAATTCAGCCTGGCTGAATAGGGTTTTCCATAGGAAAACTTCAATTCAGCCCGGCTGAATAGGGTTTTCCATAGGAAAACTTCAATTAAGCCTGGCTGAATAGGGTTTTACATAGGATAGGGTTTTCCATAGGAAAACTTCAATTCAGCCTGACTGAATAGGGTTTTCCATAGGAAAACTTCAATTCAGCCTAGCTGAATAGGGTTTTCCAAAGGAAAACTTCAATTCAGCCTGGCTGAATAGGGTTTTCCATAGAAAAACTTCAATTCAGCCTGGCTGAATAGGGTTTTCCATAGGAAAACTTCAATTCAGCCTGGCTGAATAAGGGTTTCCATAGGAAAACTTCAATTCAGCCTGGCTGAATAAGGGTTTCCATAGGAAAACTTCAATTCAGCCTGGCTGAATAGGGTTTTCCATAGGAAAACTTCAATTCAGCCTGGCTGAATAGGGTTTTCCATAGGAAAACTTCAATTCAGCCCGGCTGAATAGGGTTTTCCATAGGAAAACTTCAATTAAGCCTGGCTGAATAGGGTTTTACATAGGATAGGGTTTTCCATAGGAAAACTTCAATTCAGCCTGACTGAATAGGGTTTTCCATAGGAAAACTTCAATTCAGCCTAGCTGATTAGGGTTTTCCATAGGAAAACTTCAATTCAGCCTGGCTGAATAGGGATTTCCATAGGAAAACTTCAGTTCAGCCTGGCTGAATAGGGTTTTTCATAGGAAAACTTCAATTCAGCCTGGCTGAATAGGGTTTTCCATTGGAAAACTTCAATTCAGCCCGGCTGAATAGGGTTTTCCATAGGAAAACTTCAGTTCAGCCTGACTGAATAGGGTTTTCCATAGGAAAACTTCAATTCAGCCAGGCTGAATAGGGTTTTCCATTGGAAAACTTCAATTCAGCCCGGCTGAATAGGGTTTTCCATAGGAAAACTTCAATTCAGCCTGGCTGAATAGGGTTTTCCATTGGAAAACTTCAGTTCAGCCTGGCTGAATAGGGTTTTTCATAGGAAAACTTCAATTCAGCCTGGCTGAATAGGGTTTTCCATTGGAAAACTTCAATTCAGCCTGGCTGAATAGGGTTTTCCATAGGAAAACTTCAGTTCAGCCTGACTGAATAGGGTTTTCCATAGGAAAACTTCAATTCAGCCAGGCTGAATAGGGTTTTCCATTGGAAAACTTCAATTCAGCCCGGCTGAATAGGGTTTTCCATAGGAAAACTTCAATTCAGCCTGGCTGAATAGGGTTTTCCATTGGAAAACTTCAGTTCAGCCTGGCTGAATAGGGTTTTTCATAGGAAAACTTCAATTCAGCCTGGCTGAATAGGGTTTTCCATGGAAAACTTCAATTCAGCCTGGCTGAATAGGGATTTCCATAGGAAAACTTCAGTTCAGCCTGACTGAATAGGGTTTTCCATAGGAAAACTTCAATTCAGCCAGGCTGAATAGGGTTTTCCATTGGAAAACTTCAATTCAGCCCGGCTGAATAGGGTTTTCCATAGGAAAACTTCAATTAAGCCTGGCTGAATAGGGTTTTACATAGGATAGGGTTTTCCATAGGAAAACTTCAATTCAGCCTGACTGAATAGGGTTTTCCATTGGAAAACTTCAATTCAGCCTGGCTGAATAGGGATTTCCATAGGAAAACTTCAGTTCAGCCTGACTGAATAGGGTTTTCCATAGGAAAACTTCAATTCAGCCAGGCTGAATAGGGTTTTCCATAGGAAAACTTCAGTTCAGCCTGGCTGAATAGGGTTTTTCATAGGAAAACTTCAATTCAGCCTGGCTGAATAGGGTTTTCCATTGGAAAACTTCAATTCAGCCTGGCTGAATAGGGATTTCCATAGGAAAACTTCAGTTCAGCCTGACTGAATAGGGTTTTCCATAGGAAAACTTCAATTCAGCCAGGCTGAATAGGGTTTTCCATTGGAAAACTTCAATTCAGCCCGGCTGAATAGGGTTTTCCATAGGAAAACTTCAATTAAGCCTGGCTGAATAGGGTTTTACATAGGATAGGGTTTTCCATAGGAAAACTTCAATTCAGCCTGACTGAATAGGGTTTTCCATAGGAAAACTTCAATTCAGCCTAGCTGGATAGGGTTTTCCATAGAAAAACTTCAATTCAGCCTGGCTGAATAGGGATTTCCATAGGAAAACTTCAGTTCAGCCTGGCTGAATAGGGTTTTTCATAGGAAAACTTCAATTCAGCCTGGATGAATAGGGTTTTCCATAGGAAAACTTCAACTTAGCCTGGCTGAATAGGGTTTTCCATAGGAAAACTTCAATTCAGCCTGGCTGAATAGGGTTTTCCATAGGAAAACTTCAATTCAGCCTGGCTGAATAGGGTTTTCCATAGGAAAACTTCAATGTTTTCTTAAACATGGTCATTTTTGTCTTCAAATCATAACATATGGTGTCCATAACATTCCAATGTCTTTGCTGTCGGCGAATAAAAAATAATTATCTCAACACAACTGTGCTTAGGTATGCAACACGCATAGGCCGCCCGGCTGGTCATTTAGTCTCATAGGTAACGAGATACACACCTTCCTTCATTTTGTGACGACTGTAGTTTGCCTTATGTGGAGGAGTGTTGCAGTTTTAGTTTTTCGTACATACACTTCACTAGCTGACGACCAACATACGATAGTCTGTAAATCTTCTCGTCCGTCTGTCTGCCCATCCATTGCTCTGTCTAAATAAACAAAATTCATACACGTTCTGACTATTTAAAGTAATCTGAGCTACCCGTTTTCTTTTTGTTTATATTTAGTGTTATTACGACTCGTATTTACTTAATACCATAAATGGACCACAACAACAACATCACCAAACAATAAGGCTTTTAAAGTTATCGTTGCCATATAGCCGAGAAGTCTGTGGTGTGTGTGGCTATATGGTTGGTCTTATAGTACAATAGAAATGCCACAAGGTATTAAATAATACTGTTGCTATTTTTGTGTCTTCGAAAATGCATTAAACTTTAGTTTTTATACCCAGTATCGAAGGATGGGGGTACATTCATTTTGTCATTCCATTTGCAACACATCAAAATATTCATTTCCAACCCTATAGAGTATATATATTCGTGATTGTCGTAAAAATCTAAGACTGTCCGTCCGTTCGTCCGTGTGTTGAAATTCCGCTACAGTCGTTGAAAATGGAGATAATAAGCTGAAACTTTGGATAGACGGTTAAGTCCGAAGATGGACTATATTGGACCAAATGTGGATATAGCCCCCATATATGTATACCGATCTGCCAAAAAAGGGTATAGGGCTCGTTAAAGCCACATGTATTATACGATTTCGATGAATCTGAGCTCAATGTGTTTCGTTAGGCTCCTCGACGTTGATACCGAGTATTGTCAAGATCAAGCTGTATTTGGATATAGCTGTCATATAGATCGATTTTCCGATTTAAGATCTTGGGCCCATCAAAAGTGCACAGTAGTCTATATTAGGTTTTTCGGTATCCGTGTCTTTTATGGTTCAGATCAGACTATATTTGGATATAGCTGTCAAAGGCGCATTTAATAACCGATATCGCTGAAATTTGGCACATTGAGCTGTGTTAGGCCGTTCGACATCGGCGTCCAATATGGCCTCCTTTATTTTACTTTAATTGGCTACGACAGAACATTTGTCCACTAGCCGAACTCTCACCAAGTTTCGAGGTGTCTCCCGCCGCTTGATCTTTCCATCGCGATTTTGGTCGGCTGGTTTGCGTGTACCACCGTCTTTGCCTTCAAAAGAATTCTTTGCTGGAGATTCTTCATCCATTCTGACAACATGACCCAGCCAACGCAGCCGTTGTATTTTGATACGTGTAACTATGCTTTCGTCGTCATACAGCTCGTCAATATGGCCTCCATCGACCTATATTTGGATATAGCTGCCATAGAGACCGATTTCAGATCTTAAATTTGAAATTTGGTATAGTGACCTATATAAGGCTTTTCGACATCCGTGCCATGTATGGTTTAGATCTTTCTATATTTGGATATAGCTGCCATAAAGATCAATATTCTGGTTTTTAGACTTGAACAGTGAATAGCGTTTATTAGATCACTCGACATCTATACGGAGCTGATGAAAATTGGACCATATACCGATATAGCTGGTATGGATTCATAAATGATTTATTTTTCAACGGACTTTGACGAAAGGTGGCTAGCATATATACCCGCTGTGGTGGGTGTCCAAAGTTCGGCACAGCCTAATTTAGTATCTTTTTACTAGCTCTTTTCCTTTTTGATATTTTTCGCACCTTTTTTTCATTATTTGGAAACATGAGTAAGTGGTAAGCAAAAAACATGAAAGATGGCAATATTAAATGCATGCCCACATTATGTGCACACACAAATTTCATAATCGAATGTTATGAATGAATCGTATATCAAAGAAATCTTGGTCATTTTATGACGGTAGCTGTTCAGCCGGTATCTGAAACCCAAATGTCAACGCTATTAGCATGCACGATTGGTAGGAATGTAGTTCATGTTCGCTGCTTAAGTCTTTTGTTCTGATGCCCTGGGTTGGTTAATACCAGGCCGCTGTAAGATATATAGAGGCTCAGAAAACTTAATTATGACAGGCGAGCAGTGTGACAGGTTAAAGTTTTCAACGTCATGATTTGCGTTTAACAAAAGTATAGTAAACCAGTATAGGCTTGTTTCACTATGATCTTACGCAAAACCCAACATAATTTCATTTTTACTGCTTTATTCAGCCAAGATGAGTGGAAGTTTACACTCAACCAAATTTATTAAAAACAGCAAAAATGTTTGCTAAAACAGCAGTTTTTGTCTGTTGAGATTGGGAAAGCAGACATTTCTATTTGCTATTTCAACGAACAAAAATCTGCTGTTTCGAGTACAAGTCTGGTGAAAAAAATGTGTATGCTACTTTTTATGGTTGCCTGTTACTTGTTATGATTACTTTAGGCATATTTTAGAATTTTTTTAGAAATTTTGTTGGAGGAGACGATTTTAATTTATGGAATATTACTATAAAAAAAGCTACCTGATCCATCCATAGGTATACATTTCGAAATGTGGCTGAGCTAGCTCGCATTGTTGTTATTGCTCTGCTAATGTGAACATGACTGGCATGGGGCAAACTTCTCACATATCAATGAATGCTGTCCGATTCAAGTTTAAGCTCAATGATAAGGGGCCTTCTTTTTATAACCGAATCCGAACGGCGTGCAGCAATGCGACACCTCTTTGGAGAGAAGTTTTACATTGCATAGTACCACACAAATGTTGCCAGCATCAGGAGGGGAAAATCATCACTGAAAATTTTTTCTGATGGTCTCGCTAGGATTCGAACTCAGGCGTTTAGCGTCATAGGCGGACATGCTAACCTTTGCACTACGGTGGCCTCCATTCAGCAGACAGAGTATGCTATTTTCAGCAAACTTTTTTCTATGAGCTATGAGCACGCTCATACAGCCAGACTGAATTGAAGGTTTTCAATTGTAAAACATCATTTCTGCCCGGTTAAACAAGGTTTACCATAGAAACACATTCAGGTTGAGTTGAAGGTTTCCTATGGAAAATCTTATTCAGCCAGGCTGAAGTGAATTTTCCTTTGGAAAACCTTATTGAAGGTTTCCTATGGAAAACTTTATTCAGCCAGACTGAATTGAAGGTTTCCTATGGAAACCTTTATTGAGCCAGACTGAATTGAAGGTTTCCTATGGAAACCCTTATTCAGCCAGACTGAGTTGAAGGTTTCCTATGGAAACCCTTATTCAGCCAGACTGAATTGAAGGTTTCCTATTGAAACCCATATTCAGCCAGACTGAATTGAAGGTTTCCTATTGAAACCCATATTCAGCCAGACTGAATTGAAGGTTTCCTATGGAAACCCTTATTCAGCCAGACTGAATTGAAGGTTTCCTATGGAAACCCTTATTCAGCCAGACTGAATTGAAGGTTTCCTATGGAAACCCTTATTCAGCCAGACTGAATTGAAGGTTTCCTATGGAAACCCTTATTCAGCCAGACTGAATTGAAGGTTTCCTATGGAAACCCTTATTCAGCCAGACTGAATTGAAGGTTTCCTATGGAAACCCTTATTCAGCCAGACTGAATTGAAGGTTTCCTATAGAAAACCTTATTCAGCCAGGCTGAATTGAAGGTTTCCTTATTCAGCCAGGCTGAATTGAAGGTTTCCTATAGAAAACCTTATTCAGCCAGGCTGAATTGAAGGTTTCCTATAGAAAACCTTATTCAGCCAGGCTGAATTGAAGGTTTCCTATAGAAAACCTTATTCAGCCAGGCTGAATTGAAGGTTTCCTATAGAAAACCTTATTCAGCCAGGCTGAATTGAAGGTTTCCTATAGAAAACCTTATTCAGCCAGGCTGAATTGAAGGTTTCCTATAGAAAACCTTATTCAGCCAGGCTGAATTGAAGGTTTCCTATAGAAAACCTTATTCAGCCAGGCTGAATTGAAGGTTTCCTATAGAAAACCTTATTCAGCCAGGCTGAATTGAAGGTTTCCTATAGAAAACCTTATTCAGCCAGGCTGAATTGAAGGTTTCCTATAGAAAACCTTATTCAGCCAGGCTGAATTGAAGGTTTCCTATAGAAAACCTTATTCAGCCAGGCTGAATTGAAGGTTTCCTATAGAAAACCTTATTCAGCCAGGCTGAATTGAAGGTTTCCTATAGAAAACCTTATTCAGCCAGGCTGAATTGAAGGTTTCCTATAGAAAACCTTATTCAGCCAGGCTGAATTGAAGGTTTCCTATAGAAAACCTTATTCAGCCAGGCTGAATTGAAGGTTTCCTATAGAAAACCTTATTCAGCCAGGCTGAATTGAAGGTTTCCTATAGAAAACCTTATTCAGCCAGGCTGAATTGAAGGTTTCCTATAGAAAACCTTATTCAGCCAGGCTGAATTGAAGGTTTCCTATCAAAATCCTGTAGACAAGAAGGGAGACAAGACAGAATGTGCCAACTATAGAGAAATAAGTCTCCTCCCCATCGCATACAAGATACTCTCGAGTGTACTGTGGGAAATACTAAAACCTAAAGTAAATGAGATAATTGGGCCCTATCAATGCGTCTTTAGGCCTGGTAAATCTATCGTAGACCAGATATTCACACTGCGCCAAAACCTGGAAAGACCTGAGAAGAACATGTCATCTCTTACCATCTCTTTGTTGACTATGAAACCGCTTACGACCGCCCTAAACGTTAAAAGGTATTTCAAGCCATGTCTGAGTTTGTTATCCCCGCAAAATCGATAATTCTCGACTCTGCAAGATGACACGTTCCTCAGTAAGAAAAGGAAATAATCTCTCAGAACCATTCAATACCAATCGTGGTATATACCCTCCACCATGGATCGCATTTGTCGAGTTCTTTTCCCGGCATCTCTTCTTTGGCAAAACAGGATATAAGAAAAGATTTGCTCTGCTATTAGAGCGATATCAAGATATGGTCCGGTTTGGACCACAATCAAAATTATATGTTGGAGACCTGTGTAAAATGTCAGCCAATTCGAATAAGAATTGCGCTCTTTGTGAGCTCAAAAAGTAAAATAGAGAGATCGATTTATATGGGAGCTGTATCGGGCTATGGACCGATTCAGACCATAATAAACACGTATGTTGATGGTCATGAAAGAACCCGTCGTACAAAATTTCAGGCAAATCGGATAATAATTGCGACCTCTAGAGGCTCAAGAAGTCAAGATCCCAGATCGGTTTATATGGCAGCTATATCAGGTTATGAACCAATTTGAACCATATTTGGTACAGTTGTTGGATATCATAACAAGAATTGCGCCTTCTAGAGGCTCAAGAAGTCAAGACCCAAGATCGGTTTATATGGCAGCTATATCAGGTTATGAACCGATTTGAACCATACTTGGCACAGTTATTGGATGTCATAATAAAACACGTCGTGCAAAATTTCATTCCAATCGGATAAGAAATGCGCACTCTAGAGGCTCAAGAAGTCAAGACCCAAGATCGGTTTATATGGCAGCTATATCAAAACATGGACCGATATGGCCCATTTACAATACCAACCGACCTACAGTAATAAGAAGTATTTGTGCTTTACTCCTTCGGAAGTTAGCGTGCTTTCGACAGACAGACGGACGGACGGACAGACGGACGGACATGGCTAGATCGACATAAAATTTCACGACGATCAAGAATATATATATTTTATGGTGTCTCATACGAATATTTCGAGTAGTTACAATCAGAATGACGAAATTAGTATACCCCCCATCTTATGGTGGAGGGTATAAAAAGGTAAAGTTGGGAACCACAACTTTAAGATAGTCGGCAACTTTATCTACCTCAACACCGCCGTAACCGAAACAAATGACACCAGTTTTGAAATAAAGCGAAGAATAATACTGGCAAACAGATGCTACTTTGGACTGAGTAGGCAGTTTAGAAACAAGGCTACCTCTCGACAGACGAAGATACTACCGTAATATTATATGGTTCCGAGGCATGGGTACTTGTGCAAGCAAGCGGGCCGGTTTGCGTTTATGGGCCAGTTTACGGATAATGGATGAATAATATAGGAGTTGTATGAACAAGAACTATATGAGCTGTATGAAAAAGTATCATAATACAACTGTTGCGTTGTCAGAATGAATGAAGAAGGTCCACCGAAGAAGTCCTTTGAAGGCGATCATGATGGCACACGCAAACCGGGACGACCAAAACGCCGATGGAAAGATCATGTGGTGAAAGTCATTTCGAAACTGGATGTCAGAGATTTTTGTAGTATCCCAGAAGATCGAGGCGCTTGGAACTCTATTTTAGGTTGGTCTAATAGGACAAATGTTTTGTCACAGCCAATTAAGGTAAGAATAAGTATTTGTATGCCCTCCATCCTGGGATGGGGATATACTAACATCGTCATTGCCATGTCCGTGCGTCTGTCTGACTGTCTGTGGATGGCACGCTAACTTTCGAAGGAGTAAAGTTAGGCACTTGAAATTTTGCACAACTACTTCAGTTAAGTGTAGGTTTGTTGGGATTGTAAATGGGCCCCTTTCGATGTAGCTCCCAAATAAACCGATCTCCCGATTATACCTGTTGCGTCTCTAAAGGCGAAATTCTTACCCGAATTGGCTGAAATTTTGTAAAATGAATTTTTCTGTGACTTCTAAATTACGTGCTAAGTATGGATTGAATTGGCCGATCTCCCGAAAGTATGTATGTATGATTTGGCTTAAGTTCTGCACAACGAATTCTCGTCTGACCCTCAGCATATGTGTCAAATATGGTCTGAATCGATCTGAAAACCTGATAAAGCTCCCATAGAAACCAATCTTGTGATTATACTTCATGAGCCTCTAAACAGCGCAATTCTTATCCGATTTGGATGAAATTTCGCATAGTGACTGTTTTCATGACCTTCAATATATAAACCGATCGCCAGATTTTACTTCTTGAGCCCCTATAGAGTGCAATTCTTATCCGATTTGGCTGTAGTTTACACAATGATTTTTTGTATGGTCTCCAACGTTTAATCCAAGTATGGTTCGTATCGGACCATAACTTGATATAGCTCCAGTAGCACAGCAATTCTTATTCATTACCCTTTGTTTGCCCTAAATAAAGATAAAGATTGGGGGAGGGTATATAAGTATCGGACCGGCCGAACTTAGCACGCACCTACCTGTCTAGTTTTCTTCACTTTCTTTTCTCTACTCTCACCATCTAGCTTTTTTCTTTTTTCAATTCCCACGCATCTCTCTACACAATACAAATGATTCGCAAATTACAGCATGCAAGAACTGGCAACTTTCGACAATTTTTTGACTAGACATCTGTGGAGGTCAGCCAGTCTGACATGCTGGAGGAAATTAGGAAAAAATTTTCTAATCATCTTCCTTAGCTATGTATAGTTGCTCTCCAGCAAATTTATTTTTTTGTTATTAGAAAAATTAAAATCATAAAAATCTATTATTATTGCTGGCGGTTGTCATGTTATTCATGGAGGTTGTTAAGAAAAAGTTTGTTTCCTAAGTCTTTTGTTATGTAGGTTCTAATGAAGAGGAAAAAGTTTGTTTGTGAAGTTAAGTTTCTCTTTAGATAGGTTTAAGAAATTTTTCAATTTTTTTTTTCCTTTCTAACAGCAGCACTTTTGCGTTGAGTCTTACGACTCATTGATTATAGCGGCTTTCCTTAACTTTTTGTTATTTTTCTGTTATTTGCCCCCCACAAGTAATTAGAACAGGGAATAAAAGACCAATGAAAAATGAGAAAAAAAAACCACAAGATCTTGTCTTTTTTATTGTTTATCCAGCCTTAGCTTTCGTTAAACCTTGCATATCTCCATTGATGTTATTTGGTTCTGTTTTTCTACCTAAACATTTGTATTAGCCTTAATTTTATGTATGCCTGGGTGTCTAGTCTGCGCTGTATTATAATGTGGGGGCTTGGGTTTCCATCCATCTATTCCATCCATACAAAAGATAGCCCATGTGTCTATTTGTTTTTCTTGTGTTTAATATTTATGACGACCACATCGATCTTTTTCTTCTTGTTGTTTTTCTCTACTCTTTTCCCAAAGCTCCTACCGGCAAAACGAGTTTGTTCTATTGATTTTTCTTCTTTTTTCTCTCTATACATCAGTCTGTCTAACCATGAGATTCTAGGTCTGTTGAGTATTCAACTATTCCTACATTTAAATTTGCCTCTTTGTTTTCATTGCCTGGGATGTTTTTAAACGTTAAATAGCTACGTCGGCTCACATCACTATCATCATCGTCAACATCAACGTTGTCGTGATTCAATCCCCGTTTGATGGAATTTTCAAAGAAATGTTTCTTTTGGTTTGTTCTTTGAATTGGCATTGAAAGGTGGAGAGATGTTCTATTGACCCAAATTTGTCGTCATCGACATAGATGAAGGCAAAGTTGACTTCGTGATATGATTATCTTCTGTGGCAGCAGGCAACAGACGACTATTTGAGATTTTTTACTGGATTAATTTTTTTCTCTCTGGAGGTCAAGTTTGGTTTTAAAACAAGTGTTTAACCAAGATAGAAATGATTTAAGAAAACTGTTGAGTTTCTAAAGAGTATTGGACGGTCTTTCACGTTAACAAATTTTATTGATCAATTTTAATCTTCAATTTTATTATTTTTCAAATTTTTAATGTTTCCCCAAAAGTTTTCATTCATTTTTGTCTACACTAATTTTTTATTCTCCCATACCCCCCCAATTATGAGTAGTAATTTAACACTTTTATGCTTGGCAAATGCTATGCAGGCTGGTAGCGGACTCATAGTAACTCCACAGTAAAACACACTTCAATATGAAATTTGAATATTTTGCATTTGCAAACAACTCTCAAGTCACCATTACGAAAAATACTTCACCAATCAGCCATGATAATGCACAAAAAAAAGACCACTCGTAGCAACTTTAAACCAAAAAGAAGTGAAGTGCAAAGAGATCAAAAAAATGTGTTACCAAATCAGGTTGGTTGCATGTATTCGAAATCAAGAAAGAAAAACAAAATAAGTTCAAGTCACCGTCACGAGAGGTGGTGCAACATGTAACACAAAACGTTGTAGACCATTCTCAAGAAGAAAAAAAAAATGAACTAAAACTGCATAATAGTAGATAGTAGTACATTGCACAAAATGTACAGAAATAATTTCTGCTGGATTGTGTTTACAAAAAAGTGGAATGTCATAAAAGAAAAAATCTACATTCCAAGTTATGAATAACAAAAAATACAGGCCGTAAGAACAGCATTTTTTGTCTTCCTTAACTTAAAATAAGTGCTTAATATTTTTTATCAGCGTAACTACTTTTAACCCAGTTTTTTTTTTTCAACTTCCTTCATGTATTTTCTTTTTATGTGCTTTATGCATACTGCAGTAAAAAAAGAGAAAACAAGTAAAAGCGGGCTCCCTCCGAGGATAATGGATGAGAATTGCTTCGCTATTGGAGCTATATCAAGTTATGGCCCGATACTTGATTCGGATGGTCTCCAACATCCGCACATAGTAGAAGTCATTTTGCAAAATTTCAGGGCAATAGGACAGGAGTTGCGCCTTTTAGTGGTTCATGAAGTAAAATCGGGAGATCGGTTCATACGAATTCGGAACATATTTGTTATCGTGCAAAATTTCAGCCAAATTGGACAAGAGCTACGCCTTCTAGGAGCGCAATAAGTTTAATCGGGAGATTGGTTTACATGATGGCTATATCAAGGTTTGGACCGATTCGGATCGTACTTGGTTAAGATGTTGGAGGCATGGACGAAGCCGTTGTACAAAAATTAAGCCAATTCGGATGAGAATTGAGCCCTTTAGAGGTTCATTAGGTAAAATCGGGACATCGGTTTATATGGGAGCTACTAGCAGAACCGGGCCCGCTTCCTTTGAATATTTATTTTCGACAATTAAACAGCTTTTAGTGGAATACCATGCTACGAAAATAGTATATGTATATCGCTCAATTAACAGTATAAAAATACATTGGGTTGCCCAAAAAGTAATTGCGGATTTTTCACATAATCGGCGTTGACAAATTTCTTCACAGCTTGTGACTCTGTAATTGCATTCTTTCCTCTGTCAGTTATCAGCTGTTACTTTTAGCTTGCTTTTGAAAAAAGTGTAAAAAAAAATATATTTGATTAAAGTTCATTCTAAGCTTTATTACAAATGCATTTACTTTCTTTTAAAAAATCCGCAATTACTTTTTGGGCAACCCAATAAATGCCTCTATCTGAATCCCATACCATCGGAGGGTGTAGAGTCATTTAAGTTTGGATTCTTAAGAGACTTTATTTGAGCCCGATATTCCCGATATTCCCGATATACCCTAAAATACCTCTTATTTGAGCTCCTTTTTGCAACGTCCTATTTATGGAGATGGGGTGGCCCCATAGACACCTTTTCCCGCAAATGTATATCAGATTCGTGCTTTAATTCCAAAGACCTTTCATTTGATCCCCATATTGCTATGGTCATAAATTTGCCCCCTTTGGGGAATGTTTTTGGATATCAGATTCGAATTCTACACTCAAATACCTTTTATTTAAGCCCCATGTTCCCATGGTCAGTAAATAAGTCTGTTTGGAGATGTTTTGGGGAGGGGGTGGGTCCCCAGAAACTTGGTCCCACATTTGGATATCAGATTCGTATTCTACTCGCAAATACCTTTCATTTGAGTCCCACTCACTCCTGCAGGTGCGATTGCCTTGGCACCTATAGTCGAGAATAATGCTTAAAGCTCTCATCCAGTTGTCAGACTATCATATGAGGCAGAGACGGATAAACCAGAGTGATGCACAGTTCATCACCAACTTTTATGTATAGGTGGTGTTTTCAATTCACTCTCAGACAACGACAATGTCAATAAAACATTCATCGCAACCAAATCGAGGGAAGAGGTCAGCGGAATGCCGACAGTAGTAAGCGAGGGCTTTACTAAGCTCACAAAAATACCGAGAAAACAATCCGGGTCATGGCGAATCAGAATGGGCGTATGTGCAGAATACTAGTAGAGACATTCCAACCACTTCCATAATCAGGTCTCCCGAAGAGCATAGCACTGCCAAAATGCTGTAAAAGAAAGAGTTCCCCGCTTTGAAGTACTCTGCGAAGACCCAGCCAACCCTCTCTCAATGGAGACTTCAGACAGAATCCTACGTTGGGAGACAAAGTCGGAACAGAAACGCAGGAAGCACGCACGGTCACTGAGTTTTCATGGAGGACAATGATTCCTAAAAGGACTCCACAGCCACCTCGGGAGCGGTAGATGGTGGTCTCCGGCCTTTTATGCCAGAGTGGCAAGGAAGTACAACAGAGACGAGCCGATATATGCGTATGGGTCATCGATATGAACAATCCATCCGTTAGGATTTCACCAGATCATTGGTCCCAAGTGAAGGATCTGATTAACGAGCGGATTGTGGAACATGAGTTGACCTCTGAATAGGATCCGATTCGCGACAGCAGAATGAATTGATACCCTAACAAATCTCGTTGAAAATAACTACATTTCAGCGGAGGGCACAAAGCTTGACTTTATGAGATATGGGGCACCAAATTGGCGACCGAAAACATGGTGAAATCTTAAGCAAGCAAAAGAAAGGTTTAGTCGTGGAGAAATGGGAAGTCTTCCACAGTGTTGAGAAGGGATAATGAGGTGGGTCTTGACCAAGCCACCATAAAAATGGGGCAGCAATGAAAGTCAGCAGTAAAAGTCTTGCATGTAAAACCAAGGTTTGGTCGCGGAGAAATGAAAGGTCTTCCACAGAGAGGAGAAGGGGGAAGAAACTCTCCATGTGGCGGGTCTTGATCAAGTCTCCATAAAAAGTTTAGCGAAAACTAAAGGCATAGGGTTCTACGTGTCCATGGCTGTCTTTTTCAAGATTGGGAAGGAATTTGTCGAAGAACACGTATGTAGCTCTGTGGAACAGTGAAGCAGTCGGTGGAACGATGAAACCCCTATTGAGGGATGCGAATCGTAAGATGACAAGGCTAATACTGGATAGAAATAAGAAGGCGATCAGTATAGCTTTCAGTATCTTTACAGCATACACTGAACAAATGTGAAAATGATTCAAGCCATAGTTTATCAAACTTAATTAAAAGATGAACAATTTTCCAACAATTTATAGATTTGTTCATTTTGGTGCAAAATTTTTCTTCATATGAAAGCTAGGAACAAGACAAGAAGTGAACCGTAGCTAAAGACGCAAAAAAGCCTAATAAATGTATAATTTATTTAAGTAAAGATGCTAAGTAAAAAAAAAGAATTTATCAAAAAAATAATAATTGGACAGTCATCTATGAAGTAAAATAAGAATCAATCAGCGATCAAAATTTCAAACGGATGGTCATGTTCGTTAGTAAATGCGAAATTAAGTTTAAAGATAGCATCATTATTTTAAAGTTTTGGTCTTTTGGCTCGTTTTCATTGCTAAAATCCTGCGAATAAGGAGAAATCTTTAATTAAATGGGACAACATTTTTTTCAGTGTGCATAGCGCACTTATGCGGAAAATGTGCGAGTAGGGCGTGTGGCGAAATTGATGAGAGGCCAACTTCGTTGCAATAGCTTAGGGGGTGGTATGAAGAACAACTGTTGTTGTTCCTTTCATAGCCTAAATTATATGTGGAGGTAGCGATTTTCGTCAAGCTCCTTAGGTGTGTAAGCTCCTTCCCATGACCTTTTCATTAAGGAACAAGGGATACTTCTCTCATATAAATGAGTGCAGCCCGATTGAAGTTGAAGCTCAATGATAAGGTGCCTTCTTTCTTATGTCGAGTTCGAACGGCGTGCCACATAGCGATGCCACTTGGTGCAGAAGTTTTAACATGGCATGATACTTCACAAATATAGCCAGCATTAGTAAGGGGATAACCACCGCTGAATATTCAATACTTCTCTCATGTTCACAATGGGGTTTCAACCCAGGCGTTCGGCGTCATATGCAGACATGCTAACGTCTGCGCCACGGTGGCCTCTTAGTAATATTAAAATGACCCTAAAAAAAAGTTTGACAAGAGAACTCTAAACCTTTTCGAAGTTTGATTCACGTTATACCATCAACTTGACTTGGCTTATCATTACCAATTCTTTTTATAGCCCAATCTGAATAGTGTACCGAAGCGACACCTTTCCGCAGAGAAATTTTAGATGGCTGAATACCACAAGGCAAGCCCTGTGCGGGTGGGGTTCTCCTTTTGGATTGGACTCAAGGTGTGCGCCAGCGAGGAAAGACGGAACTCAAAGTTACTTCGACAGCAGCAGCTAATGAAGCATCTAAGGAGCAATCGTCCATACCGCAAGTGTTCAGTGTCCTGAGGAAGAGCGGTTCCAATGCATTCTCAACTACCCCTGGATGCGCAAGGAAACTCATCTTAGCAAGATCGAACGAATGTTGTGAGTATGACCTTCCGGCGGACTTAGAAGAGGAGGCTAGAGCAACAGTGGTGGAAATTCTGAATCGTGACGACGACCTGCCATAACGCCCAAAATTGCTTTTGGGCTTTTTGAACTCCCATGTCGCGGCCATAAAGCCCAAAATGAATTTCGACGTTAAGGCCGCCCATATAGCGGTCATAAGGCCCATTGCGTGTTATGACCGTTTTATATTCATAAAAGATCCGGAGCTACCAAATAACCCCCCCTGATGAAAAAACTTTTGGAAATAAAGTCAAATAACGAGTCCAAATTTTAAATTCCATTCACTCTAAAGCATTTATAATACATGCATGCAAAAACTTCATAAAAAGCATTATATTTTCACAGTTTTATCACTAAAAAGATTTGCATTGTATCATCAACTTCTAGGCAAAAAGGCGAAATGAACTTTGCATGGTTAGCAATGCGCCCGCCTGAACTTTAATGCCCAAAAAGTAATTGCGGATTTTTCATATAGTCGGCGTTGACAAATTTTTTCACAGCTTGTGACTCTGTAATTGCATTCTTTCTTCTGTCAGTTATCAGTTGTTAATTTTAGCTTGCTTTAGAAAAAAAGTGTAAAAAAAGTATATTTGATTAAAGTTCATTCTAAGTTTTATTAAAAATGCATTTACTTTCTTTTAAAAAATCCGCAATTACTTTTTGGGCAACCCAATATAATTGATTGAATTGATTGCACTCATAATATTTGTATACCCACCACCATAGGATGGGTGTATACTAATCTAGTCATTTCATTAGTAACACCTCGAAACATGGATCTAGGACCCCATAAAGTATATACATTCTTGATCGTCTCGATGCGTGTTGTGTTATTGTTATGCAAACAAAAAAATGGTTGGGTATCATCTCACGGTAGCGCTCACCATTTACAGGTACGTTACGATTCGCTTCATCTTTGAAGTAGCACGATCCAATGATGCCACCAGACCATGAACCGTACCAAACTGTGAATTTTTCTGGATGCATTGGTAGTTATTGCAATGCTTCTGGCTGATCTTCACTTCAAAATCGACAATTCTGCTTATTTACGTACCCATTGAGCCAAAAATGAGCTTCGTCGCTGAACACAATTTTTCGATAAACAAGTAAAAAGGCGTTAAGTTCGGCCGGGCCGAACTTTGGATACCCACCACCTCGGGTATATATGTAAACCACCTTTCATCAAAATTCGGTTAAAATTTCATACCTTATACTCATATACCTCATAACGATCTGAACTATATACGACACGGATGTCGAAAAGCCGAACATAAGTCACTGTGTCAAATTTCAGTGAAATCGGATTATAAATGCGCCTTTTATGGGGCCAAGACTTTAAATCGAGATATCGGTCTACATGGCAGCTATATCCAAATCTGGACCGATTTGGGCCAAGTTGCATAAACATGTCGAAAAGCCTAACACTAAGCACTGTCACAAATTTCGGCGAAATCGGACAATAAATGCCTCTTTTATGGGCCCTAAACCCTTAATCCAGAGATCGGTCTATATGGCAGCTATATTCAAATCTGGACTGATCTGGGCAAAATTTAAGAAGGACGTCGAAGAGCCTAACCAAACTCAATGTCTCAAATTTCAGCGACTTCGGACAATAAATGCGTCTTTTATGGCCCCAAAACCTAAAACCTAGATATCGGTCTATATGGCAGCTATATCCAAATCTGAACCGATCTGTGCGATATTGCAGAAGTATGTCAAGGGGCTTAACTTAACTCACTGTTCCAAATTTCGGGGACATCGGGCAATAAATGAGCATTTTATGGGCCCAAAACCATAAATCAAGAAATCGGTCTATATGGCAGCTATATCCAAATTTGAACCGATCTAGACCAAATTGAAGAAATATGTCAAAGGGCCTAACACAACTCACTGTCCTAAATTTCAGCGAAATCGGACCATAAATGTGGCTTTTATGGGCCTTACACCATAAATCGGAGGATCGATCTATATGGCAGCTATATCCAAATCTGGACCGATCTGAGCCAAATTAACGAAGGATGTCGATGGGCCTTACACAATTCACTGCCCCGAATTTCATCAAAATCGGATAATAAATGTGGCTTTTGTGGGCCTAAGACCCTAAACCGGAGGATCGGTCTATATGGCAGCTATATCCAAATCTGAACCGATCTGGACCAAATTAAAGAAACATGTCAAAGGGCCTAACACAACTCACTGTCCTAAATTTCAGCGAAATCGGACCATAAATGTGGCTTTTATGGGCCTTAGACCCTAAATCGGAGGATCGGTCTATATGGCAGCTATATCCAAATCTGGGCCGATCTGAGCCAAATTGACAAAGGATGTCAAAGGGCCTAACACAACTCACTGTCCCAAATTTCAACAAAATCGGATAATAAATGTGGCTTTTATGGGCCTAAGACCCTAAATCGGCGGATCGGTCTATATGGGGGCTATAACAAGATATAGTCCGATATAGCCCATCTTCGAACTTAACCTGCTTATGGACAAAAAAAGAATCTGTGCAAAGTTTCAGCTCAATATCTCTATTTTTAAAGACTGTAGCGTGATTTCAACAGACAGACGGACAGACGGACGGACATGGCTAGATCGTCTTAGATTTTTATGCTGATCAAGAATATATATACTTTATAGGGTCAGAAATGGATATTTCGATGTGTTGCAAACGGAATGACAAAATGAATATACCCCCATCCTTCGGTGGTGGGTATAAAAAGTGGATCTTCAGCCAACTTTCCAAGAGCACATTCACCGAAAATTCTGCGTTGCGGTAGGTCGTTCGTCTTCATTTCTTGCTCCAACGAAATTTTGTCACAATAGCCCGAATAGCCGCTTCAGTAGGTCGATTAAACTGACCATAAAATGGAAGAAGCGCGCAATGAACTTTCTTTACAGAGAACTCTTTTGATGATTAAATTCAATAATTCGCAAGCGCCGGTCGTTTGAAAGACGGTTAAGGGTTAAATTATAGACCAAACTGAAGATATTTGAGAATGAAACAAAACACGAAAAGTGCGTGACTGTTTAAACCAGTGTTGCCAAAAACATAACAGCTAAAAATCACCCTTTACAAAAATTTGCTGTTTTTGCATCTTACATCTTATTGGAAAATATAATAACGCAAAAAAATTGGCGTTGTGTCCCCATTTTTCTGGGCCTAATGACCGCTTAATGGGCGGTATTAACGCCAAATTTAATTTTTGGCTTTATGACCGCGTTATGGGTTTATATGGCAGCTATATCAAGTAATGAACCGATTTGAACCATACTTGGCACAGTTGGTGGATATCATAACAAAACACGTCGTGCCAAAATTCATTCAAATCGGATAAGAATTGCGCACTCTAGAGGCTCAAGAAGTCAAGACCCAAGATCGGTTTATATGACAGCTATATCAGGTTATGAACCGATTTGAACCATTCTTGGCACAGTTGTTGGAAATCATGACAAAACACGTCGCGCGAAATTTCATTCCAATCGGATATGAATTGCGCACTCTAGAGGCTCAAAATGTCAAGACCCAACATCGGTTTATATGGCAGGTATATCAGGTTATGGACCGATTTGAACCATACTTGGCACAGTTGTTGGATATCATAACAAAACACGTCGTGCCAAAATTCCTTCAAATCGGATAAAAATTGCGCCCTCTAGAGGCTCAAGAAGTCAAGACCCAAGATCGGTTTATATGGCAGCTATATCAAAACATGGACCGATATGGCCCATTTACAATACCAATCGACCTACACTAATAAGAAGTATTTGTGCAACATTTCAAGCGGCTAGCTTTACTCCTTCGTAAGTTAGCGTGCTTTCGACAGACAGGCGGACGGACGGATGGACGGACGGACGGATGGACGGACGGACGGATGGACGGACGGACGGATGGACGGACGGACGGACGGATGGACGGACGGACGGACGGATGGACGGATGGACGGACGGACGGATGGACGGACGGACGGATGGACGGACGGACGGATGGACGGACGGACGGATGGACGGACGGACGGATGGACGGACGGACGGACGGATGGACGGACGGATGGACGGACGGACGGATGGACGGACGGACGGACGGACAGACGGACGGACAGACGGACGGACATGGCTAGATGGATATAAAATGGGGTCTCAGACGAATATTTCGAGTAGTTACAAACAGAATGACGAAATTAGTATACTCCCCATCTTATGGTGGAGGGTATAAAAAACATTCTGCAATCTGGAGTTTATTATGCTTTGAACCAAAATCGCCAAAAAAAATATCTATAAGCCGGCTACGCTCCTGGAGGCCGTCCAAGAATTGCATGGAAAGCCCACAGTTAGAGCTTTATCTTCACGCAGTCATTATGTCGGTCATGACATGTCGCTGTCTGATCAGAAACCATGCTGACAGACCGAAAGTTGCAAGTAACGACATCTGCAGAAGCTGCGAGGATGTCGAGAAAGAAGAGACTATAGAACATCTGCTGTGAGTGTGAACGGCGATCTGTATGGTTCAATGGTAGGATCTAGAAGGCATCTTCCTTATACTCTTCCTGTGGTATCACAAAGTGCGAAAATGTCTTAGTTAGTCTGATGACAGACTACTACTTAAACCTAACCTAGGTTTTTTAAAGTGATCCGGCTGTTTTATCTGTAGATGCTAGACGGCATCGTCCTTCTCTTATACCCATTTGTAGTATCACAATTGACCAGAATATCTAAAAGAGACTGCTGCAGACTTCCACTATGTTTTTGATTTCAGCGATTATTATGGAAATGAGTATGAATTTCTAATCTTTTCATAGGAAATTTCAACAAGTATGTTCCAACAACCATTTCCTACGGCAGCAAAATTAGCAATCAATTCTCTAACCACAAAGCATGGTATTCCAAAATGCAATCAAATACCAATCATTTCGAAATTGATCCAACAAAAAAGTGACATTCCTCAGAAAAATTACGCCAGTTTAAGTGAATTCAAAAACCCATACTTTAGAGCAATTGGTCTTTTCGACACCTCAACACCAAAGCTATCGCCTTTAAATGCACCTTCATTGGCCCGGTTACCATTTTAAAGCAAGCACTTCTTTTAACACTTTATTTCCATTTTGCCATGGTTTTCGCATAAAATGTTGGTTGTAACACCGTTTCAGGTTTCAATTGACATTTAAAATATCGTTCCAGAGAGGGAGTCTCAGTGCCAGTTGTATGGTAAAGCAGTTTTAGCACTCACCAAACGCCATAGTAAAGAAGAGAAAAAAATTTATGGTTATAAAACAACATTTTTTTTTCTTTTGAAAACGTTTTAACACAGTCTTGACACTTTGCAATGATTTTGTTGTTGCTTTTAGGTGCTGTTGACTCTTGGACTTTGGTATGGCAAACGTTTTGGTAACAGTTTTTGCCGTTATGACAGGCAATGTTGCTGAAAAAATAGAAACCAACAAACAACAACTCAGGGTTGTCCACCAACAAGCGTCTTAAAAATGAATGGAGAGCAAGAGAATGCAAGTCTTGGTTTTTTTTCCTCCCCGATTTACTTCACTGCTAGTTTTTAGTGGTTTATTCACATTGAAAACAAGTTCAGTTTCATCCAAAGCAAATGAAAAAAAAAGTTGTCCATAATGTCTAAGTAGGAAACAAAAGACTTAGACAACAAACTTGCCTGGTCATACTGGAAGTACTTGCACGGAGCGTACTGCACTATTTCAGCGATTGTTATCGTCAATGTATTTTTAAGTAGAAAATAATGGCATAAATCACACATAACTAATTTGGGAATTTTGTTACAAAAATACACACAGTCATGGAGCGACCTAGAGAGAAAAAACAAAATTCCAACTAAGTGTGAACAACAAAAATTGTGATTTTTTTGGTCGTTGGACTATGGTACAATTCGGTAAGTCACAATCATAGATTACGATCATAACATAGAGAATAAGAAGATAATTCTTCTGAAGGAAATGGTAGAACCTCTGCTTCAGTAGAGATGTTGTAACTAACTGAAACAGGTCGGGCCGAATCTTATAAACCCTCCACCATAGATCGCATTTGTCGAATTCTCGCCCCGTTATCTCTTTTTAGGACAATGGTAACAAAGTATAACGGATTGGAGACCATAGTACAAGTCATTGTGTAAAATTTCAGTCAATTCGGATAAGACTTGCGAAACGTTACGGGCTTAAGAATAAAATCGGGAGATAGGTTTATATGGGAGCAGTATGTTGAAGGCCGTTGGAGAAGCCGTTGCCAAATCGGATAAGATTTGCGACCTCTAGAGACTCAAGAAGTCAAGATCCAAGATCGGTTTATATGGCATATGATCAGTATACGGCAGCTATATCGGTATACGGCAGCTATATCGGGTCAGTATACGGCAGCTATATCGGGTTATGCCCCGATTTGAACCATGCTTAGAACAATTGTTGGAAATCATAACAAACACCTCATGCAAAATTTTACCCAAATCGGATAAGAATTGCGGCCGCTAGTGGCTGAAGAATTCTAGATCCAAGATCGGTTTACATAACAGCTATGTCAAGGTTGAAACCAACCTACACCAATATCAACTATTTGTGCAAAATTTCAAGCATCTAGCCATATTGCTTCGAAAGTTAGCTTGCTTTCGACAGCCGCACGGATGGACAGACATGGCTAAATCTACTAAAAATTTCAAGACGATCAAGAACGATATATACTTTGCTGGGTCTCAGATTAATATTTTGATGTGTTACAAACGGAATGACGAAATTAGTATACTCGCACCCTATGGTGGAGGGTATAACAAAATTGATAAAAAAAAAATCCGAGCAGTATCCAACAAAAAAAATTTGGTAATCCGATAGCAAATGGTGTTTCGGCAGCCCGATCAATATTTTCGAAAGGACAAAGTGATTAACTTTAAAGGCCTGCCAAGAGGCCCCTGGGCCAGATAGGTATTAAAACGTTGCACATCATCCCAGCTCATAGTATTCAAAACTGCGAAGAGTTATCTCTATGCCTTCTAAAACAGCAGATTCTTTTTTTACTAATTATACCCACCCCCAAAGGATGGGGGCGTACTCATTTTGTCATTCCGTTAGCATCACATCGATGTATCCAGTTCCGACCCTAGTATATATATTCTTAATTGTTGAAAAATCTAAGACGATCTAGCCATATCCGTCCGCCCGTCTGTCTGTCTGTTGAAATCACGATACAGGCTTTAAAAATGAAGATTATTAGCTAAAACTTTGCACATAGGCAGGTTAAGTTCGAAGATGGGTTATATCAGACTATATATTGATATAGCGCCCACATAGACCGATCTTCCGATTTAAGGTTTTTGGCCCATTTGTGCCACATTTATTACCCGATTTCCTTAAAATTTGGCACAATGGTTTAGGCATTGTGACAAATTCACACTGAGTATGGTCAAGATCGGGCCATATTTGCATAAGCTGTCATATAGACTGATCTCCCGATTTAGAGTCTTGAGCCCATAAAAGGCGCATTTATTACCCGATTTCGCTGAAATTTTGCACAGTAGACTATGTTAGGCTCTTCAACATCCGCGTTCAATATTATATATATTCCGATCTTCCGATCTAAGGTGTTGGCATTTATTATCAAAATTCGCTGAAATTTGGCATAGTGACCTATATTAAGGTCTGGTTATGCTCTCATAAATGTAGTGTAAATTAAGAATAAATGTATCATAAATGTAAAGAGGCTTATTAGAGAACGGTGCTTTTGACATTTCAAACGAAACAATTTTTTTAACAAAACAAAAGGTGGGAGAGAGTCTGACGTCGAAGAACTTCAGGCATAACTCAAGGGCAGGTCGGAGAAGACGGCCCTCCACGCAATGATGCGAGAAGTTGAGAATCTGAGCCGCACGGGGAGACATAATATGGTCATGTTTCCCTTCTGGTCACTATGGATGCGGTGGGTAGACTGAGTAGGGTTTCAGGAGACAGGAACTGGATTGGGGCTATACTACGACACACACAACATCTCAGGGAGAGCTATGTGCCTTAACGATAGACGCCGATCGCCGCGGGAACGTTATGGCCATTTGTTATTAAAAGACGCCAATAGATCGCCTTATCATCCGCCTGGCCTCTCACAGAGACTATCCCTTCGATACCGCTGATTGTCCGCGACTGCAATTGCAGCAACTCCGTATACTAGGCCTTTCACTAATCGCAGCCTGTGGACTCGCCCTGTAGCTCTCAGCTGAGGTTTTCGTATCGACAATGAACACCTAACAAATTGGAGCTCAGAGTTTCAACTTATGTGGTGCTTTTAATCATCCGGTGCCGAGTCGAAATCAGTATGTGTATATGGCGGCCCTCAAGGACTTGGGCTCTAGTGTACAGTGAGGTCGAAGTGCGTGGCGGAGTGTGTGGAATCCCTGTATAGACCCCAGTTTCACGTATTTATTTCACATATTTGGATATAGCTGCCATACAGACTCATCTCCCGATTTAGGGTCTTGGTCCCATAAAAAGCGCAATTATTACCCGAAATTTGGCACAAGGATATATGTAAAGCATTCTCACATCCGTCCCCTATATGGTTCAAATCGATCTATAATTGGATATAGCTGCCATATATACCGACTCCCAATTTTAGTCCTTGGACAGATAAAAGCAGCGTTCATTACCCGATTTCGTTGAAATGTGACACAGTGAGCTGCCTTATGCCCTACGACATCCACATTCAATGTAGCCCCCATTGGTCTATATTTGGAAATGGTGGGGTTAGGTTAGGTTGAAAAGAGGTTGCAGGTATTTGTATATAACTGTCATGATGAGCGATCTCCCGTTTTAAGGGAGATGTTTTAAAAATTTAAAAACTTGAACAGTGATTTGTTGTTATTAGACCACTCGACGTCCGCGCTGAGTTTGGTCCAAATCGGATCATATTTAAATAAAGCTACAATGGCTTCATAAATGAAGCATTTTTCTCCGGATTATGACGAAAAGTAAGTAACATATATACCCGAGGTGGTGGGTGTCCAAAGTTCGACCCGGCCGAACATAATGCCTTTTTACTTGTTTTTTATATCCCATTTCACTTTGAGGCGATTATTCTGCCGATTTTTACCGATGGATATCTTGTGTAGCATCATGGTCTGGGCACCTGTGCCTCCATTGGATGATCGAAAAGGTACAGGGTACTGCGGCTTTGCTAATCTCTGGAGCAAGGAATAGTGTCCCGAGAGGCTCTGAATGCCATTCTCGACCTTGGGCCTTTGCAACTGTATGTTGGATGTGTGACAACGAAGATAGCCCTAATACTGAAGAAGTCTGATACCTGCCGCTTTTCATACTTTGAATTTTCTTCTGGGCGGCGGAACTGATAAAATATCGGAGGAGTCCCTCCTTGTTGACGAGTTGGAAGTTGTTTTCCCAAGAAGGAAATCAACCCGCCCTTCCCGGGACCTTTTCAACGTATATAGCGTCTTTCATTTATAGAGAACAATTTTATAGAGATCGGAACTGCTTTAGTTATAACTCCCATATATATGCATGCTCGATTTTCACTTTAAAAGCCACATCAAGCGGATTTATCAACAAATATGAGGGTGGCATTTTATATTTCGGGATTGGACAACCCTTGTGTTGCAATCTGCCAACTGACAGCTCTATCGTAAAACTTGGCATTTCTAAGGTTATACGTACTGAGAACGTTTTGACATACAAGCGCTATTTGTGTTGCTTACATTAACTTAAAATATTCATCTCGCCTAAAAAATGGCATTGAATCATGAACATTTTCTTGCGATTATTTTGTACAACTTTCGACCTGGATTAACTCAACAACAGTGCATCGATGAACTTAATTTAATTTTTGGCGATGAAGCTTCACCAAGGACCAATGTTTATCGGTGGTATGGTCAACCGAGGTCGTAGTTCACTCTAAGACGAATTTTGTGAAGGTCGTCCAAAATCAGTTGTTGTTCCAAAAACCATTGATCATGTGCGCCAATTGATATTGCAAGATCGTCATGTGACCTATCGTGTGATTGAGACAACCTTAGGCATTAGTTGGACCAGCATACATTCAATATTGCATGAAAATTTTACCGTCAAAAAAATTTTGTACGCGTTGGATCCCACACAATTTGTCAATCGCTCAAAAAGTCTCTTGGCAATTGGTCGAAAGAAATGCTCCAAAAATCGAAACAACTGCATTTTCGAGCACTCAAAACATCGATTTGACGAGTCTGACTTGGCACCGAATGACTTCTTTTTATTCCCGTGCGTAAAAAATAAAATGAGAGGTCAACGTTGCTCGACACCTGAAGAAGATGCGGTTGATGCATGTTTTGGTGATATCTCAATCAAAGTGGTGCGAGTGCTTCGACAATTGATTCGAACGCATGCAAAAGTGTATAGGGAATATTTTGAAAAACAATTAAGCGATTTTCGATGATTAATATTTGTTTTTGTGTTCTCTATTCCCGAAATATAAAAGGCAACTCTCGTATACCCGAAGTTGAGCAGATTATTTTCTTTGGCACCTATCGCTATGCGTGCTGAATTTGGTAGATTTGCCCCCCTCACAACACATGAAATTACATTGCCATCGGTACAGATTTAGGTACACCTGCCACATACACATATTGCCTTCAATGAATTTTTATACTGATTGCATAGGCATTTATTGGCAAATCATTACAAAATTTTATTCACAAAAGTCTTTTTTCCTTGCACTACACCGGATTTCGGTAGCTATTATTCATATTACGTATTGTAAGCAGTGTTGCCAATAAGAAAAATCCTACCAAACCCGACCAAAACCAGCCAAATGTACCCACTATCGTATCGGTCCATGTCTTGATATAGCTGCCATACAAACCGATCTTGGGTCTTAACTTCTTCAGCCTCTAGAGTGGGCAATTCTTATCCGATTGGAATGAAATTTTGCACGACGTGTTTTGTTATGATATCCAACAACTGTGCCAACAACTGGTTCAAATCGGTCCATAACCAGATATAGCTGCCCTATAAACCGATCTTGGGTCTTGACTTCTTGAGTCTCTAGAGGGTACAATTCTTATCCGATTTGAATGAATTTTTGCATGACTCATTTTGTTATAATATCCAACAACTGTGGCGAGAATGGTTCAAATCGGTCCATAACCTGACATAGCTGTCATATAAACCGATCTTGGGTCTTGACTTCTTGAGTCTGTAGAGGGTACAATTCCTATCCGATGTGAATGAATTTTTGCACGAAGTATTTTGTTATGATATCCAACAACTGTGCCAAGTATGGTTCAAATCGGTCCATAACCTGACTTCTTGACTTCTTCGTCTTGACTTCTTGAGTCTCTAGAGGGTACAATTCTTATCCGATTTGAATGAATTTTTGCATGACGCATTTTGTTATGATATCCAACAACTGTGGCGAGAATGGTTCAAATCGGTCCATAACCTGACATAGCTGTCATATAAACCGATCTTGGGTCTTGACTTCTTGAGCCTCTAGAGGTCGCAATAATTATCCGATTTGCCTGAAATTTTGGATCCTCTCATGACCATCAACAAACGTGTTTATTATAGTCTGAATCGGTATATAGCCCGATACAGATCTCATATAAATCGATCTCTCTTTTTTACTTCTTGAGCCCCCAAAGGGCGCAATTCTTATTCGAATTGGCTGACATTTTACACAGGTCTCCAACATATAATATAATTGTGTTCCAAACCGGACCATATCTTGCTATCGCTCTAATAGCAGAGCAAATCTTTTCTTATATCCTTTTTTGCCTAAGAAGAGATGCCGGGAAAAGAACTCGACAAATGCGATCCATGGTGGAAGGTATATAAGATTCGGCCCGGCCGAACTTAGCACACTTTTACTTGTTTCCGTTTCAATGTTGGGTTTTTTATTAAACCCTTAATTTTTACCATTTTTCCATATTACCGTACATTTACCTTTAGCCGCCAGTGGTTTTTGGACGTGAGTCCTCTTGTTTGCTAGTCAGTTGCGCTACCAACTCAGCCAACCACTTGTTTACAATGTGCGCGGCTAAGGCAAGCAAAAACAATTGTCTACTTTTAGAACAAACAGCATAGTCTTTTGCTCCCATTGACACTGCTTAGTTTTTGCCTACTCTTGGAAAGTATTGATGAATTTAAATTTACTCCTTGTGCATGGGTTGTAATCACACTCAACATAACATTCATATGCTTGAAACACGCTACAGCCTTAAAAAATTTAAATATTGAGCTGAAATTTTGCACAGATCCGAATTTTGTCCATAGGCATGTTAAGTTCTAACATGGGCCAAATTGGATCGTATTTGGATATAGCCATATAGACCGATCTTCTGATTTAGGGGTTTGAGCCCATAAAACACGCATTTATTTTACGATTATGCTGAAATTTGATACAGTCAGCTTTTTTAAGCCTACCATAATCCCACCCGAATTTGGTCTAGATAGAATTATATTTTGATATAGCTGCCATATAGACCGATCTGCCCATTTAGGGTCTTGACGCCATAAAAGCTGCAATTATTATCCGATTTCGATGAAATTTGAAACTGTGAGCTTTTTTAAGCTTTCCAAAATCTGACTCAAATATGGTTAAGATCGGACCATAGTTAGATATAACTGTCATATAGGCCGATATGCCGATTTAGGGTCTTAAGGCCACAAATGCCGCATTTATTGTCCGATTTCGCCGAAATTTGAAACTGTGAGCTTTTTTAAGCTTCCCAAAATCTGACTCAAATATGGTTAAGATCGGACAATAGTTAGATATAACTGTCATATAGACCGATATGCCGATTAAGGGTCTTAAGGCCACAAATGCCGCATTTATTATCCGATTTCGCCGAAATTTGAAACTGTGAGCTTTTTTAAGCTTCCCAAAATCTGACTCAAATATGTTTAAAATCGGACTATATTGGATATAACTGTCATATAGACCGATATGCCGATTTAGGGTCTTAAGGCTACAAATGCCGCATTTATTATCCGATTTCGCTGAAATTTGAAACTGTAAGCTTCTATATTTAAATTTGAACCGATTTTGATAAAATCGTTCACAAGTGTTGGGCTACTATGGCCTTATAAGACCATATCGGATGAAAGATATATATGGGAGCTATATTTAAATCTGAACCGATTTTGATGAAATTGTTGGCACGTATTAAAACCTCAAAAAGAGCACTTCATGTCAAATTTTGTAAAGATCGAATAAAAATTGCGGCTTCTACAACTTTAAAGGGGAAAATCGGATTAACGATATATATGGGAGCTATAACAACATCTGAACCTGTTTTATCCAATGTCAATAGCGAATGTCCTTAGACCAAACAAGCAAGAGCGTGCTAAGTTCGTCCGGGGCGAATCTTATATACCCTTCACCATGGATCGCATATGTCTAGTTCTATGCGCGGTATCTCTTTTTAAGCAAACATAGAATATTAAGTAAGAACTGTTATGCTATTGGAGCTATATCAAGTTATAGTCCGATTCGGACCATAAATGCATGCTGTTTATTGTAGAAGTCATTGTGAAATATTTCAGTTCATTCGGATAAGAATTGCGCCTTGTAGGGGCTCAAGAAGCAAAATCGGGAGAGGTTTATATGGGAGCTGTATCAAGCTATTGATCGATTCAGACCATATTAGACACGCATGTTGAAAGTCATGAGAGAAGCGGTTGTACAAAATTTCTGCCAAATCGGGTGACAATTGCGCCCTCTAAAGGCTCAAGAGGTCAAGATCCCAGATCGGTTTATATGACAGCTATATCAGGTTATATACCGATTTGCGCCATACTTAGAACAGCTATTGGAAGTCATAACAAAAAAACCTCATGCAATATTTCATTTAAGTGGGATGAGAATTGCGCGCTCCATTGGCTCAAGAAGTCCAGATCCAAGATCGGTTTATATGACAGCTATACCAGATTATGAACCGATTTAAATCATACTTAGTACAGTTGTTGAAAGTGAAACCAAAACACTACCTGCAAAATTTAAGTCAAATCGGATGAGAATTTCGCGCTCTAGAGGCTCAAGAAGTCAAGACCCAAGATCGGTTTATATGGCAGCTATATGAAAACATGGACCGATTTAAACCATACCTAGTTTTTGGAAGTGATACCAAAACACCATGTGCAAAATTCAAGCCAAATCGGATGAGAATTGCGCGCTCTAGAGTCTCAAGAAGTCAAGACCCAAGATCGGTTTATATGGCACCTATATCAAAACATGGACCGATTTGGCCCATTTACAATCCCAACCGACCTACACTAATAAAAAGTATTTGTGCAAAATTTCAAGCGGCTAGCTTTACTTCTTCGAAAGTTTGTGTGCTTTCGACAGACAGACGGACGGACGGACTGACGGACGGACTCGGCTAGATCAACTTAAAGTAACGATCAAGAATATATATACTTAATGGTGTCTGAGAAGCGTATTTCGAGGTGTTACAAACAGAATGACGAAATAAGTATACCCGCATCCTATGGTGGAGGGTATTAAAAAAATACCTGTGCAATATTTTATGAAAATCAGGTAATAAAGGTGACCTGTACCTTGATTGCAAAAATACATGGACAGATAGACAGACAGACAGCCGGCCAGACGGACAATATACCAATTCTAAGCCGATCGGTCTTCTCCTTCTTAGCATTGCAAACAAATGCACAAAGTTATAATACCCTGTGCCACCATGGTGGTGTAGGGTATAAAATGCAAACTAAAGAGACAAATGTACTACAGCGCATTCATTTAGACATATTCTGAGAAGTTGTCATGGAATGACTAGTAGCACTTGCATTGGCTGACAATGAGCAAAGAGCTTCTTCAAACCAAGGGAAAGCCTGTCATGCTCTGCTTTATATAGGGCGGGGAAACGAAGTGAAATTTCATTTTATTTTATTAATTTTTATACCCACCACCGAAGGATGGGGGTATATTAATTTTGTTATACCGTTTGCAACACATCGAAATATCCATTTTCGACCATATATATATATGTACATATATATTCTTGATCACCGTAAAAATCTAAGACGATCTAGCCGTGTCTGTCCATCTGTTCGTCTGTCTGTTGAAATCACGCTTCAGTCTTTAAACATAGAGATATTGAGCTGAAACTTTGCAGATTCTTTTTTTTATCCATAAGCAGCTTAAATTCGAAGATGGGCTGTATCGGACTATATTTTGTTATAGCCCCTATATAGACCGATCCGACGATTTAGGGTCTGACGCCCATAAAAGCCACATTTATTGTGCGATTTTGCTGAAATTTGGGACAGTGAGTTGTGTTAAGCAAGTCGACATCCTTCTTCAATTTAGCCATATCGGTCCAGATTTGGATTTGGTCATATAGACCGATCCTCAGATTTAAATTCTTGGGCCCATAAAAGGCGCATTTATTGTCCGATGTCGCTGAAATTTGGGACAGTGAGTTGTGTTAGGGCCTTAGATATCCTTCTTCAATTTGGCTCAGATCGGTCCAGGTATGGATATAGCTGCCATATATAGACCGATCTCTCGATTTGAAGTTTTGAGCCCATAAAAGGCGCATTGGGACAGTGGGTTAAGTTAGGCCCCTCGACATCTTTCTGCAATATGGCCCAGATCGGTCCAGATTTCGCTATAGCTGCCATATAGACCGATCTTTCGATTCATGGTTATGGGCCCATAAAAGGAGCATTTATTGTCCGATTTCACGGAAATTTGGGACAGTGTTTGCGTTAGGCCCTTCGACATTCCTCTTCAATTTGGCCCAGATCGGTTCAGTTTTGGCCTCATAAAAACCACATTTATGAAAAAGTGATTTATGTTAGGCTTTTCGACATCCGTGTCGTGTATGTTTACTAAAACGACCAATTTTTTGTTCTTCAAAATTGAACAATGACATGTACTTGAACAATGACCACTCAATATCCGTGTCAATATTCAAATCGGTCCATATTTCGATGTAGCTGCTATGGGGGCATAAATTTTGCATTTTTCACCGGATTAAAACGAAAGGTGGTTTACATATAAACCCGAGGTGGTGGGTATCTAAAGTTCGACCCGGCCAAACTTAACGCCTTTTTACTTGTTTTACTTCCTTATATCTGTAAATTCAAATTTTGCCCATGAACATTCCGCTAAGAAACAGGGGAAATCAGGGAAAACTTCTCACATATCATCGAGTGCAGTCCGATTCAGGTTTAAGATCAATGATAAGGGACCTTCTTTTTATAGCCGAGTTCGAACGGCATGCCACAGTGCGACACCTCTTTGGGAGTGGAGTTTTACATGGCATAGTACCTCACAAACGTTGCCAGCATTAGGAGGAGAAAACCACCACTGAAAATTTTTTCTGATGGTCTCGCCAGGTTTCGAACCCAGGTCATAGGCGGACATGCTAACCTCTGCGCTACGGTGGCCTCCACCGTACACAAAACCAGTCTAGTAAATATTTTTCAAAATTATTTCGAAGCATTAAGTAATTTTTCGTTTTCAATACATATAAATGTGCCGATTTTTGCAGATATTATAAGCGTAACTGAGTTGCCAGAGGATAACACCGGTTGATTGATGAAAAAAGTCTACATCAACAACCACTGGGGCCTATTGCATACCATGCCTCTTACAGATGTTTATCTCAATTTTTTCTTGCAAATATTTCATTCAAGAAGTTTTTGAATTTTCCCTCGTGGTTTTTTTTTAATCAACGCTGAAGAAAGGAAAAAAATATCATTGCCTGCTACTTAAACACGCCTCATATTCTGCACAAGCATTCGACGACTTGTACTGACCCAGTTTAAAGCAAGTGTAACGAATTGGCCAACGCCAACAGGTATGAAATTGTTTCATTTTGTTTGTTGGAGATTTTGCGCCTAATGTTTTTCCTGCTGTCTGGGTGCAACAAGCAATTCTCAGATACGGAAAATGCCCCTCCATAAAATTGAGACAGCGACACTTGTTGCCTATTATATTTATGAATTGGGGATTTTTTTCAATTATGCCAAAGGGCTGGAGTTATTATTAATTTTTTTTTTTATTTTTTATTTGCTTGGTTGCGACTTAATTTATGTGCATAAAATTATGCTGAAGAAAATAATGACTCTTTATAATCAATTTGGAGGAGAAAATTTCCTTGAAGCAAAACAACACCAAAATAACCCCCGAGATTGTGTGAAAGAGGTGGAGTTGCTTTTATTTTAAAGCGTAACACTGATAGGCGTCTATGTGCCCTAAAGCCATTGTTGAAGAATGCGTAGGTGATTACAAGATAATATATTGTCTCGTACGTTTTGAGCAAAGGCACCATGTTTTCCAAAGTGGAACAGACATTTTCCCAAGGTATTGGACACAACAAAATTAACATATGCGATTTGGGTTAGGGAAAATTCAAAATAGTATCATGTGGGACTTTGGTATGGAGTCGCACTACATGCGTATAATTTGATGGAATTGTCTTGAGACTTATATACACATCTTCTAAAATTTTTTCAATGGTTAAAATCATGTGAATGATATAAAAAAGCCAGTTTTTAACAAATTTTATCCAATTGACTTGGCAGATCCGTAGCTTAAATGAGACTGATGGGGACCGGATACATCCTTTGTATACACACTAAAAATTTTTGTGTGTCCTAATTTTAAAGATTCGACCCAAAGATTAGCAAACTTAATTTACGTGTAGTACAACGATTGCATATGCAACAACGAAAAAACCTTATGCAGTCTCTCCGCAAATAGGGAGGCTGCATGAAAACCAAAAATGTTTTCAAAATTATTGCTGACATTTCTCTTCGAAGTTAGTATGAGCAATAGTGTTTACTCATTTGGACCATGGGCTTAGACAAAAGCTCATAATATTGATGAAGGGGGAGAATCCCAGAAACAGCAGTCAGGTTAAACTTTCGACCAAAATGTTTAAAAACATTTTTGATATAAAACCAAATATTGATTTTATTAATAAATAAAATCACCCACCGTTGTCAACTTATAAATAAATTGGACATTGCACTATGGGCGGAAATTGAAAATTTGCGGCCAAAATTGTTTCCAATCAAACCAGCATTTCCAAACTCTGTAAATTGGGATTTCTTATCATAAAACATTTCACTTATGTTTTTTGGAAAAAAAAAATCGGTTCAGACTTCGATATAGCTCCCATATAATCTAATGTTTGAAGATTATTTCATGCAAATGTTGACCGTGACTGCGACTCAAATGGTCGATCACTTAGGCCAATTTTGGCATACTCTTTCCAACATTTCGGCCGGTATCTCACGAATGAATGCTTCAATGTTGTCTTCCAATGCGTCCATTGAAGCGAGCTTGTCTATATAGACATGTGCTTTAACGTAGCCCCACAAAAAAAGGCTAAAGGCGTTAAATCGGATGATCTTGGCGGCCAATTGACCTGTCCCGAACGTGAAATAAAATTTTCACCGTACTCGCCTCTCAATAAGTCCATTGTTACGCGTGCTGTGTGGCATGTGGCATCGTCTTGTTGAAACCACATATCATGCAAGTCAAGCTCATGCATTTTGGGCAAAAAAAAGTAGATATTATCTCACGATAGCGCTCACTATTCACAATTACGTTACGATTCGCATCATCGTTGAAGTAGTACGGTCCAATGATGCCAACAGCCCATAAACCGCACCAAACTGTGACTTTTTCTGGGTGCATTGGTTGCTTTTGCAATACTTCTGGCTGAGCTTCAATCCAGAATCGACAATTCTGCTTATTTACGTACTCATTGAGCCAAAAATAAGCTTCGTCGCTGAACACAATTTTAGCGCGTTGAACATCCTAACAGAGCACGCATTTTGATAATAAAATTCAATAATTTGCGTTAAAATACAATAATTTACGTCTTGTTATTAAAGACAAAAATCTTAAATGATGTTCAAAATATCATGGAAATTTAGGAAATTTACCTTAGGACAAGACAGCAGTGAGCCGTGATAAAAGATGCAAAATAGCCTTACAAATAGGAGCATCTTTAAATGATAAATTTTTTGGTTAGGATACTAAAATTAAAAAAAAATTTAAAAAAATGATAATTGGTCAGTCATCTATGAAGTTAAATAAGAATCAATCAGCGATCAAAATTTGGAATGTATGGTCAAGTTCGCATTACTTTAAAGTTTTGGTTCTTTGGCTCGTTTTCATTGCTAAAATCATACGAAAAATCTTAAATTTTGGGCCAACTGTTCCTGTCAGTGTACTATTCATTGTACAAGCGTAAAAGTGTGATGGCATTATAGTTGGCTTGGATATCACAACCGGCTATTGTAGGCCAACCCAAAAACCTTAAAGTGAACAAACAGTTTCTTGGCAGATTGATCTTCAAGTTTAAGCTCAATGATAAAGGGCCTCCTTTTATAGCCGAGTCGGAACGGAGTGCTGCATTGCGACATATATTTTTGGAAAAGTTTTTACATTCCTATTGGTTCTACCAGGAATAGTGATACCTTTAATCAAAAAGCGGATCAGGCAGAAGTATTGAATTGTTGGTGAACTTTTGAAGCGCCGTCCACCAGACCACAATACCATATAGCATTAATACATCTGACAACTATAGTATATACCCAGGGCATGATGCGCGAATTAAACCCCCCAACTTTTGCCAATGGCTCTCTTGCAGGGCTATAGGGCAAGAGTTACCTTTCTTGCTCTTCCTAAGAGGTTCGATTTGAAGCTTCATTTTCTGTCCAGCAATATACCAGTTATAATGCCCTTTCAGTAAATGGAACAACTAGTACTGCCAAGTTATAGGGCAAGATTTGCCTTACTTATTTTTTTTTCAATAGCTTCGTTTGGAAGCTTCATTTTAAGTTCAGCAAAGTACCCAGTAATTTTGCGCTTTCAGTAAATGGAACATTCACTTCTGTCAAGGAGACAGATGACACTGAAGGTAACTTGTATCTCCTGCTGAAAAGAACTACTTCTGTCATACACAGATTAACACCTAGTCTACTTTCGGTAACCCACTTTGCTGTCGCATGTAGAGCTTCCTGCAGTTTAGCTCTAAGAAGCTTTCTCCTAACCGTAATAGCAACGTCATCAGCACACACGATCACTTTACACTTTTCCTTCCTGAGACAATAATAAGTTGCCATATACCAGCCATACACCTCTACTATCCCATCTTTGCAGATCTACAGTTCCCAAGAATGCCGTAATACATATTTTAGTAAGCAAGCTATTAATATTCTTTCTTACAGGAGTTTAGATGCCTTGAAACTCCAACTCCTTCATGATTGACGCCGGTTTTACACCTTCACCATCAATGATACCATTGTATATTGCCTCCTATGTAGGGCTGTTTCAGTGCACTTGCCCTTACTATATGCATGCTGTTGCCGAGCAGGCGATCTCTAAGAATCTCTGCTCTAAGATATGTTTCTATCAACCTCTCTAGAGTCTTCAGCATAGAGGATGACAGAGTAATAGAACGAATATCTTTCGCCTTCGTGTAGTTAGGTTTACCTGCTTTTGGAATGAAAATGACATTTGTGTTCCTTCATCCCACAGGTATATACGACATAATGACACATGCAGAGTATATCTCCCTAAGCCAAGGAGCCGGCCTATCGAACACAGCTTGTATATGTGTATCAACGGGTTGTTCTAGTGTTTCCTAGACTAGACATTGTCCATACATTCCCTGACTTCTGAGTATATCCCACCGTAAAAGGTTTCAGGATTGGATCTTTCTTGCCTGGGGACCTCAGAGCTGCAGAATTTCAATCAGTATTTGTTCTGAGACTTTCTCAGTCCACCCTTGTATTTTCTTAACTTAGCCTTATAGACATCTCAATCGTGTGGTGCCCTTGTGGCTTCCGCCCTGTTGAAGAGTTTTCTGCTGCCCTCCCTTAGACCAACCAGTTCTGGGGTCCGCCATGGCGGTCGTTGTTTGTCCTTTAGCTTGGCACCGACATGCTGACACAAGCGAGAGTCCTAATCCGCCTTTCTTCTGTTTAGCCGAGGGACCACATCTGTGGCATCCTCTCCAAGGCTGTAAATAATATAAAGATGATCAGAGAAGTTGTGGTCATCCAACACTTCCCAGTTGCATATCCATTCTCTTATAAGCTCTGATACAAAGGTAACATCTTGTACCACCTGCTTGTTCCATAGCTTACATTTGAATTAGAGAGCACTCATTGATATTAGATAAGCAAGCCGCAGATATTAGATAAGCAAGCCAGCAAAAAATGTGTCCTGTCTTGGAAACAATATGAAAATATTCTAGCATGCTAATGCGCATTTTGAATGCTCAATATGTGTGCATGGGACTATAATATAATGTAAAGTAATATTCTTTGTAGGGTTTGGACTTTTTTAGGTTTTTTTTTTTTGGTTGCGATCGGGCAATCCTTTCAAAAATTTAAAATCACCTCTTTCATTTTATTTAGTTTTCTCTCCTTCCTACAACCCATCATCATAAATTAAGCAGCAGTATTTTTCAGCAAACAACAGACTTTTCAGCAATCATACCGCTGGTCGGAAATTACAAACATTTAGCTACAACAGCAGAACTACTGCTGGAATAGCAGTGAAATTAACTACTAACAGCTAGCAGACAGTGTTTGCTGCTACCAGCAGGCTTTTTCCCATGAGTGTGGAATTTACAAATGAAGTCGAACCTGGAGACGATTATACTTACCTCAGCCTTGTTCGCCTTAGGTCACTATGGGATAGGGTATTCATTACAAGGATGTACTTGAGAGTGGGTCAATTTTTTTAATCGACATAGCGGTTATTAAAATCGGAATCAACGATGAATTCTAAGAAAATTTGCCTAAGAAACCATGGATCTAAGATCAAAATCCTGAGCAAGGTGTCATTTTATTTTCCTCTCGTTGGGGCACGTATGTTTTTGGCAGAGAACTGCAATGATCTGCTCAAATGTTAGTCTTGAGATAATGCAATGGGATTGGTCTTGTCATCGAGACCCCAATGAGGTGACTTCTTTAGAAACCTCTGCAGTCCAGTCTCCTGTCGGGTAGTGGAGCCTGTCACATCCACTTCACAGAGCAAGATTTCAATAGCAGACAATATGCTAGTACCATATTGAACCAATTCAGCTGTTGGATTTACGCTCCACTAGAAACATATGTATTTTAACATCCGTTGAAAGGCTCGTAGCCATGCAAATACATATGTATTAAAGGCCTGCAAGTGTGACATTTTTCTGTTTTAATGCCAACTGTCGAAAACATTTGCATTGCTACGATATGTGATCATCATCCAACATCATGCCATGAGGGCTGCGCGACAACTCAGTGCCATGTGCTGCAATGCCGAAAAACTCACAATGCCATTCAATGTTTTCACAGCAACATGGCATAGCTACAAACGAACATTTGACAAAATGGGTGAAGGAATAATGAAACCTTTATCCTAATTTTGTAATTAAGGATTTTTATGGTACTGCAAATAGCTGTTGAAAAGCAATTATATATTTTTGCAGTATTTATGGTACCATATTGATGTAGAATGTGTGCGAGTTTTGCGATCTATTGCAAATAGCCATGTATTTAAAAAACATTAGTAATTGTATTTTTAGACACGTTCTAAGTTAGCCTCTGTTCAATAAATTGATTTAAATAAAAATATTTAACCCATTGAAATCAACCCATCGATCGCATTGTTCGATTTTGATGAGATTTCATATATTTGCTAGTTACAACATTTATAGTATAAAAATTCTTTTAAATTTGTCAATCACTAAGTTTTTACTGCAAAAAATATTGTTTTAGCATTATATTAACAGTTATCGAACTTATCGCCATACCAATATCTTTTTTTAATTCAACAGCAAATGCCATTGGACAGTGAAATTTCACTTTAAGTCGAACTAGCCATGTCCGTTCGTCTGTCTGTCACGCTAACTTTCGAAGGAGTAAAGCTAGGCGCTTGAAATTTTGTACGCAATTCTGATCCGATTTGGCTGAAATTTTGCATGAGGTGTTTTGCTATGGCTTCCAATAACTGTGCTAAGTATGACGCAAGTCGGCACATAACCTGATATAGCTGCCATATAAACCGATCTGGGATCTTGAGCCCCTGAAGGGCGCAATTCTCATCTGATTTGGCAGAAATTTTGTACAACGGCTTCTCCCATGACCTTCAATATATGTGTTCAATGTGTTCAATGTGGTCAAAATCGATTCATAGCTTGATACAGCCCCCATATAAACCGATCTCCCGATTATGCTTCTTGTGTCCAAAAAAGGCGCAATTCTTATCCCAATGGGCTGAAATATTACCCAATGACTTCTACTACAGTCTTTAACATTCAATTCATTACTGGTCCAAATCGGACTACGACTTGATAAATAGCATAACAATTCATATCCATTATTGTTTGTTTGCCTAAAAAGAGACACCGCGCAAAGAACTCGACAAATGCGATCCATGGTGGAGGGTGTATAAGATTCGGACCGGCCGAACTTAGCACGCTCTTACTTGTTATTCTTGCAACCGTTCGTTTGAAATATCCCATGACAACAAAACACTTTTCACGGCATGCTGTTTTGTTTATGATCTACCTGGGATGATCGTCACCTACACGTCGCTGTTATTGCATGCAATGCCGCTCTTGGACTTGGCTGCATGCATTTGTAAGTGTAGTATGCAGTTGGGATGGCCTGTGGTCTGTTGTTTACTTTGCATGGCATGACCTAACAGGACACTGGCATGCTGTCACACAGCTGTCAAGCGATCGTTCAATTCGGCTTGTGCAGACCTTTAATATCTTTCTATTACGGGGCGAAGAGATATTCTTGCGAAGAATTTTGAGATGTTTTTACTCTTCTCAACGGTACAAATAACGGTTCTACTATAGACGAGTTTTTCTTCTTTTCAAAGTTTGCAACTGAGCAGTATTTTCAAATACAATTACCCTTTTCTATTTCAAAAAAAAACTCAACCTTTAAACCATCTTCTCTTCTTGTAAGCTTGTTCAAAAATGCCTTAATTTTGTTGTTTTCTTCACCTGTGAAAAGTTCGTTTTGCAATATTTCTACTCCTTACAGTAAACGCATAGAGTTTTAAAGTAGTGGAAGAAAAAACACTTAAAGAAGTACCTTGTGTGAATGTAAGTTAACACATTGTTCTTTACTCAGATGACGATAGGCATCTAGTTCACTGCTATGATTTATGTTTAGGAGGTAGAACAAAAGAACCCCACCAAAACGTCAACCTTAGTGTACCACATAAGATTTGGGTACCCTTACTTCCCTCATCCATGATGGAGTTTATTTTATATTAGCTAATAGCTTGCTGGATACGAGCAATGGCTTTTCTTGAGGCCTCTTAATTTTTATGATGGCACAAAAAAAAACAAAATAGTTCATGCTTCGTTGAATTTCAAGTAACAACCACCAACGCCACCTGTGCCACTTGGTTACGAGCTGATGGTTCAGTGTTCATTCACTCTTCCACAAATCCATTCATTACACGAGAAACCGAAAAAAAACATACATGTAGCGGCAAGCACAAATAAAGTTAACGCCAATGTCAAGGTTGTTCACAGTACATCACCGCGACAGACAGACAGACAAACAGGCAGTCGGACGGAAAAAAAAATAGTCACGGACACCTCGACCGATGGAAAGAGGTGCAAAAGATAGCAGAGCAAAATGCATTGAGGGTTTAATGCATGTGCGGTAAAAAAAGCGTTTATAAATTTTGTTGGAAAAATTTAAAAAAAATTACAAAATTATGCTAATAGTCAATGCACAATTAAAAACAAAAATTTTTTTTGAATTTCAACTTGGGTGGACCACAAAAAAAGTTAATTTAAGGCTAAAGATGCACTCATTCTATGTACATGGGGGAAAAAGAAAGCCATGAGAAAAACTGAAAAGCTGATGTGAACTTTGAGGTAGATAAAATCAAAGCGTAGAAAATGTGATAGAGCCCATCACCATGAATTCTGCTATAAATGCGCACATAAAAACAAATTTAGTTAAAGTGCATAATCTGACTCTAGCTACCGAATTTCTGCTCAATCACGCAAAAATTTAAGCTTCTAGGAACCTAACAAAGATAATCGGGAATTCGGTTTATATAGGAGACATATCAGGTTAAAGACCGACAAATGTTGGAAGTCGTTATAGAACACTACATGCCAAATTTTAGCCTAGTCGGGCAAAAATTGTGGCTTTCAGGGGCTCGAGACTAGAGATGTGCACGTGAGCGATTTTTCACTCACGCTCACGAGACAAAAGTTTTACTCACGCACGACGAAAAACAATATTCTTGTGCAAATGTAGTCGAAAAAGTAGTACTCTGCTTAAAGTGAGGACAATGGCATAAACAAATTATATTAGCAACCCTTGAAACCATTATGGCTACCATTGCTGGCATAATTTTTCTCTGTTTCATTGGTTTAAATGGTTAGTATTTTTTATTTATTTGCGAAAAAATATATAAAACAATAAGTGCAGATAAAACAAGCTAAAAGGCGTTAAGTTCGGGAGGGCCGAACTTTGGATACCCACCACCTCGGGTATATATGTAAACCACCTTTCGTCATAATCCGGTGAAAAAACATAATTATTGCCCCCATAGAAGCTTTATCGAAATATGGTCCGATTTGGACCAAATTCAACACGGACATTGAGTGGTCTAATAAATACAAGTCATTGTTCAATTTTGTATAACAAAATATTGGTTTTTTTGGAAGCTGTACTCAAATAAAGACATATCTGAAGCATATACGACACGAATGTCGAAAAGCCTAATGTTAGTCACTGTGTCAAATTTCGGCGACATCGGCCAATATATGCGCCTTTTATGAACCCAAGACCTTAAATCGAGAGATCGATCTGGACCGATCTGAGCCAAATTGAAGAAGGATATCGAAGATCCCAACACTATTCACTAACCAAAATTTCGGCGACATCGGACGATAAATGCGCCATTTATGGGACGAAACGAGAGATCGGTCTATATGGCAACCAAATCTGGACCGATCCTGGCAAAATTGAATAAGAATGCCGAGTGGCCCAACACAGCGCACTGTCCCAAATTTCAGCAAAATCAGATAATAAATGTGGCTTTTATGGGCCTAAGACCTTAAACCGGCGGATCGGTTCATATGGGGGCTATATCAAGATATAGTCCGATATAGCCTATCTTCGAACTTAACCTGCTTAGGGACAAAAAAAGAATCTGTGCAAAGTTTCAGCACAGTATCTCTATTTTCAAATATTGTAGCTTGATTTCAACAGACAGACGGACATGGTTAGATCGTCTTAGATTTTTACGACGATTAAGAATATATTTAATCTATAGGGTCGAAAATGGAGATATCGATGTGTTGCAAACGGAATGACAAAATGAATATATCCCCATCCTTCGGCGGTGGGCATAAAAACGCGTTTTAGAATGGAAACAAAAACATTTGATTACTATTAAATTTCGCTCGGGAAACAATTAAAATTTTTATCGACTTTTACGTAAGCAGAATAGAATATCAACCCTAAGTCGTAATATATCGTGGTTCGTGATTTTCTTGTGAGTCGAATTTTAATTCAATCGCGCTCACGCACAATCATATGATTAGATTTGGATCTCACTCACGAACCTCGTGACTCACGCGGAACACTACTACTCACGTGCACACCTCTACTCCAGACATGACATCGCGAGGTCGGTTTATATTTGAGCAATAACAGGTTTATAACCGTGCAAAATTTTAGCGAAATTAGTAAAAAATTCCGGCTCCAAGGGGCTCAATATGTCAAATCGGGAGATTAGTTTATATGGGACCAGATTATTGACCAACTTGGGCCGTACTTAGCACAGTTGTTGATAAACGTAACAGAACACTACATGAAAATTTTGGCGAAATTGCGGCTTCCAAGGACTCAAGATGTCAAAACGAAGTACCGGTTTATATGGAAGCTATATCAGGTTATGGACCGATTTGGACCGTACTTGACATAATTATTGAAGGTCGTAACAGAAGACTACGTGCGAAATTGGGTAAAAAATGGAGCTTGTAAGGGCTCAAGAAGTCAAATCGGGAGATCGATTCCATATCCGTCCGTCCGCCTGTCCGTCCGTCTGTCCGCTTGAAGTTCGCACAAATACTTTTTATTAGCGTAGGTCGGTTGGAATTGTAAATGGGCCATATCAGTCCATATTTTGATGTAGCTGACGAATGAGCTGATCTTGGATCTTGAATTCTTGAGCCACTAGAGGGCACAATTCTTGTCCGATTTGGCTGAAAATTGGCATGACGTGTTTTGTTATGATTTCCAACTACCGTGCTAAGTATGGTTCAAATCCATCCATAACCTGATATAGCTGCCATATAAACCGGTCTGGGATCTTGACATCTTAAAATCAGAAAATGTCATTACCCATTCACCATAAATAACCTAACACAGATGCTAACTGAGGAGGGATTTGAAGCCGTCAGCTACGCAGCCGATTTTATCATCCTACTAAGGGATAAGGATCCGTATCAGCTATGCATAAAGACCTAAAGGGTCTTGAAGATGGATTACGACTGGGCTAGGCCAAGGGATTTTAATGTTAATCCAGAGAAAACTAAAATCTGCTAGTTCCAATTTGAACGACACTGGTTTTGACATAATGTGATTAATTTGTACATATGTATATCCGAGGTGGTGGTATTCAAAGTAAGATCCAGGGATCCCAAAGTCGACTTTCGACTAATCGATTAGTCGATTTTTTGTGTTAAAAAGTCGAAAATTCGAAATTGACTTTCAACGATTAAAAAGTTGAATAATCGCTTTGAAGTCGAAAGGAAAGCTGTACAGAGAAAAAAAGCTGCACAGAGATACAAATTTTGCTTTGCTTATGTTGCTGCCAAGTAAGAATTGTTTCTAATTTTTCTGAGATGCACTTGAGTACTTATTCCTCAAGTTCTACGATTCATCGCTCTTTGGTTTATTCTTGTTGCCATAAATATTTATTTGTAAATTGAATAATTATTTAAACATTTAAATGGTAGGTAAAACTTGGTAATAGCATTACATGGTTGAATCGATTTGATGATTTTCGGCAGCAGTATTCTGATGGTAAACAAAAAAATCGTGCTATATCCAAGCAAAATTTTAGTAATTACGTCCTTATAAGTATAAGATTAAGCATAATAGTTTGGCACAAATGTACCTTTTATCCATTAAGCGTTTTCGTTCGAGGATGGGCTGTATAGGACTATATCTTTTCATTGCACCCGTAATGACTGCATTCCAGATTTGAAATCTTCAGCTCCTTAAGGGCGCATTTAAAGTCCGAGATTAAATATTAAGCCTATAAAATGCGAATGTAGTCTATATGAGTTCAACTTTAGCTGTAGGTCCTATTCTAACGTACCCAATTTTCGGTATTTTTGCTCCGAAACCAAAATTTTTGTTCCAATTTGTCTAAAATTTAGCTCGGCATGGTAAAAGTAAATTCCAATCCATGGACGAATCGAACAATATTTTGAAGTAGCTCCCATATAAGGGTACCTTTCACAAATAGACATTTTTGTAGCGAATTTAGCGAAGTCTAGATAGAATAGAAAGTCATTGATAGAATAGAGATAATTTTGTGTTTCTTTTGGGCTTTATAGAGGAAGTAGTAGAGAATAAAAGTTCGTTAATCATATGTGCAATACGCAAAATGTGATGTTCTACTTGGGTTTTAACATTCAGAGTAACACTAGTTGAAAGTCGGCTAGGTTATATAGACCATTTAAAGCTTTTATTCAATTACAAAAAAGGGGAAAGTAAACGGGAATGTGGAAACTTCTGCAAAAAGCCATATTGGCTTTAAAATAGCATTTACAATTCCTCCTAACAACTCCCCTTTATGGAAATACAAAGAAGAAAAGTCCACGAAGACTTATAGGAATTATTTAGAAAATTTTGGACATTTTCGACAATAAGTCAAAAGTCGACTTCTATGAAATCGAAAAGTCAAATAGTCGAAAAATCGACTTTTGTTATTTTGATAAAAGTCGAAAAGTCGACTTTTCGTCCCAACTTGGCATCCCTAGTTAGGTCCGGCCGAACTTATTGCATTTGTACTCGTTTAATCTATGAATAGAAACAGCCTTAATTGAAACTCCTTAAAAATATTTCACAATAAATCACTTAAACTTAACTTTACGGGTAGGTTGCACAAGTATATGACTTCACTTTTAAATTGTAATCAAATGAAATCATTTTTCACATAACAGCAACATTATGGTAGACAATAAATAACAATAATAACGTCATCATCAGCAAGAAATAAATAAATTCCACTTACCCCTTTATAATGAAGGAAAATTCGCAATTTGAAAAATTCGCAATATTTTAGAAATCAAATGAAAATTTGCAGCAACAAAAAATGTGATTGCGGTGGCTGTCTTAACGGTCTTGTCTTTAGTGTGTGGTAATGTAACATCCATCCATAATTTTGTTGGGTCGAGAGCGGAGTTGCTTAAATTCGCTGATTGGCTGTAACGGCTGGATGTCTGAATGTCTGGATTGACTTGATTGTTTGGATAGTTAGGTTTTTCCTTGTCTCAGCATACAAGGAAAATTGTAGCCAGCCTTATAAACGCTTCCTTGTTTGTACGAGTTGTAGCCAAATATCCAATGGATGTCTGATGTATAAGGTTGACTTTTCTTTTGTATTGTGGACTTTTTGTCTCTTAGCCTTTTGTGGTTATATGTAGGCCTTTATACACAATTTTTGATTTTTTTTCACTTGATTTTTAAGGATTTTATGTTTTGTTGTAAACAAAATAGCCTGAAAAAAATGTCACCGAAAAAAAAATCAATTTAAAAACTTGTTTGCTTCACTTCACTTTATAGACCTCCACATCCAATGCAGAGAGATTGGCATACAATTTTATCCGTCTGCTATGGGATAGATGGGTGGCTTTGATACGTTTTGCTCTCATAAGGTTTCTAGAAAAACTTGTTGGGTTATTGATATCTTTTTTTTTATTGTCGGGTTTTTATGGCTTATACTTTGTAATTCGCTTAACGAATATATTATTAATGGTTAAACACTTTGGAAAGGTTAAAACTTTGTTGTTTTCTTGGTTTTTTTTGTTTGAGAAAAATGTATGTCATTTTTGCTTTCAACTCTTGTTGAACACTATTCACTTTTATTTTCATTTAGTCAGTTTAGAAACAAAGTATATTTTTTCATACAATGAATTGGCAACCACACTTTAAGCACATTTTTGTTGTTGTTGTTATTTTGGAAATTTATTTGCTCTTTTACTACTGGTCACCATAATTAGTCATCATCATAATTGTGAGATTTCAAGTGTTTCTGTTTCTATTTTTTAAATGCAAAGCATGTTTGAGACACGAGCAAGTGAACAAATAAAACAATGAACAAAAATCTCCAGGCATTGTGGCTCATTTGAAAATTCAAATTTTTGTAATTTGCTTTCATGATGAAGCACTTTTAAATATTCTTATTGTTGGTATGTAGAGATTGAATCTGTTATGGTGGTCAGATTTTTGTCTGAAAAGATTATTTCCTTATTCGGGCATATAAGTTGTAGTAAATCTCAAGGTGTACTTGATTTTTTCGTTGTTTATTTCGTTATCTTCAAAGCCATTTAGTTTAGTGAAACTGGCGTCCAACGTGGGGAGATCATGAAAACGATTTTTAATGTATGGAAAGCGATTTTGTCTAAGATTTAGAAAAAGTGGGTGATTTAAATTAATAAAATTTTTGATCCTTCACATTTAAAGTTGTTTCTTTGTCGAATTGCCTACAACATTACGAGAGAAATTCTTACACCGGTATTCACAAAACTTAAAGGGGCATTAAAGTAGGTTTATTTGACAGTTCAATAAAGGAAATCTGTCAAATAAACCTACTTTGAAGCTGCATTTAGTTTTGTGAAAATGAACATTGATGTTAATTGAATTCATGCCTGTACATTTCTTGGCCTGCAAAGGTATAACAATAGAAAAGTTGATGGATTGATAAGCATTCAATGTCTTAGTGGAAAAAATGCATTTGTGAAAAACACTGATATTTGAATATAGTATGAAGAATTATTTGTGATTGCTCATGTGAACATTTAATATAAACTTGTAAATGTGCTTCAATGATTGATCATAAAATACATAACGCCTTCACACCCCAAAAAACATAAAATATTCACCTCTATAGAAATTTACATTGTTTGTGCAAATTTCTCCAATAACATTTCAATAAAGGAACAGCATGGAAGCATCTCAAATATGCCTACCTCTCCGCCACAGTGGCCTTCTGATGAAAATTGGAAAATTTATAAAATATCTATAATAACAAAGAGCAACGATGAAGCACTATTGAATATTCTCAATTACAGAGATTAAAATTAATTGGCATAATTGAGCTAATGTGGAGCGGTTTATGTTTGATATTAAAGTAAGTCGTAAGAATGAATCACTTGTTTTTATACTTATTTTATTTCTGGGGATTGTAATTGATTGCAAGAAAGGGTTAAGAGACAACAAGTAAAAGTGGCGCCCAACATTGGCAAGTTTACGGGCCGGTATTAAATAAATTTTAAAATAAATGTTTATTGAGCAGACATAGTAATTGGACATATCTCTAAATCAATGGGATTTTGCATTTCATATACACCATCGACATAAAAGGTCATCTAACAAGTATATCATTTTAATGTTTAACTATAGTTAAAAAAGGTGACATATAGAATCTTAAATACCAAGTAATTTTTATACCCACCTCCATAGGATGGCAGTTTACTAATCTAGTCATTTCCCATATAAACCGATCTCCCGATTTGACTTCTTGAGCCCATGGAAGCCAAAATTTTTGACGATTTGGCTGAAATTTTGCACATAGTGTTCTATTATGACTTCCAAAAACTGTGCCAAGTGCGGTCCAAATCGGTCAAGAACCCAATCTCCCGATCTGACTTCTCGAGCCCCTAGAAGCCTTAATTTTCATCCGATTTAGCTGATATTTTGTATATAGTGTTGTACTTTGACTTCCAATAACTGTGCCAAGTACGGTTAAAATCTGTGTATAACCTGATATAGCTCCCATATAAACCGATCTCCCGATTTATCTTCTAGAGCCTATGGAAGCCGCAATTTTCATCCGATATGGCTGAAATTTGTACATGGTGTTCTGTTATGACTCTCAACAACTTTGCCAAAGACAGCTCAAATCGGTCAAGAACATGATGTAGCTCCCATATAAACCGATTTTCCGACTTGACTTCTTGAGCCCTTACAAGCCGCGATTTTCATCCGATTTGGCTGAAATTTTGCATTTTGCGCCAAGTACGGTCCATTTCGGTCTATAACTAGATATAGCTCCCATATTTTAGAAGAATCCATGGTGGTGAGTTCCCAAGTTTCGGCGCGGCCGAACTTAGCTCGCTTTTACTTGTTCTGATTGACTTTGGGTTATCTTGACTACCCCCATCATCACAACTATGGTGTGATATCTTCCTAGGGTAGATATCTTTACCATCTATTATAGGTAATGAGTTAACATATGCCACGAGATTCACATGTCTTTATAGTGGTTGAGGCATTGGTCCAATAACCCACCTTTGTGGACACTAATATTAGTTCGGATTTCTGTGTTGGAACAAGGGTTCCCATATATTAAGGCGTACCGAAAAACATGCGATCTTACACTGTACGTCGAAAGCCGGACATCGTGTAGGCCAATTGAGATGTTGTGGAGTCGGAATGAAGTCCAGAAATTCCTTCAAAGAATTAAACATTAAATCGATAGCTTTGGCACATCATCTTACAGAGACTAAGAAGGCAATCTTGTAACAGATACAGATTAAATCCTTAGGATATTGCAAACAAGTTTTTCAACCCCACTGCTATCCGATTGAGGCGCCGACAAGAGTACCACAGAACCAATCCCTGATGAGGGTTGAATTTATGCCGCCTAGTCACAATGAGTTTATAACAGTTATTATGGCTGAAGAACAATAATGGAACAGAAGCCGACAGTTTGCAGCTGCACTACTACTGTGGTCAAAAAATGGTAAGACTTTGTACAAATTTTTAAAATTCTTTATTTAGTTTGACATCTATTTCGTCCCCCCAAAGTTATCCCACATCATAAAAAATGGTTCGATCTGGACCACATTCAGTTTCGTTCTAAATTTCAGCGAAATCGGGTAATAAGTGTGGCTTTTATGGGCTTAAGATCATAAATCGGCGGATCGGTCTTTATGGCAACTACATCTAAATATGGTTCGATATGGACTATATGTGGTTTGGATATCGACGGGTCTAATTAAACGCACTGTTCTAAATCACAGTGAGTTTGGACAAAAAATGCTCCTGTTGTGGGCTTAAGACCCTAAATCGTTAGATCGGTTTATATGGCACCTATATCTAAGTATGGTGCGATACAGACCAAATTTGATCTGAATATCGGAGGCCTTAGTATAACTCACTGTTCCAGATTTCAGCGAAATCGGTTTTTAAATGCGGATCTTAAAGGCTTAAGACTCTAAATCGACAGATCGGTCTATATGGCAGTTATATCCAAATATGATCCGGTTTGAACTATTCAAGAACTTAACCTGCGTATTGAAGAAATACTGATATGAGCAACAGTTCAGCTCAATATCTAAATTTTTGAAGGCTGTACCGTGATTACAACTGACGGACGGACAGACAAACGGACATCGTTAAATCGTCTTAGAATTTTACAACGATGCGAAATGCAAAGCAGCTTTCGACAGCCCTATATGTTCAAAGGTCTGAGTTTGGTTTCCCAGCAAAATTAAAAGGACTCTGCAGAATGGCTCTTGCTGATACACGTTGCTCAGTAAGAATAGGAAATAACCTCTCTGAATCATTTAATACCAAGCGAGGTTTAAGCCAGAGAGACAGCTTATCGTTCGATCTCTTATATTTACATCCCGCTGGAGAAAACGAGATACTACTCACAAGAGACCTCATACTTCTCGCCTATGCCGTTGATATAGATATTACGTGTGGGACACCATAAGTAGAACCTGCAGCCTTGGGCAAGAGTGAAAGGAAGTCTGTGAATGTGGATCTAATAGTAAATGGATATAAGACAAAGTGGATGATATCGATTCTCACAAATCCCAGTACACCCGAGCAGATAAAGAAAATTTTATATAAAATGAAGAATAATCGACCTCTATAAGCGTTTTGGATCGATAAAGGAGTGAAGCAGAGTTGAATCCTATTGTCGACGCTATTTCTGATTTTGTTGGACTCCGTCTTAGAAACAACTGAAATCCGACTTTCTTGGACACATCGACTACGCGGATGATATATGCCTCTTTGCACACCGCTTTGAACACATAAAGGCAAAATTGGAACGCTTGAATGAAAATGCTGCCAAAGTAACGCCTGATAAGAAACATAGCAAATACAAAGTTAATGAGGACAACGAATTTGAAACCGCTTACTATAAACGGCCATGTAGTTGAAAATGTTGACAACTTTTCCCATCGCAACAGCAAAATTACTAAGGACGGAGGATCAGAAGCAGACATCCGCGAACAAATCAACAAGGCTAGAAGCACCTTTCCTAAACTCAACAAAGTTTGGAGATGCCGTGACATTCCAGACATAATACAAAAGTCACAATCTTCAACAACAGTTTGAAATCTATCTTATTATATGACTGTACAACTTGAATCTTGCCATAGCTACCAGCAAAATCTGAGCAAACCGAATTTCAAATGAAGAATTACAACTAAGAACGAACACTACCCCTGTCGGTGTATTGGGTTTCCCAAAAAGTAATTGCGGATTTTTTAAAAGAAAGTAAATGCATTTTTAATAAATCTTAGAATGAACTTTAATCAAATATACTTTTTTTACACTTTTTTTCTAAAGCAAGCTAAAAGTAACAGCTGATAACTGGCAGATGAAAGAATGCAATTACAGAGTCACAAGCTATGTAAAATTTTGTCAACGCCGACTATATGAAAAATCCGCAATTACTTTTTGGGCAACCCAATAGAAATTCGGAAGAGAAAATGGTTTTGGCTGGGTCATATCCTAGTGTAAATCGGGCGAATTTTATATATGGGAGCTATATCTAAATCTGAACCGATTTTTGCCAAAACTAATAGCACTTGTCTTTGGGCTAAAGAAAAGTTATATATGGAAATTTTCGTGATGATTTGATAACAAATGCGATCTCCACCTTAGTTGCAAAAAAAAAAGACAGACGGAATGCCAGCAAAGAAAGTATAAGCGGAAAGACGGATATTGCTAAGCCGAAACAGCAGAAATTTCTGAGTCGAACTGCACATTTTATCACAGACATAGTAGCGGTGCATCTGCAGTTTAGGGTTTTGTCATAAATTCCATAAAAAAGTATACTTGGTTTAACAGTTTCATGCTAGGACCTTAAATACTCAACTGGATTCCTGAGAAAACACTTGAAAGCACTGAAAAGCGGCACCTTCACCGATCGCCATAATATTTCGCATTTGCTTAATGGAATAAAAAGATTAAAAATGGAGTGCATGCGTTTCTCTATTTGCTAAAAACTTTTCTCCTTTATAGGATGGGGCGGTCTAATATAAATATATGAGCGCTTTCAATGTATTGATTGACCTTTGAAGTTGACTCTAGTACAGAATTGACCATTATGGTCAACTAAAGAATTGAGCTTTACAGTCGACTGACTTTGGTAGAGTCGCGACCTTAATGGTGCCTCCAGTAGAGTGATCGACCTTAGGCGAAATGAAGAAGTTCGAAATCAATTTTTTTTATTGAGAAATTTAAAATTTCTTTTATTTTTTCTTCGAAAAATGGACGCGCTCTAAAAGGACATCGTAACAGAGCCGTCAGAATATCATGTAAGAGAAATGGAAGATCCAACTGAAGGCTGCAAAGTACTGGCGTGCAAATTTAACGAAACCAGTTCGGCTGATGGGTTGCGACCTGAGATTCATAGACCACTATGTATCATTATTCCCATCATCATAGGATGGGGGTATACTAATCTATTCATTTTTCTTTTATAACACCTCAAAATATATATTATCGTCGTCTTGACATTCGAGTCGATCTTGCCATAACCGCCGTTCGTCTTTCGAAATCACAGTAGAGTTAAGACGCATGGAGATATCCGCTAGCAATTTTTCAACGATACTTCTTTTGATATATGTCGTTGGAGATTTCAAGTAGACGATATCGGTTCATATATGGATATAGTAGCCCCCATAAAAACCAATCCCCGGTATGATTTCTTGAGCCTCTAGGAGCCTCAATTTTGAACCAAGTTTCTTCTTGAACCAAGGTCTTCTGTTATGACTTTCAATATCTGCGACGAGTATGATTCGTATCGGTCTTAAAACCATATGAACCGATCTCCGGTTTTGGCTTCTCGAGCCTCCAGAGCTCTCAATTTTCATCCGATTTGGCTGAAACTTGAAACAAGTACTTCTGTTTCGACTCCGACTCAGACTCCGGAGTCGACTCCGGCCACTTGTAAATGCTATATTTTATACCCACCTCTAAAAATTGGGGTAGATACCCAACCTAGGCGAATAGATTACGAATATGTAAAAATAAATACATACAAATTTGGCTTGGAAAGAACCTACGGGATGTTGAGGATTTTGGGCCCCCTTTACCCCTAGGCAGTATAGGTACAAAATGAAAGGTATTTAGGAGTAGATTATGAAAACTCAATTTTAATTTTTATTGCAAATATAAGGCCGATACTATATTCGGTTTTCGCGTTGAAACTCCATATTAAAACAAACAAGTTATAGTCCGATTCGGACCATAAATGAATGCTGAACATTGTAGAAGTCATTGTGTAATATTTCAGTTCGTTCGGATAAGAGTTGCGCCTTGTAGGGGCTCAAGAAGCAAAATTGGGAGATATGTTCATTCAGACCGTATTAAACACGCATGTTGAAGGTCATGAAAAGCCGTTGTACAAAATTTCCGCCAAATCGGATGAGAATTGCGCGCTCTATTGACTCAAGAAGTCAAGATCCAAGATCGGTTTATATGGCAGCTATATTAGGTTATGTACCGATTTGAACCATACTTGGCACAGTTGTTGGATATCATAACAAAATACTTCGTGCAAAAATTCATTAAAATCGTATAAGAATTGAGCCCTCTAGAGGCTCAAGAAGTTAAGACCCAAGATCGGTTTATAGGGCAGCTATATCTGGTTATGGACCGATTTGAACCATACTTGGCACAGTTGTTGGATATCATAACAAAACTCGTCGTGCAAAATTTCATTCCAATCGGATAAGAATTGCGCACTCTAGAGGCTCAAGAAGTCAAGACCCAAGATCGGTTTATATGGCAGCTATATCAAAACGTGGACCGATATGGCCCATTTACAATCCCAACCGACCTACACTAATAGAAAGTATTTGTGCAAAATTTCAAGCGGCTAGCTTTACTCCTTCGGAAGTTAGCGTGCTTTCGACAGACCGACGGACGGACATGGCTAGATCGACATAAAATGTCGCGACGATCAAAATATATTGGGCTGCTCAAAAAGTATTTGCGGATTTTTTAAAATAAAGTAAATGCATTTTTAATAAAACTTAGAATTAACTTTAATCAAATATATAATTGCCATTTTGTTCGATAACCTTTTGCCATCTTCCTGGCAAATTTAGTATTCCACGCTCAAAGAACTTCTGGCCTTTATCTGCAAAAAACTGAACCAAGTGCGATTTTATAGCCTCATTATGGCCGAAAGTTTTACCATTTAAGGAGTTCTGCAAAGATCGAAATAAATGGTAGTCTGATGGTGCAAGGTCAGGGCTATATGGTGGATGCATCAAAAGTTCCCAGCCAAGCTCACTCAGTTTTTGGCGAGTGACCAAAGATGTGTGCGGTCTAGCGTTGTCCTGGTGTAATATGACACCTTTACGATTGACCAATTCTGGTCGCTTCTCCTTGATGGCTGTATTCAATTTGTCCAATTGTTGACAGTAAACATCCGAATTAATCGTTTGGTTCCTTGGAAGCAGCTCAAAATATACCACACCCTTCCAATCCCACCAAACAGACAGCATAAACTTCTTTTGGTGGATATCAGCCTTTGAAATGGTTTGAGCTGGTTCACCATGCTTGGACCATGACCGTTTTCGACTAATTTTGTTGTAAACAATCCATTTTTCATCTCCAGTTATGATTCGTTTTAAAAACGGATCGAATTCACTGCGTTTAAGGTGCATATCACAAGCGTTGATTCGGTTTGTTAAATGAATTTCTTTCAATACATGTGGTACCCAAATATCAAGCTTTTTCACCAGTCCAAGTCTTTTTATGTGATAATGAACGGTTGATTTTGGTATATTTAACTTCTCTCCTATCTCACGCTCAGTTACATGACGATCCAATTCGATTAATGCCTTGATTTGGTCATCATGAACTTCATTTGGCCGACCTGAAAAATCCGCAATTACTTTTTGGGCAACCCAATATATAAAGGGTGATTTTTTTGAGGTTAGGATTTTCATGCATTAGTATTTGACAGATCACGTGGGATTTCAGACATGGTGTCAAAGAGATAGATGCTCAGTATGCTTTGACATTTCATCATGAATAGACTTACTAACGAGCAACGCTTGCAAATCATTGAATTTTATTACCAAAATCAGTGTTCGGTTCGAAATGTGTTCATTCACCGTAACGTTGCGTCCAACAGCATCTTTGAAAAAATACGGTCCAATGATTCCACCAGCGTACAAACGACACCAAACAGTGCATTTTTCGGGATGCATGGGCAGTTCTTGAACGGCTTCTGGTTGCTCTTCACTCCAAATGTGGCAATTTTGCTTATTTACGTAGCCATTCAACCAGAAATGAGCCTCATCGCTGAACAAAATTTGTCAAAATTTGAACACATTTCGAACCGAACACTGATTTTGGTAATAAAATTCAATGATTTGCAAGCGTTGCTCGTTAGTAAGTCTATTCATGATGAAATGTCAAAGCATACTGAGCATCTTTCTCTTTGACACCATGTCTGAAATCCCACGTGATCTGTCAAATACTAATGCATGAAAATCCTAACCTCAAAAAAATCACCCTTTACTTTATGGGGTCTCAGACGAATATTTCGGGTAGTTACAAACAGAATGACGAAATTAGTATACCCCCCATCCTATGGTGGAGGGTATAAAAATTTGCCGAAATTTGTTCGTTTCATCTTAACTTGTTTTTTCATCTAGGGAAAATTTACATTTCGGGACGCCCATTGGGAGCATAACCACAGTCGCTGTGCAACAAGTAAATTTGTTACGCAAAATAAACCCGATCGCCAAACTTCTAATTGTAACTGAGTGTTTGTTGGTGTTAGTGACGTTGCTCACATGCATTTACTCAGGGTGGAAAAAACTTACTCCTGAGGGCATCAACATGTGATTGCCACATACCTGGGTAGCGCCGACGACAACAATAGGGAGCAGGTCCCCCCAAGGGGGTATTCATGGTCGCTAGGGGGTCGAGGGCCTTTGCCCGAGAAGCGGACTTCAGAATCTCGTTACTGGGCTCAGAACTAGGAGGTGCATCCTATAAAGTGCATTTTTTCCAAATCTCCTTATTCCGTTTATAACATCTCGAAGGATCAAAATAAAAGAGCGCAAACAGACACACTTCGAAATATTTATAAAAACAAAACAAAACAAAACTATTGGAAAAAATGAGGCTGTCCGCATGAAATTTTGCATGGATATTTCTTATTGCGGGCCGTTTGCCGTCCAATACTGGCCATATTGGGTAGATTAGTTTTAATTTATACAAAGAAATTTTAACTATGTACTTAAAACTTTTTCGCCATCCTTACGTTTCTAAGGTGGTTCATGTGCCAACTTTTCCTGAACTGGGCTTTCAAACTGTTCAAACTACTGTTCTTCGGCTTAGAGACGAAGCCTATTGAAATTGGAAAAAATCGGTTCAAATTTGGATATAGCTCGCATATACATGTTCGTCCGATTTGTAGTAATAATGCAATAAAATGGTCATTTGTAGACCGATTCTCTGGAAATTTGGCAGGAAGGATTTTCTTATGACTCACGATATTACTGATAAATTTCATGGAAATCGGTTCAAATTTAGATATGGTCTCATATATATCGCCCGAGTTCAATATCTACAGCCCCAGCAAGCGCATTTATTGACCAATCTTGGCAAAATTTTGCACAACGATTTAGATATAGCTCCCATATATATGTTCGACAGATTTTGGGTAATTAGCAATAATATTGTCATTTTTCAACCGTAGTTATTACACTTTGAGCATATTTGCTCGAAATTTTATAGGGATTGTTCAATAACCCATCTGAAAACAACCGCGGAGGTCCATCAAAATTGGTTCCGAATTGGATATGGCTCCCACATTGTACTAAGTGTAGGGTATTATACAGTCGACACCGCCCAACTTTTGCCCTTCCTTACTGGGTTTAAATATCCATTGCAAGATATGCAGGATAAATACGGAAAACTAAAAATTTTAATTATCACTAAAATAATTAAAAAGCTATCTAAAGGCAAATTTCGATAATATGTTCTTTAAAGATGAAATTTCTATGAGATTTTTTCTAAAGATTAAATTCCAATAAAATTCCGACTATCATCATCCATGCGAAGTATGATCCCAATCGGTATGTAAACAGATATAGCCTCCCATATAAACCGATCTCCGGATTTAGCTCGAAATTTTTTTTGGCTGAAAATTTGCACAAAGACTTCTGTCCTGACTTTCAACATTCATGTTAAGTATGATCTTAACATTCATGTTAAGTATTATAAACAGATAAACCGATTTTGCTGAAATTTGGAACATGAAGTATAATAATGCCCTCTAACAGTTATGTCGAATTCCAACCAGAGAGGTTCATACATTTACATATATGTACAATATAAACATAGCCCCCATATTTGAGCCCAATCCCCCAATTTGAGCCCTAGTTTTTGTCCGATTTGGCTGAAATTTGGTAGTTAAAGTGCGCAACGAATCCTCCCCCGATAGGTTCACTGATAGATATCAGCCCCTTAAAAACCGATACTCCGATATGACCTTGAGATCATAGAAGCCTCAATCTATAGCCCATTTGATTGTCTCAAAATTATTCAAATACAAACTGAATTAACAAGGGAAAATTGTTAGCAGAATCCATGGTGGTAGTTAGCCAAGATTAGGCCCGGCCGAACTTAGCATACTTTTACTTGACACACTCAGAAAAATGGCGCACCTAAAATAATGTAAAATACTTATTCCAAATAAGTTAGCTAATTTTATTCTAAATTGGTTAAGTTTTGATAAAAACCAAGAAAAATTTCATACTTTTAATCAGTTTTACTCATCTGTAATTAGTCGTAAATAGTTCATAAACTTGGTTTTGGGAAGTCATTTTACTTACCCAAGTTTCTCCTCAACAAGTTAAATCTTTCTATAGCAAACTGCGTTTTTATTTACCCAATATAAATATGTTATTATGTTGAGTTTAACGCTTGCTACAAACCTATATTCTTCAAATTGAAGAAATATTCGTTCAAAATAGTTTACGAATTTCCCAAATTTGAGTACTATTGAATAAATTTAATTTAAATACAAGTTTTAATTTAAAATTTTGTTAAAACAAACCTAGGTTGACAGATTTTGTAACAGAGATGATTAAATCCATTACCTGCTTAGTAATTCCAAACCTGTCTTTAATGAAGGTGCTTTTTAAACAAATTACTTTTCAGCCTTGCAATTATCAATCGATTCAAATCGTAGAATATAATAATACTAGCTGACCCGGGCCCGCTCCGCTGCGCCTTGTTTTACTTTATATGGAATAAAAGTTTCCTTGGAATATTTATTTTCGACAATTAAAGAGCTTTTAGTGAAATACCATGCTACGAAAATAGTATATCGCTTGACTAACAATTTAACAACATAGTGCCTTTGTCCGAATCCCATATGATTTTTATTGGTCTACGAATTTAAGTTTGAATGTAATAAATGGTTTCAAAAACCATTTATTTAAACCCCATATTGCCATTGGCTTAGGGGAGTTTACACGATGGGGCGTCCCCCAAACACATGGCCCAAAATAGGTTATCAAATTCGTTTTCTTATCTTAAATACCACATATTGGCATGGTCGAAAATTTTTACCCTTTGCGGGGTGTTTTGGGGAAGGGGTGATTCTCTTAATACATGGTACTAAATTTGGATATCAAATTCGTATTCTACTCCCAAATACCTTTATTTGAGCCCCATTCTGCGATGGTCACTCAAAAATTGGTGATTGTGGGGTATTTTGGGAAAGGGGTTGACCTCCAGAAAATTGGTCCCGAAAGTGGGTATCAATTCTTGCTCTACCCCCCAATACCTTTTATTTAAGCTGCACATTGACATGGTCGGTATATATGGCCGATTTAGGGGTGTTTTGAGGATTAGGGTGGTCACCCAAATATATCAGCAACGTGCTCTATTCTCATATATCTATATATCATTTATTTGAACACCATATTGCCATTGCCCTCAAAATTGGATATGAAATTCGTTTTCTAATCTCATTTAAACTCCTTATTGCAACAGTGAGCAAATATGTCCGGTTTGGGTTATTGGCCCTAAAAACTATGAATATTTAGTTCCACTCTCTTTACGAACCAAATTGTCTTGGTGAGCAAATACGTCCTATTTGGGAATAGCAAATACTTACTATTTGGGTGGTGTTGTGGGGGTGGGGTGGCCCTATAAACACTTCTCCCGAATTTTGATATCAGATTTGTGCTTTACTCCCGAAGACCTTTCATTTGAGCCCCATGTGGCTATGGTCGTAAATGGGTCCCCTTTGGGGGAAATTTTTGGTGAGAGGCGGCCCCCCAAACACTTGGTCTCATATTTGGATATCAGATTCTAATTCTACACTCAAATACCTTTTACTTAAGCCCCATATTCCCATGGTCAGTAAATAAGTCCTGTTTGGGGGGTGTTTTGGGGAAGGGGTGGACCCCCAGAAACGTGGTCCCACATTTGGATATTAGATTCGTATTCTACTCCCAAATACCTTTCATTTGAGTCCCATATTGCCATGATCGGTAAATATGTCCGATCTAGGGGTGTTTTGGGGGTTGGGATGGTCCCCCTAGCACTTGGTTCGACAAATGGATATCAGATACGTTTTCTTATCCTAACTACCTTTTATTTGAGTCCCATATTGTCGTGATTGGTCTAAATATATGTTTGGTAGGTTTTAGGGTGGGGCGGCCCCCCTAGGTACACCATCCGAAATTTGGATACCCTCATATAGGGTACTATATGAGGGCACACAAAATTTCGCTTAAATCGCACCACCCATCTCCGAGATATGGCGTTTCTGAAAATTAGGGTAAGGGGGAGGGTCCGCCCCCCCTTCAGATATCAAAAAATTTAGTACCCTATTTTCACCACGGGATCATTATGCACCATCTGTGAAAATTTCAAGAAAATCGGTTCAGCCGTTTCTGAGTCTATAAGGAACATACAAACAAAGATAAGAGCGTTTGATTTGTGCCTTCACTTTGTATAGGACAATAGATTCATTTTAGAAACCCTTAATAAAATGCCCTTATAAACATTTAAATGTTTATTATTGATACAAATTCTTAATTAAAAAGACAAATCCGCCTTTTACAAATGCAGATGCATGTGCTGCCGACGAATCGGCGTCAGCAACACACACAGGTAACAGCTGGAACCATGCAAAGCATCCCCGTGTCGCACAATCAGTCTGATGTACGAATTTGCAAAGAAAAGTTGTGCGCGGTAAAAAGAAACAAAAAAATTAAATAGTGCAAAAATATGAAATGAATTGTCCAAGGTAAATTTGGCGAGTTAGGCTATCCATCTCTTCTTTCTATTCCCATAATGTTTTTCTTTCTCGTCTCCGAACACAATTGCAGGAACAAATTCAATAAGCTGCGATGGTATAGTGGAAAATTTCAAGATTTTAGCCTAATCGGATGAGAATTGCGCCCTCAAGCGGCTCAAGAAGTCAAGATCCAAGATCGGTTTATATGGCAGCTATACCAGGTTATAAACCGATTTCAACTCTACTTAGCAGAGTTATTGGAAGTGAGGCCAAAACACCAAATCGGACGAGAATTGCGCCCTCTAGAGGCTCCAGAAGTCAAGACCCAAGATCGGTTATATGGCTATACCAAAACATGGACTGATTTGGCCCATTTACAATCCCAAACAACCTACACTAATAAAAAGTATTTGTGCAAAATTTCAAGCGCCTAGCTTTACTCATTTGAAAGTTAGCGCACTTTCGACAGACAAATGGACGGACGGACAGATGGACGGACCTGCCTAGATGGACGTAAAATGTCTTGACGATCAAGAATATATACTTTATGGGGTCTTGGACGCATATTTCGATGTGTTACAAACAGAATGACAAAATTAGTATACCCCATCCAATAGCGGAGGGTATACAAACTAAAAATTATTCGGGTCTTTATTTTACTTTTTTTGCAGGAACTTTTAAAATTGAAATGCGAAATACAATTTATGCAGCTATGGCACATTTTAACGCAAATGATTTTGGTAAGGATTTATACTGCTAATCACACACGGACATACATCTATACGGAACACCTTCATTTATTTTTCAACAGTCTATAAAATATTGCAGATATGGCGTAACGGAACTTCTGCTTAACCCCATGCGACTTTTGGCAATTGCGAATTTTTACTAAGTCATTGAAAATTAGCATTTTTATATGCACTAGCAAAATAAAAATTCGAAATATATTAATAAATAGTACATCTACAGTTAAAAGAATTATTACATGCGTATTAGTTAAAACTGAACGAAATAGAAACAGAGATTTTGCAAATGTTTGTACAGATGTATTAACACACAGTCAAATTTTCGAACAGTTTATTTCATCAATTGTATTGAATTCTGTTCAAGTTATCTTTCACGATTGTTCATCCATTAGTTCCATTTATTTAACGTTGAACCATTACGAAGTTCATATGATTTAATTATATTTTAGGAATGCATGAACTAAAAACGAATAAAATTGTCTTCAGCGCTATATAAATTTCAATTTTATTCGAAAGTAGTTTATTTTAACTCAACCATTGGGTCACTTTTTTTGAGTGTTTTGCGCAATCGGGTTTAATTAGGGCATATATTGGTTGGGAGGTCGCAACGAAGACTTTCATGTATTTTGAGGTGTTACAGGCTTCTCTTGACTTTAGAGACACCGCGGTTAAGTGCAAACTCTAAAAAGGAGGCTGCCAATTCTTTATGGACATATATTCAACCGAGTGCCACCATCCTTGTAACGAAATGGCTTTTAGATGGGATTTTTTCGAGCAGTAAAAACCTACTCAAGAACAGGTGTGGTTCTTGGGAACCCAGTTTGAACTCGTTCATTAAAAAATAGACATTTTTGGAGGCATTGGACTGTTTTTTTAAATTCTATAGTCATAGTCTGCTATAGTCATTGTTATGGGAGAAGTCTGTTTGGCTGACATTTACCATCGGTAAATCAAACGAAATTAAAATAGATGTTTCCATACATTTGATGCTTTGGTTCCATTCATTTTCTTCATTTTATTGATGTTACAGAACGCGACGAATTTTCGCACACAATCCTACTATGTAACAAAACGTTTTCTTTAATTTTTCACAGAGATTTTTATTTTAATTTATTTTGATTTCGTGGTGCCAACACTAAAATATTTCTCAAGGAAAACTGGTTTCGTTTCAATTTCTTTTTTCATTTTTGCAAAAATTTGCAAGGCATATTTTTTACAAACTTGATTGTTTGTTTAACACGGAAATGTTGGTGCTGTTAACCAATATCACAGATAATTTTGTGTTTTTTTTTCTTTTGGTTTGTATTATTGCTTTTCTTGTTTCTTATTTACTACGAGTTTAACCACTTTCACAAATTTAAGCCGTCATCTAGTACTCCAATGGAGTTTGGAGGCCATAACTTTTGTGTGCCATTTCGACTTATTGTTATTTTTTATTTGGAACTTATGACAAAAGAATTTCTTTTCACACAAACACACATGCGCTTTAACAAATGTTAAAGTAAATTCAGAAAATTCAAAGAAAGAAATTTTTGCATCTTCGCTTCTTTAAAGTCAAGGCGACAATGAACCTTTCACTGCCTGTGGAATGGCATTGGTGGTCGGTCGCGTCGCAACAAAATCTATTTGCACTTTAATTGATTTCAAATCACTCATGAGATTATTTTTAAATTTTTCAAACTGGCAAACAATTTAGCCAAGGAATTCCTTTAAAGTTCCGGGTTTACAGTGGAGCGCGCACGAGTGATAACGCACTGCATACAGCTCACACCAGCCTACGTTCGCATGGCCAATCTTACCAATGATCATGATGTCGACGACGACGACGACAACATAGTGACAATGATGATGATAGTAATCAAACTACTGGCTGGCGTTTGATCAAGGAATCGCTTCAAGGCAGCATATCAACGAACTCTAGAGAGTGGCACTTCGCCGCTTCGCAAATGTATGCAATCCAAGCGAGTCCGTACGTCTGAAACTGCGGCGTCGAAAACGAAACGCTTTCAAATTGTGAAGAAGCAATGCATACAGAAGAGGACCGAAAAAAATCAATGACTCTGATTAAAGTGGAATAAAAATCACAGCAGCATCAACATTACCAACAACAATTGCCGCACAAATGACAATACACTGAGGAAAAAACTTATGTTAAGGGTACACTTAGATCATATGTTTTTGATACCCACCCCCAGGTGGATTTAATAAAGTGGTCTCATGCGAACAGCCGAAAACAGCCGGTGTTTTGCAAAAATTAATATAAAGGGTGATTTTTTTGAGGTTAGGATTTTCATGCATTAGTATTTGACAGATCACGTGGGATTTCAGACATGGTGTCAAAGAGAAAGATGCTCAGTATGCTTTGACATTTCATCATGAATAGACTTACTAACGAGCAACGCTTGCAAATCATTGAATTTTATTACCAAAATCAGTGTTCGGTTCGAAATGTGTTCAAATTTTGACAAATTTTGTTCAGCGATGAGGCTCATTTTTGGTTGAATGGCTAAGTAAATAAGCAAAATTGCCGCATTTGGAGTGAAGAGCAACCAGAAGCCGTTCAAGAACTGCCCATGCATCCCGAAAAATGCACTGTTTGGTGTGGTTTGTACGCTGGTGGAATCATTGGACCGTATTTTTTCAAAGATGCTGTTGGACGCAACGTTACGGTGAATGAACACATTTCGAACCGAACACTGATTTTGGTAATAAAATTCAATGATTTGCAAGCGTTGCTCGTTAGTAAGTCTATTCATGATGAAATGTCAAAGCATACTGAGCATCTTTCTCTTTGACACCATGTCTGAAATCCCACGTGATCTGTCAAATACTAATGCATGAAAATCCTAACCTCAAAAAAATCACCCTTTACAAAAGAAAACTTAAATACTTTTTAAATCGTTTCAAGCGTTTAAACAATAAAAATTATTGTCTTCAATAAAAAAAAAAACAATTGAATTGAATAATGAATAAGAATTCACGTACCAAGAATGTGGCAAAGGGGCCATACGGATTTGGATATTGCCCCTTTATAAACCGATACCAAGTTTTGATTTCTTGAGCTCTTACAGACCTCAATTTCCACCCGATTTAGCTGAAATTTACCACAATGACTTGGGTTCTAACTTAAATATAATCCGAATCGGTTTACATTCTGGTATAGGCCTTTTAAATATCGATTCCCTGATATGACAACGTGAGACCACAGCAGCCGAAACTAATTCCCAATTAGATTGTTGTAAAATATAGGGTCAACAGTTTGGTTTGGTTTGGCGAGTTCGGTGGACATTTTATTTCACGTCCGCTCCTTCCTATCGCTCCTAAAAATCGCAATATGGTGATGATCATACAGCTCTGGCCACAGGGCATTGAACAAAAGGGCTTTGGCCTTGGCCTTTGGGCGAAACATTAGGTTTCGTTTTAAGTTTTGGTTTTTGTTTTTTCGAGTGTATCACACACAATAATGACGTTGGCGGCGACAATAGCGCAGAGGACAATCTCATCAGTGCTACTTTTACACACTCAATAAAATTACATTTATTACTTTTTATAAATTCAACAAGCGAGCAGCTAGTATCGTCTACACATTGGACCGCCTGGCCGCCTGGCCGCCTATCTGGCATGCATTTCATATACATTGTGAAAGTAAATTGAAAATATTATCCTCTCATAAACCAAGGCTGGAGTGTGCAGTCTGCCTCATGCTTACTACGCTGACGCGCTGTAACGTTGCCAATCTCATTCACTAAAAATATTTGTGCGCTGCACTTGAAAGCATCCCGAATTTATTGTGAAATTTGTGGGCATTTTGTCGTTGTACTCTCGTAGTTTGGAAGAATGAATGTGCAGTGTGACTATGAGACTATGGCTGCTGTGCGTGGTGACTGGCTAGCTGCGAAAAGCCATAACACAGATTGTCAACGCACAATGAACTTGATCGATCGAAACGGTGGCTGTGTAACAACAACAGCAACAATGCTGACATCAAAAGGACAGACATTTATAGTACCAGCAAGCGAGGAGCACGCGACTTGTTTGCTCAATAAAGATTCGTACGAGCCAATCAACCAAACGGCCAGCCAGTCAAGCATCCATCTATCCTGCCATGGTGGCAAACTAAATCTTAAGCATTGTCCGTCCTTACGTCTGTGCACATAGTGTATGAAGACCAGAATGGTATGGCAAAAGTTTAGCAAAAAAAATATTAGAAATAAAAAATTATACCATAAAATTTGAAAGGGTTGGATGATTTAAACCAGTGAAATGCAAATTTTCTAAACTGGTAAACGTATGATATTAGCAACCGGTTAAATTATAGGTTCAGAGTTATTTAGGTGGGGCTAATTGACCCCTTCCCATGACATGCAAATATAAAATTATTGGTTCAGAGTTATCTAGGTGGGGTTAATTGACCCCCTCCCTTCCCATGACATGCAAATGTTAAATTCCCCCAAAAATTTCCAAATTGGGACCTGGGTACTTTAAACACAAGATGAAATATATTTATATCCGTTAGTGGCAGAGAATGTCGCATCTTCTATTTAAACCTTTGACAAGAACTGGTAGCAAGAAAATCCTTAAAACTTCCTAATAAAGCATATAAATTCTAGCTGAAAAATCTAGCTTACTGTCCGTATCCATTAGTGCTGTCTGATTCAAGTTCTAAGCTCAATGATAGCCGAGTCCGAAGGGCGCGTCATAATTGTTTCTGATATTCTCGGCAGGATTCGAACCAAAACGTTCGGTGTTGTAGGCGGACATGCGTATGAAACAATACACTGAGCTAAGAAATGTTTGCTAATACTGCAGCACTATGTTTGCTGAAACAGCCGTAATGGCTGCTTTCCCATCTTCAGCAGACAAGAACTACTGTTTTAGCAAATATTTTTGCTGTTTTGAATAACAAATTTGGTTGAGTGTGGGTTACGGGAGTCGGTTGAAAATGCAACTCCATTCCGAGTTCAGTTCTATTCGTGATTTGGGTCTAAACTACAGCCGCCACGTTGCCAATAAATTAACCCGACCATAGACAGGCTGCGATCGACTTTACAGGGGCTCCTAACCAAAGAGTATAAGATCTAATAAAAGAAAGGGTTTCTGCTTTGTCTTCCCTGTACCGTAAAATAACTCGCGTTAAAGACACAACATTTTTATTGTATTCCAATTGGATTCACATTGAGGGTTGCAACATTTCGGGTTATTCTGTTTTGATTCGGGCATTCGTTCGAACATTTTTTCGTATTTTGCTTTGTTTCTTTGCAACCGAAAGTTGCAATAAAGGAAAAACGAAATATCGTAAGCAATTCAAATATGTTGTGTCTTTAAATTTTGTCACTCGTCATCCCGTATTGCCCTCTAACGCCAGCTCTTGCTCTTTCTTATGCTCTTTGCTCCTAACACCCATGCTATCAGATTAAATTCTCCGACCTGACTTCGTAGCCGAATTTACAATCATTTCAACTTCACATCGCTATGTTTTGATTACCTGGAAGAGAGGGGGAATCGCCGCAGCTCTCATGAACTACGGAACAAACACGGATGAACGACAAAACAAGGTAACGATGAGGCAGCGGTAGGATTGACAGTTTTGTATGGGAAAATTCGTTTCAGACAGCTCAAAAACATTGAAAGCCTGGCTTGCATCAAAATCACAGCATCAGTGAGGTATTCTACCCAGGCTAAGTTTGAAGCAATGCTGTAAATACGGTCTTGTAGGGTCTACATTTGGTATTGTGTAGCCAAGCTTACGGTTAGGATAAGGGAATTCGACATGCCTAAAGACGAACGGGTAGAGTCACAGTTCCACTGAGGAGAGTCTCAAGCTACCTAGCAGCGAGTCCTATTCTTCTATCTTGAATTTACCGGCGAATGATGGGTTTGAGAAAGATGAGGGCTCGAAGTGCTTTGACGGCTCAAAGATGGAGTCAGAGAGGGGATTGAGGACCAACTTCGAAGTACTGGATATCAGTATGTCATTGAGACTGGCAGGTATGTGTACAGCCTTTCAGGCGCAGGTCTGTCCTGAATCCTCCCAATAGGAAAGAGGGGATGGGGGAGGCTTTTTTAGGATCATGATTCCACGATCATTACGGATGGCTGGTGCACGGATGGCTGATGTTCTATGTCATTACGATGGTAAGGCTAGGTTTAAGTGGCAGTCTGCAATCATAGTCACTTAAAAGTTTTCGTTCATTGCCTTCTAGTTCCTACCGTTGAACCATGCAGGTCGGTTTAAAACGTCCAACAACTTGCGAATGTTTACATCCGCTATATCAGACAAGTTCTCAAGAAATTGAGAACATTAAGTGGAACTCCTTCTAAATGCCAGTGCGGTACGCATACACAGTAGATATCCTACAGTCTCTTCTTCCTGGACGTCCTCACAGCTTTGCAAAAGTCGTTACTTGCAACCTTCAGCATGTTTTCCATTAGGGCAGTGAACTGTCATGACGGACACAATGACTGAGACGCCTATTCTAGTTAGCGATAGCAAACTGTTAAAGTCCTGATTAGGCTACATTATTTTGTAATGTTCACAACCCCCCATTTTGATCACCTATCATTCGTTGCCCTTTAGGACTCATCATGACGTCTAAGCTTACATGTCGCTGGAAGCATACTCACAGATTCCGGGTCGTAGTCTCGCAAGTTCGTCTGCTCTACAATACACTGGGATATCGGTACCCAAAACAGGTGAAATTATAATTGTTCAGCCGTCTCGTTGAGAGATGTGCGACAGTCGAGGGCGGTTTTTGAATTCGAAAATATGTACATTGCCCAGGTATTTAATGGCTGTCTAAGGAGATATTTATGCCAATTGTCGTTTCGACATTACATCTTAGCATCGGTCTCTGCAGACAAATTGGCAGGTGAACGCAATGATGCTTGATACGATTTCGAGATCTATATGGTTGGCGCAATCTATATACAATTGATAGTCAAGGGGCTTTGAAGTCTCGGGTCACATGAGGTCGAGAGATGACAGAAATAGTCCCGGATGGATGGTTTCTAGAATAACCGCAGGATTGAGATTTGGGCCAAGGCTATGGTTTGCTGGATGATAAGGGCGTGGTGGGCTCCTTCACTTGTTTTGAAGGTAGGGAAGCATGATATCAGGCCGATGTAGCGCTGGACACAGGGAAAGACGGGCTTCTGCAGGATATGTGAGGATGAGAAGCCTTGGAGATTGTAGGATATATGTTTATTTTGCCACAGATTTTTGCAAATTCGCTTATGAACATTCTATTGCGGAACAGTGGCAAACTTCTCACATATCAATGAATGCTGTCATATACAAGTTTAAGACTCAATTTGCCTCCTTTTAATAGCCGAATCCTCACAAATATAGCCAGCATTAGGAGGGGATAAACGCCACTAAAAAAATTGTTCTGATGTTTTCGCCAGGACTCAAACCCAGGCGTTCAGCGCCATAGGTGGACATACTACCCTCTGCGATGTCCGTGAAGATAAATTTAAATATAAATTAGCCAAGACACGGACCTGGCTAACCTGGAACTTGAATATGACGGTGACTGATTCTGAACGCCCTTGGTAGGAGCTAATGTTGGTATAGGTTTGGTCCACCCATCTATTACCAGTTCACTGCAATCGATTTTTAGAAATGGGTTGTATAGGTGGTCAAAATATTTATTTTGCCTCAAGGTGTGAGAGTTTTCCTATTATACAGCAGTTTTAGAAATTTTAAGGCAAAGAAATTTTTTAAAAAGCAATTTTTTATTAAAAAAATACAAATTTAAATCAACTAACACAGTTCTCTTAATCATGTAACATAGCTCTGTTAAAATACCATGTTCGTGTCTAGGCTTAGTGATATTTAAATTTATCTTTACGGACATCCATCTGCGCTATGCTGGCCTCCTCTGATCTACGGTGGGCCGCCAAATATAAGAACATACATATATTCTGTAGAAGGGGAAAGACCAAAACTTTGATGGAACACCTAGTGGAGAAAGATATCTCGAAACTAGCTGCAATAAATTTTGATTATTCGATTCGGTCGCTAGCCCATCGAAATCAGCCGATTATTGGTTGCCAAATAAGTAAGGAATTAAGGAGTTGCCAATCAATATCTCGATGTTTTCATTCATTGAATGGTATCTTTCGTTATGTAGGCTCAACAATTATTTGACTAAAATTTATTAACAACACGTAAAACTACCGAGAGATTTATCTTTACGTGTAAACGTTCCATTTTAGAAATAACTGTTTAGCCATATTAGTGTCGTTTTTTATTTCACATTGCCCAAAACTTTGAAACTTTCATACCAACCCCTCGTTTGATTATGCATCTTCAGCCATTGGACTTGTGTGCATCCCAATCAAACGTCTTTCGGCCCACCTCATAATGTATTACATTTTCCACATTCAGATTAATTACAATTTTGTTGTCTTTGCTTTTTATTTGGTGTCTCAACGGTGGGCAAGTATTGAACTCATGTATGCATGCAGTAGTTGTTATTGTTGTTGTTATCCAAAAAATGTATGGCAACATAGGCTCAACAGCTATACAACTGAACAGCAGAGGCAGTCGGCAGAAGCAGCAATATAACGAAGCAACGACGACAACAACGACTTTATTCTATGTTATTCCAATTTACAGTTATTTTAGCCACACACATTAGTACACGAATAATAAAAAGGCAAAAAAAAAACAAACAATCGGCTAAATTTCATTGGATCTATCTATACTCCGCTCTGCTCTACTCAGCTGTTGTTAATGAAGAGACGCGTGTGTGAGATAAAAAAAAAACAAAGATTGAAAGAGTAAGTGGGGTAAGCGAGCAAGAGTTGGGGAGTGAGCTGAAGAGAAAATAAGAAAGAAAAAGAGCGCTTTATTAAAAGCCTGTTGCATTCTATAGGAATGCACTTGTATCTCTAAGAGGCAACTCTTGTTGCTGCCGCCTATTAGATAGTCAGTCGGTAATGCTTGCTTGATCCATTTGTATGTATGTTGTTGCTGTAACTTCTCATGCCGTTGGGGCAATGAGACCATGTTTTTTATTAGTATGTGGTTGTTGTAGTTTCTTATTCGCTTTTTTCTTTAGTTTAGTTTGTTTTGCATACATTATTGTTGTAATTGATTTAAAGTGAACGGTATTTTAGCATGCTTAGCGCAAGTAAGACAGATTAAATTATGCTGAATCAAGTAGAATTTGCTGCTGTCGGTTAGCCATCCCCCCAACTTCTGCTCTTCCCACAGACTGTTTTCCATCTCTCTGAATTTTGTTGCATTTATTGCCTGGGAATTGAGGTTTATTTTCATTCAGAACAAGAACTACAAACGAACCGTTGTTATTTTATTTTCCTTTCTTTTCTCTTTGGGCTTGGAATATGGAACACTTAATTGCATAGAATACCTAGTGAAGTGGCAAATAGGAAGTGTCAAAGTGCCACTTGCAAACTTATTCTGTGGATTAGCTGAAAGTGTGAATGGCAGGGAGGGGATATTAAATCTAACGCCCCATGGCACAAATTAGAAGAACTTGAGGGTATGTTTTATTTGATGGACTCTTCACATTTTGAGTAAAATGTTAATACTTTTATGGAAATCAGGATACATTTATACGAGGTAGAGATAAGCTATCAGCTGTCTTACAACTATTTTCACATGGCACAAATTAAATCTCTCAAAGTGTGAAGAGTCCATTAACTCTCCAGAGTTTTTATGGAAATCAGGAAACACTTGTACGAGGTAGAGATAAACGATCAGCTGCCTTACAACAATTTTCATTTTGTTCCTCCATTCCCCTATCATTCAAACTTTCAGAACCATTGAATTACACTAGTAATGAATGAAAACTTTTCATTAAGCTCGTGTCGAAAGAGAAACAAACGAAAAAGTATGAAATATATTAACTTCGGCCTAAGGGCTGGAACAAGGTACGTTTTTCAGAATTGAAAACACACGTTTTTCGCGATTAATAGTTTGACACTATGCAAAAATCAAAATAGTTCGAGCCTTTACAGACAAAAAACCTGAAAATGAAAACTTTGAAATCCTTCTTCTCTTCAGCAAAAGAAAATAACAATTTATTTAGAGAGAGCGGTAAGAATATTAAAATTCAAGTTCAGCAAAGATTTGGAGAGTGGCTTGAGAGTAGAATAGATACATTTTACATAAATAGTTCTCATATGTGCTTTTCCGCTTTTTATTTGGTTAAAAGACGCTATCTTTGTAAAATAGAATGGTAGCACTCGCCTTTTGGCATTACTCCAAATTGTTTCGTGCATGGAGGCGCAGAGTTTAGCATGTCCGAATCATCGTCCAATAGTTCCAAATCCCCCATCATACCTGTTTGAACACCTCCTGACTGAGTCCTCTGCATGACTCATAGTTCCTCATCTCTATTAGACGATTGTCAAGATCACTAAATTGGGCAGCTATCTTCCTGTTCAGTTCCTCAAGGTCCTGCAGAATTAAACTCCGCCGATATTGAGATCAAGAGATTTACTCTTTCAAACGGACGGACCATGGACAGGGTGGGAGTTTGGCCTTCAGATAGACTTGTTTCGGACAGACTGGTGGGACATTGTGAGATCACGTCAGTGCACCCCATCCTAATCTATCTACAAAAAAAAAAAACATATCTAAATACTCCCCACCGCAACCTAACTCGATTTGTTAGGATGTTGATAGTAATATGGTGGATGTAAATAATTGTTACGTATATAGGTATCTATTACAAGGCGCGAAGACATTTTTGTGCAGCGAAATAAAAAAATGTCAACTCCACTCAACAAAGAACCCATGTACTAGCACGAAGGATAATTAATTGATAAGTTTATCAAAGCAAAATCAGTCCCTGAACAAAATTCGCAGTGGTTTTCGTCGTCACGGTTTGACTTTGTCAGAAAACATCGAACCTATTGGAATTATTAAGGATAAAACTTGCAGCATGCTGCTGAAAAGGGACCACCCCTCCGCCGGAAATATCATGGTAAAGACTTTTTGGGTTTCTCAGACAATCACCAAGTACCAGTACTAACAAAAAAGGAATTTAAGAGATCCAAAAGAAAGAACTTTATTAGATTCATAGTGGAGTTGTCGAGTGTCAAGGTCACCTCGAGATTAAGGAAAATGATAGCAAAGGACGCCCCTTTTCTGGATGATTTGCTCTGACCAAACGGAGAATGGACTGAGTCGCCTGGCAATATGTTGATTCTTTCGAGACAAAGTTTCCCCGGCTGTGGTCATGAGGGTCAGGAAGTGGGGATATTGGCTGCTATAGAGGGACAATGATAAAAACACGTTGGCGATGGATATGGTGACTCATGACAGCCTTCAATGGGCAATACATACCCAATAAGTCTCGTAGTACAGATCTACAGGATGGCTTTGACTGTCTGGCCGATGTTACGTTGCTTCGTTTCGACGCATGTATTAGGTTCTCTTATGTACCCTTGTCATGTAGGAGGCTGGAGGTAGTATTTCTACCGAAGGCAGGGCAGCTGCAATGTGGTCCGGCCAAGGACTTGAGGCCGATTAGGATCTCATCCTTCTTCGTGATGCTCTTGAAGTGGATTCTGGGGAGGGTTTCGAGATGAGCTGAAAGAAGTGGGTTGAAGACGAACTCATATAAGGTGGTCCTCTTCACGCTGATATACAAGCTAACGGATTAAAGTCTCCCGTCTTTGGGCGAGATCACACTGCAAATGTCGAAGGAGGCCAAATATCTGGCCCAAATCCTCGGTTCGAAACTAACCTAGAAAAAGGCAGAGTGGCCAGCCCCAAAATCTTGGAAGCGTTAAGGTCAAGACCGCAGGCCACTACTAAGCCTCATATTGTATGTGACCACTATCTATCTTATGGATAGTGGTACAAAGTTAACCTTAACCCTACAGATAAGGCCACATTGCAGTTTAAGCAATGTCTCGTTAGCTCAACTATATTCACAATTCATATATTCTAATACATAGGGAGATACAAGCAATTTAAGTTATTTGATGTGGCTAATAACACAACACAGAATCTTTAATTTAATTTGTTTATTTTTTCTGTTGGCACACCATTAAGGCTAGGCTATAAAAACAGTTCCCTGGGATACAAAAGGAGGCCATTGGGCTTAAACTTGAAACAGACAACACTTTTTTGAAATGTTGTTGAACAAATTTTCATAGTAAATCTTTGACTAATGTTAGTTAAAAAACTTACAATGCCACTAACTCTAAGTGGTATTAAAAGGTTCAGAAACACTTTAGAACTGAGATCTATTATTATTGAGTTGAAACTGGAATCGGGCTGCATTTATAGATATGAGAGAAGCCACACAGCTGCTTCCTAATCTGATGCTCGTGGGGACTTTGTTGAAATGCGTATCAATTTTATTACTTATTTTTAGATTGGGTTAACATCATTTTTAACAATTTTATGAAGGACATGCAAATCTGTCTATAGTCGGACTTTTTGCTCTAAAACACTTAGTTTTTTCTTTCAATTTGGTGGGATATTATTTCATTGTTCCACAATATATTTTATTTCCAACTGACCAAATTTCCTCTCACTTGGTTTAAAAATGTTTTTTTTTTAAGCAAGACTTTCATATTTCAAAGCGAAACAAAGCACCTTTAAAAAAGAAAAAAATTAGCAAAATAATTACTTTTTAATTACTTTGCCTTAATTTTGACACATTACGACTCTTCATTCATCTACAAAAGAAGAACCAAAAAACTGACCACAAACGCAAATTCAAAACTTTCAAAATTTAAAAGAAAGCAAATTTTTAAAGTTTCTGCCCCACAACTCCGATAACCGAAGTTCCATAGCATTATATGGTGGTATCATTATGGTTGCCATTGTTTTCACTGTTAAAGTGATACATACCATTTTCTTGGATGGAAATGATCAAATTCCTGTTTATACAACTTCTTCCTCAATGCGAAACTAAATCGGATTTTAAATGTTTCGCTCACCGCAATGATGTAGAAATTATTTATGTTTACTTAGCTATGGATGTTGTACAATACAATCAATTACAATTGATAAAAATACATTTTCGTTTAGACACACTCGTTGTATTTTTATACAATGAAAAAGGGAAAGTTCATAGTTATTTTTAAAGCATACACAATAGAAGAGTTTTATTTTGCAATATGGTACTTCCATTCGTTTAACTTTAAATCGGCGCAAAATATACTGCAATACAATGACACAAAGTTCAATTGTAAATAAAGATTTAAAATTGAACAAACGAAACCTCAATTACATATACACTTAATATTTATTTAAAAAAAAACTGTAATTACTCTTAAATTACAAATATTTCCAAAAGAATCCTAAACAAACTTGTACATGGTTCAAAAAAGATAATTTTCTCTCCATTTACCACAATATACAAAAAAACTTAAAACTGGGTGGAATAATTTTAAATCCAAAGAAACAGATGAATATATTGTATATTGAAGGGCGAGGTTCTGGTTTACTGGTTTGTCATAAAAGCTATGCATTATTTAAAATACCCATGAAATGGGTGTCAATCGGGAATTTCAAGTCATACATCATTAACACAAAAGAAAATAAACCGTTGTTGGAGTTTTCGAAAGTTAAAATGAATGAGAACTGAATTAGCCAATCTTTTATTGTTAACATGCCTTTTTGTTTCGACCTAAAAAAATGTTTTATTAGGATTATATTGTGACTTGTTGTTCTATTTCAAACACTCCTTTAAAATGACAGATGTTATAGCTATGGAAAAGATTAATTTCCCCATCTAGGACAACATTATTCTTAGTAATGAATAGTAAAACAAAAAGTAACATGTCATTCTGTCTGTTGCTGGAAACTTACGTACATATTTCCCACATGAAATCTTAAAAAATTGTAAGGAGGAATGGTAAAGGAGACTGCTTTTTAACCGAGAAAAACCTCTAATAACCATTTTTTGTAATTTTTTGAGGTCTTCGCAAAATTCAGGATGTTTCGACGCCTCGGCGTGTTCAGGACGTCTTGATTCATTTTCAATTTCCGCACAATTTAATTGCAAAGGAGATGCAAGCATTTTAAGTTAATTCTAACCCCCATTTAAATTGCATGTAATCGTTATATAAAAGTTTTAAATTCTAACTTGCTTTGATATTTATAAGTCGTCACCAAATAAGGAGATATTGATAAAATGTGGCTCAGATTTTTATATATCCTTATTTCGTATTAGCTGTAAAAGCCAAAATCTAAAATTGCCGAAAAAATAAAAATGCGCCATAAGAAGACTCAGACTGAAGTGACTTAAACTGCAAGATGCATTTCTACAAATACTAGATTTTAGGCGATGCAAGCATTTTAAGTTATTTTAGGCTACCTATAGATCCATGGGCAGTTATCTAATTAAAAATTACAACTTACAATTTGCTATTACAGAACTAACATCGCAGTATAATCGAGGCGACGATAGGGAAGTTGGTAGGAATGGAAGAAGTTTCCGATCGGATACCTAAGACGACACTTGAGGTCGAATGCGGGGCACTGCAGCCAGCGGCACAGTCTTGGATTGACGGAACTCTGGTATTGTTATCTGGAAGCCCATGTTAGAGGACGGAGTGAACCTAGGGGTCCACATTGAGAAGGGACTGAGATCTGTTTTTACCGCCTAATCATAATACGGTAATGCAGGCGGATATCCGGAATTTTCGTTGATATCTTCAAAATTGTTGTACGGGTTTTCAATCAAACTTCCTGAAAGTTATAAAACTGAGGAACGATTTTGCACAAATTAATCTTCTGTGTCTTCTAGTTTATTAAGTGAAATTATCTTGATGAAGGAATACAGAGAAAAGAAGTGGTAACAGGGCATTCTTTTGCATGAATGTTCGAAAAAAAATTACTATGCAAAGGAAAATGCAAATTTGCCCATGAACATTCCATTAAGGATGAATAATTCTAACATATCAATGAGTGCTGTCCGATTCAAGTTTAAGCTCAATGATAAGGGGCCTCCTTTTTGCTTGGATTAAGAACAAGTAAAAGCGTGCTAAGTTCGGCCGGGCCGAATCTTATATACCCTCCACCATGGATCGCATTTGTCGACATCTTTTCCCGGCATCTCTTCTTAGGCAAAAAAAAAGGATATAAGAAAAGATTTGCTCTGCTATTAGAGCGATATCAAGATAGGGTCCGGTTTGGACCACAATCAAATTATATGTTGGAGACCTGTGTAAAATGTCAGCCAATTCGAATAAGAATTGCGCTCTTTGTGAGCTCAAAAAGTAAAATAGAGAGATCGATTTATATGGGAGCTGTATGGGGCTATGGACCGATTCAGACCATAATAAACTCGTATGTTAATGGTCATGAAAGAATCCGTCGTACAAAATTTCAGGCAAATCGGATAATAATTGCGATCTCTAGAGGCTCAAGAAGTCAAGATCCCATATCGGTTTATATGGCTGCTATATCAGGTTATGAACCGACTTGTACTTTATTTGACATAATTGTTGAAAATAACAATAAAAAACGTCTTGCGAAATTTCAGCCAAATCGGATAGGAATTGCGCCCTCTAGAAGCTCAAGAAGTCAAGTCCCCAGATCTATTTATATGACAGCTATATCAGGTTATGAACCGATTTGAACCATATTTGGTACAGTTGTTGGATATCATAACAAAATACTATGTGCCAAAATTCATTCAAATTGGTTAAGAATTGCGCCCTCTAGAGGCTCAAGAAGTCAAGACCCAAGGTCGGTTTATATGACAGCTATAGAAGGTTATGGACCGATTTGAACCATACTTGGCACAGTGGTTGGATATCGTAACAAAACACGTCGTGCAAAATTTCATTCCAATCGGATAAGAATTGCGCACTCTAGAGGCTCAAGAAGTCAAGACCCCAGATCGGTTTATATGGCAGCTATAGCAGGTTATGGACCGATTTGAACCATACTTGGCACAGCTGTTGGACATAATTACGAAACACGCCGTGCAAAATTTCATTCCAATCGGATAAGAATTGCGCACTCTAGAGGCTCAAGAAGTCAAGACCCAAGATCGGTTTATATGGCAGCTATATCAGGTTATGAACCGATTTGGATTATAATTGGCACAGTTGTTGGATATAATTACGAAACACGTCGTGCAAAATTTCATCCCAATCGGATAAGAAATGCGCACTCTAGAGGCTCAAGAAGTCAAGACCCAAGATCGGTTTATATGGCAGCTATATCAAAACATGGACCGATATGGCCCATTTACAATACCAACCGACCTACACTAATAAGAAGTATTTGTGCAAAATTTCAAGCGGCTAGCTTTACTCCTTCGGAAGTTAGCGTGCTTTCGACAGACAGACGGACGGACGGACGGACGGACAGACGGACGGACATGGCTAGATCGACATAAAATTTCACGACGATCAAGAATATATATACTTTATGGGGTCTCAGACGAATATTTCGAGTAGTTACAAACAGAATGACGAAATTAGTATACCCCCCATCTTATGGTGGAGGGTATAAAAATCAGAGTCCGAATGGCGTGCTTCAGAGCGACACCTCTGCGGGGAGAAGATTTTACACGGTATAGTACCTCACAAATGTCGCCAGCAAGGCCAGGCCATCAAGGTCTGATGGGGAACGAACCGGCTGACGAGCTAACCAGGATCGGATAGCTGATTGCTGCATATCTTGCTATGAAATCAGTTAGACCTCCACTGCGCGAGCTTCTTCATGGCCGAATATTTCCTAAAACAGGACGTCGCTTATCCTGGAGTGGAGAAAGCATGAGTTAGGACAGCTAAAAAGAATCCAGGCTAGTCAATTGCAATTGCGAAATGACACAGGATAATGGGTGAACACCTTTTTCTGAGACTGGATTTCCTACAGGCTCTTAGCCTTCTTGTCATTCTTGGAGTTCTGTAGAGGCCTTAATAAAGTGACTGGATCATACTTAGCTTTTTCGTCTTATCTTATACGTTAGTGTAGTTTTTCTGTCCTTATTTGGTGTACACGAACATTTTGATCACTTTGAGGTGTTGAGTTCACCAAAAAACGGTGTTTCGAGTTTGACAGTTATACCAGTGTGAACTTGGCAGAGTTGCATTTTTGCAACGCGACGCTCAAAAACAAAGCTCAACGCTATTATTCTGTTTCGGCTTTAACTATGAATCATTCATATCGTTATAAAATGCTGAATAAATTGCGAATTCCAATAACTTGTCACAAATGTCAAAGAGGAATCTACCACTTCTAAGAAGCAACACAGTTAAAATCACCTTGGCTAAGTAAGGGTACACTGTTCTGACGAAGTCTACTTATTTATTACTATTTTTCTTTACAGAATATGGCAATACTGACATAAGATGGTCTTTAGAAAATTATAACGAATCCTTCCTTCCCACAAACTGTTGTTACTTGTTTAAGTATAAATGCCTACAAAAACTACCTTAATTTGATTTGATTTTGCCAGCAAATTTTTGTCGTCAAGGTATTTCCGAAATTTCAAAATGTCTTATTCGCCTTTATTTCATTTAAATTGTTGCCAAAAAAACATATAAATCACTTTAAGCAACTTCCTTTTCTAGCTTTTCTATCTATATCGCATTCCATAATAATTTCATAAAACATTTATTTCAATCAATCCGGTTTCTTTCATCAAAAACAACAGCAACAAAAAATCATCATCATCAACAATACTCGTAAATATTTGTGTGTTATTGTGTTATACCTAGCAAAGAGCGTAAGAAAGATAAGAGCTGGCGTTAGAGGGCAATACGTGATGACGAGTGACAAAATTTAAAGACACAACATATTTGAATTGCTTACGATATTTCGTTTTTCCTTTATTGCAACTTTCGGTTGCAAAGAAACAAAGCAAAATACGAAAAAATGTTCGAACGAATGCTCGAATCAAAACAGAATAACTCGAAAATGTTGCAGCCCTCAATGTGAATCCAATTGGAATACACTAAAAATGTTGTGTCTTTAACGCGAGTTATTTTACGGTACGGGGAAGACAAAGCAGAAACCCTCTCTTATATTATCTTACGCTCTTTGATACCTAGTGTCTGTTGATTATTCATATTTATTTATTTGATTTCGTTGTCATAACAACCCCATCATCATCATCATCATCACTTAAATTGTGTTTCAGTTAGCTAGCCATTTCTAACATTTGTTAAATTGAAATACTTTTAGAACCAAATTTTTGTTTGATTTCTTAACAATTTGTTGTTGCACTGTACACTGCTGGAGGTGGTTGATGGTGTGGTGTTTGATGGTGTATTTGTTATTATTGCTGTATTGATTATCACCTTAGGAACCAGCCAGCCAGCGCGTTTGGTTTATTTTCAATTTGTTATTTGCAAACGCATTTATTTATTCAATCATCATAACAATCTCAAAAAGAATCACTCAATCAACACTAAAACACATTGCACTGCACCTCACTGCCCTCTCAACAAACTGCCTTGTTTAGCTTTTTGCTGGCTTACTTGTTTACTTTTGTTGGCTTTAATTTTCTTACTGACATTTACGTACTTTTTGTTTAGCGCTTTTTTTTCGTAGCGTTATTATGCACACACGCACGCACTCATTAACAAACACACACACGGCACTCACTCTCTTCAGAAAGAATGCTTTTCTTATTCACAAAATTAACTTTTGAAAGATTTCGTTATTCGTTTGTTATTATTATTTATTTCGACTCGATACAATAATTCGATTCTATTTTTTTCTTTTTCTACTTCACTTCTTCTCGTATTTTATGCCAACGCGTGCTTCACGCTTTACGTATCAAACTCTGACTGGCTCTGGGTTAATAATAAACTTGGCTCAAATGCTCCCAAAGCGCCTAAGCAACGGCAAACAAGCCAAAGCAAACATCAATGGTCAGAAAAATAACAACAGAAACAACAACAACAACAAGACGATGACAAACATCGTCACCGAGGTAGTCGTAGTCGTCGTGCAGCAAATGGCTTAGATTGTTGGTATAAAAATACTGCTACAACAACAACAACAACAAATTTTAAACAAGTCATGGACTTATGAGAGAGCGAGAGGCAGAGTTGATCAGTAACGACAGCAGTAGGCTCTACTCTTTAGGTAGAGTTTACTGCAATGTAAAGCTCATGGTATCAGTGTTGCCCTCTAGCTGTTTTCTTATAAGAATATATATGAGCAAATTTTTAGTTCCAGGAATGTTTAAGGAATAGCGGCCGTATTCACAACAAATAAAAGCGGGCCGAATCTTGGCAACCCACCACCATGGATTGTGCTAAAAATTTATACTAAATAAATTAAGTTGAAGGGCATAATTTTATTCTACATACCAAACTTCTGCCAAACCAGCAAAACTTAAAGCTTCTAGGAATAGAACAAGGGAATAGAAAGGGGTGAAAGACCGGTTGACATGGGAGCTACAACAGGTTAAAGACTGATTATGGCCGTATTTGGCACAGTTGTTGGAAGTCGTAACAAAACATCGCATGCAAAATGTCAGCCTAATCGGACAAAAAATGCGGCTTGTAAGGACTCAAGAAGTCAAATTGAGACATCGGTTTATGTGGGAGCTATAAAGACCGATTGGACCATACTTGACACAGTTGTTGGAAGTCATTACAAAACACTACATGCAAAATTGCAGCCAAATCGGACAAAAAGTATGGCTTGTAGGGGCTTAAGAAGTCAAATCGGGCGGTCGGTTTATATGAGAGCTATATCAGTTTATAGAACGGTTCGGACCGTACTTGGCACAGTTGTTGGAAGTTATAACAAAATACCACGTGAAAATTTTCAGCCAAATCGGACTAAAATTGTGGCTTTCAGGAGCTCAAGAAGTCAAATCGGGAATTCGGTTTATATGGGAGTTATATCATGTTATTACCGATTTCAACCGTACTTGGCACAGTTATTGGAAGTCATAAAGGATCACTATGTGCAAAATTTCAGCCAAATCGGACAAAAATTGCAGCTTTCAGGGGCTAAAGAAGTCAAATCGGGAGATCGGTTTATATGGGAGCTCTATCAGAGTCTTAACAGATTTACACGGTACTTGGCACAGTTGTTGGAAGTCTTAACCGATGATTATGTGCATAATTTCAGCCAAATCGGATGAAAAGCAGCAGTGCCTTCAATGTTTCTAACAACAATAACACTACGATCTTTTTATTTATTGCTGTCCGCCGCTAGGAGGCCACCGTAGCGCAGAGGTTAGCATGTCCGGCTATGACGCTGGACGCCTGGGTTCGAATCCTGGCGAGAAAAAATTTTCATCGGTGGCTTTCCCCTCCTAATGCTGGCAACATTTGTGAGATAACATGCCATGTAAAACTTCTCTCCAAAGAGTCGTCGCACTGCGGCACGCCGGTCGGACTCGGTTATAAAAAGGAGGCCCCTTATCATTGAGCTTAAACTTAAATCGGACTGCACTTATTGATAGGTGAGAAGTTTGCCCCTGTTCTTTAGTGGAATGTTCATGGGCAAAATTTGAAATTTGCAAAATATTCATTTACAGGTAGTGACAGTTGCCCAACAATTGATTTGAGTATGTTACTAGGTCGGGCCATGTTTCATTGCTTGTGTGTGCTATGGATCTTGACTATAATACACACACAGCCAAAACAAGTTGATAGATAGTGTACTTCGAAAGAAAAATTGTACTCAGCTGTTTACGGTACACTACCTGGTAAAGAAGTGGATAGCTGCCCTATGATGAATTGAAATAAATATTGAATTTTGAAATTACATAGTAGCCCTTTGGTTTCATTTTGAGGAACTGGGCAATCACAGCAGCCCTTTGGTTTTAATCGGTGAAACTGGGTAATCATACATAACTGCCGCAAGAAAAAGCTCTTGCTTTCAACAGAGGCCTTATCAACTACAAATAGGCTTTGTTAAGTGAGCATAAGTTATTTTAGACTCTGACCTTTTTAAGCAAATAATAACCTCACTTGTTATTTTTTTCATACGCTCGCAAAATAATAATACAATCTAATAAAATATTTCAATAAAAAAAAAAAACTTTTAAAAAAGAAAGAGAATTTTTTCGAGACTTTGAAAAATTATCACCTAGCGATATGGAGATTAATATATTTTATTCTATTTCATTAACTAAAAAAAACTTTTTCAAAAAATTTCAAAAATTTTACAAAAACAATTTCTTTTAGTTTCTATGATAGATAATCGCGAATTTGGAACGGACGAGTATATGTATTTTAAAGCATGGGCTTGAAAGTCCCAAATAGTCAAAAGCCACAATAAATATTTTTTATTTGGTAGCTCCCTTTTTTTTTTGTACGGTGTGGATCAGCTGTTTGCAAATCTAGTGCAATACATTGAATTTATTAAAAATTTATTTAATTAGCTAAAGGCGTTAAATAAATCAATAGAAATTGTTCTAAAGTTATGTTGTTTAAAATTCACTGCAATTTAAGATGTTCCGATGGCTATTTGTGCAAATTATGCGATTTTGTAATAAAAGATTCGGACTCAATCTAAGCAAATTTATACAAGGTAAAGTCATTAGCCCAACAACAACAAAATCAACGATACATCCCTGTGGGAATGGTGGCGCAAATTCCCACTAGGCTGCGAAATTTCTTGACACTTCTTTGTTGACATTCTAGTTTTTATTTGTATTATCATGTGTAGCGGCCACAAGATAAAACGATTTATGACTATAAGCGTGTAACTTATAAATTCAAACGATAAAACTATGAAAAAAGAAACACAATGTAAAAACCTTAAAAATTCAATCGAAGCATTTGATGTTCTAGTGGGATTTGCATACAACTCTGGAATTAGAAAATCTCATCAGCTGGTCTAATGACTTTACCTTGCATAAATTTGTCTAGGACTTACTTCTGGTGATACAAACTGAATAAAACAAACCCAACCCGATGCTGCACCGATTTATAAAAATTCCAAAATATGTGTATGTTTAAAACTGGATGCTCCTTGTTACTTGTGACAAGAACAAATGCATACTGTTCTGAGTGAATTGCATCTTTTTTTTAAATTGTTAAACATATAAGTTTGATATTATCTGTAACCGATTGTCACAAAACCGAAGCAATAACAATTTTCTTTCACACTAGCACAAAAATTGCATAGGGTTGCCAAAGAATAATAGAGAATCGCACTTTAGTTATTGAGCAGCTATTGTAGGCTTTTGAATATGAAATGCTAAAGTGGGTTTATTGTACAATAACCACTCAATAACTATTGGGCACTTTAACGCTTCATTAGTAAATATTTGTGAATACGGCTGTAAATATATAACAAATATAAAGAAAATGACACCCAAACGAAGAGAAATTCTCAAGAATAAAGTGTAAGTTTCAAGGAATTATTTTTCACACGTGCAAAACAATTTTTTGTGGACGTAAGATTTAACGTTTTTTGCATGACAATTTTAACCGAGAAAATATTTTTTAAGCATAATTGGGCGTTTTTTTTTTTGTCTATCTCTATGTCAAACTTTCGTATCCAAGAGAGTATGCACCTCTGGCGAAGTTTTTGTTACCGTTTGTAGGTACGCAGCTCAATTGAAATTTTCTTTTTGTAATAGGGTGACATAATAGGCATTGCAAAATGTTATACTGCAGTTACGATTGATAATGTGTGGTCTGATAGGTCCATGCAACATGAAATAAAGTTATTTGCTAATAAAAACACATCAGTACATATGTACTTTTTTAGCCAAAAATTATTAATAATCGAGCAAAATAATAAATCGAAGACATCTTGTCTTGGTTGCAACCGAAAATTTCTTTTGAGGTGCGTACTCCACTTAACTCAAGAGATTGCTTGATCGGAAGTTGATGCTAAAAAGGAGGTATTTCAATATAGGTATAAATATGCTGTGCTTTAGTTTAGTCCTATCCTGTACAATTCAAATGTTCTGGATAGAATATCAGCGCAAAGTTGTACTAAAAAGTTATCGATGTCATGCGATAACAGATAACATGAAACGAATAATCGTGATTTGCCCTATATAGCACTGCAATAAAACAAAGCAATAGATTAATCCATAGTCGCCATCGAATCTGTATAAGAGTGACTGCCTTCATCCACCTGGACTTCTTTTTCGGCATCGACAAACAGGCTATAAAACAAGGAAGCGGAAGGCTGTAGATTTGTCAAGTTGTAGGCCTGTCCCTACAAACACTCTTTGTAGAGGGTCTCTTTTTTAATGCTGGAAAACAAGAAAGGGAAGTGCCACATCCGGGAGCAGTGTTGCCACTTAAGAAAATTATTATTATGTTTTTTATTAAGTCTATAGATAACAAATATCCTTACTATACATCTTATTATATTGTATAACATAAAAACATATATAACATAAAAAATATATATAACATAATATAAAATTTAAATGCAATAAAATATTCATGATATTATAGAACTTATCAAATTGACAGCATATACGACGAAAAGGATCATAATTTATTGCAAAATTTGTTGTATAATATGTTGTACGTAGTAATTCAAAATTTCTGGTTGGTCTGATCGAGACATTGAAAAAATTCTACTTAGAAGAAATACTGACTCAATTTTTCCATGGATGACAAACATCTACCCCCAACGAAAATAACTTCAGTGGCAAATGCCGTAAATTGAAATGTCAAAGCGGTTTAAGAAATAAACTTAATTTTACATCTTATCTTTTACAAATATGTTTTGTGTTTGAATGTTCATCATTATAACACTGTTTTGTTGCCTATGTGTGGAATATCGGATCAAATAGAACATCTGTTTAAGGGGTTGGAAAAATATCACAGCTGTGATATCAAGCCTTCGACATTTAGATTTACTGCAAAATCAAAACAAAAATAAAAAAAAAATTACTCAGCTGTTCGCCCGACCTCACCTAATCAGTGCATCCTGCATTCAACATAGTTCTCCGGCTTGACAATGTAGATAGTTTAATAAGATTCAGTCTAAACTCATATGAAGCTAGAGACTGCCGATCCCACCCACGTCCTCGGAGGCAAAACAAAAGCAATTGCTTCTGAACAGATTCTATTAGATTAGAGTAAAGAGTATAGAAAGGATCCCATTCTATTGATTCGTATTCAAGGTTGCAACGTACTAAAGAAGTGTATACATTTGTTGTCACTGTAGTATCATTAAATTCTCTGCTCCAACGTTTCATAAACCAAAGGGCGCTGCAAGCTTTGCCAACTGCCATAGATATATGGTTTCGAAAGTTTAAATGTGGATCCATAAGTAGCCCAAGAACTTTAAATGAATCGACTGATTCAAGCTCATCGGATCCGATAAAATAATTTGTGATTAAAGGATTTCGCCTCGAAAAACGCGTTATTTTGCATTTGAAAATATTTAGTTGCATAACGTTAATTTCGCACCATTCATAAAAGACATCAAGATCGGACTGGAGATAATACTGATCATCTGTGTCATTAAAAGACCCAAAAATGTCCATCGGAAAACATCAAAATATTAGAATGCTTTATTTTGTTAGGTAATTCATTAATAAAAAGACCAAACAAGATCAGGCCGAGATGACTACCTTGGGGAACAACGGAGGAAACAATGATGGTGTTAGAGATCGCATTACCAAATTGCACATTTTGTGTACGGCGAATCAGATATGTTCTTATCCATTGTAACATCGAATTACTGAAACCATATACAGTACATCTAATGTATGATTAACCTTTTCGAACGCTATACTAATTTCCGTGTATACGGTATTAGTCTGTATATTGCCAATGAAAGCATCGTTGACAAGACTGCAAATTCCAACAGATTTGTTATGGTTGAGAGTGATTTTCTAAATCCGCGCTGAAATGAAGAGAGCAATGACGAAGCCTGATGAGTAATAGATTCAGTCAATATCTTCTCCATTAACTTGGGAATAGCACTAAGTATGGAAATTCCCCTGTAATCACAGGCATCAATATGACTGCCAAATTTACACAATGGCATAATATCTGCGGTAGATATCCAGATTTTAATGAATTATTAAACAGTATCAATGAATGATACTGTAAAGTTGAACGGCACACTGTTTCATAATGCTGGCCGGGACACAGTACATACTAGCAAGAAATGTAGATTTTATTGATCGTAAGTTTTGCTCTACAGTGTCTTGATCTAACAAAGAAACATCTATATTAATAGAATTTCTAATTATATAAGGATATTCGTTTATCAAAATAAGTAGTAACAAAAAAAGTCGGAGAAAATATTTGAAATATCTAAATCCGTTAAGAAAGCTAGTTAAACCATTAAAGCGGCGCTTAGAATTATCAAATTTGTAGAAAGATTAGGATTGGATTTTAAGTTAGATTTTATTATATTCAAGAAATTACGATAAACCATCTTGTTTTCCCTATTGTACTATGATCTTGCTAATGAATAGTTTGATAATTCGAGGGATTGACTTATCAAAGCATTCCTGCAGAATAGATTCTTTTCTGAGGGAGGGACATTTAGGAGGAATTTGTTTTAGGAAAGAAATAGTAATGTTTAGGGTAGGATGGAAACTATCCTGGATTGGAAGGTGATAAAAAAATGTCGGATGTATGTATTGTATGTTAGCAAAATATGAGATCGAGTAATTCACCAAATGAATTATATACATTATTGATATGAAAGCGTCCGAGGACGAATAAAGAAGTAAGGAAATCACTAGTAACAACTGGTATACAGAAATAGACGATATATTAAAATTGTCTACCAATATTTAAAACAATTCCTACCAACGCGACCAAAACCAACCAAATGTTCTAAAAGCCCAACCACCACCAAAGAATAGGCTATTGTTTCAATCCTACAAAGTTTACATACTAAGTCGTCGTTATATTCACAGACGATCTAGCCATATACGTGCTTCTGTAATATACATAGTTCCAAAATGGCCTCTAAAAAGTCGCATTTTGCCCTGATTTCAGTGAACAAGCTTAATTTACATCGGGAAGTCGTTTTATCCAATGTAAATCGTCATACAATGTAAATCGTCATACACTATCCATTTTGCCGTAACAGTGAGTTGCACGGACCCCTCAACCATTACCAGCGCAGGGGTCGTGGGTAAAGGACTGCCACTCTTACCTAACCTACCAAAAGAATAGAAACTTACCAATTTTGGTAGGAACCTATCACGAACGACAGCTCTGTTCCGGAGCGTCACGGAGGCACACAACAGCACAGCTCCAACAGTCGTGTTGTCGACATTAAGGTCATAGACATGCGTACGAGATATAACGTAGACTTCGCGACTATGGGATAATTAACCACAGCGATGTCCAATTGACCCCATTGGTTCATAACGGTGAATCAACACACATATGTTATTAGATTAACCACAAATGTTCATAAATCAATAAGAGTTTATGTGAACGAAACATTCGAAATTATCCACAGACGTCCATATTCTGACAACGCCCAATGTAGTTTTTTTAAGATTCCAGAAAGTTTTTGTGTTTTCTGCTGGGAATCGAACCTGTGCTAAATTCTTTCCATGACAGTCAACAATGATATGTTGGGTTCAAGTAAATCGAAGTAGATCCCAGCCACGTTTACAAATTCTACTTGGAGCTCACCGCAAAAATTAAGCAGTCGTCGTCCGCAAAAGTAGTATAGGCCGCTGAATCTTCCCCGAACGAAATACGTATCCCGAAATTCTAACTTGAGTTGATAAAGACCTTTTGCAGTCCACGATGTGTGTTTATGATGCTATTAAGCATCGCTTCCAATCCAACATATTAGAGAAGACTTCAGTGATCCTGTCATTCCGACGAGAACCAGGATCGAAATCTTCTCAAACTCACAGACACTAGACCAATTAATTATTTTGAACTAACTCTCCACTCCTTGTCGAACATTCTCTCGCAGGAGCACTTTGCCAATTGACCTTTTTTCTCTGTATTTTTTTTTTTCAGGATAAATCGGAATAGAGAACTAGTGCTATATAGTTCTCATTTCACCACCTCTTAACTTTAGAGAGGTTAAATTGGGCTACTTTGTGTCAATGAACAGTATCAGTCCCGTTTTACTTGTGTTCATTCCCATCCCGTTCGTCGTGGAGGAATTCGATAATCTCGTCGGTGACAGTTTAATAATCTCATTAATCGTTGACAAAAAATTGCCGTGGAAAGCAGATTCAATTGATCTCATGTTTTCTCTACTGGGTTAGGTTAAGTAAGGTTAGGGTTGATCAGATTAATACCCATTGTAATTACTTATCTTCTCTCTTCTCCTTCCGATGAATTAACTTCACAAAGCAAAACGTACTTCCTGGAGCCACCTAGATAAAAAAGCAAATGCCTTGACCCTGCACGGGTTTACGCCTCTCAGCTCTCCCAGTGCCTGAACGAAAAAAGAAAGAAAAGTATCTTGTTTCTACTTTCACATAAAGCAGGCCATTGGCAAATAAAGTGAAAGCTGTCCTCCGAGTCGTCGATCTCATGACACCACCGACATATGCCATTATTTATGATGCCAATACGAGACGTTTGTTTTCTCAACCTATTGTGTTATAAATCCGATAACCATACTCAGATATGAAATTTCAATTGCCAACAGACTATCTATGTCCGATTTCGAGCGTTCATCCCTCAGATAAATATATCTTGATACCAGCCCAAGGCGTATTTAATAAGGTGGCCGCATCAGCACAGCAGATTGAATTTGATATGTCAAATCATTTTTGAATTAGCCTTATAAAAATTTAAACTTTAAAATAAATATTATATAAATTAATTTTTGTGTTTGCTGCTTGTTTTGGTTTTTAAACTCAAGTTATATAATGGTACGCGTCTGACAACCTCAATCGCTATCAGCTTCACTCAGGGAATTTTGGTTTATTGCGTCGCCCCCGAAATACGCTGAAGAACAAAGACAACTTTATGGCGGTACAATGCCAGATATTAGAATGAAGAAGATAAGGAGCCAACAGGCATGACAATAATGAGGGCCAGACGGGCTGAAAAAGTTCCCTCCAATCTGCCATTTCAAGCCTCTATTGCAGTCAAAAATGGCGAAAGGACTATGTGCCTGAATACATTTAAGACAGGAAAAAAGGTGTTCATTTAGCCACAATCCTGAACCAATTCAGGCAGTGCCAAATAGGTGCACAACCGTTAACTGGCGTGATTTCAAAGTCCTGACATTGCAATTGCTTGTTAGAAGTCCTATCAGTAGTGAGAGCGATAGCTCAAACCCATCTAGGAGAGGTCGCCTAAACACACCAAATTACTTCATATTGGTGAATAGGACCAACTTTATCTTTTTAGGGGGTTTACGTCAAGCCCATTGGGCAATCTTAGCAATCTCTAAATGGCCTCACACTGGGATGAAAACGTTCCTTTTCAAATTACCTAAAAATACCACAATTATCAAAGAGCCGTCAAAAATTTTACAAAAACCGTCCTTGAGCTCTAGTCACAATATTCCTATTGGAGCCCTTTGCTAGTGGTACGCTAATTATCCTGCCCATCAAGAATATATGAACTCAATTCAGGAGCACTTCTCATGTACACCAGAGAGTCATGCATTTGACACATGTGATGTGTGGTCTCTGGTTATAATAGAGACAAACGTCTTTGATGTTGGAATCAATTGGAATTGAGCTAGAACGACCCTACCCTATCGTGGAATGCATTCTTGGTAGCTAGTTTACCGCTACAACAACCTAGTGAAAATTATTTAAACCTGGCATCTTGATGGTTTTGTTTGGAGCTAGTTGGAATTTTGAAAATTTTTAAATTTGTTTTATTTGCTTGACAATCAAAAATTAATAAACTTTTTCTTCTCTCTCTGATTGGTCGAAGCAAATTTGACGAAAATTTTAAATGACACGGAAAATTGAATTTTCTTCGCGCTGTTTACAAATGTTGACATATCAAGTTCCCAAAAAGATGATTTGTTGTAGCAATTCGCCGATTCGGCCACCTAATGAATACGCCTTGTACCACCCTAAATACGTACTCTTTCTGTTGGGGACTTATCCATCATCGATCATTCCATTGTGCTGCCTTAAAGGGGTGCATGTTGTGGTCCTCTAACGTTATCCGTCATCCCAGTGTTTCGATTTTAGTTTCTCTTTTCCATTCCGTCTAATTGTTCCAGCATACCTTAATGTAGCGTGCATTGGGCCACAACAAAACTTGCCGGTTTGTCTTAGCTAAGGTTTTAGTACAGGTTAGGAAATAGCTATGAATGAGTGCGATTGTGCCTTGGGCTGTTGAGAGACAACACTAAACAAAACACCAGGCCAGCAAAACAGATAGAGGGAGAGCGAGAGCGAGAGAGAGAGAGAAAAATAAATGCATTCTCTTAGCATGAGAGCCTAACTGTTTTACCAAGCAACAATAACAACAAAAGACAACCAACCAACATTTTCTTGGGTCTTGATTGCAGAGCGAAATGAAATTTTCCGTTTAATAGTTTAATGTCACTTGCGGTTTTGTGGGCTGTTTTTTTGGGCAGAAACTCCAACTGCCAACAAGGCATTGTCAAACACCGGTATACATCAGCTGCATGCAGTGAGACAGTCAAGCAATTGTACAGAGATGCCTTCCTCCTCTACCTCCAAAAGGAAGAAAAAAACTTTGAACATTGAAACATCTTTTTAATAAATTTTAATGATTATTATTAGCATAGCCATCCATACACAAGTTCAATGGGGATGGTACACAGCGACATGGCATGCAAGCAATCGAATTTGAAGATGGGTGCATAATCATCATCAGTTTGGGGAAAATGGAAATTGCTGGAAGCGCCACATGTTGTGGCACCAACCAACTGTTATAGCAAAGCGAAAAAAGTAAACGGCAATTGCCCCTCTAAACATTTGGTTTGATTATAATGTTTGGCTTCTCACACACATTCAACCGTACGCTTGCAAAAGAAACGACAAAGAGTCCCGACATGGCAGTTGTCAAACAAATGGCAAACGGTGCTGCCATCCTTGTCATAAAAATTGCAATTTTTAGAAAAAGACCCCCCCCCCCCAAATTTCGATTGTACATTGGCCAAAGAAATAACAAATCGCATTAAGATAGCCATGGATGTGCAATTTTCACTTTTACTTTTACTACCCCATCATTTCCATCTGCATAGATTTCCATTTCGTTTATCGTTTCATCATTCCTTTCGATTTCATGAATACTTTAGCAATCAGAAATCAAAATCTCCCCTCCACACACAAGCAAGCACACACGTGAAAACCTAATTTGAAAAAAGTAAAAAAAATTCAATTACCAAAAAAAAAAAAAAAAATGCAGACAAATTGCATAATTAGTCAAAAACACAAAAACTAACAAATCATTGGGCCATAACTGAATAGGTGAATGAATGAGGTCCGAGTAGCGAAGCCAGTAAATGCTGGGTCATTAGATCCATTGTGGCCAATTGATATACATGACACGTTTCGAAAAAAAAGTTGTAATATCAATTCACTTTTCCTTCGCCTTCTTCGTTGGTGGGTATAGGTATCGTGGTACCCCAAAGAACTCCCAGTATTGAGCATACCAAGCAACACGGATTATAGAATGGATTTTCAAGCAACATGTCTGGAATATTAACTAAGCTTTGGCTCGCGGTACATTTTATACATGCATAGCATTGGACAATATGTTCATTGCACTCCCTAAAACTGATGAATTAAATTGTGTTACCTTCTTTTAATTTTATTTTTTTCAGGTAATGGGTCATTTTGGCGCCTTTTCTATGTGTATAATTGAAATGTCAAGCGACGACAGGATATATTTGCATTTAAAGTTAATATTGGATTATACATAAAATGGCAAAATATATTGAAATATATATGCGCAATTTAACTTACGTGGGCGCAATCAAGCATCTTTTCCAATTTTTTTACGAAGCATTCAGTTTTTTGATTATTAAAAAGTAAATTCAAAAAATTTGACTTTATATACCCTACTCCACAGGCAGCACACCAAAATATTAATCATGATCAGAGTAAAATTGCGTTCTATATAAAGGGTGATTTTTTTGAGGTTAGGATTTTCATGCATTAGTATTTGACAGATCACGTGGGATTTCAGACATGGTGTCAAAGAGAAAGATGCTCAGTATGCTTTGACATTTCATCATGAATAGACTTACTAACGAGCAACGCTTGGAAATCATTGAATTTTATTACCAAAATCAGTGTTCGGTTCGAAATGTGTTCATTCACCGAAACGTTGCGTCCAACAGCATCTTTGAAAAAATACGGTCCAATGATTCCACCAGCGTACAAACCACACCAAACAGTGCATTTTTCGGGATGCATGGGCAGTTCTTGAACGGCTTCTGGTTGCTCTTCACTCCAAATGCGGCAATTTTGCTTATTTATGTAGCCATTCAACCAGAAATGAGCCTCATCGCTGAACAAAATTTGAACACATTTCGAACCGAACACTGATTTTGGTAATAAAATTCAATGATTTGCAAGCGTTGCTCGTTAGTAAGTCTATTCATGATGAAATGTCAAAGCATACTGAGCATCTTTCTCTTTGACACCATGTCTGAAATCCCACGTGATCTGTCAAATACTAATGCATGAAAATCCTAACCTCAAAAAAATCACCCTTTATATACTTGATTACCTATCTGGGCAGTAGTTGGAATGATTCGTTCTATCGACCACGATGGCAAGGCATTTATATCACAGGTTATCTATGAAAAGATGATCTAGATTGACATATATGTATGCCTATTTAAAAATGGTATTGATTGTGTTGTTGTTGCAGCAGTGTGTTGTGTTTTCTCTTTCGTTTGCTTGGTTCTGTTTATTATCCAGATCCGGGAACTCTGCGAGGTGTGTCCGGAGGGATCTGGGTCTGAGTCGAGTGGGTCTGCCTGGGTAGTGAGACTGGTGACGTGTGGTCCCTGTTCACAATCGGGGCATACATACTTTCTGCACGTTGGCATCAATCCTTATTCTGTAGGAGCTGAGGAGGCTGCATCTGCCAGATCGTAAGTGAGCCAGAGAGTCAATTTCTTCAGGTGCAATGAGAGGCGGTCGTTCTCCAAGGACCACATTCACCCAGTAGCTTTTCACCGCATCTGCATGAATATTGTGTTTACCGCTTGATCTAGAGGTTCTCTCTTGTAGCGCTGGACCTCCCACTCTAGATCATGTAATTCTTTTGTTGTTGCTGTTGTAGCAGTGTGTTGTACACTAAGGCGGCAACCCTTGCCGATGAAGAAATCTATCGGGCCAATACGGTACGTACATCCAGTTGCCATGGGATTGGGTAGGATCTATGTCTCCTGATGGAGTGGTCCACGTGAGCACTGAGGAGACAGCCCGTTGGAGTTCGTAGAGTGGCATTCTGACATATCTGAATATTATCACATAGCTGTCGAGACCATACTGGTGCAGCACAACTTGCCACAGTCCGGCCAATTGCTTTGTACGTGGTCAAGAAGGTTTTTTTGATGACCTATTTCTCTTGATTCTATTTCTGACCTTATCGCAAATTGCAGTGGCATGTGAAGAGAATTTGCAAGAGCTGTCAAATGTGACACCAAGTATTTTGAAAACACTTGGTGGTTAGAATCGTTACTCCATCGACTGTAAATACATTGCTGCTAAATTAGCGGCAAGTTCGCCGAGGTAGACGTTCAACCTATCGAAGATGCCAACAATGGGTGGGGACATGGTATCAGGCGCCCACCCATTGTTGGCATCGTCGTACAACCGTCTGCGTATGATACGATCTTGATACCGTCTGGAGGAGGTGGAATGGAGGATTGGTAGAGGTTAAACAGTGCCGGAGATAATCCTGCCTTGGGGAACTACCTGTTTCACTCTACTGTGTTTCGACTTCTTATCCCTAAACTTTACAAACGACTGCCGACTACACAGATAATTCGTGACCCATTGTTTCAGGCCTGGCAGGAGGAACATGTTGGTGATGTCCTCAAATAGTTTGCCGTGTCGAATGATTTCAATAGGTCCAGTGCCACGAGGAACATGGTTGAAGCCACGCAAATGTGTGCGGTGATAACATGCAAAGCAGTTGTTATGCTATGCAGTTTTCGAAATCCATCAATGATGCGAATGGAAGTTCTCCAACAAGAGTCCAAGTGTTCCAGCAACAAATTTCGTTTATGTTCGGTGGCTACACTGCCTATCTCTAGATTCAGCTCGCTAATTATGGGGTTTATGGGGTCCATGCAACGAATCCCATCACGCTCGTCTGCGAGTACCACTGCCTGCGCCGGGAAATTGGGTCGTACTTGGGGTATTCGACCGGCTACTGCGTTAATGATGTCTCGGAATTTCCCCATATTTGAAGGGTGGTGTCAGAATCCGGCGATTATGGCCAGATAGTAGTCCACTAATGTTGGGCCTGTAAAATTGGCCATTAATTGGGACACAAACACCAACCGACGGTATGTACACGTTGTATAGCTCTATTTCGGCATTACCGGACTTGACTGCTATCCCCATACATCCCATGTAGGGGTCATTAGCGCCTTGGGTCTATACTGCATGGAATGGTGTATTATGAAATCTAACCCCCCCTTACACTCCGTATGTGATCGTTACGTAGCTACAACCAGTGCGACTATACTCCGGTATGGACGTTGTCTGACCTTATATATAGCTTTGGAAGGATCGTAATGATCAGTAGCGCAAGTCCAAAGGTACTAAAGGTCTGAACAAAGTTCATTCACAATAATATTAGCCTCTTACAGATTGAATAAACCACTAGTCTCTATCTCTAGAGGCTTGGGAAATCGGCCAGGTTTCTCATATCTACTTTTTAAAATCTCCTTTATTCGATTACATTTTTTAAAGTTGTAGCAAAAGTGTTTCTAACGCTGAGGCATCCCTATAAAATGTTTTTCAGTCCTATACAAACAACCCCTAACAACTTAAACAATAAATTGTGTATTGGTGAAAATATAACAGATGATGTTTTCGTTCGATACACATAATGATGGCTTAAATAGATAACAGATGGTGGTAAAGATCAATTTTTATTTGCGCTATTCTAAATGGAATATGTGAAGCGGAAGCAGTTTTTGCGAAAAGTTTATTTGCCCCATATTTCATTCTTCAATGCTGGTGTAGTGAATGAAACAATTCACACAATCAAGTGAAAGAAACTTAAATTTTGGATATATTTGCATTTAAAGTTACTGGCACACTCTCGTTGGAAGAAAATTCACTCAGAATATCCTTTCTATTTTATGATCTCATGATCTTTACTCATGTTTAATTAAAAACTTTTAAGGGGTTAAAAAATTAAATTTGTACAAATAAAACTAACTTTCATGAGTATAGATGAAATAGTTAAAAAACTCAGAGGGTGTTAGTAATTTTACTTTGATTAATTTCTTTGGAATAGGCAAGCACTTTACCAAACATGGGTAAAAGCATATTATCGTCGACGATACCTCTTCTGAAACTTATTACTGTATGATCTATTTAAAGAAATTTAGAATTTTCGTTTAATATATGTAACTAAAATGTTTACAATTTCTAATACTTGAGTTCACAGTTATATGCTTGGAAGTAAGCATAATTTAATTACTGTTAGTTAGTATTGAACTGAAATTGAATTGGAGGACTGTGGCACTGTTAACTCCAAAAATATTTTTATACCCACCACCATAGGATGGGGGTATACTTATCTAGTCATTCCGTTTTTAACACCTCGAAAAATTCGTCGAAGACCCCATAAAGTATATGGGGGGTATACTTATCTAGTCATTCCGTTTTTAACACCTCGAAAAATTCGTCGAAGACCTCATAAAGTATATGTATTCTTGATAGTCTCGTCATTCTGAATCGATCTAGCTATGCCCGTCAGTCCATCTGTCGAAATCACAATAGAGGTCGAACGCGTAAAGCTAGCCGCTTGAAATTTTGCACCGATACTTAACATCGATGTAGGGATTGGATATGGACCATATCGGTTCAGATTTAGATATAGCTCCCATATAAGCCGATCTCCCGAGTTGGCTTCTTGAGCCCCTGGAAGCCACAATTTTTGTCCGATTTGGTTGAAATTTCAAAAGTGGTGTTCGTTAATGACTTTAGAACAACTGTGTCAAGTACGGTCCAAATCGGTCAAGAACCTGATAAGGCTCCCATATACCCCGATTTCTCGATTTGACTTCTTGAGCCCTTAAAAGCGGGGATTTTTGTCCGAATTGGCTGAAATTTTGCATGTGGTGTTCCTTTATGATTTCTAACAACTGTGCTAAGTACGATCCAAATCGGTCTATAACCTGATATAACACCCATTAAAACCGATCGCCCGATTTGACTTTTTGAGCCCTTACAAGCCGCAATTTTTGTCCTATTTGCTGAAATTTTGAATGTAGTTAATTGTTATGACTTTCAACATGTGCTGTTATGACTGTGCTAAGTACGGCCAAACTCATTCTATAACCTGTTTTAGCTTCTATGTAAACCGGTCTCTCGATCATCCTTATTCGGTTCTTAGAAACTTAAATTGTTGGTGATTTGACAGAAGTTTGGCATGTAGAATGAAATTATGCCCCACATCGTAATTTATTTTGTTTAAATTTTTAGCAGAATCCATGGTGGTGGGTTTCCAAGATTCGGCCCGTCCGAACTTAGCCCGCTTTTACTTGTTTGTTTAGTTTTGCTTCCCACAAACCCACGGAATAATGTGGGGCATAAGATTATGAAAGAATCAAAAATTACTTTACTGGTCCGAGATTCGAACTCGGAATCTTTGTACTGAAGAATAGAATCACATACTCTGTGCCACAAAACTCCTTCCCATTTCATCCCAAAATGTTATTTTAAGTTACTCACTTCTATAAATGGAATACACAACCTTTAAGAAAAATGTAGGGCCATTTTTGATCAAAAAGAGTTAGAAAATGTCTTGCTTTTATGTTGTTAGCAAATATTGAAGTAGTATTGAAAATGCTTCATATTAAATTTGTCTTCCTTAAATCAGCTGAGCATTTGATAGCGGGGGGTTGGAGGCCGAACTAAATGGGCTATGTACTAAAGATGTTGGCCGCACATCTCCAATTGGATGCTCGAAAGAGTTCGAAAATAGTGATTTTTTTCAATAATTTTACATTTCAGTTTTAATGCTCGTCAGTTCATATTTTACGAGTGTGAAGTTAAAGGAATCTAATACTGTGTAAGAGCCATTTTGTAGCTGTTATGAAATTATTGAACTGGTAACGAGCATATAATTCTTTAGCGCCATAGGAAGTTCAATATTTCCGAAACTTAGTTCATTTTAACTATTGTTGAGGTAGAAAATTTTTTGCGTGCCTGTAGAAAGAAAGTGCATATAGAAACCATCAAATGTAACAAGGCATTAAAACGAATTCCAGAAATCTCACTCCTAAGTACTGTGAAAATTTTAATTTTGTGAAATTTTGTGAAAGACCGAATCGCAATGTAATTTCTTCAAAAGATAAAATTTTTGTGATTGTTTTAAACGAAAAGTTATTAAAAGTTCCTTTAAGCCAAAATCTTCATGGAATTTTCTAGCCAAAATTTGTATACCCACCACTGAAGGATGGGGGTATATTTATTTTGTCATTTCGTTTGCAACGCATCGAAATATCCATTTCCGACCTTATAAAGTTTATATATTCTTGATCGCAGTAAAAATCTAAGACGATCTAGCCATATGCGTCCGTCTGTCTGTTGAAATCACGCTACAGTCTTTAAAAATTGAGATATTGAGCTGAAACTTTGCATAGATCCTTTTTTTGTCCATTGACAGGTTTAGTTCGAAGATGGGCTATATCGGACTATATCTAGATATAGCTCCCATATAGATCGATCCGTCGATTTAAGATCTTAGACCCATAAAATCCAAATTTGGGACAGTGAGTTATGTAATATATAGTCCGATATCGCCGAAATTTGGGACAGTGAGTTGTGTTGGGCTCCTCAATATGTGTATGCCATTTGGCCCAGATCGGGCTAGATTTGGATATAGCTGCCATGTAGACCGATCTCTCGATTTAAGGTTTTGGGCCCATTAAAGGCGCACTTATTGTCCGATGTCGCCGAAATTTAGGACAGTGAGTAATGTTAGGCCCCTCGATACCCCTATGCAATTTGGTCCAGATCGGTCCAGACTTGGATATATTGTAGCTGCCATATAGATCTATCTCTCGATTAAAGGTCTTGGACTCATATAAGCCACTTAAGCCACTCCATCAAAAAATGCGTATTGTTGGAGTGGCTTAACGTCTATAACATTGATCATCATGTGGTAGTTGTCTATAAATTACTACATGACTACCTATTAAATAGTCATCATTTAGTCTTTGTTTGAATCAAATCATATTGCCATATTAAACGATTTTCTGGGGTAAAGTCATGGAAAACCGCTATTTCCCTTTATAAAAACCACTTGGGCTCGACTGTAAAAAGGAGGCTTCTTATCTCTGAGCTAAATTTTCAATCAAACCCGCTCCACTGAGCTTTCGCTTTCAAGACGTAGAAAAATTTTACCTCTTTAACGTAACTTACTCTCCAATAGCTCTGATTTTGTGTATGTTCGTTGAGCCTTCCCGTCTAACATTTTAACACAAACTTGGATATTCGCACTCTACTAAATACATTTTTATCTGGTAAAGATAGCCACTTAAACTACCTGACACACTTATTGTTAAAGCCCGTCTTAGGGTGGGAAATTTTAAAAATAATAGAGCAAACAACCGCAACGAAATTCCTACATTTTATTTTTCTTTATTTTACGGACCGACAGGTTGCCATTACACAGATAAATGCTGCATGAAAAATGTTTACCACTCTGCCCTCTTTCTGTTCGTGGTAGCGTCTCCATTCAGTTGATCCATTTGCAAACAGAATAGATGTTAGTGCTGCCATCGATAAGGGAAAGGTTTAGACTTTAATACCCAAAATGTTATTAAAATAACATAAAAGTTCTCCGTTCCATGTCGACCGGATTCTTGCGCAATCACATATAAACGACTGAGAATTTGACATTTCTCCCATCTGTAAGAGCTTTTTTGAACATATTGTTATGTACAATTCCTTTGTCTATGCTGCTACTCGCTTGGAGCGGCTTAGAGCCTATAACTTTGATCATAATGTGTTAGTTGTCTATAACTGACTTTATGGCTACCTGTTGAATAGTCATAATTATGTCTTTTTTTAAATCAAATCAAATTGCCATATTAAACGATTCTCAGTGGTAAGGAACTAATTTGACGGTCTTTATATTAGGTACGGTGGCGACAGTTCTTACTAATTAACGACGTAAAACTTTTGAACATGGAAGTGTTGCCCAGCAGCACGTTGTTAGGAAAATAATTCTCCTTGTCGATGAGCTGAAACTGGCGGCCACCTTGACGTTAAGGTTTGCAACTGCTCCTATCACACTGAACGTCATAACTTTGGGGGTATAGCGGCAGTGTCCTGTTAGGTCATAATAACTGATCAACTGTTTCGAGGTGAGGTGGTCCGCTAGATATATGTGCAATATAAAGATATCATATTCCCAGTCCACAACCTTATACTTTGAATTTAACCTCACATTGCCATAATTGGTGTACACCGCCTTTTGTTGGAGGGGGCCTCACTCTATCTGCCACTTGAGCACAAATTTGAATGACGCACTCCACTTAAAAATATCTATCATTTGATCACCCCATGGGCCAAATAAACTGTTGGAGGCGACTTTAGTAGGAAAGCACCACCTAGATTCTTGGACACAAAGTTTTATGTCATACTCGTAATCTGCTACCAAGTGCCTTTAATTTGAGGCTCATCTAGCTAGGATAGAGTCATATTCCCATTTAAGGGTGGGGTGAACGCCAATTACTTGGACCTAATATTTTATATCATATTCGTAATCTAGTCCCGAATACCTTTCATCTGAGTCCCATATTGGTATTTACCTCCAATATGTTTGCTTGGAGGAGTTTTTTGGTTTGGACGACCCCTCGCATAATTGATGCCAATTTTTAATACCATATTCGTATTCTACTCCGCAATGCCTTTCATTTGATATCCATGTTGTCCCTATCCGTCCACTTCTGATTTTAAGTGGTGATTTTGGGGTAACGGGGGAGGGTCCGCCCCCTTCCAATATTAACAAACTAAAAATCCTTTTCCTCCTTTCTGACCATTTTCGTAATCTACTCCCGAATACCTTTCATTCGAGTTCCATATTGCCATTATCGTCCAATTAACCTATTTTAGGGGGGTTTGGGGTCGGGGCGGCCCCCCAATCAGTTGGATCCAATTCTTAATATAAAATTCGTAATCTACTCCTGATTACCTTTGATTTGAATCCCATATTGTCCCGATTGGTTCACTTCTTTGGTGGGATCGTACTTTTAGGGTAAGGGGGAGGGTCTGCCCCCTGCCGATATCAATAAATTATATAGCCTATTGCTCTTTCCGCCACAATCTGTGAAAATTTGAAAGAGCGCAAACAGACAAACCAAAGTTACCGACCTGTCCCTGTCCTGTAGGTCAATGCGGCCCAAGCAAACAAACACTTGCAGTGACATTCAAAGAATATTCAAGTGCACAAGAAAAAGATTTTGGCAATGTTGTTGATCAGAATAGTGGAAAGTGAGACTTTCTTCTCTCTTACTGCGCTAAGGAGAGTTAGAGGACTAATTGAGCCCTGTTTCGAAACAAAAGCGTACTCTACACCGTAGTTCTTTGCTCTGCTATTCTTTGAGTAGAAAGCGTTGAATATGTTCTCGAGCTGGAATATGTTGGAAAAATCAAGAAAAGATTTTTGGAGATTTAAATAAACGATCGCAAACGACAACTCCCCTTTGTTTATTAAAACGAAAATAATCCTCACCATTCCTTTGTGTTGGCATCTTCATTTCGCAAATTAAAGGAAAAATTAGTTCATAACAACAAAACAGCCCGTTTCCCCGGGACATTCATACATTTTAACGTTTTTCTTTGTTATGCCCCCAGAAGAAGACCATGGCTAGATTTGGCCTGGAAATTCTACAAAAAAAAAGACAATGTGCTTTTGATTTATGATTTTTTTTTTTTGTGTTAACACAACATTCTCCATTGGCTTTTGCTACGGCATTTACCTAGCGTTTTCAATTATCGCCATTTGTGGTTACTCTTCACCTGCAATCAATTGACTTTTATTCACAACGTGGCAAATTATGGTTTTTATCTCATCATAAGAACGTAATCTGCGCGATGAAAGCAGAGAGAATGGAAAAAACGGCAAAACTATGGCAAATAGATCGTGCCAGGCCAGCTTTGGGGCTGAAGTCTGGAAAACAACAATAGAAAATCTAAAAGAGAATTTATAATTTTCCCCAAGAGCAATTGCTCTCCCTCCCAACCGAAACACTCTGCCACCCCCTTGCTGCTCAAGTTATCATTTGCCTCATTTCTCTAGTTGAGGTTAACATTAAAATGCCGGCTAGAAACGGCAGCAGCACTAAGCAAGTGGACAATTTAATGTCCATGGCTTGTGGTTACTTTGCGGTTGAAGATCTGCCTTTGGTCTTGTGTTGCTATTGAATTCCTTAAAGCTAACTCAACTCGCAAAGATTTTGTCGTTGTGTTTGTTTTTCCGCCTTCTTGGCCCTTTTCTTTGACGTCTGCATGGCTCTCTTCCTCATGGTAGTTCCTTGCAAAAGAGGTCAGTGGCACGTTGGAATTGTTAGCCGGCCGCTATCGTCGATGTTGTTGTTGTTGTTGTTGTCCCCGGAATGTTGACAAAGTATTTTTGTGTTGGTTTTTTATGTTTATGTCTTTTTAAAGAAGGGAACTCATTTTTTTCCTTCAAGCCATCTTTGGTCGCTTTGCTTTGCTTTGGTTCGGTTCGGTTCTTTTTTAGTGTGTCTCAGGGTCATTAAAAGTGGGATTCCTTGGAAGACATGAAAGAAGAATGAAAATGTTTCTTGCATTTAATATAAACATTTTTTTCACTTTATTTGTTTGTGTGGTTGGCATGTTTTCATGTAGCTCAATAAAAGCCGCTGCTAGACATTTAACAAAAAGGGGTGAATTGAGTTGTTCAATTGTTTAATGGGGACATGAGGTAGAATCAGAAACAATGGCGGTGAGCATAAGTAAGACAAAAGACTTAAGACACAAACCAAGCGACAAGTTGTCTCGTTGTGATTTAAGAATAACGATTCCCACAAGGTTTATGATGGAATTCCGTGGTGGGAGGGGAAACGTAATGAATGGACATCGATACAAAGGACTTGCAGGTACACTCATAGAAAACTGTTTGCTGAATATTAGAAGTTAATTTTGCTGCTATTGTAGCAGTAGATCTGCTGTTACAGCAGTAGTACTGCAATTTCAGAGTAGCAGGCTTACTGCTGAAAAGTCGGTTGTTTTCTGAAAATGACTGCTGCTTAAGGGGGTGTTAGAAGAAAAAATAAAACACATATGTAAATGTGTGTCTCAGTGGATGTTTATAATCACCACAGAATGTACTTTCCATAACCTTTTTTCATTAAATGTAAATGCAAAAGGGCATGCCAGTCATGTGCAAATGCGACCTAGCTCAACCGCAAATCGAACTGTATACCAATGGATGGATCTGGTAGCTTCTTTAGAGTAATATTCCGCAAATTAAAAACATCTCTTCCAATAAAATTTTTAAAAAAATTTTTTCAACGGCTTGTGACTCTGTAATTGCATTCTTTCTTCTGTCAGTTATCAGCTGTTACTTTTAGCTTGCTTTAGAAAAAAAGTGCGCGAAATTTTGTTTACATTTGTTTGTTTGGCGTCAATTTTAATATGGGTACCACATATATTGAAAGAAATTCATTTAACAAACCGAATCAACGCTTGTGATATGCACCTTAAACGCAATGAATTCGATCCGTTTTTAAAACGAATCATAACTGGAGATGAAAAATGGATTGTTTACAACAACGTTAGTCGAAAACGATCATGCATGGTGAACCAGCTCAAACCACTTCAAAGGCTGATATCCACCAAAAGAAGGTTATGCTGTCTGTTTGGTGGGATTGGAAGGGTGTGGTATATTTTGAGCTGCTTCCAAGGAACCAAACGATTAATTCGGTTGTTTACTGTCAACAATTGGACAAATTGAATACAGCCATCAAGGAGAAGCGACCAGAATTGGTCAATCGTAAAGGTGTCATATTCCACCAGGACAACGCTAGACCGCACACATCTTTGGTCACTCGCCAAAAACTGAGTGAGCTTGGCTGGGAACTTTTAATGCATCCACCATATAGCCCTGACCTTGCACCACCAGACTACCATTTATTTCGATCTTTGCAGAGCTCTTTAAATGGTAAAACTTTCGGCAATGATGAGGCTATAAAATCGCACTTGGTTCAGTTTTTTGCAGATAAAGGCCAGAAGATGTATGAGCGTGGAATACTGAATTTGCCAGGAAGATGGCAAAAGGTTATCGAATAAAATGGCAATTATATATTTGATTAAAGTTCAGTCTAAGTTTTATTAAAAATGCATTTACTTTCTTTTAAAAAATCCGCAATTACTTTTTAGGCAACCCAATAATGAAAACAAACAAACAATTCATAAAAAGGTAGCATACATTTTTTTTCAGCTGACTTGTGTACTCAAAACAGCAGATTTTGTTAGTTGAAATAGCTGTAAGAAATGTTTGCTAATACAGCAGCTCCATGTTTGCTGAAACAGCAGTAATGTCTGCTTTCCCATTTTCCGCAGACAAGTACTGTTGTTTTAGCAAAAATGTTTTGCTGTTATGAATAACAAATTTGGTTGAGTGTACAAAAGCAAACATGACTATGTAAGAATTATTTTCTTATGAATTCCAGCCTCTTTTATGGCAACGATTGAAGATCAAAAATTATTGCAACAAAATCTACAGCTGCTGTTGAAACAACTTTACAAAGTCCCAAGCCAAATTCAAGTGAGATTGAATAACCCACCATAAAGTTGAATGAACTCGGAAACCAGTTTTGACCTATTTTGATACACCCTAGATTAGACCTAAAGACAATTGAGAAGAAGAAGATCGGAACCAAGAACATATCCAATATGGCCATAGGTACACATAACCGCCGAAGATTCCTCTCAATGTGTGCGCGACAATCAGAGACCTGTAGCGGCATTGGCGTAGCTAGGGGGGGTGTTAGGGGTGCTAAGCATCCCCCCAGAGAATTTGTAGCACCCCCTAGAATTAACTACTGTTAACTATTGATTGTATTTCAAACCTTCCAATTCTAAAAATAAACCATTTGGGAAAACTTTATTTGTTTACGAAAGTCGTTCGTGTGCTTCATTTGCAAATTAAATTGCACAGTTGTTGAAAGTCATAATGAAACACGTCATGCAAAATTTCAGCGAAATCGGATAGGATTTGCACACTCTAAAGGCTCTAGAAGTCAAGATCCCAGATCGATATATATGACAGGTTATACATCGATTTCACCCGTACTGCACAGTTGTCAGAAATCATAACAAAACACCTCATGCAAAATTTCCGTCAAATCGGATAAGAATTGCGTCCTCTAGTTGCTCAAGGAGTCAAGATTCATGATCGGTTTATAAGGCAGCTATACCAGGTTATGCGATTTGAACCATACTTAGCACAATTGTTGGAAGTCATGACGAAACACGTCGTGCAAAATTTCAGCCAAATCGGATTGGAATCGCGCCCTCTAGAGACTGAAGAAGTCAAGATCCAAGATCGGTTTATATGGCAGCTATATCATAACATGGACCGATATGGCCCATTTACAATACCAACCGACCTACACCTACAAGAAGTATTTGTGTAAAATTTCAAGCGGTTAGCTTCGAAATTTAGCGTGCTTTTGACGGACAGACTGAGAGACGATCAAGAATATGTATACTTTATGGGGCCTGAGACGAATATTTCGAGGAGTTACAAACAGAATGACGAAATTAGTATACCCCCATCCTACGGTGGAGGGTATAACAATCGTTGATATTATAGAGTAAAACCACAATTAACCAATCACGGATTATGTGTACCGATTTTGATGAAATTGAGCAGAGGCTTTCATTTGACCAATAAAACATTCCATATCGAATTTCGTGCAAACCGGTTGCAAATTGTACTAAACATCATGAAAAGTAAAAATCGAGTGTTATATATGCAAGAATCGATTTTTACCAAAATTTATGATATGTGGAAATTGATTGGATGAAAAGTGCGATCTCCAACTAGGTTACCAAAAAAAGAACAGACGGACAAAAGATTTAGAAAGGATACGCTGACAGGCGGATATGGCTTTTTATTATTTGTTTATTTCGCAGTCACACGGCATCACTATCTCACCACAGAACAGAAGAATGGCCTAAATTTGAGGAGCGCCATGTACCGACTCTCTCAATGTCATGGCGATATTTGTTTCCAAAAACCCAACAGAGAATGGCATTCAGCGCCTGTCTCGGGCACTACTCCTTAGCACTACCACGGTTCTCCAGAGCTTTGTACCTTACTCAATAAACATAGGTGAGAATTGGGCGAGCAACCGCCGTAAACATCTAATACACCGTCCCCGGCCTTGGCGCCCAACTCCTAGAGAGCATTAAGTCCGCTTTGGACCCTTTCTTCGACGTTTCTTCTCTTCATCTCAAGTTAAGAAACACATACAAGCCCATCCAGGACAGTTCCCTTAAAAACACTCAGCTTCCTCCTCCTGATGAAAACGACCAGTTCAGTCAAGCGCGTTGGCCCTCTACTGTCTGTACAGCTTCCTCACAGCTCCTTGAACGAGATTCGTAATAGTAGAGAGAAAACGGCCACTGACCATCATGATGATGTCATCGGCGTAGGCAATGTCCTTTACCTTCTCGAAATACCTCAATATCCCATTGATCACCAAAAGCTAAAACAGAGGAGATAATACTCCTCCTTTCTGGGGTCCTTTTGTCACAATCTTCCTTATAGAGCCCTCTAGCAGTGATACTTTGATTATCCGGCCTTTCAACATCGTATCAACCCAATTTACCAAAGTAGGGGACCTTCATGTCTGTCAGAGCGCCATATATGGAATTTAACTTGCCGTTATTAGAAGCCCCTTCTATGTCCAGGAAGGCCGCCAAAGTGAAGTCGCCCACACCCAAATTCCCCTCGATAAAGCCAACCACATTGACCACCTACCGACCCTTAGTGTACGCATGCTGATAGCCGCATACCAGTAAAGGGTCAAGACGGTCCCTAATACATATGTCAAATAGTTCTTCCAAAGTCTTCAAAATTAAGGATTATAGACTTATTTGGCCTGTAGTTCTTGGGTAAAAATCATCTCGAGGAGTAGTATGAAAATCGTTCCTGCCTTTTGCGGCATGGTAAGCAGTACGCCATTCGGTCCCGTTGACTTGTAGAGCTTAGATTAAATGGATGGTCATCTCCTAAGCTATGTTTCGTGGTTCTACAAAAGGCACGTGTGCAAGATCGCCCACTGTTCTGCTTGCCGTGGAGAATCCCCCGCTGGCATACTTTTCCATCTTCAACATCATCTGTCTGGAAACCCAGGCCAACACAACGGCATGAGCCAGGAGCCCATTCAAGGCCCCCCAAACACGCCATGCACTTCGAACTCATAGTCCTTGAATCTAAGGCCTTGACAACAGCCATACTACCCGCAGCCATACTGTCTGCATATATCCTGAATTTCTAAATTGGCAGCTTCAACCTCGCGATCTCCTTGCGGCGCACGTAAAGGAACAGACCGCTGTCTGAAAGACCGTACACTGCTATGGCAATAGTTACTATTATTAAGAGGGTTTCCAATGCGTGCCGTCAAAGGGTCTGTCGTACTCAGTGATATCTTCCCAATTTTTTTTTGCTCTTGAGCATTCCTCCTCCTGTTTATAGCAGAGTCCATTCGGCGTGCCGCAGCACGACACCTATTGGTGGAGAAGTTTTTACATGGCAAACTATCTCACAAATGCCACCAGCATTAGGAGGTGATTATCTCTGGGCGATAGAAAAGAGTTTATCTGTCCTTTTCTGATCGACGGTAAGCCAGAGAGCCATGCATGGATTCTCGTTATGTTTTGAGTTTCGAGTTTATTTATTATCCTCGAAATCAAAACTCTCCGCACCGCCTTAAAGTCCACATAAATCCTAAGTTTCGTGGGTGGAAGATCTCTCTGTGGGATTTCCTCAACCACTTGAGGATATCAAGTACAGCGGAGAAGATCCCTAGTTTCTTCCACAACTCAATCTTGGAGCCACCAGTGAAGATTGAGTTTTCATCAACTTCAAACAGAGCATTCGCCGCCCAATTGAGAAATGTCTGTGCTTAAGAACCTATCTTTGATCTGTCTAGGTGTCAGATAGACTGAGTCTCTCCTTTGTTATCCCTGAGCATCCATTGTACAATAAATGGAATTGTGGCCATACCTATACTCTTAAATTATGCCACTCAATAGTTCCCTCAGCTTAAGTATGCCTGAGTTCGAATCTAGGCGAGAACCTTCGACAAAATTTTCTGCGTTGGTTATCCCCTCCTAATATTGGCGACATTTTTGTAAAAATGGCATGGCAGTCACGCCAAGAGGTGTCGCACTGTGGTAAACCATTCATACTCGGCTACAAAAAGGAGGTCTCTCGTCATTGAGCTTTAACTTAAATCGGACAGCATCCATTGACATGTGAGAAGTTTGCCCCTGTTCCATTATTTCAAGGGCACACGGTATTAGCCCCCGTCATATGCCTGTAAAAAATTAAAATTCAACCTGATATCTCTGGGCGGTGGTTCCCTATTCATAAAATGGTGATTGGCTGCTGCAGCGATAACGGCCCAGCTAGACACCATATATTGTGCATTCGCTAGGAAATATCATTGCCCCGATTGAGGTGGTCCTCGTGTGAACTGAAGATATAGCTTGTCAAAGTTCGTAGAGCAATATTCTGCCAGGTCTACATCTACCGTTTAACTGGCGAGTCCGTACTAGCGGTGCTAATTTTTACATCCACCGCTCAATTTTCTTATATTTCCTTGTCTGCAGGAAGTGACTTGAGGATCCCTCTACCTTGGATCCCTCTAGTTACACGGATGGGGGCACCGGGGCAGGGGTTTTTGTGGAATTCCTAGAAATTAGAGAGTCACATAGACTTCTGGACTGATGCAATGTCTTTCAGGCTGAGGTTTTTGCGAATCTCAGGGCTCTCTAGCCGATGAGACTTCGTTACTCTGCCGGCTTTTCGTTTCGTTTTTTCTCTTTTTTGCCCATCACTGAAGAATGGGGGTTTATTAATTTTGTCATTCCGTTTGCAACACATCGAAATATCCCTTTCCGACCGTTAAAAGCATATATATATATTTCTGATTGTCGTAATATTCTAAGACGTTTTAACGACGTCTAGGTGTCTGTCCGTCAGTTAAAAGCATGCAGTCTTTAAAAACAGAGATATTGGGCTGAAATTTTGCACAGATTCTTTTTTGGTCCATAAGCAGGACTCGACGTCCGTGCAAAGTAGGTCCAAATCGGACCATATTTAAATATAGCTACTATGGGTTAATAAATGACGCATTTTTCACCGGATTACGCTTACACATGTACCCGAGGTGGTGGGTATCCAAAGTTCGGCCCGGCCAAACTAAATACCTTTTTACTTGTTCATCCTTTTTTCGTCTCTTTCTTTGTCTCTCTCATTATTCATTTCTTTCTAAGACACACAAAATGTACCGGAAGACTTCGAGTGACGCCCTTTAATCTTATGGTGCAACGAATGGCTCTCCTTCTCGCTCTGTCACTCTCGGAACGCTCAAAAACTTGGCGTTTAAAGAAACTGGAACAGTAACATGTCGACGAAATGTGACTGAGGTCCTATAGTTTCTTCTGTCGGAGTTCGAGAGTCATTTGACGTTAAGACATAGGTGTTTTAGCCACACTTTACTTCCGTTGACAAACCTATTGATCCCCAGGTGTTGTTTCCTGAATATGTGATCAATTATATTGGAGAGGCGAATCCCATTCTCTCCCTAAAGGAGTGTCGCACTGCGCCACTCCGCTCGGACTCGACTATATTTATATAAGCCGATTTTCAGATTTGGTTTTTGAGCCTCTAGAAGGCGCAATTAGCATCCGATTTAGCTGAAGTTTTGTGACGACTTACAACAGTCGTGCCAACTACGGTTCAGATAGGCCCATATTTATTTCATCAAATCGTAGGGGTGATATAGTACGACGACTACGCTTGTCACCCACTGCTGACTACGAAAGCCACAGCGTCTTGCAAATTTTTATCATCAACAAGTAAAAGCGTGCTAAGTTTCTCCGGGTCGAATCTTATATACCCTCCACCACGGATGGCATTTGTCAAGTTCGTTGCCCGGTATCTCTTTATAAGCAAACAAAGGATAACGGACAAAATTTGTCATGCTATTAAAGCTATATCAGGTAATGGACCGCTTCAGGCCATTCTTGGGTTTGGATGTTGGAGACCATAATGGAAGTCATTGAGCAAAATTCCAGCCAAATCGGGTAAGAATCGGGAGATCGATTTATATGGGAGCTATATCAGGTTTTGAACCGATTTAGGCCATACTTGGCATAATGGTTGGCGAAATAAAACACATCATGCAAAATTTCATCTAAATCGGCTAATAATTGCGCACTCCAGGGGCTCAAGAAGTGAAGATCCCAAATCTGCTTATATGGCAGCTTGATTAGGTTATAAACCGTTTTAGACCATACTTGGCACAGTTGTTGGAAGTCATAACAAAACACTTTGCACAAAATTTCAACCACATCGGGCGAGACTTGCGCACTGTAAAGGCTCAAGAAGTCAAGATACGACATCGGTTTATATGGCAGCTATACCAAAACATGGATCGTGTCGATTAGTGGGAAGAAATGTTGAAAACATGCAAAATTTTAGGCAATCGGATAAGAATTGCGTCCTCTATATCCAATATCTAAGATGGGTCTATATTTCAGCTATACCAAAACATGGACCAATACAGCCCATTGACAATCCCAACTGACCTGAACTAAATAGAAGTATTTGTTCAGAATTTTAAGCGCCTAGTTTTACTCCTTCGTAAGATAGCGTGCTTTCTACAGACAGGCGGAAATTCATCGTTGAGCGAGCGTTGGCTACGATTGAATTCATTAAACCAGTGCTTTGTCGCCATACAAAGATTGAAGTTCATCAATGCACTCTTATCGTGATAATCCACGTCGTGTGGCCTAGGTCAGAAACATATGTAGCAGTCCTCGTATTAGTCTATTGATTTTGTATCTTGACTTCTTGAGCCTCTAGAGGGCGCATTTATTATCCGATTTGAATAAAATTTTTGCACGAAGTATTGAGTTTTGACTTCAAACAACTATTTTAGTATGATACAAATCCGTTCATAACCTGATATTGCTGCTATCAGGGACGTAGACAGTATTTTAATTTGGGGGGGGGGGGCGAGGGGGCCACCCCACACTTTTTCAAAATCGAAAATTGCCAAAATTTTTCTGTTACTGTGAAATTGGTAAAGGTACCTTCAACTTTTTGTTTGTTAATTGTGGTCGCTACTGGGTGCAGGAACTGCCGCATCGGCGGTGACATTTGGTTTAAGTCACAGCTTAATTTTGTTCTGCTTGCCAACACACTTCTTATAGGCCGATTCAATCTTTCGAAGCCTTCAAAATGTGCTTGTCTTTGCTAATATCGTAGTTTTATAGTGATTGTTTGGCAAATAACCTTCACAATTTTGATGAAATTTTTTCTTTTGAGCTCAATTTAATTTGCCCTCAAAGCAGTTTTTTTATTTGAACAGGTTATTGTTTGTGTCGGTCAATTGATTTTAAATGACTATTATTTCCAATAAATTGTACGCCAAAAATTGTAAAATTAAGCAACTATAAATATTATTTATATCAAAAAAAAAATAAATTTTGACCAATTTATGCGATGAGCCATCTACGTTCTGCTTAAATTATGCCGCTGATTTCTACGCCCATGGTGAAATAGTTAAAAGTGGTCTCATTTTTACAACAACTACAAATCAAATGGTGTAATCCACCATCTCGTCATCAAGATGTCATTTTCAATTTGGCATTGTTCTCAACTCAACCAAAGAAACTTGCGCTCGTTAGTGTACGTCTGCAAGTAAAAGGAGAAAAAGAGAAGAATATACAAAGAGAACGCGAAAAAATGAGGTAGTTTGCTGTAAATGTGGACACAGAACTGACATCTTAATGCCATCAAATTGGCCGGCTGTTCGCGTGAGACCACCTTCATTAGTCGACCTTGTTCTCCTCTGAACATTATTAAAATCGAAATCCGTTTTTGATGGAAAAGATGTCCGGCTATAAATTGCATCATGTCTTTATAAGTCCTAAAGTTTTCCTAATTTATTGGAGAACTTGAAATCGGAAATACGAAGAGATTTCCACTGTATTGCAGTTGTGAACTTTTTTCTTTCTTTGCCCACTAATTTTTACTCGGTAGATGAAATAAATAAATTATTGATGTCAAATGACCTTGCGACAACCGTAAGTGTAATATACAATAAATCCTGCTCTCATAGATAAGCTATTTTAACACATTTCCTTACTTAAGGTGGGTAACAAGTTCTTTTCATTGTAATCGTTTTATTGTAATTTTTTGTAGAAGAAAATCAAAAAGGAAATTTTAAAATTTTTTTTTAAAAAATATTTCACTGTGTCCAACACTATTGTCAAAGACTATAGAACTAAAAAAATTTTACTAGAATCAAAGCTGCTTGCTATTGACTGATAGATTTCGATCCTAACTCACTATGAGCTCCGCATCAATTGCCTTAAATACTGTATTCTGAGTTATGAAATTCGAAAGAAAAATCGAATTGGTTTCATTCGAAACAATTATTTTTAATGTAAATTAATCTGGGTCATTCAGTATCTAAAGAAAATGTCATTAACCGATTAAATATGAGTGGGTTGAGAAATACCCAAGAATGAATCTGTCTTAGAAGAATTCTTGCTCGAGCTAGGAAAGAGGTATCCTAATGAAATTGGGATTGGCGATAATTAGAAGACCAAATCTAGTTAAAAACATGTAAGAGCCTGCTAAGTTCGGCCGTGCCGAATCTTATATACCCTCCACCATTAATCGCAACTGTCTAGTTCTATGCGCGGTATCTCTTTTTAGGCAAAAAAGAATATTGAATAAGAACTGTTATGCTATTGGAGCTATATCAAGTTATAGTCCGATTCGGACCATAAATAAATGCGAAGTCATTGTGTAATATTTCAGTTCATTCTGATAAGAATTGCGCCTTGTAGGGGCTCAAGAAGCAAAATCGGGAGATCGGTTCATATGGGAACTGTATGAAGCTATTGATCGATTCAGACCATATTAGACACGTATGTTGAAAGTCATGAGAGAAACTGTTGTACAAAATTCTGCCAAATCGGATGAGAATTGCGCCCTCTAGAGGCTCAAGAAGTCAAGATCCCACATCGATTTATATGACAGCTATATCAGGTTATATACCGATGTGGGTCATACTTAGCACAGTTATTGAAAGTCATAACAAAACACCTCATACAAAATTTCAGCCGATTCGGATGAGAATTGCGAGCTCTAGATCCATGATCGGTTTATATGACAGCTATACCAAATTATGAACCGATTTGAATTATACCAAACACAATAGTTGGAAGTGATACCAAAACACTATGTGCAAAATTTTTATACCCTCCACGATAGGATGGGGGTACACAAATTTCGTCATTCTGTTTGCAACACCTCGAAATATGCTTCTCAGACCCCATAAAGTAAATATATTCTTGATCGTCATGTCATTTTAAGTCGATCTAGCCATGACCGTCCGTCTGTCTGTCGAAAGCACGCTAATTTTCGAAGGAGTAAAGCTAGTCTCTTGAAATTTTGCACAAATACTTTTTATTAGTGTAGGTCGGTTGAGATTGTAGATGGGCCAAATCGGTCCACGTTTTGACATAGCTGCCATATAAACCGATCTTAGGTCTTGACTTCTTGAGCCTCTAGAGGAAGCAATTCTCATCCGATTTGACTGAAATTTTGAACATGATGTTTTGGTAACACTTCCAACAACTACGCTAAGTATGGTTCAAATCGGTTCATGTTGTGATATAACTTCCATATAAACCGATCATGGATCTTGATTTTTTGAGCCTCTAGAGGGCGCAATTCTTATCCGATTTGACTGAAATTTTGCACGTAATGTTTTGGTATCACTTCCAACAACTGTGTTAAGTATGATTCAAATTGGTTCATAATTTGGTATAGCTGTCATATAAACCGATCATGGATCTTGACTTTTTAATTGAACGTAGAAGAATCCCAAAATGGTTCTGATTGAGGGTTTTTTCTTTTCTCTCCAATGAAACTTCGAGATATGTATCTGTCATATGATTCTTTGTTTGCAGCGTAACAGAATGGTTCCAAGCAAGCGATCGTTTATTATATATTGGGTTGCCCAAAAAGTAATTGCGGATTTTTCATATAGTCGGCGTTGACAAATTTTTCACAGCTTGTGACTCTGTAATTGCATTCTTTCTTCTGTCAGTTACCAGCTGTTACTTTTAGCTTGCTTTAGAAAAAAAGTATAAAAAAGTATATTTGATTAAAGTTCATTCTAAGATTTATTAAAAATGCATTTACTTTCATTTAAGAAATCCGCAATTACTTTTTGGGCAACCCAATATATAAAAATTAATTTGTGTTTGTTTGTTTTTCACAAATGGTGCATAATGACCCCGTGGTGAAAATGGGGTACTAAATTTTTTGATATCTGAAGGGTGGCGGACCCTCCCCCTTTCCTCTGATTTTCACAAACGCCAGATCTCGGAGATGGGTGGTGCGATTTAAGCGAAATTTTGTATGCTCTCACATAGTACCCTAAAACTAAAAATTTGGTATCCAAATTTCGGTTGGGGTACCTAGGTGGACTGCCCCACCCTAAAACCTACCAAACATATATTTAGACCAATTACGACAATATGGGACTATAATGAAAGGTAGTTAGGATAAGAAAAGGTATCTGATACCCAATTGTCGGACCAAGTGCTAGGGGGACCACCCCAAGCCCCAAAACACCCCTAAATCGGACATATTTACCTATCATGGCAATATGGGACTCCAATTAAAGTTATGTGGGAGTAGACCACGTATTTGATACCCAAATGTGGGACCACGTTTCTGGGGGTCCACCCCTTTCCCAAAACACCCCTAAACAGGACTTATTTATTGACCATGGGAATGTGGGGCTTAAATAAAAGGTATTTCAATTTGGAATACGAATCTGATATCCAAATATGGGACCAAGTGTTTGGGGGCCGCCTCTCACTAAAAACTTCCCCCAAAGGGGACAAATTTACGACCATAGCAATATGGGGCTAAAATGAAAGGTCTTTGGGAGTGAAGCACGAATTTGGAACATGGCTATATCCAAGTTGTTCAAACAATACGTTCACATCGTTGCAATAGGCCAAATTACTATTTTCAGTGCTTTCATTGAAAAATGGTCGAAACAAACTAGTTTTCTGGGCCCTGCGAAATGTAATGTTTACATTTTCTTGCAAATAGTTTCATTGCTTAAGTCTGGAACCTAGAAGATCGGTTTATCTTTTCGACAATTCTAAATTCCGAAGGAGATCATGCAATTCTCTTTGCGATATAAAACATTGTTGTATGAATTCTCCTTCAGAAGAGGCATATTCTGATTCGGAGATTATAACATTGCATGGCGATGGTTCCAAGTCAGTTAAATCTGGTAATACTCCGTTAATGAATTTCGGAACAGCGTCGTTTTCCTTGCAAATGTTGGACGTTTTTATTACAATTTCAACATTTGCATATTTAATATGTTGCCTTATTTTGAAATGATATCCTCTTGTTTCAGTTGAACAGAAATAGCAAACATTTTTTCTATGCACACGCAGTGGAAGCCAATCAACCGGATCAAGAAACGGCAATTCAAAAGAACAACGTGAACTTCGAACCGATGGTATATACCATTTGCCATATACGAGGGTTGCATATTAATCATCGAAAATCGCTTTATTGTTTTTCAAAATATTCCCCATTGCACTGTCGCAAGCGTTTGAACCAATTGTCGGAGCACTTTTGCCACTTTGATTCAGGTATCTCCAAAACATGCATTCTGAAAGCATCAACCGCTTCTTCAGGTTTTGAAAAACGTTGACTTCTCATTTTATTTTTTACGTACGGCAACAAAAAAAAGTCAGTCATTCGGTGCCAAGTCAGGACCGGATACGGCGGATGACTTATTAAATCGATGTTTTGAGTGCTCAAAAATGCATTTGTTCGAGCCAATGTGTAAGAGCTCGCTTTGTCGTGGTAAAGAGTGATCCGTCTTCGGTGATTGGTTTTCCTGATTTCCTGGAAGACAACTGGCAAACACATTATTGTGTACCACTCAGAATTGACTGTTCTGCGTTGTTCTAGTGGTTCGCATTGCGACATGTCCAGGTTGTCTTCATCTGACGCCAAAAATTGAGTTAAGTTCATCGATGCACGGTTATTGAGTTAATCCACGTCGAAAGTTGTAAAAAATAATCGCACAAAAATGTTCACGATTTAATTCCATTTTTTGTGCGAGATGAGTCTTTAAGTTACAACACAAATAGCGCTCGTATGTCAAAACGTTCTGAGCACGTATAACCTCAAAAATGTCAAGCTTTACGACTGTCAAAGCTGTCAGTTGGCAGATTGCAACACAAGGGTTGTCCAATCCCGAAATATGAATGGCAGCCATTAGTATTGTTCATAAAGAGAAATAATATGCTTAGCACGCTTTTACTTGTTATATATGTTAGTGGATATAAAAGTGTGAAAATTTTAATAATAACTAGCTGGACATGGCACGCTCCGCTGCACTTTCTTTCAATCTCTTATTTCATCTGAGCCGTATAGTGGCATGGTCAGCAAATAGTTCCTGTTGATATCTCCGGCACTGTTCAACCTCTACCTATCCTCCATTCCACCCCCTCCAGACGACATATAGATCGTATCATATGCGGACGATTGTACGATCATGGCATCAGGCCCCCCACCCATTGTTGAAATCTGCGATTTGTTGAACGTCTACCTCAACAAACTTGCCTCATATTTCGGTGCAAGAAATCTGAAGATATCTGCCACCAAATCTTCAGCCACATTGTTCACTACAAATACGCGTGAGGTGAATACCGAGCTGACTGTGATGGTCGATGGAGAAATGCTTCCGACCATCAAGTGTCCCAAAATACAATACTTGGCGTCACAATTGACAGCTTTTACACATTCTCTCCACATGCCACAGCAATTCGCGATGAAGTCAAAAGTAGAAACAAGGTCCTCCAGTCACTTGCTGGCAGCACTTGGGGTGCAGACAAAGAAACCTTGTTGACCATGTACAAAACAATTGTCCGATCTATGGTAAGTTATGCAGCGCCAGTGTGGTCTCGTCAACTTTGTGATACGCAGTGGAATAATATTCAGATCCGTCAGAATGCTGTCCTTCGAACTGCAACGTGCTGTCTCCACAGTTCTCATGTGGACCACCTCCATCAGGAGACAACGATCCTACCAGTGTGAAGACATGACTACATGCTGTCTAAGCAACATCTTTTGGGCTGTTATCTCAGGGACCATCCAAATCATCTTCTTGTGGATAGATATCCACCGCCCAGATGCCTTAAGGTAGTTCTACATGATCTAGAGCGTGAGGTTCAGCGCTACAAGTGAGAACCTCTAGATCAAGCGATGCATCAAGCAGGTATAGACAACATTTATGCCGACACGGTAGCAGATGCGGTAAATAGCTACCGGGTGAATGTAGTCCTTGGAGTCCTTGGATTTTGACACTCAACATAATCAAGCAGACGAAAGATAGAACACAACAAACTGCTACAACAACAACAACATAGCCAGATTTTAACCATATTCGGTACGAATGTCAAGAATCCTAATGCAACAAATTGTGCTAAACTTCGCTAAATCGGATAATAATAAGTGTGGCTTTAATGGGCCTTAGACCTTAAATCGGCAGATCAGTCTATATGGGGGCTATATCAACATTTAGTCATATATAGTCCATCTTCGAACTTGACCTTCCTATGAACAGAAAATGAATCTGTGCAAGGTTTCAGCTAACTAAAGGGTGATTTTTTTGAGGTTAGGATTTTCATGCATTAGTATTTGACAGATCACGTGGGATTTCAGACATGGTGTCAAAGAGAAAGATGCTCAGTATGCTTTGACATTTCATCATGAATAGACTTACTAACGAGCAACGCTTGCAAATCATTGAATTTTATTACCAAAATCAGCGTTCGGTTCGAAATGTGTTCAAATTTTGACAAATTTTGTTCAGCGATGACGCTCATTTCTGGTTGAATGGCTACGTAAATAAGCAAAATTGCCGCATTTGGAGTGAAGAGCAACCAGAAGCCGTTCAAGAACTGCCCATGCATCCCGAAAAATGCACTGTTTGGTGTGGTTTGTACGCTGGTGGAATCATTGGACCGTATTTTTTCAAAGATGCTGTTGGACGCAACGTTACGGTGAATGAACACATTTCGAACCGAACACTGATTTTGGTAATAAAATTCAATGATTTGCAAGCGTTGCTCGTTAGTAAGTCTATTCATGATGAAATGTCAAAGCATACTGAGCATCTTTCTCTTTGACACCATGTCTGAAATCCCACGTGATCTGTCAAATACTAATGCATGAAAATCCTAACCTCAAAAAAATCACCCTTTATATCTGTCAGATCGTCCTAGATATGTACTACAATCAAGAATATTTGTACTTTATAGGGTCGGAAATGAATATTTCGATGTGTTGCAAACGGAATGACGAAATGAATATATCCTCGTCCTTCGGTGGTGGGTAGAAAAAAATTGATAAGCATGTCAAGCAAATTTACCAATTACGTCTCGTTTCTTAAAACAAATTATTTAATCAAATAACCAAAATTAACACCTTGTCAATTGTTTCTTTAAACATTTATTTATTTTTAACTACCAACAAAGCAAAAGACTTGAGCAACAAACATTATAAATAATGTCTCATAATGCCAACAATACATTCCTCAGTCCAAGTGAAGCAAACTAACAACGAAAAAGGCCACTTTTTCAAAAAAAGAGATAGACTAACGCACACTCAAACACACACCTACACAGATGCGTATCAACATGTCGACCACATTAAATGCACCTGTTATGGCCTTTTACTGCTATAGCCGTTATTAACATGTTTTTCTCCTTTTTGTGGATTTTTTCCCAACTTCTTCTTATTCACAATCTTGCAGTTTTTGGCTGACCACTGTTCATTGGTCTTTAACGTTAATGGTCACCGCCATCTAACAAGTTGCCATAAAACAGCGCAACAAGCAGCAGCCACTAGTGTTAGCGACCGAGCATACCAATATGTGAACAAGAAGGCATTGCCTTTTATATGTGTGAGAATGTGTGTGAGTCTGTGAGTTTGTGTAATATTTAGCACCCAACAAATATAAAAATGCTTGGCAATTTTTTTTATGAAACAAAAATATTTTATTGAAGTTATGGATAGCGGTAGAAAAGTAAATTTTGGAATGGAAGTTAAATTTCGAAAAAATGTTACTTTCATAGTGAAATGACTTCCATAATACTATATTCAAAAGTTTAAACCTATATTTCGCAGGTGAATAAACCATTTTTAGCATTGGTTGCAACCTTATTGTAACACAAAAACACAAATCTTTATTAATATTGAGAAGTTGGGTGGATAAGTGGAAAGACCAACCAAATTTCTCTCTAATTTTTAAAATTTCCTTGAGATTTAGTTGTATTTTTTTTACAATCTATTCATAGATTACAAATTAAAACGCAAAGTTGAACTTTAATTTAGGGTGATGACTTTTAGATTTTTTTTGACAAAAATTATTTCCTGTTGCACGAATGAATGAACTTTTTCCTATTTACGACTAAAATACCACTTTGAAATTATATTTTTTTGAAAAAATTTACTTTTTTTTTGTAATTATCGTAAAAATCGGTTTACTTACTTCGTTTTTATTAACACTTAAGTAAAGGTTCCTCACTTTGATTCGAATGTACAGTGATGACCATATAATTAGGGACAACGATTTACGTTTTATGGAATACTAGCAGAACCGGGCCCGCTCCGCTGCGCCTTATTTTACTTTATATGGATCAAAATTGCCTTTTGAATATTTATTTTCGACAACTAAACAGCTTTTAGTGAAATACCATGCTACGAAAATAGTATAGCGCTTGACTAACAGTTTAGCAATATAAGTGCCTCTATCTGAATCCCATATAATCTTTATTGTTCTACGAATTTAAGTTTGGATGTAAGGTGTACTCCATTCTTAAAATATTTAATTTCAGCCCGATATTCTCATGATGTCTGATTTAGTGGTGTTTTCGGGGGAGAGGTGGTCCCCCAGATACTTGGCCCTGAAAAAATGTCAGCATCGTGCTCTTCTCTCAAATACAATTTATTTAAATCCCATATTGCCATTGGCTTAAGAGGAGTTTACAGGATGAGGCGTCCCCCAAACACATGACCCAAAAATAGGTTATAAAATTCGTTTTCTAAACTCAAATACCATTCATTTGAGCCACATATTGGCATGTTTGAAAATTTTTTTTCCCTTTGGGGGTGTTTTGGGAAAGGGGTGATGCCCTAAATAGATGATCCTACATTTGGATATCAAATTCGTATTCTACTCCCAAATACCTTTATTTGAGCCCCATTTTGCGATGGTCACTAAAAAATTGCTGTTTGTGGGGTATTTTGGAAAAGGGGTAGACCCCCAGAACATTGGTCCCGAAAGTGCGTATCAATTCTTGCTCTACCCCCCAATACTTTTCATTTAAGCTCCACATTGACAAGGTCGGTAAATATGCCCGATTTAGGGGTGTTTTTGGGGATTGGGTCCCCCAAACACAAAGCCCTGAAAATATATCAGCAACGTCATATATCTATATATTATTTATTTGAACCCCATATTGCCATTGGCCTCAAAATTGGATATTAAATTCGTTTTCTAATCTCATTTAAACTCCTTATTGCAAAAGTCAGCAAATATGTCCGGTTTGGGGTATTGGCCCTAAAAACTATGAATATTTAGTTTCACTCTCTTCAAGACCCTAATGGTCTTGGTAAACAAATACGCCCTATTTGGGGGTTGTTATGGTGGTGGGACGTCCGCTAGACAGTTGGTCCCTAATGTTGATATCTGATACGTGGTCTACTCCCACATACCGTTAATTTGAGCCCCATATTTCCATAGTCGGCAAACATAACCGGTTTGGGCGGCCACTCAGTGAGTTAGCCTTGAAAATATATAGCGGATTCGTGTTCCACTTTAAAAACCCTCTTATTTAAGCCTCATGTTGCAATAATCAGAAAATACTTACTATTTGGGTGGTGTTGTGGGGGTGGGGTGGCCCCATAGACACTTTTTCCCGAATATTGATGTAAAATTCGTGCTTTACTCCCAAAGACCTATCATTTGAGCCCCATATTGCTATGGTCGTAAATTTGTCCCTATGGGGAATATTTTTGGGGAGAGGTGGCCCCCTAAACACTTGGTCCCATATTTGGATATCGGATTCGTATTCGGTATTCAAATACCTTTTATTTAAGCCCCATTTGCTATGGTTAGTAAGTAAGTTCTGTTTGGAGGGTTTTTGGGAAAGGGGTGGACCTCCAGAAATGTGGTACCATATTTGGATATCAGATTCGTATTCTAATCGCAAATACCTTTCATTTGAGTCCCATATTGCCATGATCGGTAAATATGTCCAATTTAGGGGTGTTTTGGGGCTTGGGGTGGTCCCCCTACCACTTGGTTCGACAATTGGATACCAGATACGTTTTCTTATCCTAAATACCTTTCATTTGAGTCCCATATTGTCGTGATTGGTCTAAATATATGTTTGGTAGGTTTTAGGGTGGGGCAGCCCACCTAGGTACCCCATCCGAAATTTGGATACCAAATTTTTATTTTTAGGGTACCATATGAGAGCACACAAAATTTCGCTTAAATCGCACCACCCATCTCCGAGATCTGGCGTTTCGGAAAATTAGGGTAAGGGGAGGATCAGCCCCGATGTTTGGTGATTTAGTCGACTCATGGAGTTCATCGTCCATGACAACGCGGAGAACACGATCCAGCACATGGTGTTGGCAACTGATGAACTTGGGTGTGGGGTGACCTTTCTCATCAAACATTTTCCGCAGTCGAACTACAACGCTTGTCTTTTTATCGGTATTCACGCTTGTTGAATCGGCAACAACCATCACATAGGTTGTACGCATCTAAAATATTCTGGAGTCCTTCTGCCATTCTGCTTTCAAGAAGTTTGCCGTCAAAGTGTAAGCTGCAATCCTCCGTGCTTTCACAGAAAAAAAATGTGTCCTAATTTTAAAGATATACACGGCCCTTGAAGCCATCACACCTAATATGGTTAAAAAGTCTTCTAACCAAAGACGAAACGCGTCTCATAGTGGTTGGTGTGTGTTGCTACCTTTGGCTTTCCTTTTCCATTTGCATCTTCGATCATTCAGCTAGTCTCGAAAGAGAAACAAACAAAAATTGTAAAAATTTAATGATCTCGCCCTAACAGGCAAAAAAAAAAAAAACTTCAAAAATTAAGATTCGAGCCAAAGATTAGAAAACTTAATTTAGATATGATAAATTTTCCTAATTTTAAAGGAAACATTCCTTTTGGTGAAAAATATTTTCCTTTATATGTAAGGGTTTTTTTTATTATAAATGGTATTTTAATAAATCCTTAACTTTGCGTGATGTTATTAAATACAATAAAAAAATCTAATGAATACTGATCTTGGGACAAGACAACAAGGAACCGTACTTGAAGAAAATAGCCTTGAATTTAGGAGCGTCTTTAAATATTTAATGCTAAGCTTAAAAAAAGAGTTTTTTTTAAATATAATAATTGGTCAGTCAAATATGAAGTAAAATAAGAATAAGCGATCAAAATTTGAAACGAATGGTCATGCCCGTTAGTAAATAGGAAATTAAATTTAAAGATAGCATCTTTAGATAGCCCATTTCAATTAGATTGCCCATTTCTGCCCGAAATTACTTAAATTAAAAAAAAAAAAATTTATCCTAGCTATGATCCAAATCAATGAAATTTGTGAAAACTGTTTGTACTGTTGTTGAGTGTTTGAATGTATTCTTCCGTGTTTGTGTGTTAAAACACACCAGCAAAGGATGGGGGATAACAAAAATATTCGGCTGAAACTTTTTTTTTGTCCATGGGATATATCGGACTATGTCTTGATATAGCCTCCATATAGACCGATCTCCCGATTTAAGGCATTAGGCCCAAAAAAGTCGTATTTATCGTCCGATTTGGCTGAAAAATTGAGATATTGAGCTGAAATTTGGCACAGATACGTCTTTTCGATATACGCTGGTTAAGTTCTTGAATGGGCCAAATCGGATCATATTTGCTATATAGACCAATCTGACGATAAAGGGTCTAATTCCCACCATGCGCGTCCACAGGTTGCGGATAGTGGAAAGCTCCATTTTTATGCGGAGTAGCTACGAATGCGGCCGCGGGCAGTCGGCGATTTTCAAGAGGAGAGTATCAGTGAGGAGTCAGGTGTCACTGGCTCTTAATTAAATACTGAATGCCAATAATACTCGAGATGACAAAACGAGTTATTGGCGCCTTCAAATAACCAATGGCCATGTATTTGGGGGACGCCTTCTCCTGTAAACTCCTCTTAAGCCAATGGCAATATGGGATTTAAATAAATTGTATTTGAGAGAAGAGCACGATGCTGACATTTTTTCAGGGCCAAGTATCTGGGGGACCACCTCTCCCCAGAAAACATCACTAAATCAGACATCATGAGAATATCGGGCTGAAATGAAGTATTTTAAGAATGGAGTACACCTTACATCCAAACTTAAATTCGTAGAACAATAAAGATTAAATGGGATTCAGATAAAGGCACTTATATTGCTAAACTGTTAGTCAAGCGATATACTATTTTCGTAGCATGGTATTTCACTAAAAGATCTTTAAGTGTCGATAATAAATTTTTCAAGGAAACTTTTGTCCCATATAAAGTAAAAGAAGGCGCAGCGAAGCGGGCGGTAAATATACAACGAAAAAATATGACCAATAGTACAAATGTTCAGTGTGAACATAGGACATCAACAAGCTCTCTCCATCGAGCTCTATCGTTGGCTTGATTCCACGATATATGCGTTGATTCCAGCTTTCCTTGTATACCGCGGATCCATGTGTTTCTCAGGCGTCCCCACATTCGATGTCCTTGCAGGTTCTAGTCTAGGAAATTTCTCGCTATATCATCGCGCGGTTGACCCAACTAAGACCATTTTCTCTTTTGCATTTCTACATCGACAAAGGAAGTGTTTGTTCTTATTCACAATTCTTCATTTTAAATACGATTTAGCCAGAAAATTCGAAGTATTTGTCGTAGGCAGCGAAGTATTTGTGTCGAGCTTTTAATTGTACAGCCATATAACAAAATAGATTTCACACAACTGTTGAAGATTTTGACTTTTGTATAATGTGAAATGTCACTGCATCTCCAAACTTTGATGAATTTAAGAAAGGTGCTTCTAGCCTTGTTGATATGTTCGCGCATGTCTCCGTCTGATCCGCCATCCATTGTTATTTTGTCGCCAAGACAGAAAAAGTTATCAACATTTTTGATAACATGGCCGTTTATATTGTGCGGTGTTAGATTTTTTGTTTCTATCTGCGTCAATTCGGACTTAGCGTTGTTAATTTTCAGGTCTACTTTGGCCGCGTTTTCATTCAAGCATTCCAATTTTGCTTTTATGTGTTCAAAGCAATGCCCAAAGAGGCATATATTATTCGCGATGTCTCCAAGGAAGTCGTTTGTACCCCCAGCGAATGCCATAGGGTGCTTCAGGGTTTGTCGTTCTTATACGAAGTCTAATAAAATTAAAAATAGTGTCAGCGATAGGATGCACCCCTGGTTCACTTCTTTATCGATCCGAAAGGACGGCTCTCTTTTCCATTGAAACGGACTAAAACTTCTGCATTCCTAAACAGTTCCCTAATAAACATCATGATCTTTTCAGGGATGTCCGTATTCAATAGCGTGCTCCACATCGAACTTAACGAAAACGTGTCAAAAGCAAGCTCCTAGTCGATGAGTAAGAGGTATAGGTGTGTATTAAGTTCCGCAGACTGTTCAATGATAATACGCAGGGAGTAAATGTGGTCGGCACAAAAACGTCCTGGCCGAAAACTTACCTGTTCTTTCTTAAAAAAAGATTCTTGCTTGAACCTTTGAGTGGAGCGGACGTATTTTTATTTCGCTCCGCAAGAGTTTTCTGTATCTCGTAATAGGTAGTTAGTTTCGGAGAAATTTTTAAGACACTAAATGATTGCTTCGATAATATGGTGTTATCCATTAGGCGGTTGATGACCTGCTTTTGTTTCCAGTGGAGCGGCAGATCTTGAGCAGCGGAGTAGGCTTAGAATGGACTCCAAAGACTCAACAGCTGCGATGGTTGTATCAGGCCGTCGCATATTGTCTGCTACTGAAACCTCTACTGGTGGAGCGGTTGTGCCAGGCTAGATTACTGGTCAGCAGGGGCTTTTGACGAAAACACCCGGTTCGAGTCTTAAGGCCAAGACCGAACTTATTTTATCTTCACGTGCCTATAATTAGCCTCGTCCATCGGCCTTCTCTGGCAAACCAATACGCTCTTTAAGAGTTTGGAATAATAAGAGGCGCATCGCTCTCATACGCTTGTTGTGCATGATCCTAAGACTCTCACCGATAAGAAGAGAGGCTCGGAGATTCGCTGAACGGCCTGCTCCAAAGGCTACACGATTAGTTTCGGAAATTGCACCGCAGGCAGTCAAAACGCTGCCTACGGGGATCAACACTCAATTAAAATGTATCGTTGCGCCCTAAAAAAGATTGACGAGATCTGGCCGGGCACAGCACTGGATTAAGTCAAAAAGAAAGACTTTCCTTCTCGATGAAACACGCTTGGATACCAAGGATCCCCTCTGATCCTGAATCCATACTTAGGAGACTAAGGGATTGTAATCCCCATCATTCATCCATCGACTAGAAGATTGGTAGATTGGATAAGACTGATGGCGACCGGAGACATGCAGTATTCGTACTCAACTCCGGCTGTCCCGAAGACTTCAACAAGTCTGATGGAGTTGTGTTCTACGGATTCAACAAGAGGGTTTGGGAATCAGGAGATAACTCAGCAGTTGTTGCTGAACACTTGTCTGAGGAACTATCGACCCCAACTCTAAAGTCTGGAGGATTGCAGGAGACTGGAAGTCCCCTTGCCGCGATCGGCACAGGAGAGGAAGGCGTCAAAACGGGACCCGGAAAGCCCTGTGTGGATGGGTCATCCGGTTGGATTGGGCTCAAGGTGTGCGCCAGCGGGGAAGGACAGAACTCAAAAGGTACTTGGACAGCAGCAGCTGGTGAAACATCTAAAGTGGAATCGTCCACACTGCAAGAGTACGGTGTCCTGAGGAAGAGCGGTTCCACTGCTTTCTCAACTGGATGCGTTAGGATACTCATCATGAAAAGATCGAACGAATCTTATTAGTATGAACTACAGGCGTACTCAAAAGACGAGGCTAACGCAACAGTGGTGGAAATCCAGAATCGTGACTATGGCCCGGTTTCTACTGATAAATCTCCACCATTGTAAATGTACGTTTACGATACATTGCCCACTAAATCCGGATTTATGGCCTTTTCGAGATTGAACTGCTAAATCCTGTGTGATTTGCAGGCCTGAAATTGGCAGCTGCGAGCATTCCAAAATTATGTGGCCTAATCCAGAGTTGAAGAGGTCTACCGCTTTGCTGTCATTGGCTAGAACAGACGTCTCAATCATTGTGTCTGATCGGAAAACATGCTGACAGACTGAAGGTTGCCAATAACGACTTTTGCAGAAGCTGTGAAGACGTCGGGGAAGAAAAGACTATGGAACATTTGCTGTGTGTGTGTCCCGCACTGGGACACAGGTTCTCATTTCATTGAGAATCTGTCTGATTTAGCGGATGTGAACATTTGCAAGTTGTTGGGCTTTTTAAAGCGATCTGGATGGTTCAAATGTTGGACCTGAAGGCATCTTCCTTCTCCTGTTCCTGTGGTATCACAAAGAACGAAAACGTCTAAGTGAGTTTGGTGGCAGACTGCCACTTTAACCTTACATTCCTGCAGAAGAAGACTTGCCTTCACTTTATTTATTGCGTTTAGCAACGTAATATCCCTCCAATTTTTAAAACCGGGTGAGGGCACCCTTCTTTGCGATTGTGACCATTATGCCCTTCTTCAATTCCGTGGGGACAGCGTTAATATCACAGGGTTCACTGATTATTGGGTGATCGCTTGATCTATGGGTTGTGCCCCATACCGCAACAGTTCAGCAAGTATATTGTCAGGGCCGGCTGATTTGCCGTTTTTGAAGGAGACCAGAACGTCCTCAATTTCTACGCAGGGGAGGGTGTAGATATATCCCTGCGTGGGTTTCGGCGCAAAGAGGGATTAAGAGCGTCGGGCTTACGATTTCGGTTGCTGGTCCTTCGGAGCTGACAAATCTGCGCCATCGCTCTAATTGCTATTCGAGTGTTGTAAATTCCGATTCGTCATCATCTTTAATTATTGCCGTTGGCCTTACATTGTTGCAGCTTATTTGTTTTATTGACTCGTAAACACCACGTATGTTTCCAATATTAGCTGCATTTCGGCTTGCTCTGCCAGCATATTAAAAAATATTTGCTTATCTCGGCAAACTAGGCGTTTGATCAGCGAGATGTTCAGTCCTGGCTGCGGTTTTTGTTACACTTGATTTTGATTTGCTTATCCATGGTTTTTGGGATTGTCTAGCAAGCCTATGATAGAAGTAGCCATCTCTGTACATGCTGCTGTTATGCCGGCCCATGCCTGGGTGATATTTTGTAGCCTCTCATTTAATGCTGTCTTGTATTCGGGCTTGTTGTTGTTGTTGTTGTTGTAGCAGTTTATTGTGTTCTATCTTTCGTCTGCTTGATTCTGTTGGGTGTCAAGACCCGGGAACTCTGCGACTAAGATGGGGTGCGTCCACAGGGATCTGGGTCTGAGACGAGTGGGTCTGGCCGGGCAGTTAAACAGGTGAGGTGTATCGTGCGGTCCCTGGTTACAATCGGGACATACATCTTGCACGTCGGCATCAATCCTAGCTCTGTGGGAATTGAGGCGGCTGCATCTGCCGGAACGTAATTGAGCCAAATCCACTCTGGTTTGCCGGGGGAGGTCGATTTCTTCGGGTGCAATGGGTGGCGGTTGTTCTCCAAGGACTACATTCACTCGGTAGCCAATTACCGTGTCTGCATGAATGTTGTTTAGACCTGCTTGATATGCCGCTTGATCTAGAGGTTCTCTCTTGTAGAGCTGAACCTCACGCTCTAGATCGTGTTAATCTACCTTAAGGCTTCTGGGCGGTGGGTATCTATCCTCAAGATGATGATTTGGATGGTTTCTGCGATAACAGCCCAAAAGGTATTGCTTAGACAGCAGGTAGTTATGTCTTCGCACTGGTAGGATCTTTGTCTCCTGATGGAGGTGGTCCACATGAGAACTGAGTAGACAGCCCGTCGCAGTTCGGAGGGCGGCATTCTGACAGATCTGAATGTTATTCCACTGCGTGTCACAAAGTTGACGAGACCACACTGGCGCTGCATAACTTTCCACAGACCGGCCAATTGCTTTGTACGTGGTCAACAAGGTTTCTTTGTCTGCACCTCAAGTGCTGCCAGCAAGTGACTTGAGGACCTTGTTTCTACTTTTGACTTTATTGCAGATTGCTGTGGCATGTGAGGAGAATGTGTAAGAGCTGTCAAATGTGACTCCAAGTATTTTGGAACACTTGATGGTCGGAATCATTTCTCCATCGACCATCACAGTCAGCTCAGTATTCACCTCACGCGTATTTGTAGTGAACAGTGTGGCTGAAGATTTGGTTTCAGATATCTTCATATTTCTTGTAGCGAAATATGGGGCAAGCTCGTTGAGGTAGACGTTCAACCTATCGCAGATGTCATCAATGGGTGGGGGGCCTGATGCCATGATCGTACAATCGTCCGCATATGATACGATCTCTATGCCGTCTGGAGGGGGTGGAATGGAGGATAGGTAGAGGTTAAACAGTGCCGGAGATATCATCCCACCATGGGGAACTCCCTGTTTCACTCTACGGTGTTTCGACTTCTTATCCCTAAATTCCACAAATGACTGGCGACCACACAGATAATTCGCGATCCATCATTTTAGGCCTGGCTGGAGGGACGTGTTAGCGATGTCCTCAAATAATTTGGCATGGCTGACCGTGTCGAATACCATCTATAGGTCCAGTGCCACTAGGACCGTCCTATCAAATGGCCTGGGTTGATTGAAGCCACGGCAAATATGTGTGGTGATGGCATGCAAAGCTGTTGTGCTGTGTCTCCGAAATCCATGTTGATGCTCGGCGAATGGAAATTCTCCTACGAGGCTCGGGAGGAGTAATGCCTCAAGCGTCTTTGCCACTGGTGAGAAAAGGGAGATCGGTCTGTACGACTCCCCCAAACTCGGGTCTTTTCCAGGCTTCAGTAGAGGGATCACTGCCCATTTTCCAGACATCGGGAACTATAAAAGTGTTCAATGACAGGTTGAGGGCAGTGGTAAGGTACTCAACTCCAGGTGAATCTAGATTCTTCAACATCAATGTAGAGATTCCGTCGGGGCCCAACGCCTTAGAAGATTTGGCGCCACGGATGACATTCGTAACTTCGCCCACGGTAAATTGTGATTGCTGTTCATCGGCTCGGAGACCACGAATACAGCGAATGGCTCTCCTCCTTGCGCTGTCTCTCTTGGAATGCACAATAAATTGACGGTTGAACAATCTGGCGCATCTCTTCGGATCAGTCACGGTTATCTCGCCAAAAGTCACTGAGGTCCTGTCATCCCGTCTAGCGAGGTTCGAGAGTGACTTAACAGTGGCCCACAGTTTGCCTACACCGGTGCCTAAGTTAGATTGCTCCAAGTGTTCTAGCTACAAATTCCGCTTATGTTCGTTGACTACCCTGTTTATTTCCAGTATTCGGGCTTGATTTTAGGTTTGTTGTTTGTTGGATGAAAGAAGTTGAACTTTGTTCTTTTTGCTTGAGTCCTTTTATGACGGCTGAGCGTAGACATAGAGTGTCCACAAAAAGTATGTGGTCACTATCGATGTCGGCTTCTAGTACAGTTATTACATTCATCAGCAAAGACAGAAGGATTTTGCTTATAAGTACGTGGTCAATTGGATTACATGTCCATTTCCATCTGGTGATTCCCAAGCATATTTGTGTATATTTTTATGGGGGAATTTTGTGCCTCCAATAAAGAGTCGGTCTCTTGCGCAGAAATCAGACAAATTGTCGCTATTGTCATTGGCTTCGCCAAGTCCTTGCATTCCCATGATCAATTGTAGATTATTGTTGTTGTTGCCTACCGTGGCATTGGAATCCCTTATAACACGTTTTATGTCCCATTTTAAATGAAAACGTGTCACTGTGTGGAGTTAGAATTGATTCTTTATTTCGTCGGTTTGGTTGGCGAGTAGCATTGTACAATGGATATTTTGCGGAATGAATTTAATCTTGCCGTCATGTTGCATTCAGATATGACATTGTATGATAGAAGAGCTCGCTTTGCTTTCGCCGGCAATAGAAGACCGATCCCATTTATTCGGTGGATTTCATTATCTGATCATTAGTCCCGGATTTCGGCCATCGTACTTCACTTAAACCGAGGATGTCTTGGTTGTACTTTGTTCTGAACTTGGTAAAGTCTCGATGATTCTGAGAGAGTTCTGACGTTCCATGTTCTGAATCCATAGGTCGCCATCGGGGGGTTGTCAGTTCCACTATTTCTTTTAGATGTTTCTGTAATCGTGATTTTTTAGATGGATGGCTGCCTGCCAGCTGGGCAGACAGTGTTTCCGACCCTATAATGTAAATAAATATATTTTGCATCGTATTATAAATCGAAAACGATATAGCCTTGTCCGTCCGTCTGTCTGTTGAAATCACGCTAAGGTCTGTAAAAATAGAGATATTCAACTGAAACATTGCACAGATTCTTTTTTTGTCCACAGACAAGTTAGCTTCGAAGATGGGCTATATCGGACTATATTTTTACAATTGGCCCAGATCGGTTCAGATTTGGATATAGCTGCCATATAGACCGATTTCTCGATTTAAGGTTTTGGGCTCATAAATGGCTCATTTATTGTCCAATTTCGTCCAAATTTAAGACAGTGAGTTGTGTCAGGCCCTTCGACATTTTTTTTTTTAATTTAGTCCAGATCGTTCCAGATTTGGACATAACTGCCATATAGACCGATCTCTTGATTTAAGGTTTTGGGCCCATAAAAGGCGCATTTATTGTCCGATGTCGCCGAAATTTGGGACAGTGTGTTAAGTTAGGTCCCTCGACATCTTTCTGGAATATGACAAAGATCGGTCCAGATTTGGATATAGCTGCCATATAGACCGATCTCTCGATTTAAAGTTTTGAACCCATAAAAGGCGCATTTATTGTTCGATTTCACCGAAATTTGAAACAGTGAGTAGTGTTAGGCCCTTCGATATACCCCTTCAATTTGGCCCAGATCGGTTCAGGTTTGGATATAGCTGCAATACAGACCGATCTCTTGATTTAAGGTTTTGGGCCCATAAAAGGCGCATTTATTGTCTGATGTTGCCGAAATTTGGGACAGTGAGTCAAGTTAGGCCCCTTGACATCTTTTTGGAATATGGCACCGATCGGTCCAGATTTGGATAAAGCTGCCGTATAGACCGATCTCTCGATTTAAAGTCTTGGCCCCATAGAAGGCGCATTTATTGTCCGATTTCGCCAAAATTTGACACAGCGACTTATGTTAGGCTTTTCGACATCCGTGTCGTATATGGTTCATATCGATCTGTATTTGGATATGGCTACTACTAAGACCAATATTTTGTTCTACAAAATTGAAGAATGACTTGTACTTATTACACCTCTCAATATCTGTGTCGAAATTGGTTAAAATTGGATCATATTTCGATAAAGCTGCTATGGGGGCATAAATTGTGCATTTTTCACTGGATTATGACAAAAGGTGGTTTACATATATACCCAAGGTGGTGGGTATCCAAAGTTTGGCCCGGTCGAACATTCACATTTTTGTATTTTTATCATCTGCAATAGGTTCAACAAACTTTCTTCGCGTTTTTTTTTTTGTTCGACTTCTTCAAGCCTTTGTTAAAATTTATAACACTTTTTGCCACATCTATACCCATTGGCCATTCATAACTCATTCATTCATTCCCTTACACTTTTAAAAATTGGGTGGGTTTCAATTCATAGTTTAGCAAAGTTTGAGTTTCTTTCCTGCAAAAAAACACCAGCGGCATTGTTTGCTTTTAGTTGTACAAAAAAATTATTATTATTTGCATATTTATAATGAGTTTTTTCAACTTCTGAATTTTTTTTTAATTTTTCGTTTGGTCAGTTCTTATTTGAACTGAATCTAGTTCAAACCTTAAAAACTAGTGATGGATTCAATAGAGCCAAATCAGTAGAGGAGATTTTTGTTAGTCGAAAAACAAAGACCTTATGCACAACTCCTGTTAGAGTTTTTCAACTTTGACAACTAATTTTGACAGAATGGTATTAGTAATTGTTTTGCTTTTTTGTTTTATGACCAAGTTTAAATTAAAATTCACATGTCCTCAAAAATTATCTTTGTTTTCAAAGTTGAGACTAATCAATTTTGTTTATTAGTCGAATTATGTTGGCACGTTCCAAATTAGATGGGTATTACGAATTCATGGAATACTTCCGGTTTCATATTTATGATGCTGCCTTGTTTTTACAAAGTTTGTAGCCCTTCGGAGAAGGTGGTATTTACAAAATAAATGCCATGAACATTAAACTCTCTAGAAATGATACTGGTTGCAAAATGTATTAAGAGGTTAGTTGTCTCATTTAGGTTAAGTTGTAACTCTACCTAAACAAAAGCAAGAGAGATAAGTGGAAAAAAAAATTAAAAACGTGATTGAAATGCTCGGAATGAAAAGCTCAATAAAGAAGGTGAACGGCGATTATATGCACAACACAATGAATAATCTATGCCATTGGCACAATAGACGATACTGAGCACAGCTTCCAGCGAACCAACCATTTTCACAATACAGATTCTACTCCCGATTCTGATGACAAACCTACAGAGTTCATGAAAGTGATAGTTGCAAACCCGAGGTGGTTGACTTGTGGATGCTGGAAACCAAGCAAAGGTACTGATTGGTTTTGGCTTGGCAAAATCCAGACTTATCATCTCAAATGTGGACACTTACCTCCCCGCGGTGTCACTTGGGTAACTAAGTTTAACATCCGTTAAAGGTAGTGCCACGAGTTCACCAGTAGAGCGATGAAAAGATGGGTTGGGGCGTCGGGTTAGTAGCCCATCACCCGGAAAACTTGATGAGGTGAGGTGAGGTTGACCCCTATGTTGACGACCTTCGCAAACATTTAAAGGACCATGAGAGGGGGTGCATTATACGCACTGGCGGATGTATTGGAGAAATACAGGGCAGACATTACTGCCATACAGGAAGTGTGGTGGCTTGGGAAGGACTCCACAATGACACCGAGAGGGGATGCCTTATATTATAACTGCCATGAATTTGGCTGTGGATTTGTGGTTAGTTGTAGACTGAAACACCTTGTCTCTTTGTTTATTTCGTTCAATGAGGGGCTAGCCGCAATCGCCCTAAAAGCCAAATTCTTCAACATCAGCCATATTTGTGCCCATTCCCCGACGGAAGACAAGGACGAGCAGACCAAGGATATTTTTTACGACCACGTATAGAAATTGCGGATTTTTTAAAAGAAAGTAAATGCATTTTTAATAAAACTTAGAATGAACTTTAATCAAATATACTTTTTTACACTTTTATTCTAAAGCAAGCTAAAAGTAACAGCTGATAACTGACAGAAAAAAGAATGCAATTACAGAGTCACAAGCTGTGAAAAAATTTGTCAACGCCGACTATATGAAAAATCCGCAATTACTTTTTGGGCAACCCATAGAAAGAGAATATGACCGCTATCTCGCCAAAATAGGGAAGGGAAATATCTTTGGCCCAACAGTTGGGACATTTAGACTACTCGAAGAATCTTCCTATAATGGAATGAGGCTAATAAACTTCGCCGCGGCAAAGAATATGATGGATAGCAGCACCAACATCGAAGGATTCACACGGTAATATGGTTGTCACCCGATCAAAACACAAAAACAAATTGATCATTTTGTAACAGATGGAAGGCATTCATCCAGCGTGTTAAATATACGATCGACCCAAGGGGCGAACACCAGCAAATTATTTCCTACCAAAGGTACAGCGATTTCCTGTAATCTTACCAAAAGATAACCGCTCTACTACTCTCATCATTGCGAATGCGCATGAATGTACTCTGCATGGTGATACGCAAACTACGCTTAACTTTAAACGTCGTTGCTCCAACGTATCTTGTGGATGTTTTTTAGATCTCGTCAAGCTCCTTCCCTAGAATCCTAAATTATGCAAATCGGATGAAAGAGTAGAAGGTTGGAAAAGGTTAAGATATAGACTAACAACACCATTGTTCTGGACGCCTATGACCTTCTCCACATATGTCTGGAACATTTTTTACTGCTCAGATCAACAGGTAAGAGGGCTACTATATAAATTTCTGGCCTAAAACCATATATGCAAATTTTTATCATCACATGCTTTTATTGTTTGCCGAAGCATCCTCCAGCATTGTTCATATACTTTTGTATGCGCTCAAACCAATTGTGGAAGGCCTTTTTCCACTCCGACTAAGACACCTCCAAAACATGGTTATTGAATGCCTCAACAGTATTTTCTGGGAACGAAAATCATTGACCATGCATTTTTATCTTAATGTGCGCGAATAAAAAGTTACTGTGTGCCAAGTCGGGGCTGTACGGAAGATGACCCATTCATTCGACATTTTGACAGATTTTAAAGGCGTAGGTTAAAGCCGATGTGTGAGAGCTCGATTTGTCAGGATGGAAATTGATCCATCTTTTCTTATTCGTTTTTTGAATTTCTCCCATGACTTCAGTCAGAATTGACCTCCTATGTTGCGGTGACACTTCCCACCGCATTACCAGACGAGGTGCTTTTTTCACGAATAACTATCGTAGTACACGGCCCGGTGCTGCTTGTTGACACATAAACGATTCACTGACCCTTTACGATCGCCCTTATCTATCGGCGATATAGATGTTGTGCAATCGGATGCTCTTGATATTCTAGGAATGAGAATACAATGCGATGTCCGTGGGTCAAAACATGTATTCGAGGTTTTAGAAGAGCATTCAAGTGCTTGGGCTTTGCTAAGCGGTGCAAGAAATACTTCACCTCCTCCGATCTTCTCAATATGTATACAACGTTATTTCGCCCAAAACGACAAATATCTATTGCCCAAAGGATGCCACAAAGCCCAAAAACGTAGTTTCCAAATGTCGTAAAGTCCAAATTTAAATCGAAAAATCCAAATTTTGTGATTGGATTTTGTGACATTTTAACATTCAAATATGCCATAATATCCAAAAACAACTGTGTCACTAAGCCCAACTTCATTTATGCCGTAACACCCAAATCGAAAAAATGTCATAACATTAAAAAAATACCCATAGAATTTGTTGGGCTTTACAAAATTTTCTCAAATTTAAAGTTTGTTATAAAATTCAGAAAATATTGTAATACCCAAAAATATTCACTGAATTTCCTATTTAGAATACAAAAAGCATTTCTATGTAGACAATTTTTATACCCTCCACCATAAGATGGAGGGTATACAAATTTCGTCATTCTGATTGTAACTACTCGAAATATTCGTCTGAGACCCCGTAAAGTATATATATTCTTGACCGTCGTGACATTTTATGTCGATCTAGCCATGTCCGTCCGTCTGTCCGTCTGTCCGTCTGTCCGTCTGTCCGTCCGTCCGTCCGTCTGTCTGTCGAAAGCACACTAACTTCCGAAGGGGTAAAGCTAGCCGCTTGAAATTTTTTCACAAATACTTCTTATTAGTGTAGGTTGGTTGGTATTGTAAATGGGCCATATCGGTCCATGTTTTGATATAGCTGCCATATAAACCGATCTTGGGTTTTGACTTCTTGAGCCTCTAGGGTGCGCAATTCTTATCCGATTTAAATGAAATTTTGCACAACATGTTTTGTTTCGATATCCAACAACTGTGCCAAGTATGGTTCCAATCGGTCTATAACCTGATATAGCTGCCATATAAACCGATCTTGGGCCTTGGCTTCTTGAGCCTTTAGAGTGCGCAATTCTTATCCGATTGAAATGAAATTTTGCACGACATGTTTTGTTACGATATCCAACAACTGTGCCAAGTATGGTTCAAATCGGTCCATGTTTTGATATAGCTGCCATATAAATCGATCTTGGATCTTGACTTCTTGAGCCTTTAGAGTGCGCAATTCTTATCCGATTGGAATGAAATTTTGCACGACATGTTTTGTTACGATATCCAACAACTGTGCCAAGTATGGTTCCAATCGGTCCATAACCTGATATAGCTGCCATATAAAACGATCTTGGGCCTTGGCGTCTTGAGCCTTTAGAGTGCGCAATTCTTATCCGATTGGAATGAAATTTTGCACGACATGTTTTGTTACGATATCCAACAACTGTGCCAAGTATGGTTCCAATCGGTTCATAACCTGATATAGCTGCCATAGAAACCGACCAATAATGTTCTCCACCGCTAAATCAGACAGGTTCTCAAGGAAATGAAAACCTAAAGTGGAACTCCTTCTGACTGCTAGTGCGGGTCACACACACAGAAGGTGTTCTATAGTCTCTTTTTCTTCGATGTCCTCACAGCTTCCTCAAAAGTCGTTGCTGGCAACCTTCAGTCTGTCAGCATGTTTTCCGATTAGACAGTGAACTGTAATGACGAACACAATGACTGAGACGTCTGTTCTAGCCAAAGACAGCAAAGCGGTATACCTCATCAAAACTAGGTTTGGCCACCTTGTTTTGGAATACTCACAGCCCCCTCTCCTCGGACCTGGTCCTGACAACTTAGCTTACATGTCGCTAGAGGCATACCCACAGATTCCAGTATCCCTGGAAAGTGTAGGGTAGTTCCTAGTCTCGCAATCTCGTCCGTTTTACAGTTCCCTGGGATATCTCTGTAGCCCGGTACCCAGAACAGGTGAATTTTGAACTGTTCAGCCATCTCGTTGAGCGATTTTCCACAGTCGATGGCGGTGTTTGTGTTCAGAAATAAGTTCTCCAAGGATTTAATGGCTGCATAGCTGTCCTAAAAGATATTTACGACAATCGTCGTTATGACATTATATCTTAGCCATTCCGCTACTTCCTTAATTGCAAGGATCTCGGCTTGATACACACTGCAGTGGTCGGATAACCTTTTCGATATGACCAGTTCTAGATCTTTAGAGTACACCCCAAAGCCCACCTGGTCGTTTAGTCTATGTAGCTTCTGTTACCAGGGATATCGTAGATCCAAACGGTTCTATCAGGAATGGTGGTACAGTACTTTTTTTTATCAAAAAGAGGCTCAGGTAGAGTGTAATTCATACTGCACTGGAACATCGGATATTTTATCAAGGATACCACAGTGTCCGTAGCCGCCACATGACCAATGAGAAAGCTCCCTTAACCTCACGGCAGTGTTCGTTGCAATTTGGGTAGCCATAATATCCAGAGGCATAAGATGTAGCATTAAATTCAGTGCATCAGATGGTGTCGTCCGCAGCGCGGCTGTGATGTACAAACAAACCATCTTTTGGATCCGATTAAGTATTGAGCAGTAGGCCGACTTTTGAAGCGCCGTCCACCAGACCACAACACCATATAGCATTATAGGTCTGACAACTGAACCCAAACAACAAAACCCCCAACTTTCGCCAATGGCTCTCTGGCCACGTCATCAGCATACGCAACCACTTTTATACCTTTTCCTTCCAGAGACAATAATTCGCCTTTGTGTTGTAGGAATGAAAATGACCTTCGTGTCCCTCCATCCCACAGGTATATATGACATTCTGATACAAGCAGAGTATATCTTCCTAAGCCAAGGAACCAGTCTATCAGACACAGCTTGTAATTCAACCGGTGATACATCATACATACATACAGGACCTGGCGACTTAAAGGAGTCGAAACTTTTTATCGCCCAAATGATTTTCGGCTCAGACACAATTTCCCTAATAGCCTCCGACGAATGTATACCAGTGACAACCTCTTCTCGCACCACTGTGTCCGTTGGAGAATTTCCCGGGAAATGTGTATCAACGAGTAGTTCTAGTGTTTCCTCACTACACATTGTCCATACATTCTCTGACTTCTGGATATACCCCACCGTAATAAGTCTCGAGGACAGAATCTTCCTTAGTCTAGAGGCCCCAAATGTATCCTCCACGGAGCTGCAGAATTTTACCCAGGATGTGTTCTGAGCCTTTCTCAGCTCGCTCTTATATTTTCTTAGCTCAGCCTTATAGATGTCCCAATCGTGTGGTGCTCTTGTGGCTTTTGCTCTTTTGAAGAGTTTTCTGCAGTCCATCCTTAGACCACCAGCTCTGGGGTCCACCATGGCGGTCGCTGTTTGACCCATGGCTTGGCACTAGAAAATGCTGTCACAAGCGAGCCATTCAAGGCCTTCGTAATCCGCTTGACCATTATGTCTATGCCCTCCACAGATTTCGATGGTCTAGATGGGGTGGTAGTGCAGAATGTGTGCCGAAATTTATCCCAATCCGCCTTTCTTCTGTTTAGCCGAGGAACCACTTCTGCAATATTTTCTTGAAGGCTGAAGATAATATAACGAAATTCAGATAAGCTTTGATCATCCAACACATCCCAGTAGCATATCCTTCTGCTTATATCATCCGACACAAAGGTGACATCTAGTACCTCCTGCCTGTTTCGTATTAAAAAGGACGGTTTATTCCCTTTTTACAAATCGCCAGCTCACCCCTTTCGTTGACATCCGAACTTCCCCATATCTGGTGATGTGCATTAACATCACTTCCTACAATGAGGCTCTTCTTCTCTACAGAAGCGGCTTCAACTAGCGACTTAAGGTTTGAAGGCGGCATCTCTGAATATTGTGCCATATAAGAGGGAAGCCAGCCAGAAATATTCTTCAGTGCTTAGCGACGGAAGAAGAGAAACATTCAGACTACTCTTTGCTCTGTGTCTCCCATTCCCTGTGCCCTTAAGTAGTTTAAAACCCGGAATTCTTAGTCCACGAAAACTTCCTCCACACATCCTTGGTTCCTGGATAAAAACCATCATGACTCAGAACTTCCACCACTGTAGAGTTAGCCTCGTCTTCTGATTCCACCAGAAGTTCTTCCCCACAAGATTCGTTAGATCTTGTCATGATGAGCTTCCGTACGCATCCAGGGGCAGGTGAAAAAGCAGTGGAACCACTCTTCCTCAGGACACTGGACGCTTGCGGTGTGACGATTTTCTTAGATTCTTAACTAGCTGCTGCTGTCGATGTACTTTTGAGTTCCGTCCTTCCCCCTGGCACACACCTTGAGTCCAGTCCAACTGAATGAAACACCCACACAAGGCTTGTTTTGTCCCGTTTCGATGCCATCCCCTACTGTCTGGATTGCGGCAGGGGTATTTTCAGTCTCATGCAATCCGCGAGATAGCCGGAGTTTAGGACGAATACTACATGTCTCCGGTCACCAATAGCCTCATCCAATCTTCCAGTCAGTGGTTGAAAGATTGGGATTACAGTATCTTAGTCTTCCAAGTATCGACTCAGGATCTGGGGGAAAAGCATGCGCCATTGGTCAAGAAAGAATATCTTCCTTCTTGACTAAATCTAGTGCTGCACCTGACCAGATCTCACCAATCTTTCACAGCGCACAACAATACATTTTAATTGAGCATTGATCCCCGAAGGCAAGTAGTTTGTATTGGCCCCAATATCATCCTGAATCGTTACAAACTGGGGGAGGCCCAGGAAATTCCGTAAGGACATCGAAGTATACTGATAACAGTCCATTGACTATCCCACTCCAATTATTCCTAGGTATGCATCCCTGTTCTTCTCTCTTGTCGGCAACTGCCATCACCAAACTGTCCCTAGCAATATAAGCAAAGGTTCTTGGACCCATCTAACTATTGTTCGTCCTAGCTCTTTTAGGCATGGGATGCCCTCCAGGTGACCGCAGTCTTTTGGCTGACTGCGGTGCAGTTTCCGAATCTGGACGTGTAGTTTTTGTGTTGGCCTGTGCAGCAAGTTCCCCAGACTAATTTAGGGAGTCTCTTTCCCTGTTAGTGAGAGTCTTCGGATCATTCGCACAAAGCTTCCCAATAAACCTGAGAGCGATGGGTCTTCTATTGTCCCAACCTCTTAAAGAGCATATTGGTTTGCCGGGAAAGGCCGATGACCTAGGCAAATTATAGGCATGCAAAGAACGAATAGTTTCGGCCTTGTCCTTTAGGCTCGAATCAGGTGCCTTCGTCAAAAGCCTCTGCTGACCAGCCGTCTGTCGGCTAGTGGAGCCTAGAGCAGCCGCTGCACTAGTCGATGTTTCATTAGCAGACGGCATGCTACGGCCTGATACCACCACCGCAGCTGTTGGGTCATTGGAATCCATTCTAAGCCTTCTCCCGGGCTCTAGATCTGCCGCTCCACTTGAAGCAGACGCAGATCATCAACCACCTAATGGACACCTCTATCGCAGCTATCCTTGAGTGACTTTTGCTTCCAAAAATAATAACCTATTACGAGTAACAGGAAAATTCTTGCGGAGTGAAATAACAAAACGTCCGCTCCACTCAACGGTTCAAACTAGATTCCCTCTCTTTAGAATGTACAGGGCATTTTTATACCCTCCACCATAGGTTGGGGATACACTACTTTCGTCGTTCTGTTGGTAACACCTCGAAATATGGGTCTAAGACCCCATATTATCTATAAAAATCAATTTGTGTTTGTTTGTGTGTTCCTTATAGACTCAGAAACGGCTGATGCGATTTTCTTGAAATTTTCACAGATGGTGCATAATGACCCCGTGGTGAAAATAGGGTACTACATTTTTTGATATCTGAAGAGGGGAGGGATCCTCCCCCTTACCCTAATTTTCAGACAAGCCAGATCTCGGAGATGTGTGGTGCGATTTAAGCCAAATTTTGTGTGCTCTCTAATAGTAACTTAAAAACAAAAATTTGGTATCCAAATTTCGGATGGGGTACCTAGGGGGGCTGCCCCACCCTAAAACCCACCAAACATATATTTAGAACAATCACGACAATATGGGACTCAAATGAAAGGTATTTAGGATAAGAAAACTTATCTGATATCCAATTGTCAGACCAAGTGCTAGGGGGACCACCGCAATCCCCAGAACACCCCTAAATCGGGCATAATTACCGACCATGTCAATATGGAGCTTAAATGGAAGGTATTGGGCGGTAGAGCAAGAATTGATACCCACTTTCGGGACAAATTTTCTGGAGATCTACCCCTCTCCCAAAATACCCCACAAACAGTAATTTGTTACTGACCATCGCAATATGGGGCTCAAATAAACGAATTTGGGAGTAGAATACGAATTTTATATCCAAATGTTGGACCATGTATCTAGGGCATCACCCCATCCCCAAAACACCCACCAAAGGGTAAACATTTTTCGACCATGCCAATATGTGACTCAAATGAAAAGCATTTGAGATTAGAAAACAAATTTGATAACATACTTTGGGGCCATGTGTTTGGGGACGCCTCATTCGGTAAACTCCCCTAAATCAATGGCAAAATGGGGTTTAAATAAATGGTATTTGAGAGAAGAGCACGATGCTGATATTTTTTCAGGGTCAAGTGTCTCACCTACGAAAACACCCCTACAGCAGACAACATGAGAATATCGGGCTGAAAGAAAGTATTTGAAGAATGGAGTACACCATACATCCAAACTTAAATTTTTAGACCAATAAAGATCATATGGGACTCAGATAAAGGCACTTATATTGTTAAACTGTTTGTCGAGCGATATACTAAAAGCTCTTTAATTGTCGACAGCAACTATTCCAAGCAAACTTTTGATCCATATAAAGTAAAAGAAGGCGCAGCGGAGCGGGCCCGGGTTAGCTAGTAAGACGGACGTCCGTCCGTCTGAGCTTTTGTTTTGAACCTTAAAATGAGTATTTTGTTAATTGTACATATAGATATAAATATTCTGACTGTATATGTAATTGATTTTTGAATTCATTTTTTGTTTTAAGCAAGTATTAAGTTTCGATGCTGAATAAAAAACACGAATCGAAGCGCATCACAACAATTTAGATTTGTTGACCACCTAATATGATTGAAAAGTCTTCGAACCAAAGACGAAACGCGTCCCATAGTGGTTGGTGTGTGTTGCTATCTTTGGTCAGCAAATACGTCCTGTATGGGTGGTGTTATCGGGGCGGGGTGGCCCCATAGACACTTTTTCCCGAATTTTGATATCAGAGTCGTGCTTTATTCCCAAAGACTTTTCATTTGAGCCCCATATTGCTATGGTCGCAAATTTCTTCTCTTTGGGGGGTGTTTTTGGGAGGGGCGGCCCCCCAAACACTGATTTGGATATCAGATTCGTATTCTACACTCAAACACTTTTTTTAAGCCCCATATTGCCATGGTCAGTAAAAAAGTCCTTGTGTTGGGGGTGTTTTGGGAAAGGGTGGACTTGGTCCAACATTTGGATATCAGATTATATTATACCTTTTTTTGAGTCCCATATTGCCATGGTAGGTATATATGTCCGATTTAGGGTTGTTTTGGGGCTTGGGGTGGTCCCCCTAGCACTTGGTCGGACAATTGGATATTAGATACGTTTTCTTATTCTAAATCCTTTTCATTTGAGTCCCATATTGTCGTGATTGGTGTATACATATATTTGGTAAGTTTTGGGTGGGGCGGCCCCCCTAGGTACCCCATCCCAAATTTAGATACCAAATTTTACTTAAGAGAGCACACAAAATTGCGCTTAAATCGCACCATCCATTACCGAGATCTGGCGTTTTTGAAAATTAAGGTAAGGGAGAGGATGCGCCCCCCTTCAGATATCAAAAAATGTAGTACCCTATTTTCACCACGAGAACGTTATGCACCATCAGTGAAAATTTCATGAAAATTGGTTCAGCCGTCTTCGAGTCTATAAGGAACACACAAACAAACATACAATATGTCCGATGGTCTTCCAATCTTAAATACATTTCATTTGAGACCTATATTTTCGTGATTGGTCTATGTATATATATATATTTGATAAGTTTTGGGGGTGGGGCGGGCCCCCTAGGTATCCGAAATTTGGATACCAAATTTTTGTTTTTAAGTTACTATTAGAGAGCACACAAAATTTGGCTTAAATCACACCACCCATCTTCGAGATCTGAAAATTAGGGTAAGGGGGAGGGTCCACACCCTCTTCAGATATCAAAAAATGTAGTACCCTATTTTCACCACGGGATCATTATGCACCATCAGTAAAAATTTCAAGAAAATCGGTTCAGCCATTTCTGAATCTATAAGGAACATACAAACAAACAAACACAAATTGAATTTTATATATAAGACTAGCTGACCCGAGCCCACTCCGCAGCGCCTTCTTTTACTTCATATGAAACAAAACAATTCTTGGAATATTTATTTTCGACAATTAAAGAGCTTTTAGTGAAATACCATGCTACGCAAATATTATATCGCTTGACTAACAGTTTAACAATATAAGTGCTATTATCTGAATCCCATATGATCTTTATTGGTCTATGAATTTAAGTTTGGATGTAAGGTGTACTCCATTCTTAAAATACTTCATTTCAGCCAGATATTCTCATGATGCCTGATTTAGTGGTGTTTTCGGGGGAGAGGTGGTCCCCCAGATACTTGGCCCTGAAAAAATGTCAGCATCGTGCTCTTCTCTCAAATACCATTTATTTAAACCCCATTGCCATTGGCTTAAAAGGAGTTTACAGTTCCACAAAAAAATTACCCCAAAAAAGGTTATCAAGTTCGTTTTCTAATCTCAAATACCTTTCATTTGAGCCACATATTGGCATGGTCGAAAAATTTTTTCCCTTTGGGGGTGTTTTGGGAAAGGGGTGATGCCCTAAATACATGGTCCTACATTTGGATATCAAATTCCTATTCTAGTCCCAAATACCTTTATTTAAGCCCCATTTTGCGATGGTCTCTAAAAAATTGCTGTTTGTGGGGTATTTTGGGAAAGGGATAGACCCCCAGAACATTGGTCCTGAAAGTGCGTATCAATTCTTGCTCTACCACCTCAACACCTTTCATTTAAGCTCCATTGTTATGTGCCTCTATAACGGCGATGACTATTGGCCTTCCGTCTAGCTCAATCACTCGCAACGGGCCATGGGAACTCAACCCGCCAAGTCAATCCCAGAGGAATAACAAGATAAGAAGTAAAACGATCCACTAAACATAACTCACAACCACACTGCACTGACATAGGGACTTTGATAGAAGTGTCCCGCACTGGGCCCCCCCTTCCTTGGTCCGAAGGCTCCTATAGATACAATTTTATTCGGACCCCAATGACCACACACTTTATTTACACACTTACCTCATTCAATCCCCTTCCACTGAAAGGTTCACACCAACATCATTATTTTAATATTACTACATTAAACAAACATAATTATTTATTAAGGATTAAAAATGGTGGTAAATGAATTAATAAATTTTGATTCTATCGATATATTCTTCTTTTTCTAGACTAATAACTTAATATATTATAACATGTAAATTTTCCTTCTTTTATATGTAGCTACCACATTAGAAAACAATACTAGTTTCTTTTCATTAACGTTGGCTCACTCTGGAGTTAACCATAGATCAAACGCCCTTAGTCCTGCAATACGATTCGCCTCTTAGTTTGGCGCTTTTGCTAACTCAATCTAACCTCGACTAATGGAGCTCGATTAGGCGGAATAGCAACCACTTTATTGCTACCAAAACACACAAATAATCACAGGTGCTAAATCCCTTTTTTCTCTGATTCCCTCAGCCTTTAAATTCTTTTTACCAGCTAGTATTATTTCTTTACACTTTGATTTTTCTTTATTTCCCTATTCCCTAAGATACACTATCCACTATAACTTTTCATACATCTTTTATTTACTTAGTTTCTACTAATAACTAATACTATTTTTTTTTTTTTTTTTTTTAATTTCTTTTCTGCAGACTTATCGTAGTCATCAAATTATAACAATGGTTTTTCTACACCAGTACATATAGACGGACACACAGTTACGACAAGTCTTTTTACCTTAATTTACACGGCAAATTTCTGATTGGTTTGAGCTTTTCTCTTGTTTTAGAGGGACTGTAACAGCGGGAGGGGAAGCGCCAGGCGAAATCTTCTTAGATGGAAACTTCGCAGTCGAGCTTTAATCATATATCTCCCAACGGCCAAACTTCCTCGTGGGATACAACTCTAACGCCAGCAACACTTTTAACATAAATCGGATTCACACGGCAAAAGTACTTGCAAATCTGCTGGGCACAACACTTCACCAAAGAGGCACTCTGCTCGTTGATCAAACCAGAAAAAAATAATGACACTGGCCTCCGTCCACTCTACAAGGAAGGCCAGTGCAGTTCCAAATTTTGTTTATCTATACGAAGAAAATAGAAACCAAACACCACGAAACATTCACTACATCGGTCAAACATCCACTTTTACTTTGGCTACTCACATTGTATGATACACAAATAAAAGTTCACACACAAAGTCTTTGATACGTTATTCTTTTACAATTGGCAATCCCTCTGGATTGAAACCCAAAACACTTGTTACAGTCGGTCCACTGGTGTACAATGAAGCTGGATTTTTCTCGTCGTCTATTTATATGGTCCGTATTTTTCGCGCCAGACGCCTATTTTCCAAGATGACCATTTTGCCTTAATCTCTTCTTTGGCCATTTTCCGTATTTTCCCAAATTTTCTTGGCGTTTCACCTTCTGCCGTCTTCTTGACCGTCCCTGTCATTCTATTGGGAATGATCATTAGATTAACCGTCATCCCATTTCAAACCATAGACCAACGATAAGTCGTACGATTTCTCGTACTAATATTTCCTGCATTACCATCCACGCTATCTGACCCACTGGGCCATACACCTTTTTAAAACCAAAAACTCCGCAAATAATTAAAAATGAAATTTATTAAATCATTCTGATCATATTCCTATGAACATCATTATTAACATTCCTTATTACGCCCCAACGCACACGTCGTAAGGCGTCGTGACGTACGGTCATTGTGGGTGTACCCAGTACCCGTCCTCCGAATATTCACAAATCGATACTCGATGTGAATCATAATCGATAACTCTGCGTCGTCAGAATATTCTGTCCACTGACCAACCACCACGTGCCCAACATAATTGGCAAATTATTTAATTATTGGAACTGTCAGAATAAAAAAAACACAGCCCACAAATATCTGGGCGTTTAAGCATAAATTAAATTGATTCCCGACACATGAGATCGCCAACCATACCGTTCACTCCCCATACCGGTCACACCGCCGCATTTACCTTCTCATGCATCACACATACATAGCCCCATTGAGACATACGAGCCAACACCGACTCCCATATGGTAGGGAATCTAAACACATGCAATGGCAAAGCACAACACATGAAGGCAAACCGACCAGTACAGCCCTCTGGCCATCACCAATTGCTGGGGCTCTTCAGAACACACCCGTGGCAGGGCAGACAATAGCCGCAGAGGGCCATGCAACAAAACTTCGAGGGCTGCAAGTACACGCGTAAGACATCGATGTGCATGGATAGGAGTCATCGCCTAGAGTTCAGTCACGTGGGGAACTCCCACACCCTGTTGGTCTCATGCCGGGCAATATGCCTGGTGTGCAATATCAAAAAGGTAAGTTTTCTCCCCCCATGCCTGCCTAAAATAACATGTATTCTTACAGGTGACGTCATCTAACTGAGTCCGTTTTACCACCCTCACTAGGAGTATCTCCCGGTTCCCGAGCAAAATGGTACGTGGTCGTGACGTGTGTGTGATTGCCTCATCTGAACCCCATCCTTCCCGTGTACATTAGTGCCTTGTCATCATTTACCCACTCTTATACCTGTTCCCAAATTCCCAATATCATGTAATTTGTGTGTGTTGTGTCACGGAAGTTTATTCACAGCTACACATTTGTTCATATTCGCTGACACTGTCAGCAGTCCATTAAAATCTTTCCCTTTTCACCCCTCTTTAACATTCATTAGCGTTTTGACTACAAACATAATCGTTTTTGTTTACAACCATAATCGTGGTTTAGTAGGCATTTCGTCTACTGATATTTCAAAGTGTTTTAAAGAGAAAAAAAAACAGTGTGAAAATACATCTTAGCATAAAAATGGTACAAGGTCTTGTTCATATTGGAACTCTCCACATGATAAAAAAAAAATTTTCCATAACTATGAATGTTCCATAGAATCACGTGCACTTAGTCTACACAAAAGAAATAACTATTACGTCTTTATGTAATATAAAGACCGCATATGCCGATCGTTCCGTCTGCCAGTTCACATGTCCGTCCGTTTATCAATCTGTTTCTTTCTTCCTTCACGACACATCAAACAGACTCTTGGACTTAAAATTTCCCATGCTGTACTGTAAATCAAATCTTATTCATATCGTCTATATCTATCCATGTATTGATATCGTTTATGTTTAAAAAAAAGACATTTGTAACAAATAAACGCATGAACTCATAGTGTGTATGCCCATCTAACATAAACATTAGCGCATGATCCCAAAAAAAAAAGTTGTCCCGTATATGAATATCATCACCTCATGGATTAGGCATTACCCAGTTCATCGTATAGGTCACTAAGATCTGCTGCATCATTTGATATAGGATGTCTTTCTAGCAAAAAAAAAACAAAACATAAATGGGTAAAAATGCAACAATAATCTTCATCTGCCATAGTGTTGGGCTGTAGAAAAAGTGTTTAAAATTTATATCCATGATACTGATAGTAATCGGACATTGGAATTTTGTGCGTGTGTATAGGTGGGTGGCTGCGCCACATAGTCCTGGAGTGTAAATCTGTATTAAGATGTGCACTTAAAAAAAATTCACCCCAATGCAACAATTGTTCTTTGAGATCCTTCAATGTCCCTGTTCTGTTGTCATGTCAAAACTGGTTTTATATCCCTGGCATTGGTTCCAATGGGTATAGTTTCGAGTGATATAAAAACATAGGGTATTACTGACATTCTTAAAAATTATACGGGAAGAGGAGGAAGTAAAAATGAAGTTTATCAAATGGACTTTCAATTGTCATATCCCTCCCCAACGGATGATATCGTTGTGTGGTCATATTACAAGCGGCTCTTCTCGATAAATATAAAAGCATTCACGTTGCATAAATTTGATGCAAAAAAAATAATTATTCATTATAAATTTACGTAATAGGAGGTACGTCAAGAGAGGGGTAGGTATATTCTGACAAAAATTAACGAAATCAAGGTTTAGCATTCGACTGCTAAACTATAGATAAAGAAATACTGTAACATACCGGGCCCATAGTTGTCTCATTTTCGCGAAGAATGTCTTTTCTCGTACAAAAAAAAATATTGCAAAAAATTTGGTCTATCTTTTCAAGTCCTTCGCATGACAGGTCCCTAACGGTCTGCCCTGCATGTCTTCTATGGCATACATGTTACTGCCTATCGGTTTTGTAATACGACATTTCATAAATTTCCGGGCGAATTTCGCGTTAAAGTTTTTAGAGAACTCGCTCAGGACATAGTTTCGCCGAAATACTTCTTGACCGGGAGCAAATTGGACTTGACGAGCTCTCACGTTATAACGTTTCGCGCTTTGCTCGTAGGCTTTGTGCATGTTTTGTTTGATCTTTTCTCGCATTAGTTCTAGTCGATTCCTCCGGTCAAGTGGGGAAATATCATGATCCGTTAATGACTTCAGTTTTCTCGCGAGCTTGTAATCTGACCCATGTGAGTACATATTATACCCGAAAAGGGAAAAGAATGGGGAAACACCCGTAGCTGTATGCACTGCAGTACGTAGCGCGCATTCTATTTCGGTCAAATACAGATCCCAGTCCCTATGATCCGACTCTAGGTAGGCTCTAATCGCAGCTAGCACGGACTGATTTACCCTTTCCGAGGCATTCGATTGTGGGGAATAAGGCGCTGTTTGTATGTGGTTTATCCCATAAGTGTCTATCATCTCCTTAAATGACTTTGCTACAAACTGTGCCCCATTGTCACTGTGAATGACCTCGGGAACCCCAAACTTCCTAAATAGGTCCTCAATCAGAAACCGAACCACATTCGATGCCGTTGCCTCTTTCATAGCCTTTAGAAAAGTGAATTTACTGAAATGATCCACGACTATAAAAATAAAAGTGTTTCCACTTTTAGATCTGGGGTATTTACCCAAGAAATCAATATAAAGTTTCTGAAAGGGGCGATCGGTGACAACTTCATTACCAATAGTCGGCTGGGTATACTCATTAGTTGGCTTGGTTTCTTTGCAGACTGTGCACTTTGCCACATACAGTCGCACCTGAGAGGTCATTCTAGGCCAATAATATTTTTCCTTTAAGCGGTTCAAGGTTTTGTGGAAGCCTCCGTGCGCCGAAGTCGCTTGGTCGTGAGCTTTTTCGATCAGGGTATGTGTTAAGGCTTCTGGGACCCATAATTTCCACTGGAATTCGTGCACTTCTTCGTTCGATCTTATTAGAGCCTTTTTAAATATCATATTACCCACAATGCGTAAATCAGGGAGTCGATCTTTATTCTTTTCTATAGTTTCTCGGAGATCTTCGTACTCTTGGCTATCAAACTCATTGGTTTCAAACTCAAACACCTGATCTATATCCATTTCATCCACGGTGGGTAGTCGAGAGAGCATATCTGCGACAATATTGTCTTTCCCTTTTCGGTGCTCGATCTCGAAGTTATAGCTCTGAAGCTGCAGCGACCATCGTGCCAATCGTCCGCTGAGGTCTTTTAAGCTCATCAGCCATTGGAGGCTCGCATGGTCAGTTATTACGCAGAATTCCATGAGTTCCACGTATGGACGAAACTTTTTAATGGCCATTACGGCAGCCAGACATTCTTTTTCCGTAACCGTGTAGTTTCTCTGACACGAATTAAGTTTTTGAGAATAAAAGGCTATAGGGTGTTCCTCCCCTTTATCGTTTAATTGGAACAATACGGCCCCTATGCCATACTCGGACGCGTCGCACTGTATGTAAAACTTTTTCGAGAAATCTGCATGTCGAAGTACCGGTGCCGAGGTAAGTGCCTTTTTCAGTTTTTCGAAGGCCTCTACCGCGTTTTGGTCCAGATGGAACTTTTTGGACTTTTTTAAACTGTCAGTTAATGGAGCCGATATTGAGGCAAAATCTTTAACGAAGCGGCGGTACCAACCGGCTGTACCCAAAAAGCTTCGTACCTCCCGAATGTTCCTTGGAGGTTTAATTCGCCGTATGGCCTCGATTTTGTCTGGATCAGTTCGCAATACGCCCTCGCCGATGATGAAACCTAAATACTTCAGCTGTTGGAAACAAAATTGTGACTTTTTTAGACCGATTGTGAGGTTAGCTTTTCTTAGACATTCTGCAACTTCTCGTAACAAACGCAAATGTGTCTCAAATTCACTGGAAATTATCAACAGGTCGTCCAAATACACGAAGACATTCTCTTTAAGCCTTTGAGGAATGACTTTATCCATCAGCCGGCATAGTCTTTGTGCTGCATTGCACAGGCCGAATGGCATCACGCGGAATTGGTATAGTGGTCGACCTGGAACGGTGAAGGCGGTGTACGGTTTGCTTTCCTCTTCCAACTCGATCTGCCAAAAGGCATATTTGAGGTCCACACTACTGATAAAGTAGGTTTCATCTATTCGACTCAGAATACCATCAATGTTTTGCAAGGGGTACGCATCTTTGACCGTTAGTTTATTTAATTTTCTTGCGTCCAGACAAAATCGGTTTTTGCCGGGCTTTCTGACGACCGTTGTGCGATTGCTCCACGGGCTCTCGCTTTCCTCGATGACGTTCAGGGCTAGCATGTTGTCTATTTCGGCATAAGTTATGGCTTGAACAGCAGGTGACATTGGGTAGTGGCGATCTTTTACCGGTTCTGCCCCTTCGATTAACTTTATACTGTGTTTTTCTAGGGTTGTACACCCCAGACCTGTATCTTCGAAGGTAACGAAACACTTTTTAACTTCTTCCAATTTCTTAGACTGTTCTGAGCTGAGGCTATGTGGATTTAACTTGTAATGGGACTTCTCCTCGGTCATTTCAGATTGTATTTTCTCTATATTGATTCCTGCTACGCCTAAAACGTCCGGTGCTAAATCAAAAAGCCGCCAGAAATCAATCCCCAGATACAAACTCTGTTCCAGATCGGGGCAGAGGAACAGATACATCTCCTTTTCGGAATCTTTATACTTAATCTTGACCTTAACTTTTCCTAGAACCACATACATACTCCCACCAGCTGTAGACACTCTACTAGTTATAGGAATAATAGGAACCTCTAAGTCCTCAACCAATTGCTGGCAAGATTTCCCAAGCATGCTGACCGAAGCTCCTGTGTCTAGTAAGCCCTGTACGATTCGGCCCTCTATACTGACTTGTGCAAAAACTCTTGGGTCGTTCCTAGAATTTGTGACCTTCTGAATCGATTCTATCAGACATCGTTTCATATTACGCCATTCAAAAGACTTATTACGCATCTTCTTAATCTTCTGCGGTAATGGTTTTGTCTCCGAATTAAAAATTCTTTCCTTGACCTTATCGTAATTTCGCTGACGATCCTCCAGAGATATGTAATGCCTTTCGTCGGCCGTAAATTTTTCAATATTAACTAAAATCTTATCTCTAACAGTACTATTATTATTTCTATCGCTGATTATAATCTTCATGGGTTCATTTAGTTCATTCATTTCTCTTGGATGGCAGGGTTGTCCGTCGGACGTGAGCTCCCCGCATTTTCCACGCCCGCTCTGCGGTTTCCCTGCTGGCAATTAGAACACCTAGGTGTGACGGTATCCGGTCTCCCACACCGGTAACAAAATAATTTCCTGTATTCAGCAGGACAGTCCATAAACACATGCCCTGGTTCGCGGCAATTCCAGCATTGAAGCTGTGTTCTTTGTTGTTGCTGCATACGCAAAGCCGAAATGTCCTCCATGCCTGGCTGATTCTCTTTTGGAGCGTATGCTCCCTCATTATCAACAACGAGTACTTCATTCACTTGTCTTATAGGCCGTGAAGGCACTGGCATGGGTCTAGTGTCGCGACGAGGAAAATTTCGTTCAGCCTCAATACATTCTATGCGCAGTTGTTCCACTGAGGAAATGGTCATTTGATAGACGTGGCGTTTGATGTCCTCTCTGATATTGCCCTTGAGAATTTTGATCATCTCATATTCACATATTGGTTGCACTAACCTCGAACGTAGAATACCCATCTCATGAAAATATGCATTCACCGATTCGTTATGCCTTTGTTTGCGTTCTAATAGTTCCCTTAGAATATCAAATTTGGATTGTGGGGATTGGTATTGACCTATAATAGCATGCTTTAAACCGTCCCAATCGATATCGACGTTGTTTTGCCTGTACAGCCAGTACCACTCCCGAGCCTGTCCCGTAACCAAAAATGAAAAATCTCTTAAAACTTCTGCCCAGGGAATATTATATTGAGCACGCATTTGCTCCAGACGATAAATGAAATCGTTAACCCGCAAATCTCTAGGGTCTCCGCTAAAACTGAGGCCTAACTTATCGACTCTAATTCTTAGTATTTCATTCGGGACGCACATAGCATTCGCCGCATATCCATTAGTAAACTGCGTATTCGTAGTATTCAATGGGGGCCTGTTCAGGTTCCTATTGACAGTCAAACCATTATTCACTTGCGTGGCTTCATTAGACACATTAGGTCCGGCACTATTCTGAGGTCTATTAGCATTAGTCCCGTCCGCATCAACTCTCGCGACAGCCGCTAGGCCTTCTACCTTATTAGATAAGGATGCTATCATTCTACGGACGTCAGCCATTTCACTTTGAACCATGCTACTGAATTTATCCTCCAGATTCCTTTTAAGCGATGCCACCGAGTCCTGAACCAAACTTTGAACGTCAGAGTCTATCTGATCATTATTTCCAGCACCCTCCTGTGGTATTGGACCGTTATCATTAGCCTGACCATTTCTCATAATAGACCCTGCCAAATCAATAAATTGAAAGCCATTCATATTATTATTGTTCTCTGCCATATTTGAAGTAATCGCTACTTTTCTCTGCTTCCTACTCCCAGGGAAATATGCTGATCTATTTATGTCAAACGAGTCAGTTCGCCCTCTTTTATTAGTCTTTTTAGAGCGCGTATTATAGTTCATGACCAATTTACCCAGACGAAAACAAAAAAAAAATCTGTCTTTCTTGTCTATCTTCTAGCCAATTTTATTATTTAATGAACCCGAACAATAATGTATTATAAGTATAAATATGTATATGTTCAAATTAACACAAACATAAACGTAGTGTCCAATTAGAAGTACACAAAATAATAATCTACAAACATACATTCACGACGAAAAATCAATTTAAAACTTTAAAACATATATCAATACGTGGAAGGTTAGATTGTATTCTCAGAAATTCATGTGTAAATAATGTGTGGTATAAATATTTTATTTTTTCCTTTTTTTTTTTTTTTTTTTTACGAACAGAAATTCGAAATAACAGTGCTCTCTTTCGAGATTTCGTCAGTGCAGATCCAGACAAGTCTTTTACTGTAAAAAAAATGTAACGGTAACTTCAACTATCATGACTAAATCTCCGTTAAATCTATCTCACGGGTTGCTCATGGTGAACGGTGTTATGCAACACAACAAATTTCTGCACTATTAGTGCCAAAATGGCTATTGCACTTCCCTATATTAAAGTTACCTTAATCTACTATTGCACTATGGATCAAAAAATATATTAAAATACCGGACAAACACTACACAATCGTTGTCCAACTTGGAGCTAACGAGATATTGCACTTATCCGCTGAATTATGGTAAAATGTCTATCTTTACTGGTCCTGATATAATATTGGACATTAACAAACCAAATAAATCCAGTTTGGATACTATACTATATCACAGCTCATCCAAAGATAATTCGAAATTCCATTTGGTCTATTGTAAAAACGATCTAGTATTCTATTGAAATGCACTTTGGTCTTATTGCACATATAATCACAGCTCAACACCGCATTTGCATGAGTGGCGTCACTTGATGCCGCCATCTTGCAACGCGCCGTTCGCTTATTTCTTCTTCCTTTTGAACATTGGGCGCCATATCTGTTATGTGCCTCTATAACGGCGATGACTATTGGCCTTCCGTCTAGCTCAATCACTCGCAACGGGCCATGGGAACTCAACCCGCCAAGTCAATCCCAGAGGAATAACAAGATAAGAAGTAAAACGATCCACTAAACATAACTCACAACCACACTGCACTGACATAGGGACTTTGATAGAAGTGTCCCGCACTGGGCCCCCCCTTCCTTGGTCCGAAGGCTCCTATAGATACAATTTTATTCGGACCCCAATGACCACACACTTTATTTACACACTTACCTCATTCAATCCCCTTCCACTGAAAGGTTCACACCAACATCATTATTTTAATATTACTACATTAAACAAACATAATTATTTATTAAGGATTAAAAATGGTGGTAAATGAATTAATAAATTTTGATTCTATCGATATATTCTTCTTTTTCTAGACTAATAACTTAATATATTATAACATGTAAATTTTCCTTCTTTTATATGTAGCTACCACATTAGAAAACAATACTAGTTTCTTTTCATTAACGTTGGCTCACTCTGGAGTTAACCATAGATCAAACGCCCTTAGTCCTGCAATACGATTCGCCTCTTAGTTTGGCGCTTTTGCTAACTCAATCTAACCTCGACTAATGGAGCTCGATTAGGCGGAATAGCAACCACTTTATTGCTACCAAAACACACAAATAATCACAGGTGCTAAATCCCTTTTTTCTCTGATTCCCTCAGCCTTTAAATTCTTTTTACCAGCTAGTATTATTTCTTTACACTTTGATTTTTCTTTATTTCCCTATTCCCTAAGATACACTATCCACTATAACTTTTCATACATCTTTTATTTACTTAGTTTCTACTAATAACTAATACTATTTTTTTTTTTTTTTTTTTTTAATTTCTTTTCTGCAGACTTATCGTAGTCATCAAATTATAACAATGGTTTTTCTACACCAGTACATATAGACGGACACACAGTTACGACAAGTCTTTTTACCTTAATTTACACGGCAAATTTCTGATTGGTTTGAGCTTTTCTCTTGTTTTAGAGGGACTGTAACAGCGGGAGGGGAAGCGCCAGGCGAAATCTTCTTAGATGGAAACTTCGCAGTCGAGCTTTAATCATATATCTCCCAACGGCCAAACTTCCTCGTGGGATACAACTCTAACGCCAGCAACACTTTTAACATAAATCGGATTCACACGGCAAAAGTACTTGCAAATCTGCTGGGCACAACACTTCACCAAAGAGGCACTCTGCTCGTTGATCAAACCAGAAAAAAATAATGACACTGGCCTCCGTCCACTCTACAAGGAAGGCCAGTGCAGTTCCAAATTTTGTTTATCTATACGAAGAAAATAGAAACCAAACACCACGAAACATTCACTACATCGGTCAAACATCCACTTTTACTTTGGCTACTCACATTGTATGATACACAAATAAAAGTTCACACACAAAGTCTTTGATACGTTATTCTTTTACAATTGGCAATCCCTCTGGATTGAAACCCAAAACACTTGTTACAGTCGGTCCACTGGTGTACAATGAAGCTGGATTTTTCTCGTCGTCTATTTATATGGTCCGTATTTTTCGCGCCAGACGCCTATTTTCCAAGATGACCATTTTGCCTTAATCTCTTCTTTGGCCATTTTCCGTATTTTCCCAAATTTTCTTGGCGTTTCACCTTCTGCCGTCTTCTTGACCGTCCCTGTCATTCTATTGGGAATGATCATTAGATTAACCGTCATCCCATTTCAAACCATAGACCAACGATAAGTCGTACGATTTCTCGTACTAATATTTCCTGCATTACCATCCACGCTATCTGACCCACTGGGCCATACACCTTTTTAAAACCAAAAACTCCGCAAATAATTAAAAATGAAATTTATTAAATCATTCTGATCATATTCCTATGAACATCATTATTAACATTCCTTATTACGCCCCAACGCACACGTCGTAAGGCGTCGCACAGTGGGCCAAATGGCAAAAAAATTGGAAATAAGTCTACAACTTTTTATCTGTTGATTTTAGCCATACAAAATGTTCTAGACATTTGTAGAGGAGGACATAGGCTTTCAGAAAAGTGCTGTTGTTGGTCCATATCTTTAATACAGGGTGAGCTACAGGGTGTCAAAGTTGACCACTTTTGACTTCTCCAAGCTTCTGGGGGCCATAACTTTTGATCTACTCAACCGATTTACATGATTTAGGACTCTAGAGAAAGAGCTTGACAAGATCTAAAAAACTTATGCATAAAGTACCATGCCATCGTGTACTGTTAAGGAGTTATGAATTGTTTAATTTTAAAATATGAAAATTTGGCCTTGGTTTTTTTCAGTGTTTTTTTAATAACTCCGTCAATTTTAAAGCTATAAACTTCATACTTCACACAAATTATGCCAGCATATGTGTGCATAAAATACAAAAGGAATCACGTGAATATCTTTGGCGGTTTAAAAATGGCATCGTTTTCAATATGAAAAATATTTTTTTTGTCAAAAAATTGCAAAATTTTTCAAAAAAGATACTCCCATTTCCTTTAAGTTTTCGCAAACTTTGGCCGTCAAAGCATTATCATTTCTTTCCATTTTCACAAAGTCGAGGTATTAAGAAAAGTTTTAAGTGCTAATTTGGCTAATTTCGATATCAAACAACACCGTTATCTTAAGACCAAAATGGCCAATTTTTTTACTAAACTTCAAAAGTTTCTCACTGGAAAAAAAGTTCCACGGGGATTTTTTCGCTTTTTTTGAACTTAAATGAAAGCTTAAAATGTTCCCAACATTTTAAGGTATGTCTCGCCATATCCTAGCCATAAATGAGATCGTAGCGATCAAAATACTGAAAAAAGTCAATTTTCAAGTAGTGCTATATTCATTGCTAAAAAACAAGTATTACGTCACATTTTATTGCAAAGATGTTAAATAAACTTTTATTTGGTAACACTTCTTCTACAAAACACAAAAAGAATCATGGAAATATCTCTATTCTATTCCATTTTATGGAACCGGCAATAAAAAAGTCAATTTTTCAAAAAGTCGAATTTCCCAAATTTTGTTTTTGTTGTCCTAATTGCACATGACACACTATAGCCATATTTACGCAACATACCTTATCGTAAAGGAAATTTTCATACCTTTCCAACGATGTATAAAACATTTCTCAACTCGGATTCTATCTACTCTAAAATTCATTTACACTTCATTAAACTCTATATAAAAATGTCTATTTGTGAAATGGAACCTTATATGGGGCCTACACTAAAACATTGATAGATTTGCCCAGGGTTTACAATACAAATGTGTTAGAATAAAAAAAGGTCTCCTGCCAAAGTTTAAAAAAATTGGAATAAAAATATGTGTTTTAGAGCGAAAACACTTCGCATCGGCGTGCGTTTGTATAGTACCTACATCTATTTTTAATGTAAGCTGATGATTTTTGAATAAAAAGTAACCTAGAAATATACCTGCATATATATATATATTTGTGTTAAGATTTGATGCAGACAAATGTTACCTGTTTCGCTATGTCGAATTCCCAGGAAATCCACCGTATCAATGAATGTGAAAAAACCTACCCATAAAAAATTCATTGTCATTTTTTTTAACCAAATTCGAGTCCAGGTAAATAATTATAGAAGAGTAAGTAAAAAGAGGCACTTTGGACCCCTTTTTACGATTGCGTCTGATACCTGAAATGGGTCATTAATTGTGAATATATTGCATAAATATTTGAACAAAATCCAAATTTTCTTCATTATATTTTGTAGAGGCGTAAAGGACATTTATAAGTTATGGAAGTCATACTGAAGTATTCCACTCTTTCGAAAATTGTATGGGACATCAAAAATGATTCCAAATCATACACGGAGTCATTTAAGGAACTTGTTTACACTTTGGACCACATATATGGAATAAGGCTAAATAAAGACGCTTTAGACAAACTTGAAAAATTCTACAAATCATTTGAGAGAAGGTTGCCAGAATGTTCATTCGCAAAAATCAAGTTTTTCAAAATGTATGAGAAGTGGCTGAAATCGGATCTACTTATTGAAATTAAACCGCTGATTCCCGGCCGGCCTAGCAAAGCATACGACGAAGTTACGGAGAAAACCAAAAAGAAAAAACAAGAGGAACTATTGGCGGCACATCCGCCAAATTTAATAAAAGATACGTTCAAAACAGCATTGTTAAAAACACAACCAAAAAATGTTGGACGAATTGTCGATGTTTTACCATTAGCATCTCCGAAAAGGGTAAAGAGAATGGTAGAAAGTATTCCAACTCCAAAATCGACTACAGAATTCACGGAGGAAGATGCACTGGCCCTGATTTTGAACCTAGGCCTCTCAAGAAACAAATACTCAACAATGAGGAAGGCTCTTCGTGAAAAAGGATGGGGTTGTTTACCCTCAAAACATAAATTGTACAACACCAGGACGAAAATGGTGCCATCAAATATATACGTGGACGAATTAAAAGCAAGAGTGAAACTTGCTGATCTTGTTGAAAATACAGCTGTTAGAATTATTTCTAATTTTACTGAAGAACAGTTGAACACATGTAATAATTCCGAAGTGGTTTTGATCAGCAAATGGGGTTGTGATGGATCATCTGGATTTTCCGAATATAAGCAACAAACAGAAATAGATACCAACTTCGCATCAATTTTCATGGCATCATTAGTACCATTGAGAATGAGATTGTACAAGGACCAATCTTCATCATCGAAAGAAAATGCATTTCAAGATATATGGATAAATAGAACACCTGGGTCAAAATATTTATGTCGCCCAATTCGGTTTGAGTATACAAAGGAAGACCGGAACACAACACGATCTTTGGTGAACGAAATAAAGGAAGAAATTGCTGCATTACCCATGATTGTTATAAACCAATTGGGAAGAAATATAAAAGTTTCGTTTCAACTACAACTCACTATGATCGATGGAAAGGTGGCAAACGCATTAACTGGCGTTATGTCCAATTGGAGATGCAATATTTGTGGCAAGAAGAATGGGCAATTCGAGGACAAGTCTGATGAAAATTTAGTAAACGAAAATGCGCTCAATTTCGGTATTTCGCCCCTGCACTGTAGAATTCGATTCATGGAGTATTGTTTGCATTTATCGTATGACCTTAAATATCGGACTAGCCCTGGAAACCGCGATGTCTCTGCTAGAAACAACCAAGATCTTCACAAAATGAGGCAGGAAGAGAAGAATCGAATCCAGTTGGAGTTTAAACAAAAGGGACTTATAATAGATAAACCTCTTTACGGATACGGAAGCACAAATGATGGCAACTCGGCAAGGCGGTTTTTTGAGGACCCCGTATCGACATCTAAAATAACCGGTCTTGATGAACACTTGCTAAGACGATTCAAAGTGATTTTGGCTGTAATCAATAGCAAAAAGATGATAAATTCAACCAAATTTGAAGCTTATAGTAATGACACAAAAAACATTTTATCTGATTTATATTCGTGGAAAGCTTTAACACCGACAGTACATAAAGTCTTACATCATGGCAAGGAAATTGTGGAATACAACATACTTCCGTTAGGAGAACTTACAGAAGAAGCTCAGGAATCCCGTAATAGAGATGTTAAACAGTTCCGGCTTTTCAATACCCGAAAGAGCACCAAATTTAACCAAAATTATGATTTACTTCAATATTTATTGTTATCGTCTGATCCGGTACTATACAGCATCAGAACTAAATGGCTACCAAAAATATGTGACGATATAGATAAGGACGATCCCGATGCCATTCAAATTAAAGAGCTTTTAAATTTTGATACCTTAGATTATTTGGTAGAGAATAAAATCAAATAATACAAAACTAAAATGCTTTTTTATTTTGGGAGTAGCTAATATACATATAAACGCACGCCGATGCGAAGTGTTTTCGCTCTAAAACACATATTTTTATTCCAATTTTTTTAAACTTTGGCAGGAGACCTTTTTTTATTCTAACACATTTGTATTGTAAACCCTGGGCAAATCTATCAATGTTTTAGTGTAGGCCCCATATAAGGTTCCATTTCACAAATAGACATTTTTATATAGAGTTTAATGAAGTGTAAATGAATTTTAGAGTAGATAGAATCCGAGTTGAGAAATGTTTTATACATCGTTGGAAAGGTATGAAAATTTCCTTTACGATAAGGTATGTTGCGTAAATATGGCTATAGTGTGTCATGTGCAATTAGGACAACAAAAACAAAATTTGGGAAATTCGACTTTTTTGAAAAATTGACTTTTTTATTGCCGGTTCCATAAAATGGAATAGAATAGAGATATTTCCATGATTCTTTTTGTGTTTTGTAGAAGAAGTGTTACCAAATAAAAGTTTATTTAACATCTTTGCAATAAAATGTGACGTAATACTTGTTTTTTAGCAATGAATATAGCACTACTTGAAAATTGACTTTTTTCAGTATTTTGATCGCTACGATCTCATTTATGGCTAGGATATGGCGAGACATACCTTAAAATGTTGGGAACATTTTAAGCTTTCATTTAAGTTCAAAAAAAGCGAAAAAATCCCCGTGGAACTTTTTTTCCAGTGAGAAACTTTTGAAGTTTAGTAAAAAAATTGGCCATTTTGGTCTTAAGATAACGGTGTTGTTTGATATCGAAATTAGCCAAATTAGCACTTAAAACTTTTCTTAATACCTCGACTTTGTGAAAATGGAAAGAAATGATAATGCTTTGACGGCCAAAGTTTGCGAAAACTTAAAGGAAATGGGAGTATCTTTTTTGAAAAATTTTGCAATTTTTTGACAAAAAAAATATTTTTCATATTGAAAACGATGCCATTTTTAAACCGCCAAAGATATTCACGTGATTCCTTTTGTATTTTATGCACACATATGCTGGCATAATTTGTGTGAAGTATGAAGTTTATAGCTTTAAAATTGACGGAGTTATTAAAAAAACACTGAAAAAAACCAAGGCCAAATTTTCATATTTTAAAATTAAACAATTCATAACTCCTTAACAGTACACGATGGCATGGTACTTTATGCATAAGTTTTTTAGATCTTGTCAAGCTCTTTCTCTAGAGTCCTAAATCATGTAAATCGGTTGAGTAGATCAAAAGTTATGGCCCCCAGAAGCTTGGAGAAGTCAAAAGTGGTCAACTTTGACACCCTGTAGCTCACCCTGTATTAAAGATATGGACCAACAACAGCACTTTTCTGAAAGCCTATGTCCTCCTCTACAAATGTCTAGAACATTTTGTATGGCTAAAATCAACAGATAAAAAGTTGTAGACTTATTTCCAATTTTTTTGCCATTTGGCCCACTGTGCGTCGTGACGTACGGTCATTGTGGGTGTACCCAGTACCCGTCCTCCGAATATTCACAAATCGATACTCGATGTGAATCATAATCGATAACTCTGCGTCGTCAGAATATTCTGTCCACTGACCAACCACCACCTGCCCAACATAATTGGCAAATTATTTAATTATTGGAACTGTCAGAATAAAAAAAACACAGCCCACAAATATCTGGGCGTTTAAGCATAAATTAAATTGATTCCCGACACATGAGATCGCCAACCATACCGTTCACTCCCCATACCGGTCACACCGCCGCATTTACCTTCTCATGCATCACACATACATAGCCCCATTGAGACATACGAGCCAACACCGACTCCCATATGGTAGGGAATCTAAACACATGCAATGGCAAAGCACAACACATGAAGGCAAACCGACCAGTACAGCCCTCTGGCCATCACCAATTGCTGGGGCTCTTCAGAACACACCCGTGGCAGGGCAGACAATAGCCGCAGAGGGCCATGCAACACCATATTGACATGGACGGTAAATATGCCCGATTTGGGGGTGTTTTTGGGGATTGGGGTGGTCCCCCAAACACTAAGCCCGGAAAATATACCAGCAATGTTCTCTATTCTCATATAACTATATATCATTTATTTGAACCCCATATTGCCATTCGCCTCAAAATTGGATATTAAATTCGTTTTCTAATCTCATTTAAACGCCTTATTGCAAAAGCTCTAAAAACTATGAATATTTAGTTCCACTCTCTTTAAGACCAAAATTGTCTTGGTGAGTAAATACATCCTATTTGGGGGTTGCTATGGTGGTGGGACGTCCGCGAGACAGTTAGTCCCTAATGTTGATATCAGATACGTGGCCTTCTCCCACATACCTTTAATTTGAGCCCCATATTTCCATAGTCGGTAAACATGACCGGCTCTGGGGTATTTTGGTGGATGGGCGGCTACTCAGTGAGTTGGCCTTAAAAATATATATCGGATTCGTGTTCCACTTTAAAACCCCTCTTATTTGAGCCTCATATTGCAATAGTCTGAAAATAATTACTATTTAGGTAGTGGTATGGGGGTGGGGTGGCCCCATAGACACTTTTGCCGAATATTGATATCAAATTCGTGGTTTACTCCCAAAGACCTTTCATTTGAGCCCCATATTGCTATGGTCGTAAATTTGTACCCTTTGGGGGATGTTTTTAGTGAGAGGCGGCCCCCAAACACTTGGTCCCATATTTGAATATCAGATTCGTATTCTACATTCAAACACCTTTTATTTAAGCCCCATATTCCCATGGTCAGTAAATATTTCCCCAGAAACGTATTCCCACATTTGGATATCAGATTCGTATTCTACTCGCAAATACCTTTCATTTGAGTCCCATATTGCCATGGTCGGTAAATATGTCCGATTTGGGGATGTTTTTGGGCTTGGGGTGGTCCTCCGACCACTTGGTCCTACAATAGGATATCAGACACGTTTTCTTATCCAAAATACCTATCATTTGAGTCCCATATTGCCGTGATTGGTCTAAATATATGTTTGGTAGGTTTTAGGGCGCTCCTAGTTACCCCATCCGAAATTTGCATACCAAATTTTTATTTTATTATATGAGAGCTCAAAAAATTTCGATTAAATCGCACCACCCATCTCCAAGATCTGGCGTTTCTGAAAATTAGGGTAAGGGGGAGGGTCCGCCCCCCTTGTGATATCAAAAATTTAGTACTCTGTTTTCACCACGAGGTCATAATGCACCATCTGTGAAAATTTGAAAAAAATCGGTTCAGCCGTTTCTGAGTCTATAAGGAACACACAAACATACAAACAAACAAACACAAATTAATTTATATATATATATTGGTTGCCCAAAAAGTAATTGCGGATTTTTCATATAGTCGGCGTTGACAAATTTTTTCACAGCTTGTGACTCTGTAATTGCATTCTTTCTTCTGTCAGTTATCAGCTGTAACTTTTAGCTTGCTTTAGAAAAAAAAGTATATTTGAATAAAGTTCATTCTAAGCCTTATTAAAAATGCATTTACTTTATTTTAAAAAATCCGCAATTACTTTTTGGGCAACCCAATAGATTATGCGTTTTATTTGTACAACAAATGTTCCGATTATTCACCGATTTCTAAAATTGAAGTGTCGAAAATGCCGATTTTTTTTCATGAAAAGTGATGATTTTCTTCCATATTTATCTGGCAGCCCTGCTTTGGTTTTTGCCGTTAACGAAGTTACCAAAGGCTTTACAATAAACAAAGTTAGTTACGTCCTTTAATACTACGTTTATGACTAACGTTGGATATGTTGAAGCGAAACGTTACACGGTTACAATAAAAGCAAAACTTCTTGATAAAAGTACTTTGTTTGTCGTAAAAATTTCCCAATCGTTTTATTTTTTGCGTGTATTAATGGTTTTAAAATGAGTGAGTTCCTTAAACACGAATCTTCTGGATGCGACAGTTAATCTCTCACGTGGACCATCTCCATCAGCAGACAAAGATCCTACCCGTGCGAAGACATAACTACATGCTGTCCAAGCAATACCTTCTGGGCTGTTATCGCAGAGACCATCCAAATCATCAGCTTGTGCGTTACCAGTGCGGAACAGTTTGGGGTTCAGCTGGATGTAGTTGAACCAATCGGTCAGATCAGAGCCCTTTATCTGGCGCCACGTATATCAGGAGTACCCGAAACTTTGGATTTAACCTAACTATGGCGAAGCCCCAATTTGGAGCAAGATAGAACGGGTGGTCTGGACCCAAAAACAGCTGGGTGCAGTGACCTATTGATCGATAGGTGTTTTAGGTGGTGCTCCGCTCCTAAACAAGGTGGTTACCAGTACGGAGCAGTTTGGGGTTCAGCTGGATGTAGTTGAACCAATCGGTCAGATCAGAGCCCTTAATCTGGTACCACGTAAATCAGGAGCCCCCGAAACTTCGGATTCAACCTATCTATGGCGAAGCCCCAATTTGGAGCAACATGGAACCGGTGGTCTGAACCCAAAAACAACTGGCTGCCGTGACCCGTTGTTCGAAAGTTGTTTTAGGTGGTGCTCCGCTTCTGAACAAGGTGATGAACACGTTCAGACATCATGGGATCGAATAGATCTATATGCTAAGCCTTGGTTCTGCATGGTTGTGTTGGTAGACCACTTGTATTCACATGGAGTAAAGAGCCCTGCAAGGCAGGTGCCTGTATAAAACACATCAAAGACGTATCCATTCGAGCGTCTGTTTGTAGTAAATCCGCCTCCCTGTTTGTTTGCTGGTCTCCCAAAAAATATGCTCACTGACTGTATTGTGGTACAATTATGTTCTTAGTCTGATTTTATTTTTTATCTTAAATTTTCGGTATGGTCCTCATATAGACCGTTCTCCTGATCCATATCCGTTCTTAGTAGACATAGATCCAGTCTTCAATTTAAACCTGTTTGTAAAACCACTAAATAATGGTCTAAGACTTGTAGAACGTACATATTTGGTAGTAATGCTATTTTAGTGGATCTAGCGATGGTTGTCCATCTGCCTGTCAAAGGTATATTAAAAAGTAGGTGTTTGAAATTTTGCACTAATACCTCTTATAAATCGGTTGTTAGTCGGTTGGTATCCTAATGGGACAAATCGGTGAATGTTTATATATAGTCCCATATAAACCGATCTTCACATTTGACTTCTTAAGTTTGCTGGAAAGCGCAATAATTACTTGACGTGGATGAAATGTTGAACATGGTGTTTTGTTTTTACTTTCAACATCCAGAACCAGTTGATCCATGGTAACTTTAACCTGATATAACTCCCATATAAACCGATCTCTCTATTTGAATTCTTAAGCTCCATTGCGTTGCAATTATTTTCCGATTTGGCTGAAATTTTGCTATGACTTTCAATATCCAAAAATTGGTCTCCCATTTGACTTTACGGCAAGTATGTTCCACATCAGTTTGTAATCGGATATATCACATATACGTATTTAATCGCCTAATTTGTCAAAGAAGTGTTCTTTGAAGAGACTTTGGTTTTGTTTTTTAGAGTTTCCCAACTAATCCCGATTTCTAATATGGAGTTTCCCGACTTCTGGCTTTGAGGACCTGCCAAGCCTAGTTGTTCTAAATGAGGAGAGATAAAAATTGGTTCTATGATATGTTATTTTTGGATTTTTTAGAAATTACATTAAAAAAATTTGCCATATGTCCCAAATTATATTGGGTTAAATGAAATTTATTCATTTGGGTTTTATGACATTGGGTCTTATGACGTTAATAATTTTTTGGTTAGTTGGGTAATATCTCATATCTATTTTCATCAAAGGTCCAAAATTATTTTCATAAAACGGTCATATTGCCCAAAATTGTGCAAAAACAAAGAACATTGGCATCATTTGGGCGATATGACATTTGTCGTTTCGGGCAAAAATGTCCTGACCAAGGCAACTCCTGCAGAAGTTATTGTGCGGTTTTCCCAAGCCCGCCGCCTTGTCCGGTAATGATTTCTGTTAAGGCACTCATCGACATCTTATCGAACGTCAGTAACTCCTTCTTCCTCCTCCGGTCGATGGCAGGCCAGAGCGCACTAGCAGTCCGGCAACCATTCGACGAGTCCCATCTTGTCACCGAAGCCTCTTTGGCCATCTCTTCTATTGTGTTCAGTAGCTCGACAAATGGCACGTAGGCAAGACCGGATCGCCCGGTGCAAACGAATTCCTGACGCATTCAACCGCATCCTCATTTCCTGTTATCCTCTTATGTCTGAGAACCCAAGTCAGCGTCACATCGCGGACTCGGAGCCTATGCAGGGACCCCAAACAATCCGTCACACAACTCGACTTCACCGCCCTCGTCCCCAAGGCCTTGAGAACCACCATACTGTCCACATAAGTCTTGAGCGGCTGCTGTAATGACATAAAACTAAGCCTAAAAGATCGTACATTCGTCCGGTTGTCTCAGAGACATACCGATGTTGAGTGCGTCGAAGTAGACCCCCAATCCAGTCTCTGACTCCATTTTGGAGCCTTCAGTGAAGATCGAGGTCTCATCCCCCTTAAAACACAGCATTCGCCCTCCATTCATCCATCCGAATTCTGAATGCCATTATCCCAGTCGGTACCAGTGCCAGGTAGTCAGAGATCCTCCTCAGTCTACTCTCCGCAGCCACAACATCCAGATTTGAGCTGTGGCCGTAACTGTCCTCCTGCAACATGCCGAGCTCCCCCAGCCTAAACGCGATCTTTGCGACGCAGTTCCGAATATAGGCCCCAATTGGCTGCATATCCAGCATCGTTTCCAGACCTGCCTGCGGTGCGGATCTCAGTGCGTCTGTGACCCCGACGCAGGCCAGTCTCTGGACCTTCTTGAATTCCTTCATACGAGTTCTCTTTTCCACGGCCTTCCACCATACCAGTGCCCCAGAGGTCAGTACTGGTCTCACAATCCCCGTATACATCCAATAAATCATCTTGGGGGTTACCACCACTTCCTACCGAACATCCTCCTGCAGGAGTAAAAAGTACACAGTGCCTTACGGTTCCTTTCCTCTGTATTCCTCTTCCAGGGTAGCTTCGAATTGAAATCTATACCAAAGTACTTCGCTTCCGAAAGCTGCAGGGTGATTCCATCCAAGGACGGAAGTCTGAACTCCGGTATGTTGCATCTCCGAGTGACGAGCACCAGTTCTGTCTTCCTTTGGTTTGACTTCAATCCATTTCTGAGAACCCATTGCGACAACCTTCTCAGTGACCCTTCGATGTTCTCGCTAATCTTTGACAAAAACTTGTCTCGGACCAGCAACACGACGTCCCCCGCAAAAGCGATTATCTTCGTGTCATCACCAACGAGATCCAACAGGATATCATTCATCACGAGATTCCACAGAATCGGCGAGAGCACCCGACCCTGGGGCACTCCTCTGGTCACCCGCCTTCTGTTTTAAGCAAAAACGATGACAGACTAATGGGCCTATAGTCCTTCGTCGTGCTGTGGTTTATTTTTCCCATCTTGGGTATAAAGACCACCTTGACCTTCGTCCATGCCCTTGGTATGTAGGATCATGCCAGGATGGTCCGAAAAATCCGTTCTAGCCAAGGGAGTCCTGCAGCAGTGATGGGATAATACCGTCAGGTCCGGCCGACTTAAATGGCCGGAAAGTGCGGACTGCCCCCACTATCTTCTCCTCGTCAATATGTCCCTATCGAGGTCATCCGCCAAAGCCTCATATGTAGGCATTGCGATATCTTGATCTAAGACCTCTTCATGTGCGCCCGGGAAATGCGTCTCCATCAAAAGTTCCACCTCCTCGGTGTAAGTTCCATCCTCCCTCCTCAGGGAGCAAGGCTTGCTAGGACCTTTCGAAAGCACTTTCGCTATCTAGATGCCTCACTAGTGCATTCCAATTCTCCACAACTGTCGCCCAGGAACTTTTCTTCGCCTTCCTCGACTTCTTTTTGAATTTGCCAAAGGCTTCGCCCTCTTTGCATTATTAAAAAGCTTTTTACTCTCCCTCCTGAGCACCTTCAGTTCCGGTGACTGTTATGACTAGCTGGTTTTACGATGCGGTACTCGTTCGGGACATGTCTTCAAAAAGTCCTCGCTCAGGCAAGATCCACTGTGGCCTCTAGTTCCCTTGTGTCTTCCAGAGACCCCCTAAGGGGCCTCAGCTTCAGCATCTGTTCCCTGAACTTCTCCCAGTTGGTCCTTCTCCGGTTTTTGTATGGTCTCCTCTTCCCCATCCCGTACTCGACTTAAAAACATGTCCTATAGTGGAAACATATCATATGGTGGAGACGTTCCAGTTCAAGACTTTCACCGAGTCAATGTCCGTCACAAGCGTTATATCTATAAAGTGATCCCTGATGCGGATGTAGAAAGTAGGGGTGTTGCCCCTATTGCATACAACCAGGCCCAATTGGCTCACCTCTCTTGTTGGTGTCCGTGATTCCCAAGAGCTTGTGGTGTGGATTAGCATCAACCATTAGCACGTCGTGCCCATTATCCACGCAGCAGCTGATCAGGGTCTGAACTGTGTCTGTAGGAGGGTTATCTACATGGTGTGATAGGTACATGGAGGCCAGGACCAGTAATGAAACGAGAAATCAGAGTTAGGTTAAAACCCATGCTGGCTATGATACAGCTTCCAATCTTACCTTCCACTGGGGGAAGATGAGATTCAGATTTCGTGATCTGAGTCCACCTCGTAACCATGATTCCTGAACGAACAATGCCATCTCTCTCTCAGCAGCTTATTCGTGTGGTGGTGGTTCAGGTTAATCTGCACTTACGTTAAAGAACCCATGCCCCTAGCTCCCTGGGAGGCGTGGTGATTATCGGAAGGCAGGACTATTCTTACATGGTTTAAGCCGAACTTCGTCTCTCTCAGCGAGGACTTTAGGAGTGACAATGATTTTGAACCATCCTGTGATCCTGAGATACTTGCCAATATCTTCATCCCACGCTCGTCCCCCTAAAATTGGCCAATCCTCAGCAAGAAGGTGTATATTCTACCCTTTAAGCAGCCTGAGTAAGGTTTCGTCATCCAAAACAAGAGGAGGAATTCAAGAAAAAAAATCTTGTAAACGTATTTTGAAGCACCACGATCGTATTTTTTTACCATTTCTTTACACTTATCGACACGAGCCTTTTTTTTTGAGCGATTGTCAATTTGTGTGGAATCATACGAGAACAAGCTTTTTATTCGCCAAGGGGTTCATGTAATATCGAATGTATGCTGGTGGAAGAAACGACCACGGATGCCTCCATCGCACGGTATGTTGCATGACGATCTTGCATTATAAGATAACGCACTGCATCAATGTTCTCTGATACAAAGGCTGTTTTTGGACGACCTTCACGGAATTCGACTTTGAGCGAGCGTCGGCCACCACTGAATTCATTAAACCAATTTTTCACGGGGCTAATGAAGATTCCTCATCGCCATACAAAGATTTAAGTGCATCAATGTACTCTTTTCGTGGAACAGGGGTCCATTCTGAAAGATTGAAAAATAGTCGCACAAAAATGTTCACGAGGTAATTTTATTTTTTTTTTTTTTGTCAAAATAATTTTTTCAATTCACTGTAAACAACACAAAAGAGGCATAGTAAAGCCGAGGGTTAGCATGTCCGCCTATGACGATACATGCCTGAGCTCGAATTCTGGCGAGAACATAAGAAAAAATTTTTCAGCGGTGGTCTCCACTGATAATGCCGCCGACATTTGTGAGGTACTATACCAAGTAAAAACTTCTCCCCAAAGAGGTTTCGCATTGCGGTACGCCATTCGGACTCTTTTATAAAAAAAGGCCCCTTATAATTGAGAGTAAATTTTAATCAGGCAACGCTCATTGATATATGAGAAGTTTACCCCTGTTCCTTAATGGAATGTTCTTGGGCAAATTTGCACTTTGTAAACAACACAAATGATGGTTGTACATCACAACGTTCCGAGTAGGATTATGCTAGAAAACTTTCCAATGGAAATGTCAGAGTGCATATGGCTGCACTTGGTGTTTTCTAGGCCTGAAACTTATATAGCAGCCCTCGTATGTGTCTCGCTTGGCGCATATGTAAGACCGACGACTGGTTCGCTCGTCCGACTTCCTGTTTTCAGGAATCTCGTCGTGTCTGGCAGCTAAGGTCAGTGCTATTTCTTGGGCCTGGAGTGAAGTCAGGACTTCTAGGCACATTGACTGCACTATCCTCGAATCCAAGGCCTTTAGTACCGCCATGCCATTTCCATAAATGCTAAGTTTTGATTATGGTAAATCCTTTTCGAAGACCACATGTGCGTCTTTTAAATAAAATGGCTTAGATCTCTGCTCAAAACCCAATACACATTCGTCCGGCAGTCTTAGCGATATACAGATATCGAGTGAATCGGAGTCAACAGCCAAATTCACCAATGACTACATCTTGAAGCGATCTGTGGAGACGGAGATCTCATCGCCCTTAAATAAATCATACGCCTCTTATACTTATCTTTTGGAGGAAGGTGAACCCTGAAGATCCTATCTCGATTTGATTCGTTGTTCTACATTCGGCAGATCTTAGTACACATTCTCCTTCAGCCTGTAAGACTTCCTTAGCCTGAGCGCAAAACTGACGGCACTGTTCCGTATAGAGAACACAATAGTCGCCGTATTCTGCATGGCTTTACAAACCTTCCTGCGTTACTTTTGTCAATGCTCCCTATTCCAATTCAGGGTTGTCTTTAGAGGTTCTTGAAATTTGTACTACGAGTTCTCCTACCTATGAGACCTTTCACCATACCAGTGCTCCATATGTTGGCACTGGTCTTTCAATGGTCCTATATATGAAGTAAATCATTATACGCTTCACGACCACTGTGGTGCAGAGTATTCTAACTTTGTGCATTTGTTTGCAACGTTAAGAAGGAGAAGACCTAGACCCATCTATAATACCGATCGGCTTAGAATCACTTCCTCATTCGATGCCCGTCTGTCTGTCTGTCGATGTATTCGAATTTGTTGTTATATATATATATATATATATATATATATATATATATATATATATATATATATATATATATATATATATATATATATATATATATATATATATATATATATATATATATATATATATATATATATATATATATATATATATATATATATATATATTTATTTATTTATATATATATATATATATTGGGTTGCCCAAAAAGTAATTGCGGATTTTTTTAAAGAAAGTAAATGCATTTTTTATAAGACTTAGAATGAACTTTAATCAAATATACTTTTTTTCTAAAGCAAGCTAAAAGTAACAGCTGATAACTGACAGAAGAAAGAATGCAATTACAGAGTCACAAGCCGTTGAAAAAATTTGTCAACGCCGACTATATGAAAAATCCGCAATAACTTTTTGGGCAACCCAATATATAAGCCACAATTTATGCCCGATCTTTACAAAACTTGGTATGATGTGCTTCTTTTCATCATCAAAATTAATTCAGATTAAGATATATCTCCCATATATATTTTTCATCCGATGTGGCCTTTTAAGCCTTTAGTATCTAAAGCTTTCGCCCGATCTTTTCTTAACTTTGCACGAGGTATTCTATTTCGCGAATCATTCTGGGTGCAAAATTTCATAAAATTTCGATCAAATTTAGATATAGGTCCCACATATATTTTTCCTGCGATATGGTCTTTTCAGGCTGTAGGAGCCACAATTTTGATCCGATCGTGTTTTGTTTCACATCCCAATATGTGCGTCAAATTACATCAAAATCGGTCAAGACTTATTTGTAGCTCCCATAAACATTTTTTTAGCTGCGGTAGCCAGAATTTGGGTCCCACTATATTTAAAAACATTCTGCTGTTCTGTTCAATATTTCACTATGTAAACAAAATTAAAGTCTGACACGATTTAGGCATAGGTTGTATTTATTAAAAGTAGAAGGTAGACTCGGTGGTGTAGGGTATTATATAGTCGGCTGCGCCCCACTTCAGCCTTTCCTTACTGGTTTTTGAGTTAATTTTCGTCGGAATGTGTGATTAATTTCTCCTTCGTAAGGCGTTACCCTTGTCTATCGCTTTCAGATCAAACTATCATCCAATCTTGAGTTTTTAATCCTGACGCATAGCATACTATTCGTCTATTGATAGATTTCGGTTGGACCAACGTGCAGTACTGTGTGGTGACTATTGACCCTACCACCATATTATTAAATTCCCGCTCCAGAAATATTGGTCTTAGACCCCATAATGTATATATATTCTTGATCGCCATGACATTTTAAGTCGATCTAGCCATGCCCGTCCATCTGTGTGTCTGTCGAAAGAACGCTAACATTCGAAGGAATATTCAAGAGGCTAGCTGCTTGAAATTTTCCACAAATACTTCTCATTAATGTGGATTGGTTGAGATTGTAAATGGGCCATATCGGTCCATGTTTTGATATAGCTGCCATGTAAACCGATCTTGGGTCTTGACTTCTTGAGCCTCTAGAGGTCGCAATTCTTATCCGATTGGAATGAAATTTTGCACGACGGTTTTGTTATGACTTCCAAAAACTATGCCAAGTATGGTTGAAATCAGTCCATAACCTGATATAGCTGTCATATAAACCGATCTGGGGACTTGACTTCTTGAGCTTCTAGAGGGCCCAATTCTTATTCGATTTGGCTGAAATTTAGCATGACGTATTTTATTATGACTTTCAACAACTGTGCCGAATAAAGTTCAAATCGGGTTATAACCTGCTATAGCTGCCATATAAACCGATCTGGGATCTTGACTTCTTGAGCCTCTAGAGGTAGCAATTATTATCCGATTTAGCTGCAAATTTGCAAGAGGTATTTTTCACTTGCAACAACTATGTCAAGTATGGTCTAAATCGGCTAATAAAGTGACATAGCTCCGATATAAACAAATCTCCCGATTATAGTTCATGAGCCTCTAGAAGGTGGATTTCTTATCCGATTTGGATGTAAATTTGTACATCGACTTCTTCTATGACCTTCAATACACGTGTCTGTATCGATCCATAACCCAATATAGGTCCAATATGAACTGGTCTCCCGATTTTACTTCATGAGCTCCTATAGGAAACAATTCTTATCTGATTCGTCTTAAATTTTGCACAATGATTTCTGCTATGATCTCTAACATCAAAACTAAATGAATCGGTCCATAACCTGATATAGCTCCATTAGCATAGCAATTATTATCCATTATACATAGCCATAGTCCGTTCGTCTGACCATCCGTCCTTCTGCCCGTCCGTCTGTCGCAGCATGCTAACTACGAAGGATTGAAGCTAGCCGCTTGAAATTTTACACAAACACTTCTTACTAATGTAGGTCAGTTAGAGCTGTAAATGGGCTAAATCGGTCCATGTTTAGATATAGCTCCCATCAGGGATGTAGCCAGGATTTTATTTTTTTTTTTGGGGGGAGGGTGGTTTACCCCACATTTTTTCAAAATCGCAAAATTGACAAAATTCTTGTTACTGTGAAATTGGTAATTAGTAAAGATACCTCAATTTTTTTTGTAAATTGCGGTAGCTATTGGTGCAGGAACTGACACATCGGCGGTGACATTTGGTCAAAAAGTCGGAGCTGAATTTTACACTAATTGCCAACACAGTGCAAATATCTTTTGGAAGTTGTATTAAAGACTTCGAACGGTGTACTACGGCAACGGCTCTTGCTACCGCTCCATGTGCCCAGGATCGCATTTACGACGAAAAATACCCAAAAATAGAGCTGCTTTAGAAAAATTCTAGCTCGAGTTAGGAAAGAGGTATCGCAACGAAATTTGGATTGGCGTAAAGTAGACGACTTAAACAATTTTTCCCGCCATGTTTTGGGAGAAAATTAGCTTGTCAAAAGTTAGCAATTTCTTATATCCCAAAAATCAAACGAAAAAATTTCTCAAAATTCTTTGGAGTGAGATTTCTGGAATCCGTTTTAATGTCTTGTTGCATTTGATGGTTTCTATAAAAAAATAAATTTATGGCAATAATCGTACTTCTTTTGACAGCAGTTTGTATTTTATGCCAAAATCATTAAATATAGCTTTCTTCGCTAAATGGTCTTAAATATAAGGAACATGATTTTTTTTTTGTTGTAGGGGCTTGGGAAATAAAAAAGATTTTTTTTTCAACAATTTTTAAAATTCTAAACATTTGAATCAATTGTTACGTCAATACAAATTCTCTAAACTGTGAATATACTAGCATATGCCCGGTCGCTTCGATGACCACGATTGCACAACCAATATCAAGATGTAACTGTATAGCAATTTTAATAGCTTTAGCCTTATCCGTAAAGAAAGAACATTTTGAAAGTTTTAGTGCGTAAATGTGCAAATTACAACAAAAAAAAAACTCTAGTCTGCGTTATCGGCCGTCAAGGCATAACTATATCACTACTTTGAGATCTTTAGCCCAATCCGTAAATAAAGTACCATTAAGTATTTTGTCAAGACATCGGACATTTTTAGCAAATTGTTACGTTCACTGTAAAAGTAAATAAGCCATTTAGTACTTTTTGGTACTAAAACGTAAATGTATGAAATGGTACCAAATACGGTATATATATCATATATTTTATATCTACCCCGCAATCTATCTATTTTGCAACAACAATCATTTAAGCCAAATTTCGAAGTTGTAGCTCAACCCGTCCGTCCTCTGCAAAGTTGACCTATTTTGTACTATTTTTGGTACTTTTTGTTTCTAAATGTCCAAAAACTCTTTTGGCATGCCAATTTAGGTTGCCTTAGTGTACCTACATTTCAAATTCAAAGCTCTAGGTCAATTAACAAAGAAGGTACCAAAAAGTACCAATTGTACCATTTTTCCAACTTCCGGTACTATTTTGGGAAATTTATGTCACCAAATCCTTATTTTTTGAGACGCTCTTTAATTTGAGCTCAAAATCATAGTTCTAGCCCCATCCATTCGCGCTGGGTAAAAAGTCACCATTTCGTACTTTTTAGTACCTAAACGTACGAATATCACAAAACCCCGTCTTATAGCACGCCTACGATCCAAGACCCACATTCGTGCCAAATTTCATGAGTTTAGCTTTAGCCTTTTTCATTTCAATTGCTCTTCTTTGCATTCACAAAGTTACGTGTATAATTTGCGACCATGTTTTTATAGAACTTTTAGACTGTTTTGGAATCTTGTCCCAGGGTAGGAGGGTTAAAAAAAAGGGTGAAAAGCATATGATCAACTTTGAACACACTCTCCTGTACCTCTCGCTCTCTCCCAATAGATGGTGCTGAAATTGTTGTTGGTGATGCTTGCTGTTGATTCCCATCATATTGTCATCATATTTTTGAATTCAATAAAATCTCCACTTTTGTCGGCCTATCGGCCTTTTGCCGCATGGGTAAGCATCTTCGGCTTACCCATGCCAAATATATCAGAAACATTTTTGAGCACTGGATATTCCCTCAATAATAGTTGCGACAATAATAATCATCATCAGTCAGTTGGGATTGTAAATGGGTCATATTGGTCTATGTTTAGATATAGCTGCCATATAAACCGATCTTGACCTCTTGAGCCCCTAAACGCCGAAATTCTTATCCGATTTGTCTCAAATTTTGTATAAGAAATGTTGTTATGACTCCCAACATCCCAAGTATGGTTCAAACCGATTTAAAGCTTGATATAGCTCCCATATAAACCGATCTCCTAATTTGACTCTATGAGCCTTCAGAGGGCTCAATTCTTATGTGATTTGGCAAAACATTATTTTAACGACTTCTCCTACGATCTTCCTCATACGTGCCAAATATGGTTTGAATCGGTCCAAAACCTGGTATAGCTCCCATATGAACCGATCTCCCGATTTTAATTCTTATGCCACTATAGAGCTCAACTCTTATTCAATTTTAGCTGACATTTTGCACAATGACATCTACTATTGTCTCCAATAGCCAAACCAAGCATGGTCCGAATTGGTTGATAACCTGAAATAGCTCCAATAGCTTTGCAATTTTTATCCATTATCCTTTGTTTGCCTATAAAGAGATATCGGACAAAAAGACGACAAATGAGATCAATGGTAGAGGGTATGTAAGATTCGGCCCGGCCGAACTTTTGACGCTTTTACTTGCTGTCACTCGATTCGTTCGCCAAGCTATTTTTCCTTTATAAAATCAGCTGTTTTCGATGACTTGGTGAACGAATCGAGTGAAAAAACGAAAAAAATGTGTGCTTATAGGCACGCCACTTGGGCTCGACTATAAAAAGGAGGATTCTTATCTTTCAGCTAAATTTTCGATCAAACCCGCTCCACTGAGCTTTCGCTTTCAAGACGTAGAAAAATGTCACCTGTAACGTAACCTACTCTCCAATAGCTCTGATTCTGTGTATGTTCGTTGAGCCTTCCCCTCTAACAGTTTATCACAAAATTGGATATTCGCATTCTACAAAATAAATTTTCATATGGCAATGATAGCCACTTAAACTATCTGAAACACCTATTGTTAAGGCCCGTCTTAGGGTACGAAATTTAAAAAATAATACAGCAAACAACCGCAATGAAATTCCTATACTTTATTATACCCACCACCGAAGGATGGGGGTATATTCATTTTGTCATTCCGTTTGCAACACATCGAAATATCCATTTTCGACCCTATAAAGTATATATATTCTTGATCAGCGTAAAAATCTAAGACGACCTAGACATGTCCGTCCGTCTGTCCGTCTGTCTGTTGAAATCACGCTACAGTCTTTAAAAATAGAGATATTGAGCTGAAATTTTGTACACGTTCTTTTCTTGTTTATAAGTAGGTTAAGTTCGAAGATGGGCTATATCGAACTATATCTTGATATAGCCCCCATATAGACCGATCCGCCGATTTAGGGTCTTAGGCGAATAAAAGCCACATTTATTATCCGATTTTGCTGAAATTTAAGACAGTGAGTTGTGTTGAGCCCTTCGACATCCTTCGTCAATTTGGTCTAGATCAGTGCAGATTTGTATATAGCTGCCATATAGACCGATCTCTCGGTTTTAGGTTTTGGGGCCATAAAAAGAGCATTTATTGTCCTATTTCGCTGAAATTTGGGACAGTGCGTTGTGTTAGACTCTTCGACCTTCGACCTCCTGAGCCTCGTTGGAGAGTTCCCATTAGTTGAGCATCATCAGGGAGATCGTAAATTGCGAATAATAACGACTGCTTTGCAAGCCATCACTGTGCATTTTAGCCAAGGTCTCAACCAGGCCAAACCATGTCATAGGACGGCCTTCGTGGCTTTGAACCTATAAAAGGCTTGCAATACGATCGGCCATTTCACACTTTTTTAAGACATCGTCAACACGTCCTTACAGCCGACCAGAGACGTTGGATCGCGAATTATTTGTGTAATCGCCAGCCGTATGTGGAATTTAGCAATAAGAAGTCGAAGACGAAGAATCCAACAGGGAATTGCCAAAGGTGGGGTGATATCTCTGGAAGTACGTCGGCAGTTGGATGTGAATGTCGATGGCGTAACGATTACCAAAAGTCCTCAAGACACTTGTCTGCAGCATTGAGGGTGGTGAGAAAGAAACCTTGTTGAATATATATAAAGCAATAGGACAGCCACATGGTAAACTAAACACTCGCCAGCTAAGCAATACGGAAAAGATCCAGACCTGCCAGATGGGACAAGATGTCTCCTCACCCCACAAACATCCTTTGCATGCATGGCCACATAGACATCGTTGTGATACCAAAATTGCGACTACAAAAGACTCTTGTGGAAATTGAACCCACGACCCCTGCACCGTTTAACTACCAACGCACTTTCCGGGTATCTTATGAAAATATTTCGTTTTTAAAGGCCTTTTCAAACAAACTCCAGAAATTCTCTACCATTATTGCATGTTACTTTATCTAACTCCACCAAGGGATTTGTTTTTCTTCAGCTGCCATAGTGCTCTAATAGTTCTTAATACTATTGGGTTGCCCAAAAAGTAATTGCGGATTTTTCATATAGTCGGCGTTGACAAATTTTTTCACAGCATGTGACTCTGTAATTGCATTCTTTCTTCTGTCAGTTATCAGCTGTTACTTTTAGCTTGCTTTAGAAAAAATGTGTAAAAGAGGTATATTTGATTAAAGTTCATTCTAAGTTTTATTATTATTTTGATATTCCCGTTTATTTGCCATTAAGTCTTTAAGTAAATAGTCTTCTTAAATATAACTAAACAAAAGACTTAAGCCACAAACGTTGGGTGGAAAGACTTAAGACACAAACGTTGTAGAATTTAGCACGTTTTTATAAAGGACTTTAAAAAAAAATAATTTGTGGTTTGGTTTTCCGTTGTTTTCCACACAATGGTGAACTTCTTTTACCATTTTTATACCCACCACCGAAGGATGGGGGTATATTCATTTTGTCATTCCGTTTGCAACACATCGAAATATCCATTTCCGACCCTATAAAGTATATATATTCTTGATCAGCGTAAAAATCTAAGACGATCTAGACATGTCCGTCCGTCTGTCTGTTGAAATCACGCTACAGTCTTTAAAAATAGAGATATTGAGCTGAAATTTTGCACAGATTCTTTTTTTTTTGTCCCTTAGCAGGTTAAGTTCGAAGATGGGCTATATCGGACTATATCTTGATATAGCCCCCATATAGACCGATCCGCCGATTTAGGGTCTTAGGCCCATAAAAGCCACATTTATTATCCGATTTTGTTGAAATTTGGGGCAGTGAGTTGTGTTAGGCCCTTCGACATCCTTCGTCAATTTGGCTCAGATCGGTCCAGATTTGGATATAGCTGCCATATAGACCGATCCTCCGATTTATGGTGTAAGGCCCATAAAAGCCACATTTATTATCCGATTTTGCTGAAATTTGGAACAGTGAGTTGTGTTAGGCCCTTTGACATATTTCTTCATTTTGGTCCAGATCGGTTCAGATTTAGATATAGCTGCCATATAGACCGATTTCTTGATTTACGGTTTTGGGCCCATAAAATGCTCATTTATTGTCCGATGTCGCCGAAATTTGGAACAGTGAGTTAGGTTAAGCCCCTTGACATACTTCTGCAATATCGCACAGATCGGTCGAGATTTGGATATAGCTGCCATATAGACCGATATCTAGGTTTTAGGTTTTGGGGCCATAAAAGACGCATTTATTGTCCGATGTCGCTGAAACAGTGAGTTTGGTCTTCGACGTCCTTCTTAAATTTTGCCCAGATCAGTCCAGATTTGCATATAGCTGCCATAGGTTTAGGGCCCATAAAAGAGGTTTAGTTTAGGGCCCATAAAAGAGGCATTTATTGTCCGATTTCGCCGAAATTTGGGACAGTGCTTTGTGTTAGGCTTTTTGACATGTTAATGCAACTTGGCCCAAATCGGTTCAGATTTGGATATAGCTGCCATGTAGACCGATATCTCTATTTAAAGTCTTGGCTCCATAAAGGCGCATTTATAATCCGATTTCACTGAAATTTGACACAGCGACTTATATTCGGCTTTTCGACATCCGTGTCGTATATAGTTCAGATCGGTATGAGGTTTATGAGTATAAGGTATGAAATTTTCACCGAATTTTGATGAAAGGTGGTTTACATATTTATATACCGGAGGTGGTGGGTATCCAAAGTTCGGCCCGGCCGAACTTAACGCCTTTTTACTTGTTCATTATATCTTCTTTCCTTTCCTTTATAAGGTAAAATTGGCTCAATTTCCTTTTTATACCCACCACCATAGGATGGGGGTCGAACGCCTAATGATAGCCGCTTGAAATTTTACACAGATACCAAATATTGATGTTGGTCGTTGGGGATTGCAAATGGGCCATATCGGTTCAGATTTTGATATAGCTCCCATATGAACCGATCTCCCGATTTGATTTCTTGAGCCCCTGGAAGCCGCAATTTTTGTCCGATTTGCACATAGTGTTCTCTTATGATACTCAAGAACTGTGTCAAGTTAGGCCCAATTCAGTCTATAACCAGATATAGTTCCCAAGATTCGACCCGGCCGAACTCCGCATGCTTTTACTTGTTTTTGTTATCTACTATTGCCAAATTCATTCATTCATAAAATCGTAGTTAAAAGCTTAATAGAGTTGTTCAAAGTTTAAAGGCGAAACTAACAAAAAGAATGAATTCTTTAGAAGAATCTATTAAAAAAGCAAAACAAAAACAACACTAAAAATCAGCTTAAAATTTATTTTTTTTTCTTCCGTGGCTTGAAAAGAAAATAAATTCACCGTTAATATTTCATAACCAATAATTTGTCATAATTTTTGTCTGTTGTTTCCCCCACCCCTGGAGGGTTCGGTTGGTTCTTAGTTCTACTTTAAGAATTGATGGCTACATCTTCTGCGGCTGCTGCTGATGTTTGCCTTTAAAACCACCTTACCATTTTAAGTTAACCCAGAACTTGTGCAAAAGTCCGTCTGTCAATGCGTCGTCTCTCTGACCATACATCAAAATATCAGGCCTTCCTTCAATACCGCAATTGCTGTGTTTTTCTGCTCCACTGGTTGGCTAGCTGTCTATTTGTTTGGACTTTATGTCTGTTTTTTAACCCGGTGCCAAAATTGTTTTTCTTGTTTTTTCTCTCCTTCTCCCCCCTCATCTTTTAGTTTGTTTATCTTGTCCATTCTGACCATTACCACTTACTGCCTTTAAGTTAAAGAAATACCGTTGTTTACGAGTATTTCTGGTTTTTGTGTTAAGATTTCATGTCCGTCCTCGTCGTGTTGTGCGTTCTGTGTTCTTTGACGTTTAATACCTCTTGGTCTCTTTGGTCACTTGTTTTGGCATTTCTGAGGCCGTGTTTTATGGTCATGATTAGTATTAGCAGGCAACAATGATGACCACCACCTGATGATGTCGCCTCAAAGCCAAGTAGAAAAAACGCACTTGTGCGTATGTCCATCGATTGGACACATAACACGTTGCCATACCACAAAATCACGACAGCGGCAAAGAAAAAGGTGCTGCAAAGATGAAGATGCTGGAATTGAAGCTGCAAGAAAATCACAACACACATGCGGCACAACCTGTTACCATAAACTTGGTATTGTGTGTGGTGATACAAACGCTGTCAATGATGATCATTAACATCAGGTTTGATCATCATCGAGTTGTGCAAGTTGATGCATGGATGAACGGCCGGACGGACAGACAGCCTCTGACATTGAGTATGCGTTTTATGTTCAGATCTTGGCTGGCTCGCTCGCTGCTTCTTTGCCAAGAGCTACACGCGCATTGGAAAAGTCGGTCAGTTATGATACCATCATATAAAAATGTTCTTAAAAGACAACAACAAGAATAAATGACTATACATTCTGATGTCTGTATGTACATACATGCCATTCAGGTTCTTGCTTAGGAATTCTTTGCTTTTCTGTTCTTTTTTTCTCTTGCGGTTCTCGTTATAGCCTTGGGATCCATCAACGAAGGAGGTGTGTGCCTTTGCTATGTCACAAGTAGAGTTGCCACCGAGAAAATTTTTGCTTTTAAAGAAATTAAAATAAATGTTTTTTTTGAGGGAAATCCGATGAAACTAAGTTAAAACGTGCTAACTTCATCCGGACCGAATCCTATATACCCTCCAGCATGGATCGCATTTGTCAAGTTCTTTGGCCGATATCTCTTTATAGACAAACAAAGGATAATGGATAAGAATTGCTATGCTATTTGCTATGCTATATGAAGTTATGAACCGATTGGGTGTTGGTTTGGGTGTTGAAGACCAAAGTAGAAATAACTGTGAACAATTTTATCCAAACCGGATTAGAATTGCACCCTGTATTGGCTCAAGAAGTAAAATCGGGAGATCTCTATCTTCTGTAATATAAAAATGAAATTGTTGCGCTTTGCTTGTTTGTTAGTTTGTTTGTCGGTTCCGTATAGTCTCAAAAAAGGCTGAACCGATTTTCATGAATTTTTCACAGATGATAGAGTTTGAGCCCCCGGTGAAAATAGGGTACTACATGCTACTACATCCGAAGGGGGGCGGACCCTCCCCCTTACCCCAATTTTCAAAAATGCCAGATCTCGGAAATAGGTGCACCGATTTAAGCAAAATTTTGTATGCGAAATTGTTATAAAACTATAGAGTAATATAGGGGGACGCCCCATCCCAAACGGACATGTTTAACGATTGCGACAGTATGGGTATCAAATGAAAGGTATTTAAGAGCAGGGTACGAACTTGGTACATTTGGAACACTTCACCCGAAGTGTTCGGGGGGGTCCCCCACCCCCAAAAAAAAAGTGTTTGAAAGTTGAGAGCACATCTGTTATAAAAATTTGGTCCGAGGTGTCTACTACGGGGTCTCCCCAACACTAAAACAGGCATGAATGTCCAACATCACAAAATGGGTATCAAATTAAAGGTCTTTGAGAGTTGACTACGAATCTGGTTTACACTTTTGGGACAGAGTCCGGGACCGGTAAACCCATTAAACACCCTTCATGCCTGTTTGGGGTCTCCCCAACCACAATGCAATGAATGTCGAACGTCTCAAAATGGGTATGAAATGAAAGTTCTTTCGGAGTTGACTACGAATCTGGTACACACTTTTGGGACAGAGTCCAGGACCGGCCGTGAAGTTCAATCGGGATAGTATGGAAACTAAAAGAAAAGTCGACGACAGTAGAGTTCGAATCTAATAATGATATTAGGTTTCAAGTATCTGGAACGCGTCCTAACGTTCAACAGGACATGTATATCGCGACAATAAAGGACTCAAATAAATTGTTTTTTGGTCTTATCGTTCCAATAAAAACAACACCAAACTGTCATGTAGAAACACTGACAACATATTGTGCACAAATGAGAGGGTACTGTCGGAGGGCAATCCCACTCCCGAATTTGATATCCAATTTTGAGGCCAAGTGTTTGGGGGTCGTCTCACCCCATAAACCAATGGCAATTGGGGCACAAATAAAAGGAATTTGTGAGTAGAGCACAATGCTGAAAATTTTCAGGGCTAGGTGTGTGGGTGGCCGGTCAATTCCCTACCTCTCAAACTAGACATGTTTGTTAACTATGGCAAAAAGGGGCTCTAATCTGATATATGTTATATAGCCAAGGGTTTCAGAGGCGCCTCACCTCATAAAATCCCCCTAAACAAAACATATATACCGACTATAGCAATATGTAGGTTTTCGGGATTAGAGTTTGAATCGGATATCCACTTTCAGGGCAAAGGATTTGGCTACTCAATCCACCACCAAAACCAAGAGAATTAAGTAGATCTAACATCCAAATTTTAATGAGGGGGACCCTCCCCTTAACCTATTTTCAATCACATCAGATCTCGGAGATGGATGGGGCAATTTAAACGAAATTAAGTTTGTTTATAATAACACAACAACAGAAAGGAGGGACGGCCGCGACACCTCCAAAGCCCGCCAAATGGAAATATAAACCAATAATGACAAATGGGGCTCAAATGTAAGGTATTTGTGACTGCTCATGAATCTGATATATGACGGTCCAACTCACCCACAAAAATACCCCAATCACGGACATATTAACCGACCATAGCAATATAAGGCTCAAATGAGAGGTAGCATCAATATGATAACCACATTGGGGCGAAATATCTGAAAGACCGTACCAGCACCCCCACACCCCCAAACAAGAGAATGAAATAAGGCGCAGCGGAGCGGACCCTATCCAGTTAGAATATATTTAAAAGAGACCAGTGGCTGACTGATCATTGCCCAACTCATGTGGGATAAGACGAGGTTTGGTACTATTCGTACGTTAATGTACTAAAAAGTACGAAATGGTAACTTTTTACCCAGCGCTCAAAATAAAGAGCGTCTCGAAAATATAAGGCTTACAGATCTTTTTTCCAAAATCGTACCGATTTTTTAATTGGCCTAGAGCTCCGATTTTTGGTTCATAAGTACACTATCGCAACCGAAATAGGTGAACTATTCACTACTCGAAACTTGGCTTAAATGATGTTGTTGCGAAATAAAAGGGGTTGATAGAAGAATATTAAAAATAGTACTGGAAACGGGGGAAAACGTATGGTAAGTACCGCAAATTTGACATGTAGGTACAACTAGGAAACATATTTTGGGTAGCTAAATGATTTTTTTACAAATCGTAAATTTTGTTACCAAAACGTACGAAATAACTGTTTTACCTTTACAGTGAACGGAGACAGATAAAATACCATGGCAGCCGGTTGTATGCACCGGATTGACCCGATGGAATCCTCATCGGAAAGGGCTGCCGCCCTAGTGTACGTGTTCGTCCTTTTTCGTCATGGGAGGGCACATCTACTGTTAAGTCACTCTCGAACCCCGGTAGACGGGATGACTTTTGGCAATGTAACTGTGATTGATCCGAAGAAATGCGGCAAATTGTTCAACCTTCAATTTATTGTGCATCCGAGAGTGACACGGTAAGGAGGAGAGTCATTCGTCGTATCCGTGGTCTCTAAGTCGATGGACAGCCACCAAAATTTACCGTGGGCGAAGTTACGAATGTCATCCGTGGCGCCAAATCAACCAAGACGATAAGCCGCGACGAAATCTCTACACTGATGCTGAAGAATCTGGATCTACCTGGTATTTGAGTACCTTACTACTGTCCCCAACCTGTCTTTGAACACTCTTATAGTTCCTTATGTCTGGAATATGGGCAGAGTGATCCTGCTACTGAAGCCTGGAAAGGGCCCGAGTTTGAGGGAGTCGTACAGACCGATTTCCTTTCTCTCACCAGTAGCTAAGACGCTTGAGGCACTACTCCTCCCGAGCTTCGTAGGAGAATTTCCATTCGCCGAGCAACAGCATGGATTTCCTAGACTGTATAGCACAACAACTGCTTTGCATGCCATCACCCGCACACATTTGCCGTGGCTTCAGTCAGCCCAGGCCATTTGATAGGACGGTCCTAGTGGCATTGGACCTATCGAAAGCATTCGACACCGTCTGCCATGCCAAACATCGGCAACACGTCCCTCCAGCCAGGCCTGAAACGCTGGGTCGCGAATTATTTGTGTGGACGCAATTCATTTGTTGAATTTAGGGATAAGAATTCGAAGCAACATAGAGTGAAGACATAACTACATGCTGTCTAAGCAAGGAAGTCCTTTATCACTGAGCTTAAAACTTGAATCGGACTGCACTCTTTGATATGTGAGAAGTTTGCCCCTGTTGCTTAGTGGAATGTTCATGGGCAAAATTTACATTTGTATCACTTCTTTGGCTGATGCATTTAGTGGTGAAAAATGTTACACATTTCAATAATGACAACAGCATTTTTGGCACTTTAATACCATTGTTTGAAATTAAGCTAGAAGTCTCAATTTAAGTTCGATTTAAATCCAACTTGGAACATAGAGTCTTATTACACACCTTACACATTTGTGCCAAATTTCGTTCATATCCGAATATATTTGCTGCCATATAGACCGATCTCCCGATTTGGGGTCTGAAGCTAATAAAAATCGCATTTATTATCCGATTCCTCTGAATTTGGAACAATGAATTGTATAAAGTCTCGTGACACCCGGACCAAATATGACCCAGATTAGACCATATTTGGGTATAGCTACCACCAGGAACGTAGCCGGGATTTTATTTTGGCCAAAATTCTTCGTTGCTGTGAAATTGGTAAAAAATACTTGCATTTTTTTTATTTGTGGTCGCAGGAACTGACTCATCGACGGTGACATTTGGTCATTATAGGCCGATCATAATCTTTCAAAAACTTCAAAGTGTGGTTGTCTTTGCTAATATCTTAGTTTTATAATGAAAGTCTCGGAGAATCATCTTTAGCATTTTGTAGATTTTTTTGTAGTAGGCGTTGGGAAGTAAAAAGATTTTTGTTTTCAAAAATTTTTAAAATTCAAAATATTTAAAAAAATTTCTACGTCAAAATAAAATATACAAAACAAGTAAAAGCGTGCTAAGTTCGGCCGGGCCGAATCTTATATACCCTCCACCATGGATCGCATTTATCGAGTTCTTTTCCCGGCATCTCTTCTTAGGCAAAAAAAAAAAAGGATATAAGAAAAGAGTTGCTCTGCTATTAAAACGATATCAAGATATGGTCCGGATCGGACCACAATTAAATTATATGTTGGAGACCTGTGTAAAATTTCAGCCAATTCGAATAAGAATTGCGCCCATTGGGGCTCACGAAGTAAAATAGAGAGAACGATTTATATGGGATCTGTATCGGACTATAGACCGATTCAGACCATAATAAACACGTTTGTTGATGGTCATGAGAGGATTCATCGTACAAAATTTCAGGCATATCGGATAATAATTGCGACCTCTAGGGGTCAGGAAGTCAAGATCCCAGATCGGTTTATATGGCAGCTATATCAGGTTATGAACCGATTTGAACCTTATTTGAAACAGTTGTTGAAAGTAAAAATAAAATACGCCATGCAAAATTTCAGCCAAATCGGATAGGAATTGCGCCCTCTAGAAGCTCAAGAAGTCAAATCCCCAGATCTGTTTATATGACAGCTATATCAGGTTAAGGACCGATTTCAACCATACTTGGCACAGTTGTTGGATATCATAACGAAATACTTCGTGCAAAAATTCATTCAAATCGGATAAGAATTGTGCCCTCTAGAGGCTCAAGAAATCAAGACCCAAGATCGGTTTATATGGCAGCTATATCAGGTTATGGACCGATTTAAACCATACTTGGCACAGTTATTGGGTATCATAACAAAACACGTCGTGCGAAATTCCATTCCAATCAGATAAGAATTGCGCCCTCTAGAGGGTCAAGAAATCAAGACCCAAGATCGGTTTATATGGCAGCTATATCAGGTTATGGACCGATTTGAACCATACTTGGCACAGTTGTTGGATACCATAACAAAACACGTCGTTCAAAATTTCATTCTGATCGGATAAGAATTGCGCACGCTAGGGGCTCAAGAAGTCAAGACCCAAGATCGGTTTATATGGCAGCTATATCAGGTTATGGACCGATTTGAACCTTATTTGACACAGTTGTTGGATATCATGGCAAAACACGTCATGCAAAATTTCATCCCAATCGGATAAGAATTGCGCACTCTAGAGGCTCAAGAAGTCAAGACCCAAGATCGGTTTATATGGCAGCTATATCAGGTTATGAACCGATTTGAACCATACTTGGCACAGTTGTTGGATATCATAACAAAACACGTCGTTCAAAATTTCATTCTGATCGGATAAGAATTGCGCACGCTAGAGGCTCAAGAAGTCAAGACCCAAGATCGGTTTATATGGCAGCTATATCAGGTTATGGACCTATTTAAACTATACTTGGCACAGTTGTTGGATATTATAGCAAAACACGTCGTGCAAAATTTCATTTCAACCGGATAAGAATTGCGCACTCTAGAGGCTCAAGAAGTCAAGACCCAAGATCGGTTTATATGGCTGCTATATCAGGTTATGAACCGATTTGAACCATACTTGGCACAGTTGTTGGATATCATAACAAAATACTACGTGCCAAAATTCATTCAAATTGGATAAGAATTGCGCCCTCTAGAGGCTCAAGAAGTCAAGACCCAAGATCGGTTTATATGACAGCTATACCAGGTTATGGACCGATTTGAACCATACTTGGCACAGTTGTTGGATATCGTAACAAAACATGTCGTGCAAAATTTCATTCCAATCGGATAAGAATTGCGCACTCTAGAGGCTCAAGAAGTCAAGACCCAAGATCGGTTTATATGGGAGCTATATCAAAACATGGACCGATATGGCCCATTTACAATACCATCCGACCTACACTAATAAGAAGTATTTGTGCAAAATTTCAAGCGGCTAGCTTTACTCCTTCGGAAGTTAGCGTGCTTTCGACAGACAGACGGACGGACGGACAGACGGACGGACATGGCTAGATCGACATAAAATGTCACGACGATCAAGAATATATATACTTTATGGGGTCTCAGACGAATATTTCGAGTAGTTACAAACAGAATGACGAAATTAGTATACCCCCCATCTTATGGTGGAGGGTATAAAAATTAAGGAAATTGTTGTTTCGGACAGATAAGCATAATAAAAGAGCTTAAAAATGTTTATGCAAATGTGGTGTCGCAAAACGCAAAATTTTATAGAAATTTCGTATTTAAAAAATAATCTCGAGGTTAGGTTGTCTTTAGAGAGGTTTTCGCTGAAATTTTATCCTTAAAAAAATTCATTATAATTCATTCATGGCTACGTCCCTGGCTACCACATAGACCGATCAGCCAGGGAACCAGTCTATCAGACACAGCTTGTAATTCAACCGGTGATACATCATCAGGGCCTGGCGACTTAAAGGAGTCAAAACTTTTTATCGCCCAAAGCATTTTCGGCTCAGACACAATTTCCCTAATAAACTCAGTCGAATGCATACCAGTTCTAGCGCCACATTGCCCTTTGGAGAATTTCCCGGGAAATGTGTATCAACGAGTAGTTCTAGTGTTTCCTTACTACACATTATCCATACATTCTCTGACTTCTGAGCATATCCCACCGTAATAGGTCTCGAGGACAGAACCTTCCTTAGCCTAGAGGCCTCAGATGTATCCTCCACGGAGCTGCAGAGTTCTACCGAGGATTTGTTCTTAACCTTTCTAAGCTCGCCCTTATATTTTCTTAGCTCAGCTTTATAGATGTTCCAATCGTATGGTGCTCTTGTGGCTTTTGCTCTGTTGAAAAGTTTTCTGCAGTCCTTCCTTAGACCAACCAGCTCTGGGGTTCAACGTGGCGGTCAGTTTGCCCCTTGACTTGGCACTAGAACATGCTGTCACAAGTGAGTCATTCAAGGCCTTCGTAATTCGCTTGACCATTATGTCTATGCCCTCCACAGATTTCGCTTCCTTTTGTGGTCTAGATAGGGTAGACGTGCAGAATGTGTGCCCAAATATATCCCAATCCGCCTTTCTCCAATGCTGAAACTAATATAACGATGATCAGAGAAGTTGCGGTCATCCAACGAGTACTTCCTGCTGTTACTGGTAATAAAGATTGGTTTATACTCCTTATTACAAATCGCCAGATTGAAACTTATAATATATTCAATAAGCAGCTCCCTCCTTTCGTCGACATCCGAACTTTCCCACATCCGGTGATGTCCATTAGCATTATCTCTTACAATGAGGCTCTCTTTCCCTGCAGAAACGGCTTTAACCAGCACCTTAAGGATCCCAAACTTTTATATAAGTTTCGTATGCTATTCTCAAGTACCTTTTGTTTGAATCCCAGTTTGGGGGTATTTTTGGGTACTTAAGTTTCGTATACTGCTTCCAATTACATTCCATTTGATATCCATATTTCCCCATTCGCTAAACATGTCATTTTTGTGCAGCTTTTGGGAGTAGGACGGACGCCCCCGACGCTTGAGGTCGAGTTATTATATCAAGTTCGTACTCTACTCTTTAATACCTTTCTTTTGATACCCATATTGTCGCGTTCGGTAAACATGTCTGTTTGGGTGGGTTTTGGGCTAAGTCGTTTTTGGTTATTGGCGCCAAAGTTTTATACAAGTTGTGTTTCACTTAAATCGATACACCCATCTCCGAGATCTAGCGTTTTTGAATATTATGGTAAGGGAAAGGGTCCACCTGCCTCGCGGAAATCACAAAATGAAGTACCCTATTTTCACCCGGGGGCGAAACTCTACCATCTGTGAAAATCGGTTCAGCAGTTTTTGAGCCTAATCAGAACCAAAAAAAAAAAAAAAAAACAAAGCGCTAGACTTTCATTTCTATATGAAAGAAGGCTCTTGTTTTCAGTCTCCAATCTAGCCAGTGTTTACAAATAGCCTCAAGCGGCAACTCTGTCCATGGGTACGTATAGTTAAGAGCATGAATGTATGCTAGTATCTCTTTTATGAATAATGAAATAATTTTCCAATGATTTCATTTAACATCTACTTAGGTAAGCACTAAACAAAACAAAACTAAACTCCACAGCCACTTGTAAAGTAGAGGCAAACAAGTTTGTTTCTTAAGTCTTTTGATTTGCATAAATAATGTGGAGCCCCCGTAAAGGCAGCAGATGGCAGACGGCAACAGGCAGACAATCAGTTAAGTAAATATGCTCCCAATTTTCCAATACAATAACATTAAAAAGAAATGTTGTTTTTATTTGGTCACTCATGTCAACGACCCTGTCATCTAAACATCATTATGATGATCATCATAAAGCCGTCACCAAATCAAATTTTTTACCAAAAGAGCAAAACGTTAACACCATAAGAATTAAATTTGCTATCCGCAATTAATTAAAATCTCACACCTTTATACACCATTTTTTCTTCCAAAGTAAAGCCACAAAATTGCCGCTCGGTTTTGTTTTGTTTGTAAAAGGTCTTTATTTCTTTTTATTTCAAAAAAAAAAAAAAACAAATGTGATTACTTCCGTTTGCAGCGGTTCTTTATTATTGTTCTTTTTTATGTCTTTCTTTTCAGCTCATTTCATGCTCGAATGACATACATTTCAGTTTTTATTTTCTCTCGTTTCACAATCTAAAGAAAAAATCTTCACCAAGCCTTATACATCACCTATCACCATGATTGTGCTGGGGTCTGAGCGATTGTTAATGATAAGACTTTTTTCTTAAGCAAGGAAAGGAGATTAAAATGTCATATGTTTTGTCAGTTTTCATTCAACACATTTTAGTTATTTATTGCGATTTTGTACAACTAAATTATCAGAATTAAAACAACCAAAATAGAACAAGATCTTTGTTATAAATTTAGCAAAAGCAGAACTAAATTTAAATTTTGTTCAAAACGAGTATCGGTATATCTTATTGTTAGAAACACTTCTTTTGTTTTAAATTGGATTTAGATTTAAAATAATCTTTAGAAACTATTAGCAGATATTTTTTGATAAAATATTTGTACTTATACCTTACGTTTTTTTTCGTTTAGAGCGAAAATTATTTTTCCCTGATTGCTTTATTTCTCTTTCGAGTCGAAGTTAGGTTTGGTTGAAAAGAAAGTGCGGATATTAATCTGCCCCATGTCACTGTGGACATATACCTAAGCGCTCTAAATACTAAAAAAGTTACCTCGAATTCCGTGCTACTTACAAAATCCTTATTGTTTTTTCCTTGCCACACCCCTAAGTTAGATTATGTCTGGTATTGTGTCCCCACCTAAGTCCCGGTATCTGTTAGATGCGAAACTCTGACTACACATGCTAGTACTTGCGGCAACGATTTTGCATAAGTGAGCTCGTAGTCCTATGTGACACGTTATGATACCGAAAGCTATACTGACCTCCTTCTAACTTCCTTTCAGTAATAGTCTGGTCTTCTCACGATCTGGATCTCACCATAAAATTTTTCCCGTCCTAACGACTGTGTCGCTGTTCCATAGGGTTACATGCGCATTCGTCGCCCACGCCCTTATTTCGGACTGCGTCGACCCGAGAGGCTTCGGCTTCACCAAATTTATTGACGGCAGTTCTCTGGCCTTCGCTGCCAAATTGTCTCCTTTCTCATTCCCAGTTACTGCGCTATGGCCCGGCACACAAGCGATGAGGATTGTGCCATCCTCAGAGAAGGCGTAAGTCTCCTTGTTATTGACCCTATGGCCTGTTTACTGACCATAAAGATTCAAAAGTTCTCTCATACTCGACGTCCTCGCGTTAACACCACACCACCTCACGCATTCCGTGATCACCAAGATCTCTGCCTGCAGGGCCGTATTATGGTCAGGCAGTCTAAAACAGATCTCAATCCCTGGGTTCTCAATGTAGACCCCCAGGCCCACTCAGCCCTCTATCCGTGTAACATGATCTCCTAGATGGCAATACTAATGTTCCGTCAATCCAAGACTATGCCGCTGGCAACAGTGCCTCTCACTCGACCTCAAGTCTTTTATGAGTTATCCGATCGGAAGTGTCGTTCATTCCTTCCAGGTTTCCTATCGTCGTCTCGATTATACCGCTATGGTATGAGCTTCTCCTATACTCAATACATTCTTCCATCGCCTTAAGTCTCATTGTCTCAGTTGCTGCCTCGCACTTAATCTGTATGTCTATGGGTCGGATATCTAGAATAGTCTCCAGTGCTCTAGTGGGCGTGGTTCCCATCGCTCTGCCTATACCATGACAACATGTTCTCTGAACCTTTTGTTTTATTCTTACGTTTCACTTTTTCTCCATTGCTGTCCACCAAACTACTGAGGCCCAAGTAAGTATTGGTCTAATCACTACTTTGTGCCCAACGTCTGTGAGCCTTTTCGGTATGCTCCTGAATATGACACTTCCAATTTAGTTTCTTGTCCAAGATCACTCCTAAGTATTTGACCATGTCATGTATCGAAATCGTCTTATTGAAGAAACGTAGTGCGTTAAATTGGCCCACCTTTGTCTTTCTCGTGAACAGGCAGATTTAAGTCTTCTCTGGGTTAACATTGAAACCCCTAGGTCTAGCCCAGTCGTGTGCCATCTGCCAGACCCTTTCCATCCTTTTGCATAGCTGGTTCAGATCCTTAACCCTAAGAAGTATTATAACATCGTCTGCGTAGCAGACTGGTTCAAACCCCTCCTCAGTCAGCGTCCGTAGTGGAGTTAGTTAATGATGGGATATTTTTTGCAATGGTATAGGAAAGCCAGAGGCTACCACATACCAACCAAATTGCGACGAGTTTCGTCGCGCTTGGTAGGGTCGAACTTTGATGGGTAGTATTTAAACTTATTTCCGGAACACATCTTTTGGCTGTTGACATTTATTTTTGTGCCCACCACCGAAGGGTGGGGGCATATTCATATTGTCATTCCGTTTGCAACACATCGATATATCCATTTCCGACCCTATAAAGTATATATATTCTTGATCAGCGTAAAAATCTAAGGCGATCTAGACATGTCCGTCCATCTGTCTGTTGAAATCATGCTACAGTCTTTAAAAATAGAGATATTGAGCTGAAACTTTGCACAGATTCTTTTTTTTGTCTATAAGCAGGCTAAGTTCGAGGATGGGCTATATCGGACTATATATAGCCCCCATATAGACCGATCCGCCGATTTAGGGTCTTAGGCCCATAAAATCCACATTTATTATCCAATTTTGTTTAAATTTGGGTCTTAGTTCCTTGCACATCTTTCTTTAATTTGGCCCTGATCGGTTCAGATTTGGATATAGCTGCCATATTGACCGATCTCTCGATGTATGGTTTTGGGCCCATAAAAGGCGCATTTATTATCCGATGTCGCCGAAATTTGGTACAGTAAGTTAAGTTAGGCCTCTTGACATACATTTGCAATATGGCCCTGATCGGTTCAGATTTGGATATAGCTGCCATATAGACCGATCTCTCGATTTATGGTTTTGGATCCATAAGAGGCGCATTTTTTGTCCGATTTCGCCCAAATATAGGACAGTCGGTTGTGCTAAGCCCCTCGACATACTTCTGCATTGTGGCACAGATCAGTCCAGATTCGGATATAGCTGCCATGTAGACCGATATCTCGATTTAAAGCCCATAAACGGGGCCAAACATATATATGGGAGCTATACCCAAATCCGAACCAATTTCGAGCAAACTTCTCAGACACAGTGGCAGTCGTCGAGGAAAGCGTTTGGCAACATTTTGGCAAGATGGGTTAATAAATGCACTTGCTGTGACTCTAAGTTAAAATCGGGCGATGTATATATATATGTGAGCTTTATTGTGGAAGCCGTCGAGGAAATCGTTGTACGAAATTTTCGAAAGATTGGTCAATAAATGCGCTTGCAGTGGCTCTAGGAGTGAAAATTGGGCGATATATATATGTATATCTAAATCTGAACCGATTTCCATGAAATTCATCAGTAATGTCGAGAGAATCCTTCCTGCAAAATTTCGAGAGAATTGGTTACCAAATGACCTTTTTATGGCATTATTACTGCAAATCGGACGAACATATATATGGGAATTACATTCAAATCTGAACCGGAGTTTTCCAATTTCAATAGGCTTCGTCTCTATGCCGGAAAACATGCCTGTACCAAATTTTAAGACGTTCGGATGAAAACTGCTTCTTGTACTTTGTACACAAATTAATATGGACAGACGGACATAACTATATCGAACCAGAAACTGATTCTGAGTCTATCGTTATACTTATCAATGGGTGTATTTCTCTTCGTTCGGGCTGTTACAAACAAATGCACTGTGCCACAGTAGTGGTGTAGGGTATAAAAATGTAGTACCCTATATTCACCACAGGATCATTATGCACCATCTGTGAAAATTTGAAGAAAATCGGTTCAGCCGTTTTTGAGTCCATACGCAACAGACAAACAAACAAACCAATAAATAAACAAACACAAATTGATTTTTATACATAAGACTAGCTGAGCTCGGTCCGCTTCGCTGCGCCTTCATGTATAAAAATCGAAAGATATGTTTCTTATTCTTAGTCTATAAAAAAAGTTGACAACGTTTCAATACTACATATATGTTCTTCAACATTTCTTACCCTATAGAATTTTTTTATATAATTATTTCTGTTTTTATCTATGACAAAAATAGGCGCAATCCCATGGCAGCCGATTGTACGTACCGGATTGGCCCGATGGAGTTTTTCATCAGCAAGGGCTGCCGCCTAAGTGTAACGAATCAGCGAACGAATCGTAATAACTATGGGGGTACATCGTTTTTTGTCCCTAAACTAATTAAATCACTCAGTATCCTGTTAGGTAATTATTATTGATCGTCTATTCTGGAGTAAGGTGGTCCCCTAAATATATGACTAGAGTATATTTTTCAGCTTCGCCGTCCACAACCTCTTGAACCCCATATTGTCATGATAGGTTAATACAGCTGTTTGGTGGGGGCGTCTATAGGAGGATTGTGCGCAACACCCCTTGTGCCACTTGAGCACAAATTAGAATGTCGCACTCCACTCAAGATATCTATCCCTTGATCCCCAATTGTCTTAATAGGTCAAATAACCTTTTTGAGGTAAAGCACCTCCTAGATACTTGGACAAAAATGTTAATGTCAAACTCATAATCTACACCCAAATACCATTCATTCGAGACTCATATAGCTATGATCGAGTAATATTCCTATTTGGGGGTTTTTTAGGGGTGGGGTGACCACCACAAACTGGAACCACATTTTCTATGTCATATAGCTGAGCCCGGCCCGCTTCGTTGCGCCTTTACAATAAGCCAGAAGTTATTGGTCCATACAAAATTCGACATTTTAATTCCACAAATTTTTTCTTCTAAATTCTTTATTCTATAATTTTGTTTTATATATATATTATTTTTATCTATGACAAAGACAGGCTCTTAAATTATTTTAAACAATTATTGTTGAGGCTCGTCTCAGGGTAGGAACGTTAAAATTGGAGTGGCTTAACGCCTATAACATTGATCATCATGTGGTAGTTGTCTTTAAATGACTATGTGACTACCTATTAAATATTCATCATTTAGTCTAGAAGTTATATATGCCAGTCTAATGTTTGGTAGCCTCCTTTGCTGTGTACATTACCACCTGTATGTACGCAGGTGGGTTCGAAATCTGGCGAGAACATTTTGTGATGATAATCGTCCAATATGCCTATTTGAAGGGGTTTTGGGTCGGGACAGCCCCCTAGGTACTTGGACTCAACTTTTGATATCAACTTTGAGTTCTAATCCCTAATGCCTTTCATTTAAGACCCACATTGTCCCGATCGGCCTACTTTTATTTTTGGGCAGTACTTTTGAGGTCATCATGCGGTTGTGGTCTATATGTGACTACTTATTAAAAAGTCATAATTTAGTCATTTTTGTGATGATAATCGTCCAATATGCCTACTTGAAGGGGTTTTGGGTCGGGACAGCCCCCTAGGTACTTGGACTCAACTTTTGATATCAACTTTGAGTTCTAATCCCTAATGCCTTTCATTTAAGACCCATATTGTCCCGATCGGCCTACTTTTATTTTTGGGCAGTACTTTTGAGGTCATCATGCGGTGGTGGTCTATATGTGACTACTTATTAAAAAGTCATAATTTAGTCATTTTTATACCCACCACCGAAGGATGGGGGTAAATTCATTTTGTTATTCCGTTTGCAACACATAGAAATATCCATTTCCGACCCTATAAAGTATATATATTCTTGATCAGCGTAACAATCTGAGACGATCTAGACATGTCCGTCCGTCTGTCTGTTGAAATCACGCTACAGTCTGTATAAATAGAGATATAGAGCTAAAACTTTGCACAGATTCTTTTTTGTCCATAAGCAGGTTTAGTTCGAAGAAGTGCTATATCGGACTATATCATGATATAGCCCCCATATAAACCGATCCGCCGATTTAGGGTCTTACGCCCATAAAATCCACATTTATTATCCGATGTTGTTGAAAGTTGAGACAGTAACAATAGTTTTCAAAAACACCTGATCTCGGAGATGGGTAGGGCGAATTATACGAAATTTTGTTGGAACACTTACATTAACCTAAAATCAAAATTTTGTAATCAGAATCTGAGGTGGGGTGCCTAGGAGGGTGGCCCACACCCATAACTCGCCAAACGGATTTATAGACCAATCACTACAATATGGGTATAAAATTAAAGGTATTTGAGAGTAGAAAGCGAATCCAATTGATGGACTTAGTGTTTCGTGTGTCACTCCACCCCCAAAAAACCTCTCAAATCGGACATATTTACCGACCATGGCAGTATGGATTTTAAATGAAAGGTCTTTGGGAGTAGAGCACAAAATTGACTTCCACTTTTGAGACCAAGTCTCTGGGTATCTATCACACCCTTAAACAGGACTTTTACTTATTGGGGTTTAAATATGAGGTATTTCAGAGTAGAAAAATCCACAGGAAAATTGGAATATATTTGGCAGAAGTTTGCAAATTAAGACTACTTTTCTCCAACATTGCATTATCGGGCGCAGCCGAGCGGGCCGGGCTCAGCTAGTCTATATGTATAAAAATTAATTTGTATTTGTTTGTTTGTCTGTTCCATATAGGATGTTGCATGATCCCGTGGTGAAAGTAGGGTCCTACATTTTTTGATATCTGAAGGGGGGGCGGAACCTCCCTCTTACCCTAATTTTCAAAATTGCCAGATCTCGGAGATGGGTGGTGCGATTTAAACGAAATTTTGTGTGCTCTCTTATAGAAACCTAAGATTAAAAATTTGGTATCTAAATTTTCGGATGGGGGGTACCTAGGGGTGCAGCCCCACCTCCCAAAACCTACCAAATATATATTTAGACCAATCACTACAATATGGGACTCAAATAAAAGGTATTTAAAATTAGAAAAATTAAAATTATGGATATCAATCCAATTGTGGAACCAAGTATTTGGGGGGGCCACCCCTTACCAAAAACACCCCCAAACAGCACAAATTTACGACCATAGCAATATGGGTCTCAAATGAAAGTTCTTTGGGAGTAAAGCACGAAACTGATATCGACATTCGGGAAAATGTCTATGGGGCCACCCCACCTCCATAACACGACCTAAATAGGACGTATTTGCTGACAATTCCAATATGGGACTCAACTAAGAGGCATTTTAGAGTAGAACACGAATCTGATAGATGTATTCAGAGCCAAGTCACTGAGTGGCCGCTCCATCCCGCAAAACACCCCCAAACCCAACATGTTTGCCGGATATGGAAATAGGGGCTCAAATGAAAGGTATTTGGGAGTAGACCACGAATCTAAAGTCAACATTCGTGACCAAGTGTATAGGGGACGTCCCACCCCACAACAACCCCAAATAGGACGTATTTGCTCACCATGACATTTGGCGATTAAAGAGAGTGGAGCTCGATATTGATAGTTTTTGGGGCCCAAACCGGACACATTTGCTGACTTTTGCAATAAGGGGTTTAAATGAAAGGTATTGGAGATTAGGAAACGAATTTGATATCCAATTTTAAGGCCAATGGCAAATGGGGTTCAAATAAATGATATTTGAGAGTAGAGCACGATGCTGATTTATTTTCAGGGCTAAGTGTTTGAGAGTCCACCCCACTCCCCAAAACGCAGCTAAATAAAAGGTATTGGGGATTAGAGCATGAAATTGATACCCACTTTCGGGATAAATTTTCTGAGGGTTTGCTCCTTCCCCAAAACAAACAGCAATTATTTACAGACCATCGCAATAAAGGTATTTAACCTTAAATAAAGGTATTTGGGAGTAGAATACGAATCGGATATCCAAATGTGGGACCATGTGGGAAATGTCCCCATAGTTGGGGCACAGCCCCTTCCCCAAAACACCCCACAAAGGGTAAAAATTTATCGACTATGGCAATATGTGGCTCAAATGAAAGGTATTTAAGATTAGAAAACGAACTTGATAACCAATTTCGGGATCAAATATTGGAAGGACGCCCCATCCCATTAACTCCCATTAACTACTCCCATTAGAGTAGAGCACGGTGCTGATACTTTTTTCAGGGTTAAGTGTCTGGGGGACATCTCAGCTCCAAAAAAAGGTTAAATCGGACATACGTATTTACCAATCATGGCAATATGAGACTCAAGTGAAAGGCATTCGGGAGTAGAGCACGAAATTCATACCCACTTTAATGACCACGTTTCTGGGTCCACACCACCGCTTAAACCCACAAACCACCACCCTGGGGGCCTTCCCACTCCCAAAATCCCCATGAGAATACCGGGCTCATATGAAGTTTTTGAAGAATGGAGTATATCTAACGTCCAAACTTAGATGACCCTAAAACCGCCGAGCGAATTCATAGACCAATGAAGATCATATAGGATGTAGATCTTTAAATTGTCAAACTGTTAGTCAAGCGATATACTATTTTCGTTGCATGGTATTTCACTATAAGCTCGTTAATTGTCGTAAGGGAATATTCAAAGGATAATTTTGTTCCATATAAAGTAAAAGAAGGCACAGCGGAGCGGACCCGACTCAGCTAGTTTTCTATAAAGACAACATTTCAATAAATTTTCTTCTAAGACAAAATTTCAATGAATTTTCTCCAAGAAAAAATTCATGCAATTTGCTCAAGAGGAAAAATTTCAATGAATTTTTATCTTACAGGCTGGTACTATGTTCGTTTTTCACCCTTGAAAACCCACGTTTTTCACCATTTTTCAACACTACACAAATATCAATGATAACATTTTATTAAAGTTTTTCCATAAGTATTGAGGGAATAACATACTGAATGAAATTAGCAAGTTTTTTTGCTTGAAAATCTATTATCCAAAAAGAGTTTTTGCCGAAAAATATCCCGAAAAGTGAACGTAGTACCTGCCTTGAAACGAAATTTCGGTGAAAATTTCTCCTAAGAAAAAATAATTTCTAAAGACAAGATTTCAAAAAAAAGACAAAATTTAAAAAAAGAAAAACGAAATTTCGATAAAACTTTTTCTTACCTTGGAATTTTTTAACTTTGTCTTCTAGGTTTGGCTCGAGGTCAACGAACAATTTACAAAAACAGGTGTTGGTGTTTTATTTAATTGTTTTGTTTGTAATCTAACAACTGTGTCAAATATGGTTCAAATCGATTCATAACCTGATATAGCTCCCATATAAACCGATCTTGGATCTTGATTTTTGAGCCTCCAGAGGGCGTATTTATTACCCGATTTGGATGACATTTTGTATAACGGCTTCTCCCATAACCTTCAACATACTTGCCAAATATGGTCCGAATCGGTCTATAGCTCGATGCAGCTCCCATATAAACTGATCTCTCTATTTTACTTGTTGTTGTCTGTATTTTTGTACCGAATTTCTGTTAATTTGTGCGCAATTGTCTGTGTATTTCTAAAAGTTCATACGTTCATTTGTAGGGGTGTCAATAATATGTAACATTTCAAAAGTAAATCGTCTTATTGAATTCTTGTGCTAGTATGTCTACATCTTTAAAATTTGGTGTATGCCCTGTTAAAGTGTTTATCTTTCATTTTCTGGTCAGGTCCTGGTTAGGTCCTCCTTTGTCATCCTTGATTTAGTCCTGCTGAATAGACTATTTAATGTGTTGTGAATTTTTAAATCAAGCCGGTATTTTTCCCTGCTGTATATATTGTAATTGGTAAGCCTTCCGAAAACCCTGGAATATACGTCGTTTTCTTGAAGATTTTTGGTGTTGGTTCCATTTCGTTGTTCGCTGTTCTATTTTTTTACGAATTTTATAAGGTCCTTAATGGCGTTGTTTGGGAAGTCATTTAGTCGAAGTATTTGTTGAAGTTTCCTTTCGTTTTCTTGATGATATATTTTGTCACTGATTTTTAGCACTCTGTGGATGAAATTAGTAGCCGTATTTATTTTTATTCTTCTCGGATAATTTGAATAATAATTTATGAGTGTCCCAGATGCTGTATCTTTTTGATACCAAGTTAATTTTAACTTACGTTGATGTCGGTTGACGACGGTGTCTAGATATGGCAATTTGTTGTTTGATTCGCATTCCATTGTGAACTGGACTTTAATACCATATTCGTATTCTACTTTCCAATACCTTTCATTTGATACCCATATTGTCCCGATAGGTCCACTTTTGATTTTGGGTAGTGTTTTTGGGTAAAGGGAGAGGGTCCGCCCCTTCCGAAATAAAAAAATTATAAAGCCTATTTCTCCTTCCTGACCATATTCGCAATCTACTCCCGAATACCTTTCATTTGAGTCCCATATTGTCATGATCGTCCAAAAAACCTATTTTAGGGGGTTGCGGGGTTGGGGCGGACGCCCAGTTACCTGGACCCAATTTTTAATATGGAATTCGTTCTCTACTCCTGAAAACCTTTTATTTGAGTCCCATATTGTCCCGATCGGTCCACTTTTATTTTTGGCCAGTGCTTTTGGGGTAAGGGGGAGGGTTAGACAAAATTTCATTAATATTTTTTCCCAAGACAACATTTCGAAGAATTTTTTTCTAAAGACAAAATTCCAGAGAATTTTGTTCTAAATATTTTTCAAAATTTTATAAAGGTATAATTTCAATTAAAGTTTTTCTTATAAAGGTAAAATTTCAATTAAAGATTATTTTTAGACAACATTTTTGGGAAAACTAAATTTGGCCCAGGCGACTTTCTCGAAATTATATTTTTAAAGGCAACATTTCTATAAAATTTTTACTAAACTCTATCAAATTTTTACAAGCTTGGGCCCCTCGAAATTATTTTTCCTACAAGAACATTTTATTAATTTCTTTTCTAAAAAACAAAATTAAAAACTATTTTTATGAAATTTTTCTAAAAACAAAATTTCAATCAACTTTTTTCTAAAAACAAAAATTCATTCAACTTTTTTCTACAAACAAAATTTCAATGAGATTTTTTTTCAAACTAATGTAATGAAAAGGTTGAAGAATCAAAGCAAATTATTTGATTTTTGAGATTTTGCCAACAAAATATTATTTCTCAAAAATCTAAGTCACTCAAGGATAGCTGCGCTAGAGGTATCCATTAGGCGGTTGATGATCTGCGTCTGTTTCCAGTGGAGCGGCAGATCTAGAGCCCGGGAGTAGGCTTAGAGTGGACTCCAAAGACCCAACAGCTGCGGTGGTGGTATCAGGCCGTAGCATGTCGTCTGCTACTGAAACATCGACAGGTGGAGCGGCTGCTCCAGGCTCCACTAGCCGACAGACGACTGGTCAGCTGGCGCATTTGACGAAGACACCAGGTTCGAGTATTTAGAACAGCGCCGAAACTATTCTCTCTTCGCATGCCTATAATTTGCCTAGGCCATCGGCAACACGCTCTTTAAGAGGTTGGAATAATAGAAGATGTATCGCTCTCAGGTTTATTGAGAGGCTTGGTGCGAATAATCCGAAGATTCTCACTAATAGGGAGAGAGACTTCCTAAATTGGTCTCGGGAAATTGCTGCACAGGCTACCCCAAAAACTACACGTCTAGATTCGGAAACTGCTCCGCAGTCAGCCAAAAGGCTGCGGTCACCTGGAGGGCATCCCATGACTAAAAGAGCTAGGGCGAACAACAGTAAAATGGGTCCAAGATCCTTTGCTAATGTCGCTAGGGACAGTTTGGCGATGGCAGTTGTCACCAAGGGAAAAGAACAGGGTTGCATACCCAGGAATAATTGCAAGGACATCAGTATACTCCGATGTCCTTGCAGAATTTCCTGGGTCTCCTCCAGTTTGTGACGATGCAGACTGGTATCGAGGCCAATACACCCTAATTGCCTTCGGCGATCAACGCTCAATTAAAATGTATCGTTGTGCGCTAAAAAATATTGGTGAGATCTGGCCAGGTGCAGCACTAGATTTAGTCAAGAAGGAAGATATTCCTTCTCGGCCAATGGCGCATGCTTGGATACCAAGGATTCCCTCAGATCCTAAAGAGGTACTTGGAAGACTAAGGGAATGTAATCCCAATCTTTCAACCACCGACTGGAAGATTGGTAGATTGGATGAGGTTAATTGTGACCGGAGACATGCAGTATTCGTACTTATCTCCGGCTGTCTGGCAGACCTCAACAAGTCTGAAGGGGTTGTATCCTACGGATTCAACAAGTTGAAACTGAACGTCTATAGAAGCGGTGGGGTTGAGGAATCAGGAGACGACTCAGCAGTTTTTGCTGAACACTTGCCTGAGGAACTATCGACCACATCGCTAAAGTCTGGCGGATTCCAGGAGACTGAAAATGCCCCTGCCACAATCGAAACAGGAGGGGATGGCATCGAAACGGGACCCGACAAGCCCTGTGTGGGTAGGTCACAAAGTTTGACTGGGCTCAAAGTGTGTGCCAGCGGGGAAGCACGGAACTCATAAAGTACTTCGACAGCAGCAATTAGTGGAGAATCTAAGTAGAAATCGTTCACCCCGCTACTGACCAGTGTCCTGAGGAAGAGTGGTTCCGCAGCTTTCTCACCTGCCCCTGGATGCGTACGGAAGCTCAACATGACAAGTTCTAACGAATCTTGTGAGGATGAACTCCTGATGGAGTCAGAAGACCAGGCTAACACAACAGTGGTGAATGTTCTGAATTCTGGAGGAGGATACATCTGAGGCCTCTAGGCTAAGGAAGATTCTGTCCTCGAGACCTATTACAGTGGGATATATCCAAAAGTCAGAGAATGTATGGACAATGTGTAGTGAGGAAACACTAGAACTACTCGTTGATACACATTTCACGGGAAATTTCCCAACGGACAACGTGGCGCCAGAAGAGGTTGTCACTGATATGCATTCGTCGGAGGCCATTAGGCAAATTGTGTCTGAGCCGAAAATGCTTTGGGCGATAAGAAGTTTCGACTCCTTTAAGTCGCCAGGCCCTGATGATGTATAACCGGTTGAATTACAAACTGTGCCTGATAGACTGGTTCCCTGGCTTAGGGAGATATACTCTGCTTGTATCAGAATGTCATATATACCTGTGGGATGGAAGGACACGAAGGTTATTTTCATTCCGAAAGCAGGAAAACCCTACCACACGATGGCGAAAGATTTTCGTCTTATTAGTCTGTCATCCTTTATGCTGAAGACTCTTGATAAAAACATTTTTAGGACAAAGATCCCTGGAGATCGCCTGTTGCAGCAGCAGCATGCATATAGTAAAGGCAAATCCATTGAAACAGCCCTTCACGACCTAGTCGGCTACATAGAGGGTTCTCTCGCTGTCAAGGAATATACAATGGTAGCATTTCTTGACATTGAAGGTGCTTTCAATAATGTAAAACCGACGACAATCATGAAGGAGTTGGAGTTTCTAGGCCTCAACTCTACCGTAAGAAAGTTTATTAATAACTTACTTGCTAAAAGATGCATTACGGCAAGCTTGGGATCTATGGATCTAAAAAGATGGGTCAGTAGAGGAACACCTCATGGATGTGTACTGTCTCCTCTACTTTGGAATATAGCCATTAACAATATATTATTGTCTCTGAAAGAAAAAGGTTTAAAAGTCGTCGCGTATGCTGATGACGTGGCAATTGCGGTTAGGGAAAAGTTTCCCAGCACTCTAAGAGATATACTTCAGGAAGCTCTACGTGCAACAGCAAAGTGGGCTACCGAAAGTGGTCTAGGTATAAATCCGTGCAAGACAGAAGTAGTTCTTTTCAGCAGGAGATACAATTTGCCTACAGTCGAACCTGTCTCCTTGGGTGGAGAGAATGTTCCATTTACAGAAGGCGCAAAATACCTGGGTGTTTTGCTGGACAGGAAATTGAGCTTCAAATCCAACATTATGGAAAGGGCAAGAAAGGCTACTCTTGCCCTATACACCTGCAAGAGAGCCATTGGCAGAAGTTGGGGGTTTAGACCGCGTGTCATGCATTGGGTATATACTGCAGATGTCAGACTCATAATGCTATATGGTGTTGTAGTCTGGTGGACGGCGCTTCAAAAATCCATCTACTGCTCAATACTTAACCGTATCCAATGGATGGCTTCACAGCCGCACTGGGGATGCACTGAATTTAATGCTTCATCTTATGCCCCTGGACATTGTGGCTACCCAAATTGCAGCGACCACTGCCGTGAGATTAAGGGAGCTTCCTCTTTGGCCATGTGGCGGCTACGGACACTGTGTCATCCTTCATACAATATCCGACGTTCCAGGCAGTGTGGATTACACCCTACCTGAGCCGCTTTTCGATAAAAATTACTGTACCTCTTTTTCTGGTAGAACCGATTGGAACTACGATATTCCTGGTAACAGAAGTTACATAGACCTCTATACGGATGGTTCCAAACTAAACGACCAGGTGGGCTTTGGGATGTACTCTAAGGATCTAGAACTGGTCATATCGAAAAGGTTACCCGATTACTGCAGTGTATATCAAGCGGAGATCCTTGCAATTAAGAAGTCGAGGAATGGCTAAGATATAAGGTCATTATGACGATTGGCATAAATATCTTCTCAGGCAGCCAGGTAGCCATTAAATCCCTGGAGAACGTATTTCTGAACACATAAACCGCACTCGACTGTCGCAGATCTCTCAACGAGATGGCTGAACAGTTCAAATTCACCTGTTCTGGGTGCCGGGCCGCAGAGATATCCCAGGGAATTATAAAGCGGAGGAGGTTGCGAGACTAAGAACTACCCTACACTTTCCAGGGAAGCTGGAATCTGTGGGTATGCCTCTAGCGACATGTAAGCTAAGTTGTCAGGACCAGGTCCGAGGAGAGGGGGCTGTGAGTATTCCAAAACAAGGTGGCGAAACTTGTTTTAATGAGATCTACCGCTTTGCTGTCTTTGGCTAGAACAGATGTCTCAGTCATTGTGTCCGCCATGACAGGTCACTGTCTAATCCGAAAACACGCTGACAGACTGAAGGTTGACAGCAACGACTTTTGCAGAAGCTGTAGGGACATCGAAGAAGACGAGACATAGAACATCTTCTGTGTGTGTCCCGCACTAGCAGTCAGAATGAGTTCCACTTTAGGTTCTCATTTCTTTGAGAACATGTATGATTTAGCGGATGTGAACATTCGAAAGTTATTGGGCTTTTTAAACCAATCTGGATGGTTCAACGGTACGAACTAGAAGGCATCTTCCTTCTTCTGTTCCTGTGGTATCACAGTGGATGAAAACGTCTTAGTGAGCCTGATGACAGACTGCCACTTAAACCTAGGCTAACCTAAGGGGTACGCAGGAAAAACTGTGGTGAAAATTTACCATTCAAATTCCCAAAATATTTACAAACAAGTTAAAAGGCGTTAAGTTCGGCCGGGCTGAACTTTGGATACCCACCACCTCGGGCATATATGTAAACCAACTTTCATCAAAATTCGTCGAAAATTTCATACCTTATACTCATATACCTCATACCGATCTGAACTATATATGGATGTCGAAAAGCCGAACATAAGACACTGTGTCAAATTTCAGTGAAATCGGATTATAAATGCGCCTTTTATGGGGCCAGACATTAAAGCCAGATATCGGTCTACATGGCAGCTATTTCCAAATCTGGACCGATTTGGGCCAAGTTGCATAAACATGTCGAAGAGCCTAACACAAAGCACTGTCCCAAATTTCGGCGAAATCGGACAATAAATGCCTTTTTTATGGAACCTAAACCTTAAATCGAGAGATCGGTCTATATGGCAGCTATATCAAAATCTGGACCGATCTGTGCAATATTGCAGAAGTATGTCAAGGGGCTTAACTTAACTCACTGTTCCAAATTTCGGCGACATCGGTCAATAAATGAGCATTTTATGGGCCCAAAATCATAAATCAAGAAATCGGTCTATATGGCAGCTTTATCAAATCTGAACCGATCTGGACCAAATTGAAGAAAAATGTCGAAGTGCCTAACACAACTCACTGTCCCAAATTTCAGCAAAATCGGATAATGAATGTGGCTTTTATGGGCCTTACACCATAAATCGGAGGATCGATCTATATGGCAGCTATATCCGATCTGAGCCAAATTAACGAAGGATGTCGACGGGCTTTACAAAATTCACTGTCCCGAATTTCATCAAAATCGGATAATAAATGTAACTTTTGTGGGCCTAAGACCCTAAACCGGAGGATCGGTCTATATGGCAACTATATTCAAATCTGAACCGATCTAGGCCAATTTAACAAAGGATGTCGATGGGCCTTACACAATTCACTGTCCCGAATTTCAGCGAAATCGGATAATAAATGTGGCTTTTATGGGCCTTAGACCCTGAATCGGAGGATCGGTCTATATGGCAGCTATATACAAATCTGCACTGATCTAGGCCAAATTGACGAAGGATGTTGAAGGGCTCAACACAACTCACTGTCTTAAATTTCAACAAAATCGGATAATAAATGTGGCTTTTATGGGCCTAAGACCCTAAATCGGCGGATCGGTCTATATGGGGGCTATATCAAGATATAGTCCGATATAGCCCATCTTCGAACTTAACCTGCTTATGGACAAAAAAAGAATCTGTGCAAAATTTCACCTCAATATCTCTATTTTTAAAGACTGTAGCGTGATTTCAACAGACAGACGGACAGACGGACGGACATGTCTAGATCGTCTTAGATTTTTACGCTGATCAAGAATGTATATACTTTATAGGGTCGGAAATGGATATTTCGATGTGTTGCAAACGGAATGACAAAATGAATATACCCCCATCCTTCGGTGGTGGGTATAAAAAGATCATAAATTCTGTAATGCTTTCAAACAGGTGAGATTTCTTTTGCACGCAGTTAGACAGCATGCGTTTTTGGTTCTAACATCTTCTTTGTTTTTTCTCCAAAAATTAGGAGGAATAAGCATATTGGGTAATAGCTCTATGTAATTTTTACCCTATCTATTCATCAAAAAAGGATTTTCCATAGATTTTTATGGAATTCGAAAGAAAACTTAAGCATGTCATTTGAGGTGGTTTTTTTGAAAAAATTGGTCAAAATATTTAAAAACTTTAATTTGCCTAATATTTTCAGTTTTTGTGCGTAGCACTTTATGGAAATAAATAGCATTTAAAGCCGAATGTCAAGATCCGGACAATTTCCTGTTGAATAGTTCGCCGAAATGTTTGACAAAATAATTGATTACTCCAAAGATTAGCTCTTGTTTTATGACCAAATCGGCTGAATAAACTAAGCATGTTTTTACCAGTTATATAAGATTTTTTTTTAATGTGTTAAAGAATTTTATGCTACGGACTTTTACTCCGGTACTCATTTTTCTAAAATCTGTATATGTGAAGATTTCATCCATATCCTCCATCCATTCATAGCCACATTTTACCCCAGAGCATATTTTGCTCCATTAGTGAACTTCACTTTTTTATGTTCTTTTCCAGAGATTTAGCCCTACATACGAAAAGCTAAAGGCATACAAATATGTTATGTGCCAAATCTTTTTTCCTATACCCTTTCTCAATTTTTTGTCTGACATTTCTCCCCTGCTCACCCAAACAATGTGCAAGCATCGCATCATTTGTGGCGATAACAACAAACAACGATGACACATAAATTAACTTAACTGTTTCAACATAACACACCGCACACACACATGCTCACAAATGATTTAATGTAAAAGTTTCTCCCCATAGCAAAATACAATAATAAATTTTATTTCTGTTCTACAATGTGGCCAGGAAGACAAATGGGTAACAATAAAGAGATCACTAATGCGAAAGTCACACATATCAAGGCATTGATGTGACCGTAAAGTCAAACAGCATCCCCAGCAAAAGCATTATCATCAATGGCATCATCGTCATCATAATTCATCATTAGCGCGAGATTTGGGCAACGATTCTAATGATGACTCGGGAGAAAGGTGTTGTCATAGATTGTTACAGATAAAAGGGGTTTCGTGTAAAGGTTGATGAAATAGTTAATAAACCATAGCATGACAACATTTGCCCCCTCTTGGGATTTTTCTTTTTTTTTTTTGGTGTCATTACAAAAGACTTAAGCAACAAACCTGACTGTGAGAAGACTCAAAAGACTTAAGCAACAAACTTGTTATCGAAAAAATTGTCGACACAGAGATTTTTTCCTGGTTGTGCATTAGTCTTTAGAATTTGTTTTCTCTCTTCAAGAAATTTTCTTCGAACTGCATTAACTACAGGCCATAACTTTCACTTTATCTGACATTTGAAATCTGCATGAGACCCCTGAAAGGCAGAATAGAAGGCGGCTAAAAAATTGCATTTTACCAAGAATTGAAGAAAACTAAACATATGACCACGCCTCCACCACATGTGACCGCTTTGACTTAAGACTTTAATAGAGTTTTCTTTTTTGGGTTTTGTTTTACCTCGCAAACCAAGTTTTAGTTACACTTTGGCAAGACCACGAACAAGCGGCAATAGACCAAACAAAAAATACAGCACTCAACAATGATATGTAACTGGTATCGTATCATTGCCGTGAATAGTGTTGCTGTTGGTGGTTTGGTTTAGTTTGATTTTGCGGAGTAAACCGTTTTACTCTGCTCAGCAAACTATTGTTGATTACACTTGCATACGATTCTCTTGGCTATTAACTTAAGTTGAGTGCCGACCAACTGGTTACCAAGTAACAATGCTTTGGAACAGTGATAGGCAAACACACTCACGCTATTGCACAATATTTGCTATGATTTGTTTTAGTCTTATCCAGTTTAAGTCACATGTTCTGTATAGAATTTCAGTGCAAAATTGTCCTGAATAGTAATCGGTGTCGTGCGATAACAGCTGATATTTGTCGATTTAGAGTTATTTGCACTATTTTATACAACAATTGTGTACATTGGCCAGAACAAGTCCGTGGACTTGGAAATAATTTGCAAACGTGTTAGAGAGCCCATCACATCTTTAGAACCATAATTGAGCACAGAAAGTGTTCATAAGCCACCGTGGGGCAGAGGTTGGCATGTCCGTCTATGACGCTAAACAGTTTTCAGTGAGGCATATCCCCTTCACAAATGCTGGCGAGCTTTATGAGATCTTCAGCTGTGGAAAACTTTCTCGGCTGCTGTCCTTCTGCTCGCCCTAGAAGACGTGTTTATCATAATTCTGTGTCTTCCCCTCACAATTGTGGGGTTATGACAAAAATGTGTTCAACTCCAATTTCTAGTCCCCAAATTCTAGTCTCCAATTTCTAGTCCCCACGGCAACCGGTTATAACGCCTAACGGACATAACTCCCAAAATATTTAAGAGGAGGCCATAATGCCCAATTTTTTTGCGGGCGTTGTAACCTGCACACAGGCTGACATTACGCCCAATAATAATGACAGAATGCACAAAAAATTAAGAGTCGTGACTTTTCATGAAAATATAAGAAATTGATTTATGATTTTAAAAACAACAAATGAGAAGGCATTAAGTTCGGCCGTGCCGATCTTTGGATACCCACCACCTTGAACACATATATTAATCAACTTTCGTCATAATACGGTGAAAAATTCATCATTTATGAACCCATATCAGCTATATCTGAATATAGTCTGAACTGCACCATATTCAGGAATACTATATAAGGGTCTAACACTACTCATTGTTGCAAATTCATCGGTAAAAAATGTATCTTTTATGGGCTCAAGACCGTAAATCGAGAAATCTGTTCTATATGGCAGCTATATGCAAATATTGACCGATGTGTACTATAAAGGACACGAATGTCGAAGAGCTTAATAGGGCACTGTGCTAGTTTTCAACGAAATCAGTTACTAAATTCACTTTTCGTGGGCATATAATTAAATCGGCAGATTGGTATAAACATCCAAATCTGGATCGGTCTGGGTCCTATGGAACGGGGATGTCGAGGAGCTGTAGGAGGACAATAAATGTGACGATTATGGAGCCAAGACCTTAAATCGAGAATTGGTCAATGTGGCACCTAATTCCAAATGTGGACCTATCTGAGCCAAATTAAACAAGGATATCGAAGGGCCTAACATAACTTACTGTCCCAAATTTCATCGAATCGGACAATTAATGCGCCTTTTATGGGAAAAGACCTTAAATCGAGAGATCTGTCTATATGACAGCCATGAGGCCACCGTAGAGCAGTGGATAGCAAGTCCGCCTAAGACGCTGAACGCCAGGGTTCGAATCCTGGCGAGACCATCAGAAAAAATGTTCAACGGTGGTTTCCCCTCCTAATGCTGGCAACATTTGTGAGGCACTATGCCATGTAAAACTTCTCTCCAAAGAAGAAATTTTCAGCGGTGGTTTTTCCCTCCTAATGCTGGCAACATTTGTGAGGTACTTTGCCATGTAAAACTTCTCTCCAAAGAGGTGTCTGCGGCACGCCGTTCAGACTCGGCTATAAAAAGGAGGCCCCTTATCGTTGAGCTTAAACTTGAATCGGACTGCACTCATTGATATGTGAGAAGTTTGCCCGTGTTCCTTAATGGAATGTTCATGGGCAAAATTTGCATTTGCATTTTGACAGCTATATCTTAAGTTGAACAGATCTACAGACAGATCCTGGACAAATGGTTTACAAAAAACACATCCAGAAAACTCACGTTACTTCTTGTAAAATGGGTTGGTTCGGAATCATTTACAGGAAGTAGCCCAAAGATCAGCATAGAGTCGGCAAGACAGCGTTCGACAAGCAACGACAATATTGTCATACTCGATGGAAATTATATCAATAGTTTCTATAGACGCAACCCAGAAGCAGTTTAGTCTTGCCATCAGATAAAAGTTCCAGAAATAAGAATTCAATTCGGGAAGAGTGCTTTGACATACATTTGAGAGAACAGCTTATACCATTTTTGATATATATAGCTACTCCGCCCCCATGGATATGATGATCCGTTCTAAACAGTTTGTATCCAGTAACATGAAAAATGCTGCTATCGATTTCAGGATGAAACCACGTTTCTAATATACAAATTACATCGATGTTGGAGTTAATAAATGTACCACGAAACTCATCCATTTTGTTCTTAAGACTTTGGGCATTTATGTGCACCGGTTTAGGCCTGTTTTTATTTTGATAATATGCGTGTCATGCATTTAAAGTTGTCTTTGGAACTTTGGGCTGCTCTTTCTATTATTATAAGCAAAATAAGTAATGCTACAAGGGTTTGTATACTTGGTTATGACTACAGTGTGAAATTGACTTAATATAAGAGTTGTAAAAATTATGTTGTCTAAGAAAGAAAACAGCGAGTAACAATTATTGAAACAAAATAAGGAGAACTGTGATTATTTTATATATTGATTTGTGAAATATTTTAGGTTTGATCATTATTATTGCTGGAGTATTCTGCTGGCAGGTTGGTCGTTGGTTCAGGACCTCCGCGAAAAAGATTAATTAGTTTGCTACTACTATCAACCATTATAGGTGGCTCATCAGTCTTCGAGGCCACGAAGACTGAACACTGACTCAAGGCATTTTGGCCTTTTTAGTTTAAATGCATTTTGCAGTATCTTGTTGTCATAACTGGTAAGAATTTCGTTTACATAAATATATTTATCGTTGCCCACATGTTGTTGTCGCAATGCTGTTTTATGACTTTTTTAATTGCGATATATTTTTAAAAATAAAGTTTTTGTCAGAGGGTGATTTTAGATTCACCATGATTGTTTCTGGAGTATCTCTATTTTTATTGACATTGTAGACTCGATAGTTTGCTCTGATTGTTGGAGTAGCTATATTTAGATTGTTGCATTGGGTGTCAAAATTTGAAATAGATTTTCGTTATTTGTGTAAGGGATACCATTGTACGCGATCTTGTACTATTTGTTGTTGTATTTTTAGTTTTTCAATTTAATTTTTCAATACTTCAATATCTTGATTTATATTTTCAATTTTGTCTGCCACTGTCTCGATTTTCTCAACACGATTGGTTACATTTTCAAGATTTTCTGATAGCTTACCTAAACTCATCCATGCTCTTATCTGTAGCACTTCAGACTCTGGATTCACTCTCGAGTATCCATTTCTTAATAAGCTCAGATTGTTTCTCGAGTCATAATTAGACAAGTGTGAAGTTTTGCACACGTTCTCATCAGAGTACGCTCCACTGCCTTCTCTTCACCTTTTTGGTGCCACAACCAACTTATCTGTGGAGAGCGTGTTCTCACTGTTTGTTGTTGTTATTTCTTATAAATTACTGGTAATTGCTCTCAGTGTACCATACTAAGAGATGTTTATTTTAAACACGGTGTCTTTTGCTTTGGATGTTACTTTAGAATTTGCACGTATTAAACAAGGATGTCGAGAAGTCTAACACAACTCACCGTCCCAAGCAAAATCGGATAATGAATGTGGCTTTAATGGGCCTAAGACCTTAAATCGGCAGATCAGAGTATGTGGGGGCTATATCACGATATAGTCCGATATAGCCCATCTTCGAACTTAACCTGCACAACAAAAAATCTGTGCAAAGTTGCAGCCCAATATCCCTATTTTTAAAGATTGTAGGATAATTACAACTGACAGACAGACGAACGGACGGACATGGTTAGATCGTCCTAGATTCTCACGACGCACAGTGCGAGAAAATCTAAATTTTAATGGTTAAAGCTGAGGCGTTAACGAGATCGTTTTTAAACTAAAAATAAATTCTGCCCGATTTTTTTAACAAAAATCGCCAAAATACCCCTTTCTAGCAAAGATGGGTTCAAAATCGAAATTTTTAGTAAAAAAAAAACATGTGCCCAATTGGGGGATCCGGGCTTCGGAAATTTTGAACTCGAGGGGATTTTCCAATTTTTTAATAAAAAAAATGCCTATTTTGAAGTACAAATAACACCCATTTAAGTTGACATATCTTATTCAAATTTCACTTTAAACGCCACTTCTATATGTTCTCTTCACCAACAAAAAAGAGGAAATAAAGGTATTGAAGCAAGTTTTTTCAATAAAGACTAATGAATTAAAATACTTTTTTTGACCAAAAAATTAAAAAAAAATACACTTTTTTACATTTTTTGACCACCAAACTATATAACTTTTAAAAATCAGATGTAGACACTTGTCGCAGCAAAGTAGTTGTAAATTTTGTCACAAATCCAAATCATGCATAAAAATTAACATAGAACCACAAGTGCTCCGCAAATTTCAAAGTACGAAGCAGATCTCGGTCAAATATTTCCGAAACCAGTGGAGATATTGTGGACCTCAAGCGGACTTTTTTGTAGGAAGTAAAAACAAATATGAAAATCGGACCGTAAATGAAGATTTAGCAGCCTGAACAATTTTGCACATGATCTCGTTAATACCTCAGGTCTAATCATTTAAAATTTCAAAGAGATATTTTTACCCGTTCCCGTGTGGGAATTCGATTCGATTCGATTCGATTTTCTCCCACTGTGCGACGATAAAGAAAATATATATTTACTTTATAGGGTCGGAAAAGAATACTTTGATGTATTGCAAACGAAATGACAAAATGAATATACACCCATCGGTGGTCCATGGCTTAGTGGCGGATTCATTGAAACAGTAGCATGAGCGGCGCTCATCACTGATCAATTCCTGACTTGCTCGTTGGAAAACTTGTTCGCCGGCAACTTTTTGCATCTCCTAACCAGTTTCAAATTCACATTGCCCGATGCCATAGTTTTTAGTGCCAACTAGGTTAGATTAGGCTAGATTGAGAAAGAGAGTACGGATATTAATCAGTCCCATGCCACTATGGACATACACCCAAGCCAGTAATCGGCTTATTGTGCGCTATAAATACTAAAAATTAACCTCGAAAAAAGTCAGGAATTCCGTGTTACTTACAAAATCCCTTTTTGTTTTCAATTCTACGACCTAAGTCGGTTCATGTCTGGTATTGTGTCCCCACCTAAGTGCAGGTGTCTATTAACCGCGAAAGCCGGATAATGACATAGGAAATGCTCAAATGCCGCCCCAAATTTGCATAAGTGCACTCGTAGTCCGTAGTGTCCCGTTATGATAACGAAAGCTATACTAATCTCTTTCTTACTTCCTTTCAGTAATAGCCTCACCTTCTTACGATCCGAATCTCCCCATAGCATTTTCGTCGTCATACCAACCTTTTAACTGTTTTACAGTGCTACATGCTCCTTCGTTACCCACGCCCTTAATTCAGACTGGGAAAAGCTTCGGATTAACCAAGTTTACTGACGGCGGTCCTCTGACCTCTGGCGAAATCGTTTGCTCTTTCAAATGCAAATTTGGTCATGAACATTCCATTAAGGAACAGGGGAGAACGTACCAAAAATATCAGTGAGTTCAGTCCGATTCAATGTCTCGAATGTCTCCATCCTTAGGAGGGGTTAAGCAGGATTCAAACACAAGCGCTAAGCGACGTAGTTGGACATGCTAACCTCTGCGCTACGGTAGCTTCTGCTCTTTCATTCCCCCTTGCTCCACTATGGCCCGGCACCCAAACAATGGGAATCCTGACATCTTCAAAGAAGGCGTTAATCTCCTTCTTACACTCCAAGACTGTTGACTTAACCTTACCGTCCTGGATGTTACAGCCCGTTTACTGCCGTAAAGATGTTCACACTACAGCGAATCGAATGGATAATACGGTCCATATGATTTAATGTTTGAAGATTTTTTCATGCCAATGTTGACCGTGACTGCGCCTCAAATGGTCCATCCGCTTAGTCCAATTTTGGCATACTCTTTCCAACATTTCGGCCGGTATCTGACGAATAAATGCTGTATGGACATGAGCATTAACATAGTCCCACAAAAAATAGTCTAAAGGCGTTAAATCGCACGATCAATTGACCGGTCCCGAACGTGAAATTAAATGTTCACCGAACTCGCCTCTCAATAAGTCCATTGTTACGCGTGCTATGTGGACGTATATGGCACCGTCTTGTAGAAACCACATGTCATGCAAGTCAAACTCTTGAATTTTGGGCAAAGAAAAAAGTTAGGTATTTTTCGTCGTTAATGGGTTAATGCACTTTTTTTCAAGACCGGATCGCAATGCAATTTTTTCAAAATATAAATTTTTTTGTGATTATTTTAAACGCAAAGTTATTACAAGTTTCTTTTAGTCAAAATCTTCAAGGAATTTTCTTGGCAAAAATTTTTTTTTTTTTAAATTTTTCCAAAAGACTAACATTTAACAAAATTTGTTCTAAGCCATAATAGTATATGCATTTCCTCTTGATTCTCGTTTTTTATTTTAATTGAAATTTGTATCTGTAGAAAAATATTATTTACAAAAAGTCTTTAAATGAAATATTTAGCTTGTTAGTCTGAAAAACTTTTGCAAAGAATAATAAGTAAATTTTCGTTTTGTTTCTCTTTCGAGACGAGCTCAATGATCGAAGATTTTTGGCAATTGTCAAGGAAAGCCAGAGATCACAACACACACCAACCACTATGGGACGCGTTTCGTCATTTGGTTGGAACAAATCATCGGCCATATTAGGGGTGGAGGCTTCAAGGTAGGTAGCACTTATACCGAATATGCCGCGAAACGTGTCTATGATGGAAGCACGATACTATCGCAAGTCTGACACCTTTCACACTAGCTGTTCTTTTCCACCGCATGTATTTTCTTTGAAGTGATAGACTTTTTTTCTATTCCACTACTTACCCGTGACATACACATGTCATTTGTGTGCATCTTTTGGAAGTTACATTAATGGTTTCGAAAGCTGGACATCGGCAACGACTCTTGCTGCCCAGGTGCGAAACCCGGTGGGGCTCTGCCGATTTTTTATTTTCAAGTTTTGTTTGCCTGTTTCACATTTATCGTTTTGTTTCTTTTTCGAGACGAGCTCAATGATCAAAGATTCGAATGGCTGGAATTCGAACTTGTGCACACGGAGCAGCAGCAAGAGCCGTTGTCGTTGTCTAGCGTCTGAAGCCATTAACACAACTTCCAAAAGATATTCACAGAAACAACCACACTTTGAAGTTTTTGAAAGATTAGGATCGGCCTATTAATAATGTGTTGGTAATCTGTGAAAAATTCAGCGCTGACTTTATGACCAAATGTCACCACCGATGGGAGTCAGCTCCTGCACCCAATAGCGACCACAATCTTCATAAAAACAACTTTGAGGTATCTTTACCAATTTTACTGTAGCAGAAGAATTTTGGTTTGGTTTTTTCGATTTTGGAAATGAAATCCTGGCTACGTCCCTGGCTGCCATATAGACCAATCTCTCGGTTTACGGTCTGGGGCCCATTTAAGGCTCATTTGTCGGATTTCGCTGAAATTTGCGATATCGAGTTGTGTTAGGACTCTCAACATCTCAATTGAAGATCTTGGGCCAGTAAGGACGCATTTATTGTCTGATTTCGCTGAAATTTGGGACAGTGAGTTATATTAAACCCCTCGAGACCCCAAACAATATAGCCAAAATCGGTCTAGATTTCGATATAGCTGCCAAAATTCTTCTGTTACTGTAAAAGTGGTAAAGATACCTATAGTTTTTTTTTTGAAAATTGTGGTCGCTATTTGGTGCATGCAAAATCGCCGTAGTAGACCAGGAAGTTTCCGTTACTGCAAAAGGTGTGATTCATTCATTCACTGCTAGAGTTGTCAGTATGAAAGAAGAAGTGCAAGCACTCAACGCCAGAGTGTTTCGGTACGGCTTACCGGTCAATTGGCCACCTATCTCGTGAGATTTAACGCCTTTACACTCATGTCTATACAGACAAGCCCGCTTCAATTGACGCATTCGAAAACAACATTAAACCATTTATACGGGAGATACCGGCCGAAATGTTGCAAAGAGTATGCCAAAATTGGACCAAGCGGATGGACCATTTGAGACGCAGTTACGGTCAAAATTTACATGAAATAATCTTCAAACATTAAATCATATGGACTGTACTATCGATTCAAATAAAGATTTCATTCATTTTTCTGAACTTTACGGGCTGTGCCTGAAAAACTTTTCTTGGCTCTTAAAAAATCTCCCTTTACTTATCATCCAATTTAAGTTTTTGGGACCAGTCGATTTCGCTGAAATTTGACAGAGTGGACTGCATTAGGCATTCGTTCGTGTTCATTATGGCCCAGCTCGGTCTATATTGATATAGCAGTGATATAGCCCGATATCCCGAATAAAGGCCTTGGACCTATAAAAGACGCATTTATTGTCCGATTTTTCTACAATTTGTTCAGATCGGTCTATATTTGAAAATAGCTGCCATATGCATATACCGATCTCCCGATTTATGTTCTAAGGCCCATAAAGGATGCATTTTTTAATCGACGATTCATTCATTACCTCTATCTATTAGCAAAAATAGATTATTATCGTATACACATCCTATTTATTGGTGATGAATATAAAAATATATCTGCAGCGATCTTAGGAATGTTTTCTCTAGAGGTGATTGTTTCAAAACTTTTTCCTTAGTAGTTGAACGTAGAAATTTTATCAAGTTCTTCATTTTAAGGGTTTTTCTTTCCAATTTACAAGTTGGTAGACGTTTTTCTCCAATAGAAATATTCAACGATTTTCGGTTTTCTCTTAAGGGTGAACATGCACCAAGTTCGTAATCAGTTGACTTTTTATCTGAAACATTTTCTTATTTTCCATAGGTTTTATAAAAAAAGTTCCTCTCAAACACTGCAAGCACAGCAAACACAGTCTTCTTTGCAAGTAGAGACCGTCCTCTTTGTTTAAGGACTGTATTATAGCCCAAAACCAACCTCACTAGGTTTTACCTTTTCTTAGCCAGTTTAGTTGATTGGATAAAAGGTTCTGGCTGACTAAAAATTCTAGATTTCACTTCCACCTTCTGGTTGAGTCTATAAGCTCTGGTCTTCTTTTTGTAAACTAGTGTGAGCATAAGCCAAAGCCATAACACCCAACATGTGGAAAATATCATCACTATCCAACATGTAAAATTATAATTACACACACTCACCATGCGAACACACTTACCTTACCATGAAGATAAACCACAAAATCCTCACTTTATGTTCTTCTAGTGCGCATGTGTAAATGTAACCCATTTCAGCAACACTCCTCTCCTTTCATTTAGCGAGAAGAATAGTGGTTTTCATGTTGCTTTATTCACCTTTCATTGCGTTTTAACGATAAGATTAAAGTGATTTGTTTTTTTTTTTTTTTTTTGCACATCTAACATAGATTTTTTCCCAGATCAACTCCCCTCCAATCACGAGTGGGGCTTGGATGTGGTGGAGCTTTCTTGTGTTATGCTGCAACCATTGGGGGTCTATGATTATAAATCATTATCTTGTTAAAGGAGTGTTAATTTAACTTTGAAATTGATCCTTCCCGCAATGCCGCCTTCTCATCCCCCCATCATCATCATCATTGGATTATGGTACTAATGATCATGACTTGCACATACAATGTTCCATTTAGATAATCTCCAGCATTTGGTGCTGGTGTAGTTATTGTGTAAAGGACACGCCTTTAAGGCGTTTGATTGGATTTAATTGGAAACAGCAGGGTAAGATAAACAAATGTAACATTGGTAGGCATCTGATAGTTAATGGACATTTTAAAATAAAAACAAAAAACCATTTCCATGGGAAAATAGTTTACCAGTTTGTTTTGCAGATATGTATTTGGGATTCACCTCAAAAAGAATGAGGTTTAAGAAGCTATGAATTCTAAGGAAGTTGAATAGTCCAATAAACAAAGCGAAGAAGACAGACATCCAGATAATGCTTCTGCATTATCTATATATATCATAAAGAGCCGATTTCAACTACTACAAGTTTAGTTTTATAGTAACAGTCAAATGAAAAAAAGCCCCATTCTTAAATACGAATGAATTTTTGAGTTCTTGATCGTCCTGCATCATACTTACGTTAAGGCACTTCTTCTTGTCTTCGGTGACACATGTATAAAGTTATCCAGAACGACATCAGCGTTTGAAGAGAATTCAGACATGAAAAGATTTGCCCCATAATTCTCCCGATATTGCAAAAACATTTACTGCTTGATCCTCGTTCCAACAAACCCTGTAGAAGTTCGCCTGTGGGGGCGACTTCAACAAATTGACAATGTAATACCCCTGCAGCAGCTCCAGGTATTTTTTCTCAGACGCAGGATACGGATTTTTTCCCCCTACAACACCCGCACCGTGAGTTCAACGTAAAAACCGTCTATAGCAGAGAGGATGGGTTCACTTATTCCGTAGTATGGCTAAGCCACCTAATTTACCGTCGACCCCTGTGTTTCGGAACCCAGCACATAGCATAGTGTAGCATTGCAAATGCTTATTTGCCCATGAACTTTCCACTAAGGAACAGGGGCAAACTTCTCACATATCAATGAGTGCTGTCCGATTCAAGTTTAAGCTCAACGATAAGGAACCTCCTTTTTAAAGCAGAATCTGAACAACGTGCCTCCACCTCTTTGAGGAGAAATTTGTACATGGCTGTCATATCAATGGGAACAGTCACAACAGGTCACAAATGTCGCCAGCAATAGGAGTGGAAAACCACTGCTGATAATTTTTTCTGATGTTCTAGCCAGGTTTCGAACCCAGGCTTTCAGCGTCATAGGCGGACATGCAAGCCTCATCAGGAAAAATGTTCAGCGGTGGTTATCTCCTCCTAAATCTGGCAACATACGTGAGAAACTATGCCATTTGAAACAAGTAAAAAAGCATCAGGTTCGTCCGGGCCGAACTTTGGATACCCACCACCTCGGGTATATATGTAAACCCCCTTTCGTCACAATCCGGTGCAAATTGGATAACTTATGCATTTAAATCAAGAGATCGTTGCGAACCATATTTTATTCCGATGTTGGAAGGCCTAAGATTACTTACTGTTTCAAATTTCAGCGAAATTGCATAAAAAATAAAGCTTTTATGGGCTTCAGACCCTTTATCGGGAGATCGGTCTATATGGCAGCTATATTTAAATATAGTCCGTTATAAACTATATTTAGGTCAGATGTTGGGAGGCTTAAAATAACTCACTTTTTCAAATTTCAGCGAAATCGGATAATAAATAAAGCATTTATGGGCATTAGACCTTTTATCGGCAGATCGGTCTATATAGCAGCTATATCCAAATATGGTCCGATTTGGCCAGTTCAAGAACTTAGCCAGCGTGCATCAAAAAGATGTATCTGTACCAAATTTCAGCTCATTTTTTGATAGCTGTAGAGAGATTAAAACAGACGGACAGACACACGGACATCGTTAAATCGTCTTAGAATTTTACGTCAATCCGAAATATATATACTTTGTAGGGTCGGAAATTGATATTTCGATGTGTTACAAACGGAATGACTAAATGACCCTATCCTATGGCGGTGGGTATAAAAATGGTTGGCACCCATATAAAAACTTCTCCCCAAAGAGATGTCGGACTGCGGCACCCCGTTAAACTTGAATCTGACAGCACTCATTGATATGTGAGAAGTTTGCCCCTGCTCATCGCCGCCCTAAGCTTTCGACGTTCCTTGTAAAATAAAACTTTGCTCAAGAACTGCGCCCAAGTAATAAGCCTCCTGAGAGAGTAGTAGTTCTTCCTAGTACAGGATCTGTCCGCTGAAAACGACAAATTTATATTTTCTGTTGAATAATCATCTATTAGATGGCTTCCCCAATGCACTCTGTACAAGGTCTGCGGTAGTAGAGAGAACGTGGCCACATACCACAACATTCGTCGCTCTCTTATGTAAAAGGCCTGAAATCCTTGTGATGCATTAAAAATATTCTGTCGTTTAGCATCGTATTAATCTTTATTACTAGGGCTAGGATAGAATGGTTAATAATGCCTACAAAAAGTTGGAAGAAGATGGATTACCGTTATGCAGAGGCAAGCATGACGCTGAACGATTTCGAATCATGGCAAGAACAAAAAAAATAAAAGCGTGCTAAGTTAGTCCGGGCCGAAACTTTTATACCCTTCACTAGGGCTACGGAGTCGAGAAAATTATCTCGACTCCGGAAAAAGCAGTCAAAATGTTTAACAAAAATAAAATTTTAAAAAAATGTTAGAATTAAAAAAAAAATTGCTAATTTTGTACTGTAGAGTTGAATTCAATTTTAGTGTTTTAAAATTCAAGTCCGAGGTCTTTTTGTTTCTTATATAAATTACTATCCGAGCTGGGCCCGCTCCGCTGCGCCTTCTTTTACAATATGTGGAACAAAAACATCCTTTGAACATTTATTTTCGACAATGAAATAGCTTTTAGTGAAATACCATACTACGAAAATGGTATATGTATATCGCTTGACTAATAGTATAACAATATAAATGCCTTTATCTGAATCCCATATGATCTCTATTGGTCTATGAATTCGCTTAGAGGGTTTAGGGTCAGTTTGGATTTTCTTAAGACTTTATTTTTCCTTTTCTTAAAAGACTTTATTTGAGATCGGTAATCTCATGGGGATTTTGGGAGTGGGAAGGCCCCCATGGTGGTGGTTGGTGGGTTTAGGGGAGGTGGGGACCCCCAGAAACGTTGGCACGAAAGTGAGAATCAATTTCTTCTCCCATATACCATGTTGCCATGGTCGGGTGGTCCTCCAGACACCTCAAAGAAATACCAGCATCATGCTCTAGTCCCAAATAGCATTTAATGCCTCAAATACTTGGTCCCATATTTGGATATCTGATTTTCAATCTACTTTCAAATACCTTTAATTTCAGCCACATATTGCCATGGTTAGTAAATAAGTCCCTTTTTTGGGTTGTTTTAGGGAAGAGGTAGACCCCCAGAAACTTGGTCCCGAAAGTGGGTATCACTTTCGTACTCTACTCCCCAATACGTATCATTTTAGAACCATGGTCGGTAAATATGTCCGATTTAGGGGTGTTTTGGGGAGTGGGGTGGTCCCCCAAACTTATTAGGGTGGGCCCTAAAAACTATCAACACCGAGCTCCACTCTTTGAGCCCCAAATTGTTGTTATGGGAATTGGACGTCCCCTAGACCGTTTTACCCGATTGTTAATATGAGATTCGTAGTCTACATATTTCCATAATCGGCAAACATTTCCTGTTTGGGGGGTGTTTTGGGGGATGGGGCGGCCACTCTGTGACTTGGCCTTGAAAATATATATCAGATTCGTGTTCTACTTTAAAATACCTTTTATTTCAATGGGCGGCAAATTCGTCCAATTTGGATGGTATTATGGGGTAGGATAGCCCCCCCATAGACACTTTTTCCCGAATATTGATATCAGATCCGTGCAATACTTTCATAAACCTTTTATTTGAGCCCCATATTACTATGGTCGTAAATTTGTCCTCAAATACCACTTATTTAAACACCATGTTGCCATTGGTTTAAGGGGAGTTTATGGGATAAGGCGTCCCCCAAACACTTGGCCTTACATTTGGATATCGTTTACGTTTTCTACACTTAAATACCTTTCATTTGAGCCCCATATTGCCATGGTCAGTAAATAAGTCCTGATTGGGAGATGTTTTGGGGAAGGAGTGGACCCCCAGCAACTTAGCCCTGAAGTGGCTATCAATTTCTTATTCTACTCCCAAATACCTTTCATTTGAGTCCCATATTGTCAAGGTCATAACTATGTCCGATTTAGGGAAGTCTTTGAGCCCCATATTGTCAAGGTCATAAATATGTCCGATTTAGGGATATATAAATGTGGTGGGTTTTAGAGTGTGCGAAATTTTGCACATATACGAGTACTTAATATTGATGTAGGTCGTTGGGAATTGCAAATGGGCCTATCGGTTCAGATTTATATATAGCTCCCTTATAAACCCGATTTGACTTCTTGAGCCCTTACAAGCCGTAATTTTTGTAAAATTTGGCTGAAATTTTGCATGTAGTGTTCTGTTATGACTTCCAACAACTGTGCATAGTACGATCCAAATAGGTCTATAACATGATATAGCTCCCATATATACCGATCTCCCGATTTAATTTATTGTGGCGCTATAGGGCGAAATTTTGTAAAATTACTTCCTCTACGGTCTCCAACATCCAAACCAAGTATAGCCTGATTCGGTCTTTGACCTCATATAGTCCAATATCATAGTAATTCGGAAAAGAATAGCGCCTTATAGAGGTTCAAGGAGTATAATGAGGAGATCGGTTTATATGGGAGCTATATAAGGTTGTAAATCGATTCGGACCATAACTGGTACAGTTGATGCGAAGTCACAGCAACACTCCTTATATAAGATTTTAGCCAAATTAGATAACAATTGCGCCTTATGGAGACTCAAGAAGTCAAGATAAGATTGGTTTATATAAAGATTGGTTGTCGAAAACTGGGTCAAGTTCAAGTTAAGTTCCCCATGCTTTCGCGTTAACCACTTATTTATGTGTAGTTGCAGTTAATACGACCTACTGCCATTTCGTTGTTTCTCTCTCAGACTTACGAATCACCTTTCTTGGCGTGGTGCTATCTTCGAGTACTCTCCGGTATATGCGAGTAGCACCTCGGCCGCCTATGTTTGGCATCAATTGTGGAAAGTCCTCCTATTCCACGTCCTGATTGCGTTTCAAACTGTCGTCAATTAGGACTCCAAGGTATTTCAAACTTTCTGCTGATTTTGTCTCCACTCTTCCCACTTTAAAAGTCAAGTTCTTCTTTTTTCTCTTCCCTCTTATGAGTACAGCCTCCGGTTTATGATACGCCAGATGTAGGTTCATTGTTGTTAACCATTTCGACTGCATCGTTCGAGTACAGCTCTACATCATCCGAGTGCCTTCCCTGGACTAATATGTCAATCTATAAAGCGAACGAGTATCGCTTCTACTGCTACTAAAGTCTAAATATACCGTCATACATGATGTTCCACAGAAGCGGACCAAGTACACATATGAAACGACATTCTTATCAGTATCAACGCATAGTACTCGGTGCGAGAAATAGTTTTTTATTATACCCACCACCGTATATTTAGTCATTCCGTTTGCAACACATCGAAATATCATTTTCCGACCCTACAAAGTATATATATTTCGGATCGTCGTAAAATTCTAAGACGATTTAACAACGTCCGTGTGTCTGTCCGTCTGTTCGTCTATCCGCCTGTTGTAATCCCTCTAGAGCCTTAAAAAATTGAGATATGAGCTGAAATTTGGCACAGATACGTCTTTTTGATGCACGCTGGTTAAATTCATGAACGGGCCAAATCGGACCATATTTGGATATAGCTGCTATATAGACCGATCTCCCGATAAGGGGACTGAAGGCCATAAAAGCTTTATTTATTATCCGATTTCGCTGAAATTCAAAACAGTGGGTTATTTTAAGCCTCCTGACATCTGCCGTAAATATGGTTCAGATCGGACTATATTTAGATATAGCTGCCATATAGACCGATCTCCCGATAAAGGTTCTGAAGCTCATAAAAGTTTTATTTCTTACCCGATTTCGCTGAAATTTGAAACAGTGGGTTATTTTAAGCCTCTCGATATCTGGCCTGAGTATGGTTCAGATCGGACTATATTTAGATATAGCTGCCATATAGACCGATCTCCCGATAAAGGGTCTAAAGGCCATAAAAGCTTTACTTTTTATCCAATTTCGATTTGGAATAGTGCGCAGTTTCAAACTTTCCAACATCCGACCTAATCATGGTTCAGATCGGACTATATTTAGATATAGCTGCCATATAGACCGATCTGCCGATAAGGGAACTGAAGCCCATAAAGGCTTTATTTATTATCCGATTTCACTGAATTTTGAAACAGTGAGTTTTTGTGAGCCTCACGATATCCGACCTTAATATGGTTCAGATCGGTTTATAATTGTTCTACAAAATTGAATAGTGACATATATATTAGACCACTCAATGTCCGCGCCGAATTTGGTTGCTTAAGTTATCCAGTTTTCACCGCAATGTGACGAAATAGGATTAACATATATACCCGAGGTGGTGGGTATCCAAAGTTCGGCCCTGCCGAACTTAATGCCTTTTTACTTGTTATTGCTATACGCTACTCGGGAACGTCGATATTTCTAAATGAAAAAAGGATGTGTTTCCAACTCGCTGAATTGAAAGCTTTTTGATGTCGAGAGTTATGACTGCGCAGTACTTTCTTCTTTTGTCCATTGCCATAATATCACTTCGGGCTGTCTCCGTTACGAGTCTGATAGCATCTACTGTGATCTAGCTTTCCGGAAGCCGTATTATTTTTCGGAAATTCTATTAACATCTGCAACCTCTTTTTGGTATCTATTTAAGATAATTCTTTGTAAACATTTTCCTAGCGTATAAGACAGAAAAATAGGCCTACATGATTCAGGTTCTCCAAGTTTTTTTCCTGTTTTTGGTAAAAGTTTATGCCTTTTCCATACTTCTGGGAAAATAACGTCTTTCAGTCTCTTATTAAAAATCATTGCAAATGTTAATGGCCTCAGTTTCGTTGTATGTTTTAGAGCTCTGTTTGGTATAAGATGCGGTCCTGGCGCTTTTTTATCCCTTACTTCTTGCTTGATGATATTAGTCGCGTTTTGTTGTAGCATCTAGCCTATTTCTGCATCTTTGATATCGCAAATCGCCTTAAGGCAGTCTTTTCGCAGATCCACTATTTCGCTATTCCACCAGTAGTTTTCTTTTCTACTTTCATTCGGTCGTTTCCTTGGCATTGATGCATCGTATGTATTTCTAAGGGCTTCTGCTACTTTTTCTGACATAATTGTTATATCGTCTTCTTCAATTGTGTAGCTGCAAAATATTACTTCGAAGGATTCCGGGTCGAATTTTTCTTGCGCCCATCCCTTAGATTTTGGCCTGGGTCTAGGTGTCAGGTCCGTAGTCCTTTTTTTGATTTCGAACATTATGGCTTGATGGTAGCTGTGCGTGTAGTGTTCGCTCATTTGCCATTTCCTTCTCGTTGCAAGGCCAGAACTTACGAATGTAAGGTCGGCTATTGGTTCGGTAATTGCTCTTCTAAAGGTATTTATTACCTTGCTAACGCATCTAGCAGAATTCTGCCTCTCTAATTTGTCCACCGACTTCCCCAACCTGTTGCCCAGGCATTGAAGTCTCAGACCCTAATTACAAGTCTGTGAAGACTGACTTCTTTCATTATCAATGATTTTTACAAACTCATCTAGTGGGACGTTGGGGGTGTTGGATATACACACTTAAATCAATATCGTTTGAATTTATATTTGTGCTTTAGAAATTTTTATTGTAAAGAGTTTTGTTTTTTCTTTTAGTATCTAAAATAAATTCGAAGTGAACTATTCTTGACCTCGTAGCAGTTTTCACACTATTTCAATAGGCCATGGGCCTTTGAGAAAATTCTGCCATTTGGAGGATAATTCAAATGAGGACGTTTACAAGGTGAAGAAAAGCAAACGTTTAATTTTTTCGTTAGAATACCAAAGTCTAACAATGGCGGCCAAAACAAAGAAGCTATTGAAAGCGACAAAAAAGTTCAATGGGTTAAGGCAATGCAAGACGAAATAGTGTCAATGAGGAGCAATGACACATGGGAACTTTGTACACTTCCAGAAGGTTGAACCGCAATTGAAAGCAAGTGGATATACAAATTAATACGAAATGCAGATAATGATATATGTCGTTTCAAAGCCAGGCTAGTTGCTCAAGGGTTCCCGCAAAAGTACGGTGTAGATTACGATGAGGTATTTCCACCATTTGCAACTCATAGTTCAGTCAGAATTTTGCTGTCCATTGCTAACCATTTAGACGTCAAGACTGCGTTTTTGAATGGTAAGTTATCAGAAACTATATATTTAAATGAAGCAGCCACTTGGATTTCAAGATCAAAATGAAGAATTGGTATGTTTATTGACGAAAAGTATACATGGATTAAACAAGCTGCTCGTACCTGGAATTCGGCCTTATATTAAGTACTTAAAATATTAAGTTTTAAACGAAGTATGAACGACTTTTGTTTATATTCTGGAAATGTAAAAGGAAATTGTTGTTACGTCCTCATATATGAAGATGACATTATTATTGCATGTGCAACAAATGAGCAAGTAAAGCATGTAACAAAATTTTTGCATAAATGTTTTCCTGTAACTAATACGGGTGACATAAGGCCATTGCAAGGATCGTGGGTTCAATACCCACCAGAGGTCTTGATCTGTCGCTACTTTGGTATCAAAATGAGCAAAAAATTGTCTAAGTGACTCTGTGAAGGACTGTTACTATATTGGAGGTGAAATATACAAAGACAAAAACGGAAATTTTTAACTTAACCAGAAGGGTTACATTAAAAGAATTGTAGACGAATATGGTTTAAGTAACGTAAAACCATCAAGAACTCCAATGGATACAAGTTATGGAAAAGGAGGAGATTCTAAGCCTATAGACACAAATAATAAATACAGAAAGCTGAATAGACCACTTCTTTACATATCTGTTAATACGAGACCAATTATTTTGGCTGTCGTTAGTATTTTAGCACAGAAGGTTTCTAATCCTACTGTAGAAAACTGGACTCAGAGCAAACGAGTTTTAAAATACCTAAAGACTACTGCTACTATGAAACTTAAACTGTGCGACAAAGAAAAAGAACAAGGTCTGATTGGATACGCAGATGCCAACTGGGCTGAAGGACGAACACAAAGAAAATCTAATAGTGGTAGAATATTTTTCTACAATAGTGGTACAATTGGATGGTCATATATTAACCAAACCACTAACGGCATCTAAGCGAAACATTTAACCTTAAGTGAATGAGGAGGAGTGTTGAATATACACTTTTTTAATTCTTTTGAACATTCACTTGTTTAAATTACGTCAATATCGTTTGAATTTATATTTGTGCTTTAGAAATTTTTATTGTACAAACTTTTGTTGTTTCGTTAATATCTAAAATAAATTTGAATTATTGTTACTTTTTAATTTTGTACTGTTGTAACTTGTTCATTTTATATTACTTTGAATTTAGAAAAATACAACTTTTGGATTTATGTCATTAATGAAAAAAAAAAAATATTTTATCTATTTGAAAAATTCCTTTGAACAATAAAGAATCAATTCTTGTCTTTTAACTAAAATCAGTCCACTGAGCTTAAATATCAATAGGTTATGGGCTCCACGGAAAAATCAACAGGAATCGTTCAGTTTGCTGGTGCAAATTTCCACAATTGGAAATTTCATGGAGAAAGACATCTATCATCTCTAGCTGTTACTGAGTCAGATGATGCTACGAATGATGCTGGACGCCGCATCTTTGAAAAATTGGATTTGAAAGCTCAAGATGTTATTGTATCGTTTATCCATGATGACTATATTGAATACGTAAGAGACAAGAAAACTGCAAAGGAAATGTGGGAGTCATTGTGTACGTCATTTGAGAAGAAATCTGCTCAGAGTCAAACTTTGGTGCGAAAAGAGCTTGCAAATCTAAAACTACGTGATGGGAATGAGATGTCCAGCCAATTATTGAAATTTAAGTGGCTAATTCAGCGGTATGATGGTGTGGTCACCGCTTTGGAAAACTTGGCCGATGAAGAATTGAATGTATCAAAAGTTAAACAACGGTTACTAGCTGAAGAAAATCTTCTCTCAGTGAGCCGTATAGTCGAAGCTGGAATTCGTGTGCACTTCAAGAAAAGTCATGCAGAACTTGCTAAAGAGGGAATTGTTATAGCAGTTGCAAACATAATTGGCAATCAATGTGTTGAGGACAGTATCAAATTTATCTAAGAGTGATTTGGATCTTCTCTGGCACCGTCCTATGGGTCATACTAGTAAGCAGGCGCATGGTGAATTAGTCAAACATAATATGGCTATAGGGATGCCAGATCAAATGTCATTAAATTTTTGCAAAGTATGCACGAAGAGTAAGCAATCTCGTAACCCTTTCAATAGAACTCGCAAGAGAGCAAACCGCCCTATTGAGCACATCCATTCGGATGTTTGTGGTCCAATAAGTCCTCCAGCATACTTTGTTTCCTTCATTAACGATTATACCCATTTTTCTCAAGTGTACCTATTGGAGCATGAGTCTGAGGTTTTCATCAAATTCCGAGAACATGATGCCCTCGTGAGTGCTAAGTTTGCTACCATTATCTCCATATTAACTATTCACCAGGGTAAAGAATATAAGTCGTGTAAAAATAAAGGGATTCAAATAGCAGAAACAATGACATACTCTCCGCAACAACATGGGGTGGCAGAGAGATTCAACAGAACCCTTTTGGAAAAAGTTCGGTCTATTATGACTGAAGGTGGTGTTTTAAAACAGTTATGGGGTGAAGCTGTAATTACCATCAATTATTTAGTAAATCGATGCCCAACCAGAGCTCTAGTGTGTAAAAGTACCCCGACGGAAATGTAGTATTATGAGAAACCTGACCTGAGAAAACTTTATGTGTTTGGTTGTTCTGCATATGCTTGGATACCGAAGCAAACTAGGAAGAAGCTACATCCAAAAAGTTTTAAATATATATTAGTGGGTTATTGTCCTATTGGTTACAGACTGTTGAATAATGAGAAAAGAACAATAAAACTGACACGAGATTGTAAATTCGACGAGTCTATGTTCCCTCTGAAGAAGTAAGCCCGAGTTGAAGATAACTGAAAAATGTATCGAAAATAGTGATGAGAATTCAGCTACAATAAGTGATCGTAACGAGGAACCATATCAAAAAGAGGGGGAAGGAGATTGTGATGTTGAATCTGTTGAAGAAATAGAAGAGCCAAAGAGAAATTTAGTAACTGAGACAACGTCGCCACAGAATGATGTAATACGACAGGAATTCAGACTACTAAGTTCGCGACAAACAAAACCATTTGCTGACATGTATGAATCCATTTTTAAAGCCACTTGCAATAAAGAAATTCCAAATGCGTATTCTGATATTAAAAACAGTATAAATCGGAAGAAATGGATTGAAGCCATTGAGAGCGAACTGGCATCAATGGAGAAAAGCAAAGTGTTGAAAGTTGTCAGAATGGAAGACAACAGGGTGCTTATGAAATCTAAGTGGGTGTTTGCTATTAAATCGGACTCTAATGGTTCAAGGCAAGGCTCGATTCAAGGCAAGACTAATAGCAAAAGGCTTTCATCAAACATATGGAGATGATTTTGACGACATCTAATCGCCTGTTGCAAAACTCAGCACACCTTGTACAGTTCTAGCCGTTGGTGTAAAAAGAAGTTATATATTTCATCAGCTAGGTGTTAAAACTGCATTCCTACATGGAGATTTAAAAGAAGAAATATTCATGGAAATACCAGAAGGAATGAAGTTGAAGCCAGGGTAAGCATTAAAACTGGAAAAATCTTTGTATGGCTTAAAACAGGGTCCATGAGGTTGGAATCAAACAATAAATTCGGTCTTAGAAGAACTAGGTTTTATTCGATCCCAGCATGATTATTGTCTTTATACGAAATGTACCAATGAAAAGTCTATTTTATTGCTCACATATGTCGACGATGTTTTGATTTCTGGAGATGATAAAATGATACTGAAAATGTAAAGGAAAAATTGGTTGCAATTTTCGAAATGTCCGTTTGTGGAAAACTTGAACACTATCTTGGGATAAAATCGGAATACAATATTCAAAAAGGAAAAGTGTTTTTGAGTCAAGCTTGCAACATCGAGAAAATTCTGTCTAATTTTGAAATGAGTGAATGCAATGTTATTGACACACAAATGAAAAAAGGCATGCAAAAAAAAAATCTACAGAAATTTGTGACAAGCCTTACCGTGAACGTCTAGGAAGCCTAATGTATGTGATGCCTGACATTTGTTATGCTGTAGGATAAATGGGTCGAATTCAAGAGCATTTTGAATTTGGTCTACCCTCAAAAGTATACTACGGTACCTCAAAGAAACTAAATCTCATAAATTTAAATTTGAAAGGAGAACTGAATGTCAAGATTTTTAAGTTGGATATGTTGATGCCGATTGGGCTTCCAACACAGATGACCGAAAGTCGACAAGTGGATATATTTATTATTTATATGGATGCCCTGTATCGTGGTGCAGCAAAAATCAAACAACAGTAGCACTGTCTTCAATGAGGCTGAGTATGTTGCTTTAAGTTTGGCGACAGCAGAAGGTATTTGGCTGAAAGGCACTCTAGATGACATGAAAATAACAACTACAGAACATCCAGTTATAATCTGTGAGGATAACTTTGGTTGTATTGTTGTATTACCATGGCCAAGAATGCAGAATCAAAAAGGTCAAAACACATTCACATTAAACATCATTTTATTCGAGATCGTGTACAAAAGGTTCAAATCAACTTGGAACACGTATCAACAAAAAATCAAGTACCTGATATATTCACAAAAGCTTTAGATAAACATAATTTTGTTTCAATCAGAAATTTATATATAATTTATATATTTATATGCTTATATAAGAAAGACACGTATTTATAATTACAATTCATGGATTTGGAATGCATATCTTATATATAAAATTGAATTTGTGTTTGTTTGCAGGTTTGTTTGTTTGTATGTTTGTTTGTTTGTATGTTTGTTTGTATGTTTGTTTGTATGTTTGTTTGTATGTTTGTTTGTATGTTTGTTTGTATGTTTGTTTGTATGTTTGTTTGTATGTTGGTTTGTGGGTTTGTAAATTAGTTTGTTCCGTATAGACTCAAAAACGGCTAAACCGATTTCTTTGAAATTTTCACAGATTGTGGGGAGTGGTCCGGAAGGAGGAATAGGCTATATAATTTTTTGATATCGCATTGGCTGGTACTTACCCCAAAAGTACCAGCCAAAAATGAAATTGGACCGATTGGGACAATATGGGACTTAAATGAAAGGTATTCAAGAGTGGAGTACAAGTTCTATATTAAAAATTGGGTTCAAGTAATTGGGGGGGCCGCCCCGACCCTAAAAAACCCCCAAAATAGGTTTATTAGACGATAATGACAAAATGGGAATCGAATGAAAGGTATTCGGGAGTAGATTACGAATATGGTCCAGAAGGAGCAATAGGCTATATAAATTTTTGATATCACAAGGGGGGCGCACCCTCCTTCTTACGCCAAAAGTACTACCCAAGACTAAAAGTGGACCGATTGGGACAATATGGGACTTAAATTAAAGGTATTTAAGAGTAGAGTACGATTTCCATATTATAAATTAAGTCCAAGTAATTGGGGGGCCGCCCCGAATCCAAAACCCCCCAAATTGGTTTATTGGACGATAATGACAATATGGGTCTCGAATGAAAGGTATTCGGGAGTAGATTATGAATATGGTCAGGAAGGAGGTATAGGCTATGTAATTTGTTGGAAGGGGACGAATCCTCCACCGTTACCATAAATACGCCACCCAAAATCAAAAGTTGACCGATAGGGACAATTCGAATTTGTGCTCAAGTGGCAGTGTGGCGCACAACCCGCATATAGACACCCTCCACCAAACGGCTGTATGCACCAATCATGGCAATATGAGGTTAAATTAAAAGTATAAGGTTGTGTACTGCGAATCTGATATCAATATTCTGCTCATATATCTATCTAACCCGGCATCTCTTCTTTGGGAAACAAGTAAAAAGGCGTTAAGTTCGGCCGGGCCGAACTTTGGATACCCACCACCTCGGGTATATATGTAAACCATCTTTCATCAAAATTCGGTGAAAATTTCATACCTTATACTTATATACCTCATACCGATCTGAACTATATACGACACGGATGTCGAAAAGCCGAACATAAGTCACTGTGTCAAATTTCAATGAAAACGGATT